>NC_092708.1:30480323-31109428 GCF_047496885.1 Scyliorhinus torazame | reverse complement strand
ATGTTAGAGTTTCTATAATAGTCGTGCAGAATTAAGTGACATTACGGCACTTCTGTTTCTGTTTCTGCTATGAAATCAGCGGATTGTGATTCCACAGGCATTGCAGTCAATGATCCTCATTAAGTTGCATGAAGGGCACTTAGGGATGGAAAAGTGCAAGAGGAAATCCAGGGAGGCAGTCTATTGGCCTGGGATCAACCATGACATTGAGTTGATGGTGGAGAACTGTGAAACATGCCAAAGATTTCAGCGCAAGCGGAGCAAGGAACCTATGCAGATAGGCGGGACAGTCACTACTCCGTGGCGGAAGGTTGGCATGGACCTTTTCCATTTCAATGGAAAGGAGTATCTTCTGGTCACTGACTAATTCTCAAACTACAGCTGTTGAATTCAATGGCAAGGTGTATGATCAAGAATGTCAAAGAAATATCTGCGCGACATGGCATTCCGGATTTGATCATGAGCGATAATGGTCCTTGTTTTGGCTGCTATGAATAGACAGAATTTGCGCGGCAGTACGATTTTCTGTTCGTTACTTCCAGCCCACATTACCCTCAATCGAATGGCAAGGTTGAAAATGGAGTGCAATGATTTCAAACAGCTCCTAAAGAAAGCACTCGACAGTCATGAGGATACCTATCTTGTGCTCCTCAGCTAACGTTCGACACCGCTAGTCAATGGCCTCTCGCCTGCTCAAATGTTAATGAACAGGCAGCTACGTATGACTTTCGTTTGTCTAATGAGCCCATGAACCACTCGTTAGCGAGACAACTGACCTCTCAGAAAAAGAGGCAGAAGGGTTTCTATGATAGGTCTGCCAAAAGACTTCAACATCTGCAGCCGGAGGTTACGGTTAGAGTGAAGACTCCAAGGGCAATGAATGGTCTAAACTCTGAGATGGAACAGAAGAGCTTTGCTCAAAGTACGGCACCCATTTGTGATGCAACCACCAGAAGAAGCATACATCAGCCCTAAAACACCAGAAGTCCATACAGAACCAACGCAACAGGAGATGGAACTAACACAACAAGAGGATGATACATCAACACAAGAACAGTATCAAATACAAACGACAAATATTAAAGAACATAAAGAACCTGTGCAGGTTCAGCAGACACTAAGAAGATCTGCAATAATAAGGCACAAGCCAGAAAGACTGAACTTGTAACAGACTGTAAAGTAGAACAAAGGATATCTGAACGTGTATATAGTTATGCATATCATGATGAAATGTTAAAAGTAATTTAATGCTTGCAAATAATTTTCTTTTGCATGACCTCCGACCACTAGTTGGCATTGTAAACCCATCAGGTCACCATGTGATCTTGGAGTTGGCCGTGCTGAGAGATAGACGTATTTGCAATAGTTCCATGACAGTTATTTAGTGTTAGTTGTTTATTGGTTTATTTATCCTAGTTATCCTACCACGCATTTTTTCTACAAATTCTACAGTTCCTCCCTCCATTCTATTTTCTAACTTAAAGCTATTTCCTGGATGTTATCTGTGTCATCCATCATGAAGATTGATGCAGCATGCCTGTTCAATTCATGTGCCATTCCTTATTTTCCATTATTAATTCCCCAGACATTTCATTAGACCTACGGTCACTTTGTTAACTCTTCCCTTAGTGAAATATGTATAGTAACTCTTACTGTCCATCTTTATATTTTAGCTAACTTTCTCTTGTATTCTAATTTTTCTCTCCTTACGAATATTTTGGTCACCTTTCCTGCATTTTATATTCTATCCAATCTTCTAATCTGCCACCCATCCTGGCACAAACATATGCTTTTTCTTTAAGTTTAATACTATCTTTAATGTTTTTAGCTGATCTTGGATGGTGGGTTCTCCATTGGAACTTGTCTTTCTCATTGGGATGTATCTATTCCGCATATTCTGAACTATCCCTTAAATGTCTGCCACAGCATCTCTATTGACCTATCCCATAAAGTAATTTGCCAGTTCACTTTAGCTAGCTCAGCTTTCATAATTCCCCTTATTTAAGTTTAAAATACTAGACTTGGACCCACTTTTCTCTCTCTCAAACTTATTGTAAAATTCAATCAAATGCTGATTGCCGCTACCTGGAGGTGCCTACCTGGAGGTGCCTTGACTGTGAGGTTATCGATTTCTCCTACTCGTTGCACAATACTAGGTATAGTAGAGTCTGATCCCTGGTTGGCTCCAGAACATGCTGTCCCAAAAAACATTCTACGAATTACTCAGCAGACTTACTGCAGACATTTTTGCCGTGGATCACAATCATATCCAAAAGTTCATAGAATCTCTACAGTGCAGAAGGAGGACATTCAGCCCACCAAGTCCATACCCACCCTCTGAAAGAGCACCCTACCAGCCCTCTCCCTGTATCCCCACCGTATAAATGCACATCTTTGGACTGTGGGAGGAATCGGGAGCACCCGGAGGAATCCCATGCAGACATGGAGAGAAAGTGCAAACTCTACACTGTCACGCAAGGCCAGAATTGACTTGGCCCATAGAGTCTGCTTCGCCATTCAATTAATCTCACCCCCATTCTCATGCCTTCTCCTCATAACCCCTGATCCCCTTATTAATCAAGAACCCCTATATATCTCTGTCTTAAAGACACTCAGTGATTTGGCCTCCACAGCCTTCTGCAGCAAAGAGTTCCATAGATTCACCTCCCTCTGGCAGAAGAAATTCCTCCTCACCTCTGTTTTCAAGGATCGTCCCTTTAGTCTGAGATTGTGTCCTCTGCTTCTAGTTTTTCCTATAAGTGGAAACATCCTCTCCACGTCCACTCTATCCAGGCCTCGCAGTATCTTGTCAGTTTCAATAAGATCCCCTCTCATCCTTCTAAACTCCAACGAGTACAGACTCAGAGTCCTCAAACGTTCCTCATGCGACAAGCTCTTCATTCCAGGGATCATTCTTGTGAACGTCCTCTGGACCCTTTCCGAGGCCAGCACATCCTTCCTTAGATACGGGGCTCAAAACTGCTCACAATACTCCAAATGCGGTCTGACCAGAGCCTTATATAGCCTCAGACACATCACCTGACCTGCCATCCCTGTGTGATTTAATTAATTACTTAATTATTTTATTAATTTATTTTCTTTTTTTCTAATCTTACCACAAATTCCTGCACTATTTTAAAGTTTAGCAACAGAATAGACCTTATCTGCTCACCAGATACTCACCACAGAGCTAGATCCTTCCCTTCAGGTACACCAATAACCACTGCCTACTGGTGAAAAAATAGAAAGGAGCTCAACACTTCCTCAACACGCCAAACTCTCAGCACCCCGATGAGATGGCACACCAGTGTTCCGATTCTCTCAACAGAGTAGTTACCAAGATGAGGCACGATCAATCGAACAAAGACTAGAGTTGGATACAACTGAGGCTTTATTGCTCTAAGATGTGTGGCCTCCCACAGCAGCTGGCAAAATGGCTGCTGAATGGAGGACATGCATATTTATACTCCGCTTACTGGGCGTCCTGGGTCAGCGGAAACACATTGGAGCTCAACCTTGAGTACAGGATCTGTATCTTCTGAGCCTCCGGAACAGGGGTGGTCGCTGAGTTGATGAACGCCTCGAAGCAAGCTAGCCAGTGATTAAAGTCCTTTCTGGCATCGCTTGATTGCGGATCCAGCTGCAGACAATCTGGTTTGATTCGGAGGTCCATCTTCTAGAAAATCTTAAAGCAATAAATTGAGGCACGATCAATTGAACAAAGACTAGAGTTGGAAAAAACTGAGACTTTATTGCTCTAAGATGTGTGGCCTCCCACAGCAGCTGGCAAAATGGCTGCTGAATGGAGGACACGCATATTTATACTCCACCTACTGGGCAGAGCCAGCAGGCAGGAACCACCGGCAAACCTGTAGTACAGGTCCCACCGTACATCACCCAATACAGGTGCAACAGTGGTTTACCATACAAGAAACATTTAGAAGCCTTAAAACTGCTTCTAAATCCTGAGTAGCTACACTACTCTGCACCCCTTCCAACCCCCCCCAAAATGCTCCCCACAATGGGCCACCCGACTACACCCCCATTCCGCTCTGGCCACCTGAACACCACACCCTTGACTACCCTCCTGATCCCCCGATTACCCAGCTAACTCTTGACCACCGCCCCTCATCCCCACTTGTCTCCTGAGTTCCAAACGAGCCCAGAACTGCACCCCCCCCCCCCCCCCACCGTGACTGCCCATGACCAGCCCTAACCTATCCTTCGCCACGTCTTACAACCCACCATACCACTTTGCCCCATCCTACCCCTAACGATCCATCCAACCCCCACTTCGGGACCCCCATCTAACCCGCAAATTCCCCCTTTACTCCTCCCCCCTCAACTTCCCATCCTTCCGATCTACCTTACCCACTCACCTTCTCCCTGGCTTCTCAAAATGGCCGGGTCCTTTCAACTTACTCCATTTACGGCAGCTAGTGCCGCAAAAAGGGCGTGTGTCTTCCTTTCCACCGACGCTGCTGCCCCACATCAAAGACCTCGGGGACCCAATGCGCGGCATTTTTTCTCACCCAGCCCGAGGTAGGTTGGGCAAGAAACATGCAGCCCCAGACGGAGCTGAATGAAAAGGGGCGGAGCAGCAACCCGACTGTGGCTGCCAATTCTCACAAATTCTGGCCCCTTAGTCCACCTTCCTGTCCCAAGAGGATTGAAGTCAACTGTCGTCCCCTTGACCAGGGAGCAGTTAGCAAATTATTCATCCATTCTCTGCATAGCTTACCAAAAACTAAACAAAGCATGAAAACGATCAGGCACATTTAACCCGGGAGCAGATCTGGCAACAATGTCAGTGCAAGGATAAGACACAATAAGACAAAATATAACAGGAGGAAAGTACTGTTCCTGGACCCGGGATTTGAGGAAATAAACCTTCCCGTCAAAAACCACAAGGAAAAGAAACTAGTGCAGGCTAATTGCGTGAGCCCACAATATGACTGAATTATCACTTTGAGTGTAACAAATGTGGGCAAGTGGAGGATTAATCAATATCTAATTTGGCAAGAATCGTATCTTGTTAACAATTGCTTCACTTACTGCCTCTTCTTGTACCTGAACGACACATTTCCCAATCTTTTTGCCCTCATGTGTTTTATGGATTCAAGCTATAATTGTGTTTACTGTCATTTCTGCTCTGTTGGCAAGATGTAAATGAACATGCTTAGAAACTTAAAAAAGGACAATCTCACCTGTCATGTTACAATAGACGAGCAAAGGTCCCTGTGGGCCGCTGCCATCTGGATCAATGGAGAAGAAGCCTGATGTATTCCCTGTGTGTTTGTACGTCTCACAGGACTGCCTATACCTGGCTATATATATGTATATGTACAAAAAAAAAATTACAGCGTCAGTATCGTACATTTCCATTATCATAATGTCAACAGTTGGTCGAGGTGAAACAGACCTTGGAAAACGTGACAACGAGAATACTTTTGACACCAGCATTGGAAAATGCATTAGCTCAGATAAATGGTGATGGGGATGAACACCAAAACCATCTGGGAATAAAGTCGCCGAATCTTGAAGGCACAGCAAAAATAAAAGAGAAAAGAGCCACATGCTTAAAATTCATGAGATGCTCTGTTCCTGCTTACTCAGGTGGTTCAGGAGAGCTCATGTACCTTTTGCAGCTTTTTTTTTAAGCAACAGGGCACATTTAATGTAAATATGTCACTTTAGGATTATTGATGTGACTATAAATAGAGTGCAGGGAGAGGGGAGGTGGAGAAAAGAGTTGAATTTCAATCAAGTATTTACATGGCATGCTTGACTGCACAGCGGAAACCCAATCTACAATCTGCAAAAAAATAGCAAACTCTTTTTTTTTTCGTCATTGAATTAATTCAGGGTGAGAGGCACGACTTTAACTTTCACTGCTAAAGGTGCACGAGTACGTGAGAGTTCTTTTCAAGGGGGCGAGTCATGCCAGAGTTTATACTTCGCCTGATGAAAAAGAGCTAAGAGATTCACTTGTGGTGCAGTCAACTTGCCCAAGCTAACATCGGACATAAGCTGGCTTCTTAAATTCAAAATCTTCCTCAAAACAATCACAAGTGCTGACATTTCTTGTTCTCTATCTCACAACATTGTTGCAGGAGATGTATAAAGCTGTTGCTTCGCCCAACATTGGCATTCTTGTGATTGTTCTGATGAGTGCAAGGTGAAAAGCTTCAACAAAATGTGTTTTTTTCGCAATGCTCAAGTTCTGTGGTATCAAATGACTATTTCCAAACAAATAACTTAGGTATTTCAGACATAGCTTATCAGAGCCCTGGTTCCATTTGGTGCCAAGTCCAAACTACAGACACGTAAATTAGCTACAGTGCAGACGACACTTTTGCAGGTATAACATGTCTTGGTGGGGTCACTGAAATGTATTTGGCACTGTTCTGCAGCCTTGAAGTTGAGAGAATGGGCACTCGGTGCAAATGCCGCCTCCTGCAGATGGCACATGTGACAAACTTGGCCGGCTTGCCGTCATGGGCACCCAGAAGTCTATTCTTCTTTTGTTTAAATACAGCTAGGAGGTCAGAGTCAGAGAAGAGCCAGCTTTGTTTCTGACTTGTTGCTATGCCCTGTCATCTGGTCTGGTTGTTGGTGCTCCAAGATTGAATGCTAGATGTAAAAAGAGGCCACGCATATAGGAAATATAAGACAGCCTGTAACCACAGGAAAGTCGAATAAGAAACCAACAGAAAACGGAAGGGTGTGGCTGAATATGCTGATGAAACAAGTAGATTATACTTAAGACCTTGGGCAGTGTTGTAACCTGCCCGGATCCTATTGACTGGGGACAATTGGTTACCCCATGACGCTTGATGAATATGAGCTCCCACAATGTGGAGGGTGGGAGGCTGTATAAATAGGCCAGTGTGGTACCAGCTGGAGGAGGAAGCAATGGTGAATTACTGCTGCTGTGTACATATTGTTGTAAATAAAGTTACTTGTGTTTGACTCTACAAACGCGTGCTGCATTCTTCATGGCCCTCACAAAAGGCAGTTAAGGCAAGGAGCAGAAAAGTGTGAATAGAAACTATAACCCAATGGTGGGTGTGTCCAGAACCAGGGGTGACAGTCTGCGGATTCAGGGTAAACCATTTCGGACAGAGATGAGGAGACCTTTCTTCACCCTAAGAGTGGTGAGCCTGTGGAATTCATTACCACAGGAAGTAGTTGATGCTAAAACATTGAATATATTCAAGAGGTGGCTAGAAATAGCACTTGGGGCGAATGGGATCAAAGGTTATGGGGAGAAAGCAGGATTGGGCTATCGAGTTGGATGATCAGCCATGATGGTGATGAATGACGGAGCAGGCTCGGAGGGCCAACAGGCCTCCTCCTGCTCCTATCGTCTATGTATCTATGTAACTTGAGTTATAGAGACTGAGACAGAGGGAAACCAGAATGGAACACCATGCAAGGGTTACAACCTCAACCTGAGGGACAACTTTTTTTTTACTTCTTCATTGTTTAAACACTACGTTGGTTAAAAATTGGTTTAGTCCAATAAAGAATTGCTGGAAGCCAATTGGTTTCAAGTCCAAATTAATTCCTTAGTGGTGGTTACCTTGCGGATGGCCCTACTGCAGTGATTTTCTCCCGAGGTGTGATTAAAAATAAAACTGATGTGTCAGGTAACAAATTATTTGAGGGTCAAGTGAATGAGCCCAGCACAGCACCTGGCTTATGCTGTTGCCCTCGAGGCTGTCATTGAAGTGATCAGCCATATTGGCTTCTTAAAGGCACCTCAGCAGGTTCCGCCTGATTTGCATGGGAATTACGTCAATTATAACTCCAAATTGTAGGTGCATGGCCCAGTCTGCCCCTGTGAAAATGCCTCTCCTGACCAATTCTTTTCCATTGGCCTAAAAATCACAAGCAAATGCACCCTCCAACCATCGCTTGCTACGTACAGTTATTAAGAGCTGGGCTTATACTATGTGACCTATGCAAGTCCAAAGACATGCAGATTAGGTGGATTGGCCATGCTAAATTGCCCTCAGTGTTCAAAAGGATTGTGAGGGGTTGCTGGGTTTAGATTGGGTGCACTTTCCAAGGGCCAGTGCAGACTTGATGGGCCGAATGGCCTCTTTCTACACTATAAATTCCATGATTATATGATTCTATGTCTTCCAGTGCAAATGACCCACTGAAGGCCTTGACTTTTTTTAATCTCCTGATTTATCGGGGGCGATTCTCCGATATTGAGGCCAGGTGTTCGCGTCGTCGTGAACGCAGTCGCGTTTCACAACGACGCAAACAGGGCCCGGACACGACCTATTCTGGCCCCCACAGGGGGCCAGCACGACACTGGAGCGATTCACGCTATTCCAGCGTCCTTACGCGGCGCCAAATGGGTGCTGCGCCAACCCGCGCATGCGCAGTTGGGGCAGCCCAATCCTGCGCATGCGCAGTTGGGCTGCGCCATCCTGCGCATGCGCGTGGAACATCTTACGCACGCCGGCCCCTCACCAACATGGAGCCAGTGTTCTGGGGCTGCGCGCGGAAGGAGGTAGGCCCGGGAGGGGAGAGGCCGGTCCGCCGATCGGTGGGCCCCGATCGCGGGCCAGACCCCATCGGAGGCCACCCCGGTGAAGGAGCCCCCTCCCCCCCACAGGCCGCCCCCCCCCAGCATTCCCACAGAGTTCCCGCCGGCAGCGACCAGGGGTGGTGGGCGCTGGCGGGAACCTGTCGTGTCGTAGCGGCCGCTCGGCCCATCCAGGCCGGAGACTCGCCGCTCGCCGGTTCTCCGAGCAGCCCGGTGCGAATCGCGCGCCACTGGTTTCCAGGGGGTGGGAGAATCGCGTGCGGCGGTTGGGGTGATGTGGCGCGATTCGCCGCGGCGCCCCGGTGATTCTCCCACCCGGCATGGGGGGAGGGAATAGCGCCCACTGTCTTTTCAAAACTGCGCACTTTCGCCACGCTTTCCACACATTTTCCATCCATTTTCCACAAAATCGATGGGGAACCTGCATTGGGTAAGCAACCGGGTGCTGTTCAATCAACTTCTCATCTTCCTCCATTACTTCCAGGGATTTCATCCTGAAGCTTCGCCCATTGCTAAATACACCAGGCCTTTTCAAATAGGAAATGAGTGATAAGTAAACGTCATTAATAGGAACATAGGAATAGGAGTTAGACATTCAGCCTCTCCAACTTGCTTCGCCAATCAATTAGAATAGAACAAGGCCTTGTGCCTCAAAATCCATCTACCCGCCTTGATTCCATAACCTTTCCGAACCTTTTTCTGAGACTCTGAGAGAGCTGAACAGAATAGGTGCTGAGTGGATGATTTTCCTTGTGTGGATGCCTAGAACCGGTGGGGGAGCACCTTTTCCAAATAAGGAGTCATCTATTTAAGATAGGGATGATGCACTATCAATTACGACGGGATGAGAGTAGAATGTAATCAAGGCTTTATTACACAGAGATGTGTGGCCTCCTCCAGCAGCTTACAAAATGGCTGCTGTTCGGAGAGCACACACATTTATACTCCGCCTCCTGGGCGGAGCCAGCAGGCAGGGATCTACCCCCGTACCTGTAGTACAGGGGCCTTACCATAATACCCATATATACAAACAGTGGTGACTACCACAAGGGATAAGGATAAATTTCTTCTCAGAGGCCGTGAACTTTTGGAATTCTCTACCCCAGAGAACTGTAGAAGCTGGGCCATTGAAAATAGTCAAGGCTGAGACAGACAGATTTCTGAAGAAGCGGGGAGTCAAGGGTCGTGGGGATAAGTCAGTCAAGTAAAGTTGAACCCATAATCATAGAATCATAGAATCACTACAGTGCAGAAGGAGGCAATTTGGACCATCGAGTCTGCCCTGACCCTCTGAAAGAGCATCCCGTCCAAGCCCACTCCCCTGCCCGATAACCCCATAACCTAACCTACGCATCCCTGGACACTAAGGGCCAATTTTTAGCGTGGTCAATCCACCTAACCTACACATTTTGGGCTGTGGGAGGAAACCTGAGCAGCTGGAGGAAGCCCCACGCAGACATGGGGAGCAAGTGCAAACTCCACACAGACAGTCACCCGAGGCCAGAATTGAACCCAGGGCCCTGGCGCTGTGAGTGTTAACCATTGTGCCACCGTGCTGCCCAATCAGATAAACCACGATCGCATAGAATGGCAGAGCAAGCCCGAAGGGCCAAATGACCTTTCCCTACTACTGCTTCTTATGTTCGTACCTCACAAAAAAGTCCATCATTAAATCAGTCAATGATAATAGTTTTGAAATGTTCAGTTGATCCCGAGCCCAAATACCCTGGGCCTGTATCTTAAGTTGACTGGTGTTCCAGGGTACTTTTCCACATATTAGACTGCTGACATTTTGGGGGTGCGACATCCAGATCTTTACTACCTTTTTTGTATCTTAATGTTTCTGACATCATCCCGGAATGGTCTGCCTCTCATTTTAAGATTTTGGCCCCTGTTCTGGACTCCCCCACCAGCAAAATTATTTTTTTTCTATCCACTCCATGAAATCGTAAACATCTCAATTTACCCATTATTAATATCTCAGGAACACTGGGTCAAAGGAATGCTAACATCACCAAGGCAACAGGAGAGGTTACACCTTTAAGGCTCGATAGTGCACTCAGTGGCTGAGCTGGTATAAAGTACAGGTCGTTTTCACCAGGTCAGAGGTGTCATCGTGCAAATGCGGCAATTATTTCCCTCCCCAAGGCCGCCCCCAAATTTATTTTATTCATTTGTGAAATGTGGGCTTCGCTGGCTAGGCTAACATCTGTTGCCCATCCCTAATTGCCTTTGAGAAAATGGTGGTGAGCCGCCTTCTTGAACCGCTGCAGTCCATGTCATGTAGGGTGGGCTCTTAGGGTGGGCGTTTCAGGATATTTACCCAGCAACTGTGAAGCAACAATGCCATATTTGCAAGTCAGGATGGGGTGTAGCTTAGATCATAGACTATAAGATAAAGGAGCAGAATTAGGCTGTTCAGTCCAATGCGTCTGCCCCACCATTCGATCAAGGCTGATATATTTCTCATCCCCATTCTCCTGCCTTCTCCCCGTAACCTGATCCCCTTATTAATCGAGAACTTATTTATCTCTATCTTCAAGACACTCAGTGACTTGGCCTCCACTGCCTTCTGTGCCAAAGAGTTCCACAGATTCACCATCTTCTGGCTGAAGAAATTCTGGGTTGTAGGGAAACTTGCAGGTGATGGTGTTTCCATGCATCCAATGCACTGGATACGGTAAAAACTATGGATGTAATATTGAAGACTTGTGCTCTAGAATCAGCCACATCCCTCGTCAAGCTATCGCAGTACAGCCACAGCATTGGCATTTACCCAGCTATGTGGAAAATTGCCCAAACGAGGTTGATGGCCATATGCAAGGGGAAACAGTACTTGAAATCCAACACAAAAGATTAAAACAAACTTGGTCTTGGTGGTGGTTGGGTAAGGGGGCAGGGGCTGAAGGTGGGTTGTGGGGGGGGGGATGTTGGTAGCAGAGAGGAGGGGTGAGAGCGAAATCTGAAATGTCACCAATCTGCTGAGATTTAAGAGTTCAATGCATTGTCTTTGAACTCCCAACGTTCAATACCATTCTCATTCAAGTGGCTGGGTGCACAACATTTGTCCCCGGCCTTCAAGGCAAAACCTACTTCCTAAAACGCAGGCCTCCACCTCTCCCCAACCCCCAACATTGCAGCCTGTCTAGCTATGAGCAGTAACGTCATGGTGTAACATAGTTCAAGGTTACTCACAGTTATGGCAGGTGGCTCCTGTATAACCAGTCCCTGTGCAGTCGCAGTAAAAGGTGCTCCAGGATTGAGAGCATTCCCCGCCATGCTCACAGTAATTTGGTAAACACCTATCACACAAACAAGGACACAAAATGCTTTCCTCACTCAATAAATGAAACCCGGCTTCCAGTCGGTGAATCCACAGAATCAAATGCTTATAATTCATCATCAGTTGACATTAAATGGAAAGTCTCATTCAAACAGAAAGCAGTGTAGTCAATATACTGAACAGGAGATGGATTCTGTCAAAAACACTCTTGTACCATGCACATTGCTTTCCCTATTAAGCACCGTTAGAAGCTAGTTCAAATCTGGTCCTGGCATTAGCAATGGTCGTGCTGTTGTCTCTGCATCTGATGCTTGTATGGGTTGAAGTAGGTCTTGGAGGGCGTGTGCAGAGGGCCCACTTACACCACTGACACTAGTCTGCAGCTTATGTAATGATGCGAATCATTAGTGGCCAGTATGGGTCAGGAAATGCAGGTTGGAGAGGTTAGCCGTACCCACTCAATCTAATTTTAAATAAAGCAAGGCGGGTTCCCAGGGGGTTTCAATGAGGAGCGGCAATTTCTTTCCAGGAACTGTGTGGGGTTTGCACGTTCTTTCGGTGTCTGCGTGGGTTTCCTCCGGGTGCTCCGGTTTCCTCCCACAGTCCAAAGACGTGCGGGTTAGATGGATTGGCCATGCTAAACTGCCCCTGAGCGTCCAAAGATGAACAGGGTAGGTGGGGTTACGGGATTACGGGGATAGGCCAGGGGAGTGGGCCTAGGTAGGGTGCTCTTGGCAGGGCCAGTACAGACTTGATGGGATGAATGGCCTCCTTCTGCTCTGTTCAGATTCCATGGGAACCTCTTGCTGAATATGTGCGACTGCCATTTTTAGTGGTATGCATTAACACCTATTTTGTTCTATTTTTTGCTCCATAGCTGCTGCAATTAGTGGAAAATTAGTGTATTCCCCTTTCAAGCTCATTCAGTGCCCCTTTGAAATGTTACTCTTCTTGGTCCAAACATTTTAGCATCAGAAAAAAGAGTCTGTTTTGTTGCCTTTTCCTCATTTGCATCAAATATTCTTCACATTAACCCCTCTATGTTACGAGAAAGAGCAGGGTGGATTGGTCATGCTAAATTCCCCTTTAGTATCCAAATGGTTATGTAGGGTTACTGGGTTACAGGGATGGGGTGGAGTCGTGGGCTTAAGTGGGGTGCTCTTTCCAACAGCTGGTGCAGACTCGATGGGCCGAATGGCCTCCTTCTGCACTGCAAATTATATATTTTTTTAATGAGACTCTTTACAATAGCGAGCAGAGACGCAATAGGTCAAATGACCTGTGTGTACATATCAAAGTTAACTCCAGTTAGGGGTCGCCTGGCTCTGTACATGTGGAGAAAGAAAATTCAATCATAGAGCAGAAAAATGATTTCTTATTTTCAAAGAAAGTTTTTGGTAGTACAGGGGTTAGACCTTTGCTTCATAGCACTAGGGTCCCGGGTTCGATTCTCGGTTTGGGTCACCGTCTGTGCGGAGTCTGCCCGTTCTCCCCGTGTCTGCGGGGTTTCCTCCGGGTGCTCCGGTTTCCTCCCACAAGTCCTGAAAGACGTGCTTGTCAGGTGAATTGGACATTCTGAATTCTCCCTCTGCGTACCCGAACAGGTGCCAGAGTGTGGCGACTAGGGGATTTTCACAGTAACTTCATTGCCGTGCTAATGTAAGCCTACTTGTGACACTAATAAAGATTATTATTATTAAAAGTCCGAAGTTATATCTTTGATATGCGGTGGGGAAACTCAAATCGGACGCTTTGAGGGACTAAATTGCTTTTGTGTGAGTTTTGCATTAAAATGATAATGAAACTTTTAACGTATTTATCGAATGTGAAATAGGAAATGGGATTACCTGTCCATGATACCACACAAATCTAATTGTAGGTCGCTGAAATTGCCTTGAAAGCCTTGTTGCACCAGGATGAGATTGGCTGGCTGGTTGTCTATCGAGAAAAGGCGCATGCAGCCTTGAAAGGTATGGATGGTGTTTGAACATCCAGCAGCATCAATGGCACGTCGAGGGCAGCCTTTGAAGCACAGCAGGTACAATATTGCTTAGAATAGTAAGGCTGAGCAAGCATTAATTAAACATCAAGCTGAAAAGATGCACATTCATATTGAAGTGTTGAATCAACAATGATCTTACATATAAAATCAAAATCTCTTGATCCCTAAAGAAATTGAGTAGAATGGCCCTCATTCCCTTAAACTTAGAAGAATTAGAAAGAATCTATTCAAAATGTATAAAGTTCTTCCAGTGCTTGGCAGGGTGGCTTCAGAAAGGCCATTCCTCCTGACAGGAGAGCCTAGAACTAGGGATCATAATCTCAGGATAAGGTGTTAGCCATTTCGGCGTTAAATGAGGAGAAATGTCTTCATTCATGAGAACCTTTGGAATTATCTAGCCCAGAGAACATGGGAGCTCAGTCTTTCAGTATATTCAAGACGGAGTTTGATAGATTTTCTGAAACTAAATGAATCAATATATGTGGGAATGGGGAAGAACAGTGAAGTTGAGGTGGAAGATAAGTCATGATCTTATAGAATGGTGGAACAGACTCAAGAGGCCAAAAGGCCTACAACTGCTCTTAATTTTCATGCATCCTAGTCTTCACCATTGAGAGAAGATGGCCGACTCTCATGGATTGTCAGGAGTCTCAATGAATTAACATCAAGAGAAAACCGTCGTGGAAAGATAGATCCAATATGGGAGGGAAGGCTATTTGACTGATGGTCAAGAAACATCCGATTCAGGGCAGCACGGTGGCACAGTGGTTAGCATTGCTGCCTCACGGCGCCGCGGTCTCAGGTTCGATCCCGGCTCTGGGTCACTGTCCGTGCGGAGTTTGCACATTCTCCCCGTGTTTCCGTGGGTTTCACCCCCCACAGCCCAAAAGATGTGCGGGTTAGATGGATTGGCCACGCTAAATTGCCCCTTAATTAGAAAAAATTAATTGGGTACTCTAAATTTATAAAGAAAAAAGAAACATCCAATTGAGAAACAAAGTGTGAGAATTTAATTGAAAACCCATGCACTTGCACAAAGTTAAATTTGGACCTAAGGAGTTTAATTACATTCCAAATGGCTGGGGGAAAGATCGAGCTTCACCAGGAGGGGTGTCAGGTGGTAGGAGCCTAGGGGCAGGCCAGCTGGAGATCAAAGATCTGCGATTACGTCCAAGTAGAGTTAACATGCTCAATAAGACCATATGACCATAAGACATAGGAGCAGAATTAGTCCACTCGGCCCATTGTGTCTGCTCCGCCATTCAATCATGGCTGATATTTTCTCATCCCCATTCTCCTGCCTTCTCCCCATAACCCCTGAACCCCTTATTAATCAAGAACCTATCTATCTCTGTCTTAAAGACACTCAGTGATTTGACCTCCACATCCTTCTGCGTTAAAGAGTTCCACAGATTCACCACCCTCTGGCTGATGAAATTCCTCCTCATCTCTGTTTTAAAGGATTTTCCCTTTAGTCTGAGATTGTGTCCTCTGCTTCTAGTTTTGCCTACAAGTGGAAACATCCTCTCCACATCCACTCTATCCAGGTCTCGCAGTATCCTGTAAGTTTCAATAAGATCCCCCCTTATCCTTCTAAACTCCAACGAGTACAGACCCAGAGTCCTCAACCGCTCCTCATACGACAAGTTCTTCATTCCAGAGATCATTCTTGTGAACCTCCTCTGGACCCTTTCCAAGGCCAGCACCTCCTTCCTGCCAAGACTATAACATTTTGTAATTAATTGCTCTGACGCACATCACTGAGCATGCGACTCAAAGTAATCTCAGTACCGGACGGCATGTTACAATCTAACAGTGGGTCCACCGCTCAGTAAAAAGGTTGATTCTGCCAAGGAACAGGTCCCACCTCCGAAATAGTAGCTGCTCCCCGAGGTCATCCACATCTGCGTGGTCGCGTGAGCAGTCGAGGCTGCTTCGCCATTCAACTTAACGCTGACACGGTTCCGTCTGGCGCTCAAATTGATGGCATGCCACTGTCCATCGTTCAGATCGATACCTGTGAGAGTACAGCACAGGGGTTCATGTGTCTCGTTAAAGGAAGGCTGTCTGGTCTCTTGAGCTGGGCAGACGTATTTACAAATTACACAGTCTTAATGTTAATAATGATAGAAGAACTACAATCAGGACCAGAAGGGAAATGAAGAGTATTCTTTTATTCCACAGTGAGTTATGATCTGGAATTCACTGTTTGAAAGGCTGGTGGAAGGAATATTCAATTATAATTTTCAATTTGATAAGGAAAATGATTGCAGGATGATTGAAAAAAAGCAGGGCTCTGGGGAGGAGGAGGACTGGGGAGCGGAGCTGGAACTAACTGGATAGCTCCTACAAAGACTACATGGGCACGATGGGATAGATGGTGTCCAGAAACCCACCAGAGAGGACAACTAAATACCATTCCAGGGGGTGGGGTCCCTGACTGACTTTTAAAATCTCCCCTTAGTCCTGGGAGGTGATCGCATTGTTAATTGGCACATGGCAACCACTGCCCTTGTCAAAGATAAGCTACCTCACCAAAAGTTTTGAGCATTTGATTGGTGAAACTCTGTTCCAAATCGGGCACAACATCTACCAGTGCAGGTAAAGCAGGCAGCAGGCACTGGTTTAAATGGTGCGAGTGAGAATCAGTGACAATAGCAATCACCACTGACTGGAATCTCCGTCAGTTCGCAAAAAGAATTCTCCTTAAAGCGACACACATATGTCAAAATAAATTAAAGAGCTGACTTGGATTCACAATTTTAGCAGCCCCCAAAGGGATATAAGTCGGCCTTGTGTGGTAGCAACTGATGGCTATCGGGGAGCCGGCAGCCCATGGCACCCATTTTTGTTTGATGGGAGTTAATGTAAAAAAGGTCAGACGCGCTTCTGGTTTCCTGTTACCTGCTTTGCACGGCCTCCCAAACTGAATTTCCACTCAGAAATATCAAAAATACCCTCAAAGTAAACTCTTAGGCTCATTGTTAGCACTGGATTTGCCTTATCCTCTGAAGGCAGAAGGGCAGGTAGATCTCTGAAGGCAGAGGGCAGGTTAATAGGCTGGTGAAAAAGGCATATGGGACACTCGCTTTTATCAGTCAGGGCATAGAATACAAATCAGGAAGGTCATGTTGGAGTTGTATAGAACTTTGGTGAGGCCACAGCTGGAGTAGTGTGTGCAATTCTGGTCTCCACATTAAGGAAAGAAGAGTCATAGAGTCATAGAGGTTTACAGCATGGAAACAGGCCTTTCAGCCCAACTTGCCCATGCAGCCCAGTTTTTACCACTAAGCTGGTCGCAAATGCCCGCATTTGGTCCATTATCCCTCTATACCCATCTTACCCATATAACTGTCTCAATGCTTTTTAAAAGACAAAATTGTACCCGCCTCTACTACTGCCTTTGGCAGCTCGTTCCAGACACTCACCACCCTCTGTGTGAAACAATCGCCCCTCTGGACTCTTTTGAATCTCTCCCCTCTCACCTTAAACCCTCTAGTTTTAGACTCTCCTACCTTTGGGAAAAGATGTTGGCTACCTACCTTATTTATGCCCCTCATTATTTTATGGACCTCTACAAGTTCACCCCTAAGCCTCCTATGCTCCAGAGGAAAAAGTCACAGTCTACCCAGCCTCTCCTTATAACTCAACCATCAAGTCCCGGTAGCATCCTAGTAAATCTTTTCTGCATTCTTTCTACTTTAGGGTGCAGAGAAGATTCACCAGAATGTTGCCTGGGATGGAACATTTAAGTTATAAAGAGAGGTTGGATTGGCTTGGGTTGTTTTCTATGGAGCAGAGAAGACTGAGGGGTTACCTGATCGAGGTGTACAAGATTATGAGGGGCATGGACAGGGTGGTTCCTGAAGTTGAAGGGTCAGTTACGAGGGGACACTAGTTCAAAGTGAGGGGTGGGAGATTTAGGGGGGAATTTGAGCAAAAACATTTTTACCCAGAGGGTGGTGACTGTCTGGAACGCACTGCCTGGGAGGGTGGTAGAGGCGGGTTGCCTCACATCCTCTAAAAAGTACCTGGATGAGTACTTGGCACACCATAACATTCAAGGTTATGGGCCAAATGCTGGCAAGTGGGATTAGGTGGGCAGGTCAGGGCCTTTCATGCATCGGTGCAGACTCGATGGGCCGAAGGGCCTCTTCTGCACTGTAGTATTCTGTCAGTCTGTGATTCGATTCTCTCATGTGGAAAACTAGCCATACTCCTCATGTGCCAGCTAGAGGCACTCTTGTCTCTGAGTTGAGAGTTTTAAGGTCCAATTCGAGACTTGAGTAAGTAATGACAACTCAAAACCACCATGTTCCACACGGTCCCTTCCGCCGACACCAATCTTATTGGATTTCCAATGTTTTCTTTCAAATTGCCCACTCATGTTTTTAACTTCTCAATGCTCATGGAGAGATTAAAACTCGCTATCTGTAGATTATTACTCCAGTAATATTGGCACTACTTTTATGAATTGAATAAATCAGTAGGTTGGATTGTTGTTAAGCACAGCAGAGGAAGCTGATTCTAAGGGGAACCCACTGACTGCACGAGGCTGAGCAGACTGAGGGGCTTTTATATCCACTTGCTTGTACCTGTTTTTAACAAAATGTAACCAATAAGTATAAAAGTACTATTATTTGTTGTATATACATATGTATATATTACAATCTCTTTGGAGACAATGGGCGCGATTCTCTAGCCACATTGCGCTCAAGCGAGAGCACAACATGGCTGGGGAATCCCAGGAGAGGCCTCCAGCAGGCCTCCAGACAGCCTCCCCGCCTCACGGTATTCACCAAAGTCCCGCAATTAGCCGGTGTCGGAACTCCGCCCCAAATGGACGTGAGCGAACGTAGCCCTGGGAAGTAAGTCAAATCCTACTTACGACCTACCTGCCTTCCTCGATTCCTGGCCTCCCAGGGAGGCAGCAACCGGGCGCCGATCTGTGCTGGTCCACACAAACGTGACTAGGCGGAACGGCACCGAGTGCGTCTCCTGGGTCATCAGAGACCCATAGGTAGTCAGGGTAAGTGCAGGATAGCCCCCTGGCCCTCCCCCTGGAATGTGGGCACCAGTACACTGCTCAGCTGGCACCTTGGCACCACCACCCTGGCACTGCCTGGATGACAAGCTGGCAGGATCTCTGCCCAGGTGCCAGGGTGTCAGTGCAAGTGTTCCTGAGTGCCAGGGTGGCACTGTCAAGGGCCAGGGGTTGAGGGGGGCCATGCCCATGAAATGAGGGTGTGGGGATTTGATGGGTGGGGAAGTGCGGATCCGGTAAGTACGGGTCTTGGAGAGGTTGGAGGGATGACGAGTGGGGTCCTAGAAGGGAGGAAGCGCTATAAGGGTGCTTGGGGGGGGCTAAAGAGACGGGACCCCCAGGAATCCCATAGTGGGAAGCCGTCAATTCAGGGGTTTGGGGTAGTGTCCATGTGTGTGGAGGTTGACATTGCCCATGGGTGACACACAAGCTCACTTAGAAATCAGGGCACCCTTTCAAAATTGCGGACCGATCTCGGAGTTCAGCTTCCCAGTGGTAAAAAAAATTCTAAGGGCGGGATTCTCTGGCCGCGTCTGCCCGGCAACCGGAGAAACCCGCCCGAGGTGAATGGATTTCTCCATTGCTGGTGTCTCGCCTATGGCGCTCTTGCGGCAGGTGGGGCGGAAGAATCGAGTCCGAAGTGTGGGCTAAATCGGTGATAAACTCCCAGGACCCCCAAAAGTGGCTAAGTGTCATTGAATAGCTGTGTGGGGAACTTGCCGGCGAGAGCCGGCGGGAGACTCCCTAAAAAACCCGCCACAAATTAACTTAGAAATTTTGGGGGAGAATCACGCTCAAATTATTTTTTTAAAGAAATTTGAATACCCAGTGACCAACTCAAAGGTCAACACAACACGATTACAAATTTTACAGCTTTTACTGCCAAGAAAAAAACATTAATTAAACCCTACTTTGGTCCGAAACTAATGTTTCAAACTACAAAAGGTTACCTTCTCCTCTTCATTGGAAACATACCAATCACACAACAAGAATTGGTGGAACAGTAATGTTGGATTTTTACTTGAAGATTAGACAATGTACAGTGTTATAAAGATGTGTTGTATAAAATATTAATTTATAATGCCATCGGCTTGGCATGTAAATGTCTCAAACATTTTTTGAAAAGGACGCTTTTCCTAATCAAGGAACAGTGGCTTACAGCAGCTTCTATGTTGCATTTGTGAATGGCACAAGCTGTTTTTAAGTGTGAGTTGTTTTTGCATCAGTGAGTGGTTGGACATATTTGTACATTTCAAACCTTTTGTTAATCATGTCATAATATCCACACATGTATATAATGAAGTGCAGACAGGCAGTGATTGACACACAGGATGACCAGTAAGCACACAGCACAGTGCAGCCAATCACCAGACAGGACACCACCACTATAAAGCCAGAGGGCACTAGGTTTCCCGTTCTCTCGGGACCCAGCCACTGAGACAGTCAGAGTCCACGAGCTAGCACAGTGCAAACACCATGCGGTAGCTAGTAAGTCTGGTCAGGCTACTACAAGGTCTCCAGTCAGTTCAGTATAGTGTCGACCCACAGTTAAATATATATGTTAGTTCTGTCGTTCAATAAAACCGTGTTGGATCTTCTACAGTGTTAGAGGTCTGTTTCTCGCATCACTGAATCAAGTGCAGTCTACACCGAACCGACCTGCCTAACACATCAAATCATTTCCGCACCTTTACCTGAATGAGTTTTAGAAATTAAACTAAGTATTTATTAACCTCAGGAACCTGGCTGGCTTATTTCATGAACTAAGCCCTACATAGATAAATATATTGGGCGAAATTCTCCGGTATCGGCGCGATGTCCGCCGACTGGCGCCCAAAACGGCGTAAATCAGTTGGGCATCGCGCCGCCCCAAAGGTGCGGAATTCTCCGCACCTTGGGGGGCCGAGCCCCAACCTTAAGGGGCTAGGCCCGCGCCGGACGAATTTCCGCCCCGCCAGCTGGCGGGAAAGGCCTTTGGAGCCCCGCCAGCTGGCGCGGAAATGACATCTCCGGGCGGCGCATGCGCGAGAGCGTTAGCGGTCGCTGACGGCATTCCCGTGCATGCGCAGTGGAGGGAGACTCTTCCGCCTCCGCCATGGTGGAGACCGTGGTGAAGACGGAAGGGAAAGAGTGCCCCCACAGCACAGGCCCGCCCGCGGATCGGTGGGCCCCGATCGCGGGCCAGTCCACCGTGGGGGCACCCCCCGGGGCCAGATCGCCCCACGCGCCCTCCACAGGACCCTGGAGCCCGCCCGCGCCGCCTTGTCCCGCCGGTAAGGTAGGTGGTTTAATCTACGCCGGCGGGACAGGCATTTTAGCGGCGGGACTTCGGCCCATCCGGGCCGGAGAATCGCGGGGGGGTCCCGCCAACCGGCACGGCGCGATTCCCGCCCCCGCCGAATATCCGGTGGTGGAGAATTCGGCAACCAGCGGGGGCAGGATTCACGCCAGCCCCCGGCGATTCTCCGACCTGGCGGGGTGTCGGAGAATCTCGCCCCCATGTCTCTGCTATGTGATTTCCAGTATGTTACTGGCCTTTGCCTTTCAGTTTCCCCCATCATTTAATGTGATTACAGTTCCAAACAAACAAACAGATCTTCAAGTATCATGCTGGTCAGGTGATTTCTTGGAAGACAGACTTGATCCCAATGAACTTAGAACCATAGAACCATAGAATTCCTGCAGTGCAGAAGGAAGCCATTTGGTCTATCGAGTCTGCACAGACCTTCGAAGGAACACCCTACCTAAGCCCACTCCCCTGCCCGTAACCCCATAACCCCACCGAACCTGGACGCCTTTGGACATAACGGGCAATTTCAGCACAGCCAATTCACCGAACTTACACATCTTTGGACTATGGGAGAAAAACCGGAGCACCCGGAGAAAACCCACGTCGACACGGGGAGAACGTGCAAACTCCACACAGACAGTCACCCAAGGCTGGAATCGAACCCGGCACCCCTGGCGCTGTGAGGCAGCAGTGATAACCACTGTGTCGCCCAGAACTTATGAACCTCTTTAAAGAAAACACTCCAGGTCAACATCCAAGTGTCCAGATACTGCAATGTCTTTCTATGTTGAAAATCAATTATAAGTTTGAAAGATATGAGGGGGATTTTCTGCCCCTGTTTTCAGTAGGCGGGAATGGCGGCGGAGGGGGAAAATCGAGGGGCTGTCCCAAAACAGCTTTCACGTCGACGGGATTTCCCCGCACGATTATCTCTGCCCCCCGCCAATGATGTAATGGGGTTCCCATCATGAAAGGTCAGGAACGTCATCGACATATATTGACATACACTTAGCAGGCTTGCCTGCTGCAACATCCCCCTATGTCGGGATTCCCCTCCGCCTCCCGCCACAGGCGCAATGTCAGTCGGTGGGAAACTGCCAAACAGAAACTGTCGAGGGAGCACAGGTAAGTGCCCCTGGGGGAAAGGGTCATGCCTGAGCTGAGCTTGCTGGCGGGGCTAAGCTTGCTGGCAGGGCGTGTTTCATTCAGAGGGAGGCGGCAGCATAGTGGTATTGTCACTGGACCAGTGACCCAGAGTACTCTGGGGTCCCAGGTTTAAATCCCGCCACTGCAGATGGTGAAATAGGAATTCAATAAAAATCTGTGATTAAAAGTTTAGTGATGACCATGAAAACATTGTCTCTTGTCTTAAAAAAACATCTACCTCACTAAAGCCCTTTAGGGAAGGAAATCTGCCGTCCTTGCCTGGTCTGACTTACATATGACTCCAGATCCACATCTTAACTGCCCTGCAAGAGCAATTAGGGACGGGCAATAAATGCTGGCCCAGTCTGCAATGCTCACATCCCATGAACAAATAACAAAAAATCCACCCCTTATATTTAAAAAAAAAGTGTTTGAAACTATCGCAGGAAAAGCTGGCAATGTAGCTGGCAGGCTGCTCTCTGCTTTTCCCATCCAAGGCAAAACGTTGAAACAAAATCGTAAAATTCCGCCCATGATTTTCTCAACAACTAAAACAGTGAAAAAGAGCTGTTTTGCTGACGTCTTTTGGCTGTTGGAAGCTGTTACAAGATAAAAGATTTTCAGCCCAGCCTTCAGTACTTTAACATCACCCTGACCTGAAGGGGCAGTAAACAGCAACAATGGAATCCCTCCGATCTATGAGTTCTGCCTAAAGTTAGAATTTCCAGTGTCAGCTTTAACGTCCATTCCTGCTTCAACGTCACAGCAGGTAGATGTGCACTGATTAAGCTCTCCCAAGTTTGTCCAATCTTTCCAGGACATGGTGCCTGCTGCCTGAAGTGAGGGGCAATCTCAAAGTGAAGGCTCACTGAGCAGGATTCAGACAGAGTTGCAGAACCCTTTCCACCTCGTGAGTTCTTAATAGCTGTCTCACTGCCATATCGATGTTCTTCTGCTGGATCCAGAAGAATGAAGGCTTGTATACGTCTCAATCAAATCTTTAGACCATGCTGCCACCATTTTATGTCCTTCCCTTTGATATTAACATACCAATCACGCGGCAAAGATTGATGAAACAATGACATGGCTTTTTTATTTGAAGATAAGACTACAGACAAACAATGTCAACTAGGAGGCTGTCTTACTTTAACCATCTGCTGTTATTGACGAAAAACAAGTCATGGAACTAATACATCCCGCCAAGTTGCTAATGATTGACAGCAGCTTAAGCTATACATCTTCAAAGGGAAATATACCTCATATATCACAGATATAACTTTCTCTTTTAACATTTAAAATGACCAAGCAATTTCATACATCACGGTTGCACCCTGTCACTGAATTAGACATTCAATTCACCCGGAAACAGTCCAAATTGATCCTCAGTTCCTGAGGATTTACTTCCATTCTTATCTTTCCCAGCTTTTTAACCTCAGAACTGTCTTTCATGGTGAGGGTTTTCCTGGATATTCTCCTTCTCGCTCGATTTTATCGTTAAAATCCTCGTGAATTGGGTCTTTTCAATCTGAGCACAAGCCCCCGCCCGCATTCCTGCGCAGTAAACCACAGAGACTTGCTGTTCCCATCTGCTCCCTATTTCTCTTTTGGGTCAGAGTGCAATGCGCTGCCCGTGAAATTCGTATGCCACAAGATTAGAATTTAGAATCGCTAATCTACAGTGCAGAAGGAGGCCATTCAACCACATCAAGTCTGCCCCAACCCTCTGAATGAGCACCCCACCCAGGCCCAATCTCCCGCCCCATCACCACAAACCCACCTCATCTTTTTGGACACTAAGGGCAATTTAGCACAACCAATCCACCTAACCTGCATGTCATGATATTCAGATAAACATATCATGGTGCAAACACACATACACACTGATGGACAGATCAACGGACCAATCAACACACACGTAACATCACAGCCAATCACCAGCGAGAGCACACGCACTATAAAACGGGGAACACCACAGTTCCCGCTCATTCCAGCAGGAGACAACTCAGGGCACAGAGCTCACAGTAAGCCACTCAGACATACACCATGTGCTGAGTGCCACTCTAAGATAGTGTTAGGGCTGGGTCCACAGGTTAACGGGTAAATAACGAACCACAGCCATAAGTTTACAGATGTTGTTATCAAGAGTAATAAAACAGAGTTGTACCATCTACAACCGTGTTGGTTCGTCTGTATAGTGGAACACCCAACATGACAGAGGACCAGGATTGGAACCCAGCAACTGTGAGACCTACCTGCACATCTTCAGTGATCCGCCATCCTGGGCCATGGACACCATCAGCCCGCCGCAGCCGCCCCAAATCGCTGGAAACGTTGGCGTCAACTGGAAGCTGTTTAAACAGCGCTTCCAGTTCTTCCTAGAAGCCACAGAAAGGGAGAATGCATGGGACACCAGGAAGATCGCCCTCCTCCGCTCCACGGCAGGGCAACACGCCATCCACATCTACAACTCCCTGGTGTTCGCGGAAGGTGAGGACAAGGCAAAGTACAAGACGGTCCTTCTAAAACTTGAGCAACACTTCAGTGTAGAGGTGAATGAGAGCTTCGAGAGGTACGTCTTCCAGCAGCGCCTGCAGGGTAAGGATGAGCCTTTTCAATCTTTCCTGACACACCTCCGTATCCTCGCGCAGTCCTTCGGTTATGAGGCCACCTCCGATTCCATGATTCGGGACCAGATAGTTTTTGGGGTCACCTCGGGCACCCAACGCCAGCAGCTCCTATAAAGTAAGAGCCTCACCCTAGCCACTGCCATCGAAGCCTGCGTCCTCCATGAAACCATGACCAGCAGGTACTCCCAATTCCATGCGGCCGAATCGGCACGGCAGGGGTCCTATGATGCCGAGCGGGTCCAGTCGATCGAGTTCCTCCCGGCCTGCGGCCCGGACGAGGGCGGCCATTTCGCGCGCTTTCCGCAGCCTCCCGCGCTTGTACGCGCCAAAAGAGACGTTGAGGCAGAGGGACGTGACACGCAGGTGCGCTCTACGCAGGACCGAACTGTGCATGCGCGGTGATGCAACAAACGCCATGACATCACGACGTGCGGCAACTGTGGATCCACACATTTAAAGTGACAATGTCCAGCAAAGAATCGACAATGCTCCCGCTGTGGCAAGATGGGCCACTACGCTGCCTGCTGTCGAGCAGCTCAACCTGCCAACGCTCCCCAATTCCGCCAGCCTCGCAGGGACGTGCGGGCCATTCAGCCTCCATACACCGAGTCATACCCTGACGATGTACAGACCGGTGATATAGACGACCGGGAAGCCTTCCGCGTTGTGGTCATTGACAGGAATCGGATGTCCCCAAGTAGGACCCAACAGCCGATGCCAGAGAACAGCGTTAATCCGGGTGATGAATGGTGTGCCACCCTAACGGTCAACCTGAATTCGGCGCCCACCTACTAGGCTGGACTTATGAGCCTGTTTGCACATTGGACTCACTAAAGTGTTGTGCCACAATGTTAATGTGTTTCTCTTTTTGTCGTTACAGGAGTGTGTTTTCGATGTTTGATGATTGCACTTGTTTTGTTTATGGTACAACCTTGTTGCCATGTTGCACCTGACACCTTCCTATGTATATAGTTTAGCCTCATGTACATGTTGTCGATATTGCACACACATATTCAGCTGCACTCAGTACACACCAATATTTATTACCACAGAGGCACAGATTCTTGTAAAAAGGGGGGATGTCATGATATTCAGATAAACATATCATGGTGCAAACACACATACACACTGATGGACAGATCAACGGACCAATCAACACACACGCAACATCACAGCCAACCACTAGTGAGAGCACACGCACTATAATACGGGGAACACCACAGTTCCCGCTCATTCCAGCAGGAGACAGCTCAGGGCACAGAGCTCACAGCGTGCCACTCAGACATACACCATGTGCTGAGTGCCTCTCTAAGATAGTGTTAGGGCTGGGTCCACAGGTTAACGGGTAAATTACGAACCACAGTCATAAGTTTACAGATGTTGTTATCAAGAATAATAAAACAGAGTTGTACCATCTACAACCATGTTGGTTCGTCTGTATAGCGGTACACCCAACACGACACTGCACGTCTTTGGATTGTGGGAGAAAACCAGAGCACCCGGAGAAAACCCACACAGGCACGGGGAGAACGTGGAAATGCCACACAGTCACCCAAGGACGGAATTGAACCCGGGTCCCTGGCACTGTGAGGCAGCGGTGCTAACCACTGTGCCACATTGCCGCCCTTTCAGGAGATCCGACAATGCACCCTATCTCATTTTTATGACATCTTAAATCACATGGATCTTGTATCCAGGTAGAAATGCTGATTATCTATCAGTAACGCCCCAGCCTATTCCATCATGCAATTAAATGGACAGTTTAATGTACAACCATTTACAACCCCACATTATCAACAACTCGTTTGGATCTTTAACAATCAAACCACCCAGATTTACAGTCAGAAGGATTCGTAACAGGTCACATGACCTCCCATCCGTTGCTCCATTTTGCTCTAAATTAAAAAACAATCCCCAAAACATAACAAACTTATAAAACTTCACATTTGTAACAATGCTTAAAACATATATATGGATATAAACTATGTATATTATCTATGTACCCACCAGTGTATAAATGCACATAAACATAACAACAACTTGCATTTATAGAGCACCTTTACTGCAGTAGATCATCCCGCCTTGTTCACTGGAGTGTTAACAAACAAAAATTGTCACTGAGTTGTATGAAAGCGTATCAAGACAAGTGACCAAAAGCTTGGATAATGTAGTAAGTATCTTCAATGTAGTATCTTAAATGAGGGGTAGTGGAAAGGACGTTGAGCCTAGGCAGCTGAAGGCATGACTCCCAATGGTGGAGTGGTTAAAATAGTGGATGTACAAGAGAGAGGCCAGAAGCAGAAGAGCACAGAAATCTTGGACGGTTGTCAGGCTGGAGAGATAAGGGAGGGTGCAACCTGGGAGGGAATCGAGAATAAGGATGAGAGTTTTAAAATTAGGATATGACTGCACCTGGAAGGTCAGCGAGTCCAGACAGTGACTGTTGGGTCAATAGGTCTTGCTGTAAGTTTGGATATCATTTTAATTCAAGTTTACGGACAGCGGAAGAAGGAAGGTTTGTCAAGCGAGCGTTGGAACACTCAGGTCTAGAGGTAGCAACGGCATGGGTAAGGGCTTCAGCAGCAGATAGTTGGCAATGTTATAGAGGGAGAGGTAGGTGCTTTTAGCTTAGAAGTAGGCGATGTTGGTGATCGTTGAAGAAGTAACAAGGAAGTAGTTCTTTGAAGAAGCAACAAGGGGGTTAGACAAAGGAGAACCAGTGGACGCGATTTATTTAGATTTCCAGAAGGCCTTTGACAAGTTGCCGCATAGGAAACTGTTAAATAAGTTAAGGGTAAGATCCTGACGTGGATAGAGGATTGGCTGACTGGCAGAAGGCAGAAAGTGGGGATAAAGGGGTCTTTTTCAGGATGGCCGGTGACTAGTGGTGTGCCTCAGGGGTCGGTGCTGGGACCACAACATTTCACAATATACATTAATTATCTGGAAGAAGGAACTGAAGGCATTGTTACTAGGTTTTCAGATGATACAAAGATCTGTAGAGGGGCAGGTAGTGTTGAGGAAGCAGATGGGCTGCAGAAGGACTTGGACAGGCTAGGAGAATGTGCAAAGAAGTGGCAGATAGAATACAAGTTGGAAAGTGTGAGGTTATGCACTTTGGAAGGAGAAATGGAGGCATAGACTATTTTCTAAATGGGGAAATGCTTCGGAAATCAGAAGCACAAAGGAACTTGGATGTCCTTGTTCACGATTCTCTTAAAGTTAACGTGCAAGTTCAGTCGGCAGTTACGAAGGCCAATGCAATGTTAGCATTTATGTCGAGAGGGCTAGAATACAAGACCAGGGATATACTTCTGAGGCAATATAAGGCTCCAGTCAGACCCTATTTGGAGTATTGTGAGCAGTTTTGGGCCCGTATCTAAGGAAGGATGT
Source organism: Scyliorhinus torazame (assembly GCF_047496885.1). Classification (NCBI taxonomy): domain Eukaryota; kingdom Metazoa; phylum Chordata; class Chondrichthyes; order Carcharhiniformes; family Scyliorhinidae; genus Scyliorhinus; species Scyliorhinus torazame. The sequence continues at coordinate 31,081,077 of NC_092708.1, read as the reverse complement.
GCTGGCCTTGGAAAGGGTCCAGACGAGGTTGGAATGAAGAGCTTGTCGTATGAGGAACGGTTGAGGACTCTGGGTCCGTACTCGTTTGAGTTTAGAAGGATGAGGGGGGATCTTATTGAAATTTACAGGATACTGCGAAGCCTGGATAGAGTGGACGTGGAGAGGATGTTTACACTTGTAGGAAAAACTAGAAGCAGAGGACACAATCTCAGACTAAAGGGACAATCCTTTGAAACAGATTTGAGGAGGAATTTCTTCAGCCAGCGGGTGGTGAATCTGTGGAACTCTTTGCCGCAGAAGGCTGTGGAGGATATATCACTGTGTCAGACACCGTGCCAGAGAGGGGGATGAAAGCGGTGGCAAGGAACAGAGTTTGTGTTGAGGACTGAAGACAATGACATTTCTACTCACTCAGTAGTGAATATCAGATGAGCAGTCTGATAATTCAAAGACAATGGAAGCTTCAAGAGAGGCAGTGGTGATGTAGAGCTGGGTGTCATCAGCATGCGATAAAAAGTGTCCATAATAATCTCTCTCGCTCTAGATATAGAAAGAAGTTTTACAACACCAGGTTAAAGTCCAACAGGTTTGTTTCGATGTCACTAGCTTTCGGAGCGCTGCTCCTTCCTCAGGTGAATGAAGAGGTATGTTCCAATCACACAATCACCAGGCAGGAATGTTCCCTTCCAGTCGGGGAACACTTCAGCAGTAAAGGGCATTCAGCCTCTGATCTCCGGGTAAGCGTTCTCCAAGGCGGCCTTCAGGACGCGCGACAACGCAGAATCGCCGAGCAGAAACTCACAGCCAAGTTCCGCACACATGAGTGCGGCCTCAACTGGGACCTGGGATTCATGTTGCATTACATTCATCCCCCACCATCTGGCCTGCAAAATCCTACCAACTGTCCTGGCTTGACACAATTCACACCTCTTTAACCTGGGGTTACCCCATCTCTGGATCTGTAAAGATTTAATCACCTACTAATGCTCGCATTCCAAGCATTGGCTGGCATCTTCGAATCTGTCTATATATATGTTTCTGGAACATACCTCTTCATTCACCTGAGGAAGGAGCAGCACTCCGAAAGCTAGTGACATCGAAACAAACCTGTTGGACTTTAACCTGGTGTTGTAAAACTTCTTACTGTGCTCACCCCAGTCCAACGCCGGCATCTCCACATCATAGATATAGAAAAAGAGAGCGAGGGGAGAGAATTACTGGTAAAAACATACGGGGCAGGATTTTCCAGCCGCTTCCACCGGCTGACCAGAGAATCCCGCCCAAGGTCAATGAGTTCTCCATTGTACGCGGCCCGCACATTGTGTTCTTGTGCCGGGCAAGGTTGGAGAATCCAGCCTCATGGAAGCAAAAGCAAAATACTGCAGCTGCAGGGAATCTGAAATAAAACCAGGAATTACTGGGAATATTCAGCATGCCCGCCAACATCTGTGACGAGAAAATCAATCAAACGTTTCAGGACTGTGACCTTTCCTGTGAGCTGTTTTTCTCTCCACAGATGCTGGTGTGTTTATACATTTTGCTACAACTAACTGTAACGTTTGCACAATTTAGTGTAAACCCCTGTGAGCTGCCAATATCTCTACCTTCGCTACACTTTGCAGCATTGCAAAACCGTGTGGTTTATTCAATTAACAGCATCCTCACAGGCAAAGTTCAAACATCAGCATTCAATCTGCAAGGGGACTGAAATTTTTCAAGTATTCCCAATTCAATTAATAGTTTCTGAAGATGGAAGTCTGGCGCTGTTCGCTGGTTGGAATTAAATGCTTGGTTGAAATGGAGGAACTTGTCAAGATTCTGAAGCCTAACTTTGTGCAATTTTCTGGATCACTTTTGCTGGGAGAAATTGCAGCCAAAGGAAGAAAATGTGGAAGCTAATTCAATCAATAAAAAGTAATTTTTTAAAAAATGTCATGGCGAAGTTATATTTTGCCAATGTGTTCAATTTTTGTAAGAGTGAGACAATTTGAATGCAGAATGCTATTGTGCCTTCTGTTCTGGATTTTTACAGATGTACTCAAGGGATGGACAGGATCATTTGCAATTCAAAGAAATAGAAAGGTTAATAACATATCTTTTAATTAGAATTCACTTTTATGATGATAACTCAGCCTCAACCATTCGTTTCTCATAACGAACCTCGATTTCCTCTTTGCCTGGCAATGCAACAACTGCCTCCTGAACCTATTTGAGCAATATAACTCAGGGTAACTTAGTCCAATATAACTCAGGGTAACTTAGTGCTATTAATTAGTTGCTTGAGTAGTGTTAAGGAAAAGAGAGATATGGGGCGTCATTCTCCGCCGGCGGGAGTCTCCGTTCTGCCGGCGCTCGGGGGTTTCCCGACGGCGTGGGGGTGCCCCACAATGGGAAACCCCATTGACCGGCCGGTGTTACGGAGACTCCCGCCGGCCGGTCGGCGCAGAAATGTGGCGGGGCGGGTAGGAGAATTTCGCCCATGCTGTCCAAACTGTTTATCTTGCGCTCACCAGGGCTGATGTCAGAATCCCTTTGAAATTTGGCGTTCTTGCATCTGTCCTGAGGACTGCCTGTCTCTTTTTTTTCGGAAACTCTGTCATCCCGAAAAGCTTCTACTCCTTTTTTTATTGATTCATGGGATGTGGGCATCGCTGGTTGAGCCAGCATTTATTGCCCATCCCTAATTGCCCCTTGAACTAAGTGGCTTGCTAGGCCATCCCAGAGGACAATTGACAGTCAACCATGTTGCTGTGGGTCTGGAGTCACATGTCGGCCAAACCCAGGCAAGGACGGCAGATTTCCTTCCCTAAAGGACATTAGTGAATCAGATGGGTTTTTACCACAATCGACAATGGTTTCATTGTCATCACGAGACTTTTAATTTCAGATTTCACTGAATTTTTAAATATCCACTTAATTGTCTTTCTTAATCCTAACTTTCACAATTTGAACCCTTGGGATAAAGTTAAGTCTGTTGCCACAATAAATAACTTCCCTGCTAGATAATGCAAACTCCTGGGCATCCACAAAGGTTCCACTGGATAAGGTCATATGTAGCTAAGCTCTGCAGAGCTGTGCTGTTCTACATTAAATCACAAATTCATGGTGGTATAGGATGATATTAATTGCTGTGTTGATAAGGGTGCTACAATTAGTCTCAGCCTCCATTCTCATGATTATTATATATTGCTGAACAAAGACACATTCAGTGAACCTTTTATGCTGCACTCATTAGTACAGATGCAAGAATGCCAAATTTCAAAGGGAGCAACGGATGCTGATTGGTTGGCAAGTTGACTCTCATTGGTTGAGATATTGCCATAGGGAATTCACCAGGGAACCTTGTCCACTGCCAGCTTGCCAACTTATGTATACCCTTTTCTCATGCAACATAAATTGTTGTTTCTTTTGAAATTTTGAATTCTTGCATCTGTGCTGATGAGTGCTGACCAAAAGCTTGTCCCTTTTCAGCAATACTCAAGTCCTGTAGTTCCAAACGATGATCGTTATGCACGAGTGTTAATGAGGTGGAAGATTTTGAACGATCACCACAACATTGACAGAGGATGTTCTTAACCTGCTGAAAGGGGCGGCACGTTGGCACACTGGTTAGCACTGCTGCCTCACAGCAGCAGGGACCCGGGTTTGATTCCGACCTCGGGTGACTATGTGGACTTTGCACATCCCCCCGCGTCTGCGTGGTTTCCCTCCGGGTGCTCCTGTTTCCTCCCTCAGGCCAAAGTGGTGCAGGTTCGGTGGATTGGCCATAATAAATTGACCCTTAGTGTCCAAAGATGTGCAGGTTGGGGATAGGGCAGGTGGGAGGCTGGACCTAGATGGGGTGCTCTTTCAAAGGGTTGTTACAAATCCAATGGGCTGAATTGCCTCCTTTGGCACTGTAGGGATTCTATGGAGGTGGTGCATGGGAGTTTCCTAAGTAATAGATGTCAACCCACTGACAGGTTTGCTGCAATGGAACATTGAGTTGTATGAGGCCCAAGGGTACCGAGATGCAATAGTAAGTACAGGACTGCCAAGTGCAAACTCAGGTGATAGGTGTACTACGACACAATGATGGAGTTTGTACAGATACAACAAAAAAATTAGGCTCATGAAAGTGGTTCTGAAGAGATGAAACATGAAGTCCATCCCGTCGCAACCAGCACCAGGTTGCCATGTCCTCATTATTAAAATGCAAAACGAATTAAGCCCCGCCAAATAGACATTTTCTTGATTTACCTTTGAAACCTTTCCTGTAAACAATGAAAGAATGATTGTACAAAAAGCTATTTGATTTTAGAAAATGACAGTGGTAAATGGATTTTTTTTTTTTGTCTAGCACGTCCTTGATAATGAGTGACAATGTGTCCTATTTCTAAGGGCTCTCTCACCAATACTGGGAGCAGAATTAAGGGGTGGTCGTTGAGTCAACTGGTGAACATCAGGCAACCCAAAAGGCCTGCTACCCATGCCTGTCTCAATCCCTCCATCAATTGAGTCTCTTTTTCTGGAGCCTTTGCAGGCTTGTTTTGTGCATGGAAAATGGAAAGCACCCACTGCCCTCATTGTATACAAGAGCACAGGGCACAGAGCTGCCACAGCGAAGACTCACTTTACGAAGGATGGATCAGTGAGAACATAGAACAATGAGCATCTGGCACGTGCAAGAATTCACGTCTCTGAACTATAACCAGCAGCCAAACTTCATTGTGGAACTTCTTCTTGTGTGTCAGGGGAGACCATCACTTCCTAAATGTTCCATAGTGGTAGACAGGGGTGCTCATGAGAAGTGGATTTATTGTGCAAAAGGTATGGTCAATTGAGCTCCCCACTAGGTTGTCATTGATGCTGGGACATATTCAAGGGGCGACTAGTTCAGAAAACCAGGGGTAGAAATCGATCCTCACTGTGGCTAGTTTCTGGTTGGAAAAAACGGTCCCGAATGGCCAATTTTGCGATGCATATTCAATAAATGACATCCAACCCTACATTTGGTCAGGTAATATCTGTTGCCTGCCCGAGAGCTGACATGATTATCCATTGCTGAGGGGCCTACTGCCTCTCCATGGACCTTTCCATAAAACAAGTTACCCAGGCTCAGATTTTAGTTTGTAACTCAGCCTTAACCAGAACTCCTTAAAGAGATTTCAGGAGGCTGTCATGAAAAAAAGAAGTAAATCTTTTTAATCTTCTCTTTATGTGGAGGAGGCCATGTTCTTCTAAGATTCAAGTAGTCTTCCACCAGCAGAGACTGAGGAGAATCCCGCCCGAGATCAATGGATGTTTCCATTGTCGGCATCTCGCCCATGGTGTTCTTGGGCGGGCGGCGCGGGAGAATCCAGCCCTGAGAGAACCAGCAGAGAAATGGCAGAAATAGTGGGTTTTAACCATCAACACAATTTTGAAGCGATTCTGCCACAGTTTCCCAGTAGAATTGCAATGGGGAAACCTGACCAATCCCGACTGTGAGGATTGTATCGCCCACACTGTAAGAATACCTCGGAGTTGTGTCCTAGGCCCATCTATCTTCAGCTAATTCGTCAATGACTTTCCCTGCACCATAAGGTCAGAAGTGGGGATATTTTCTGATGATTGAACAGTGTTCAGCACCATTTATGACTCCTCAGGAACTGAAGGAGTTTGTGCCCAGGTGCAGCAAGTCATGAACAATGTTTAGGCTTGGGCTGGTAAATGGCAAGTAACATTTGTGCCACACAAGTACCAGGCAATGACCATCTTCATCAAGACAGAATCCAACTTGTCTCTGTTGTGTTGGGCGCTCTGGATCTGTGGAACACATACAGGTCACCAACACTTGAAATAGTGCAACACTATTTTATTGAGTCATTAACTGTTTAACATACTCTCACTGTGCGTTAACACGATATTAGCTTTAACTAACGACCTTTGCCTTGTCCTAACCAGTCGATGCACTCAGCACATGGTGAATGTCTATGCTGCAGGCTGTGAGCTCTGTCCTCCTAGCTAGCTGCAGCTCGAATGAGCGGGAACTCTGATGCCCCCTGTCTTTATAGTGCGTGTGTTCTAACTGGTGATTGGCTGCGGTGTTGTGTGTGTTGATTGCTCCCACTGTGAGTCCATCAGTGTGTGTGTCTGCACCATGATATACTGGTGTATATTATGACAGTCTCCCCCTCACATTCAGTGGCCTTATCATCGCTGAATCTACCACTATCAACATCCTGGGGGCTTATCATTGACCAGGAACAGGGGTCAGTCAATATTGTCACATGGTGGATCGGCTCATGAAAGATTCTAATGAATAGAACTTACAAGGCCAAGGCTAGGCTAATGGCCCAGGGCTTTGAAGAATGCTTAGCAGATAAAGAGTTCAGAGTGGACTTTCACACAGCAGGAATGGTAATTTTTAGAGCCTTTTGGCCCGTTTCAAAATGTAAATCAATAGGCATAAAAGCTGCATTTCTGGAGGGGGATGAGCTCCACAGGGAAGTGTTTCTCGAGCCTAATAAGGAGGTTCCATTAGTAGGGGGAAGACTTTGAAGGTTAAATAATGGTGCTTCTGATTTGAATAATGCTTCCAGTGTACAATACATTTCAGTTAGACCAGTGTTGTTAATGTGAGGTTTCCCCAAATGAAAGCAGATCCCGCCATGTTTTATTGCCGCAAATGGCAGGAAACCCTCGGGCATCTTCATGATGAATGTGGACAACTTCCTGCAGGGTGATACTATTTTCAAAACAATGTCACTGACAGGTTTAGAACAGAATTTATGGGTGAGAGTCAAACCCCTGGGGCCTTTGCATATGTGGGACTGGAAATAAAACAGTATGGGTCTGATGTTAGTTTGCATGAACAATCTTATTAATAGAGTCATACGGTACAGAAGAGGTTCTTCGGCCAATCAAGTCTGCACCAACAAAACTACGCTAAGTCTACACTAATACCACTTTCCAGCACTTAGCCCATAACCTTGAATGTTAAAGTATTTCAAATGCTCATCCACATACTCTTTAACGGTTGTGAGTGTTCCTGCCTCTACTACCCTCCCAGGCAGTGCCTTTCAGACCCTCACCACCTTCTGGGTAAAATAATTTTGCTCAAATGCCCCCTAAACCTCCTCATCTTAAATTTATGTCCCCTTGTTATTCACCCTTCAACTAAGGGGAACAGCTGCTTCCTCACCATCATGTCCGTACCCCTTATAATCTTATACACCTCAATCAGGTTCCCCCTTCAGCATTCTCTACTCTAACCAAACCACCCTGGGCTGGATTCTTCGCAGCCCCGCGGCAAAATCGCGGCCGGACCCGGCGCGGAGAATCCACTTTCACGCCGTAATCGGGCCCGGCACCGGTTCGGCAATTCTCCGGGCCCCGAACATCGGCGTGACCGAGGAGTACGCCGCGCCGTCGGGAGGCCAGAGGCATGCCCAGCAATCCTCCGCTCCCAACCGGCCGAGTTCCCGACGGCGTGGAACTAACCACCTATTGCCGGTCGGGATGCTGGCGTGACGGCTGCAAACTCAAACCATGGCCGCCCTGTTCGGGGGCGGGCAGATTGGAGGCCGGGGGGGGGGGGGGGGGGGGGGGGCCTGAGAGGCGGCCGGCGATTTACTGTGCGGGGGTTGAGGCTCGGGTACGTGGCCGATCGGTGGGTCAAAACCAAAGTTTTGTGCAACTTCAACATAACCTCCCTGCTCTTATAATCTGAGTAACAACTGATATAGGTAAGTGTCATCGCTTCTCGGCCTTTTGGCTAAGATCAAGTGTCTGTAGATTGAGCCTTTGGTTCAGATCTGGTATGTCTCTCTTCTGGGGACCATGAATTGGATTCAATTTGAATTAGTTTTTTGGAACAGGCGAGGAGCTGGATTAGGGGTTCGCCCCTGACCCACACTCTGAGCCCTGGCTTGGTAACTCAGAAAAGTAAAAAATATATATATAGGTAAGTGTCCCAAATAACATCTTAACTACCTTATTAACCTGTCCTACTGCCTTTAGGGATCTGTGGACAAGCACCCAAGATCCCTCTGTTTCTCTGAGCTTCCTCGTGGCCTGCCATTCATTGAATACTCCCTTCTCGTGTTACTCCTTCCAAAGTGCACCAACTCACACTTTCTTTTAATAAATTTAGAGTACCCAATTCATTTTTTCCAATTAAGGGGCAATTTAGCGTGGCCAATCCACCTACCCTGCACAACTTTGAAACCCACACAAACACGGGGAGAATGTGCAATCTCCACACGGACAGTGACCCAGAGCCAGGATCGAACCTGGGACCTCGGCCCCGTGAGGCAGCTCACACTTTTCATGGTTAAATTCCATCTGCCAGTGATCTGTTCACCTGACCAACCCATTTATATCTTCCTGAAACCGAAGAGCTTCTTCACAATTAAAAACCCTGCTAATCTTTGCGTCATCCGCAAACTTATTGATCACACCCCTCACATTCTCATCGATATTGTTTATATATGTATCATGAACAATAAGGGACCTAGCATTGATCCTGGACACCGGTCTCCAGTCACAAAAACAGCCTTCTACCACCACCCTCTGTTTCCTGCCACGAAGCCAGATTTGGAACCAATTTTCAAAGTCATCCTAGATCCCATGTACATTTGCCTTCTTTATCAGTCTCCCAAGTAGGACCCTGTCAATGGCTTTGCTGAAATCCATATAAACTACATCAACTGCACTACCCTCATCTACACACCTGATCAGCTCCTCGGAAAATTTAATCAAATTTGTGAGGAAAGACCACCCTCTAACAAAGCCATGCTGACTATCCCTCATCAACCTTTGCCTCTCCAAGTGGAGATTCATTTTCACCTTGAGAATTTTCTCCAATAGTTTCCCTGGAATCATCAGAAAGTGTTATCCTATCACACTCAATTGGGCCAGGTCCATACAAAATAAGCAGATGCTTCCAAAGATGAGACGGAGCAGTGACGAACTCCAATTGGCCAAATTGAACTGGCTGAGCAAACAGATAAGACAGAATGGAAATTTTGATGTCTTAGAACTGAGCACTGTGGTGAAACATCTCAAGGTCCAGGACATTTTACGGGTGAACATAACATTTTAAAAAATTAAATATGTGCTGATCTTTGAGTGACCCTTAGGATATAAAATTGATTGATTTCAGTGGCGCCTCTCAAGCAAACCATTGTGATGAGCTTTCAATTGCAGCAGGTTTCATAATATTTTTGTGGGAGGAAGTGTAAAATGTTGACCTTCGGCTTGGGAAGTTATTAAGGAGAACAGTAAAGAGTACACTGACTGCTGAGACTCATGCACGTGTCCAGGCAGTTGATATGGCTGTCATAATATACACCAGTTTTTCATGGTGCAGACACACACTGATGGACACACAGTGGGACCAATCAACACACACAACACCGCAGCCAATCACCAGTGAGAGCACACGCACTATAAAGACAGGGAGCATCAGAGTTCACACTCATTCGAGTTGCACCAAGCTAGGAGGACAGAGTTCACAGCCTGCAACACAGACATTCACCATGTGCTGAGTGCATTGACTGGTTAGGACAAGGCAGAGGTCTTTAGTTAAAGCTAGTATCGTAGTAACCCACAGTCTAAGTACGTTTAAACAGATAATGATTCAATAAAATAGTGTTGCACTATTTCAAGTGTTGGTGACCTGTATGTGATCCAGAACACCCAACACATCATGATGATACCAGGAGTGGTTGGATACTAGCACTTCTTAGACCTACCTGCAAGTGATCTGCCTTCCGCCAGCATTCCGTCATCCTGCAACACGGACAACATCAACCCGCCGCCACCGCTCCGCATCACCGGCAACCTTGGTGCCAATTGGAAAATTTTCAAACAGCGCTTCCAGCTCTTCCTCGAATCCATGGACAGGGAGGGCGCCTCGGACACCAGAAAGATTGCTCTTCTCCTCTCCACGGCCGGGGACCATGCCATCCACATTTTCAACTCTCTCACCTTCGCAGATGATGAAGATAAGACGAAGTTCAAGACGGTCCTCCTCAAGTTTGACACTCACTGCAGCGTAGAGGTGAATGAAAGTTTTGAACACTACGCGTTCCAGCAGCGTTTGCAGGGTAAGGACGAACCTTTCCAATTCTTTCTCACGCACCTCCGCATCCTTGTGCAATCGTGCAGCTACGGGCCCACCTCCGACTCTATGATACGCGACCAGATCATTTTTGGTGTTCAGTCGGACCCCCTACGTCAGCAGCTCCTCAAAGTAAAGCAACTCACCCTAGCGACCGCCATCGAGACCTGTGTCTTACATGAAAATGCCACAAGTCGGCATTCCCATAGACAAGCGGCTGAAATGGCGCGGCAAGGTCCCCCCACGAGGCGGAACGGGTCCAAGTGATTGAGCACCTCCAGGGCCTCAGCCTGGATGAGGGCAGCCATTTTGCACGCTTTTCGCGGACTCCCGCGCTTGTACGCACCAGACGAGAGGACGGCGACGTTGAGGAACGTAATGCGCAGGCGCGCACCACGCACGACCGCACCGCACATGCGCGGTGGCGCAGCGAATGTGCTGACGTCACGACGTGCGGCAACTGTGGCTCCGCCCATTTAAAGCGGCAATGCCCCGCAAAATCTCGACAATGTCTACGATGTGGAAGACTTGGCCACTATGCTGCCTTATGTCGAGCAGCACAGCCTGCCAACTCCCATCGCTTCAGCCAGCCTCGCAGGAATGTTTGGGCAATTCAACCCACGGTCACCGAGTCCGATTCCGACCTCACACACAGCAGTGACACCGAGGACCCGAAGGCGCCTTTTCGAGTCGGTGTCGTCACGAAAAACAGGCTGTCCCCGAAGCAAAGACACCAGCCGCTGTCGGTATACAGCATCGATCCAGACGATGAGTGGTGTGCCATCCTGACGGTCAACTGGTCCCAAATACGATTTCGCCTGGACACTGGTGCCTCTGCCAATCTCATGGCGTGGTCTGCTTTCCAAAGCCTTCGTGTCACCAGCGATCCTTCCATCGGTCTGCCAGCCATTGGACTACAATGGCAACATTATTCCTGCTACCGGCTCATGCCAACTTGAAGTGACACACAAGTCACAGAAAGCCATCCTTCCTTTCGAGATTGTGGGCTTCTCGAAGGACTCCCTGCTTGGCGCACAGGTGTGCAAGCTGTTGAACCTCGTTCAAAGAGTTCGCTCTCTCTCTCCTGATGACACGCCTGCCTTTCAGGACACTGACTTCAGGGCACAACTCAACGCCATCATCGACCAGCACCGCAACGTCTTCGAAGGCATGGGCATGCTCCCACATACTTACAAGATCCTACTCAAACAGAACGCCACGCCTGTGGTGCATGCACCTCGCAGAGTCCCAGCACCCCTCAAGGACCGCCTCAAGCAGCAGCTGCAGGACCTCCAAGACCAAGGAGTGCTTTCCAGAGTCATGGAACCAACCGACTGGGTCAGTTCCTGGTGTGCGTAAAAAAACCTTCCGGCGAGCTGAGAATTTGCAGTGATCCCCAGGATCTGAATCGCAATATCATGAGGGAGAATTATCCAATTCCCAAGAGCGAAGAGGTCACATGCGAGATGGCTCGCGCCAAGTTCTTCACCAAACTTGATGCCACAAAAGGATTCTGGGAAATCCAACAGGAAACTGTGTACCTTTAACACCCCCTTTGGCAGATATTGTTACAACAGGATGCCATTTGGGATCATATCGGCATCAGAAGTGTTCCACAGGATCATGGAACAAATGATGGAAGGCATTGAAGGCATTTGCGTCTATGTCGACGACATAATCATTTGGTCCACCACCCCGCAGGAGCATGTCAGTCGCCTCCAGCGCGTGTTCAAATGCATACGGGAGCAGGGCCAATGCCTCAACAGATCCAAATGCTCCTTTGGTCAGACGGAACTCAAGTTCCTAGGGGACCACATCTCCCAGTTGGGTGTGCGGCCGGATGCGGACAAGGTGGCTGCTATCACAGCCATGAAAATGCCAGAGGGCAAGAAGGCGGTCCTCCGATTTCTGGGCATGGTCAACTTCCTAGGGAAGTTCATCCCTAACCTCGCCTCTCACACCACGGCTCTCAGGAACCTGGTCAGGAAGACGACAGACTTCCAATGGCTTCCTGCGCACGAGCGCGAATGGAGAGAACTCAAAACCAAACTCACCACGGCCACGGTCTTAGCCTTTTTTGACCCAGCAAAAGAGACAAATATTTCATCCAATGCCAGCCAATCTGGCATTGGGGCAGTGCTCCTGCAACATGATGAGGCCTCATCATGGGCCCCCGTTGCATATGCGTCACACGCCATGATCCCCACGGAACAGCGCTACACGCAGATAGAAAAGGAGTGCCTGAGCCTGTTGACCGGTGTCGTCAAGTTTCATGATTATGTGTACGGCCTTCCCCAATTCACCGTCGAGACCGACCATCGCCCACTGGTCAATATAATATAGAAAGACTTGAACGACATGACACCTCGCCTCCAGCGTATTCTGCTCACATAGCCCCATTTGTGTTCCTGCAGTAGAAGCTCACCAACAACCGCCACGAGTGAGAGAAAATGGGTGAAGGGATGCCCGAATTGAGCATCCTGACCCTGTGAGAGGAGAGAGCCATAGAGCCTGCAGGGGAGGAGCAGAGTGGGCCTACACTGAGAGCATGGTGGGCCTGTGGGAGAATGGTGAGGAGCCACTGCGCTGTAGGAAAACATGCTGGCCCTACTCAAGAAGCAGAAGGCTTACCTCGCCCTCCTGCCGATGCGCACCCTCTCCCCACCCTGGAATCCATCCTCCGGCTCATAGCAGCCTCTTCCTCAACTCCCATTCCAATGTCTTCCTCATCCAACATGTGCCACTCATTTATTTCTTCCTCATGAAGGCCACCGCCCGGCTGCAGAGCCAGGTTATGTAGGACGCAGCAAACCACCACGATGCAGGAGACCCTCTGGGGACTGTACTGTAAGGCTCCAACGGGCCTGTCAAGGCAGCGGAAGTGCATCTTCAGGAGGCCAATGCTTTTCCCAACACTCAATGGGTGGCACTATGAGTCTTGTTGTATCAGGCATCTGCTACGGTCTCTGGCCTTCGCACCAGTGACATCAGCCAAGACCTCAGGGTATATCCTTCTGGGCCTGGAAGCTGCCAGTCCCAAACCTTATCCAGTGGCTATAGCTCACTCACAGCTCAGGTGCCCTCCCATCTCGATTGCGTGACCGGACCCGGGCTATGCTCTCGTCCAGTTACAGTCGCCTTTGGCCTTCTATCCTGGTCTCCCCTTCCTTATTCTTTATTCCAATCGGGATTATGACAGGAGCTTTATCTGCTTGCACATCCCTAATGGGCAGGGCCAACTGGATGGCGAGGTCCGCCTTGGGGGTCAATGGATCTTCATTGGCAGGTGTTGGGGTCTGGCATATAAGCAAGTCAAGTGCTCCTCGATTCCATGCACCCAAGAGTTAAGCCTTGTACCCTGAGTATTCAAGGCTTAACTTTCCTTGACTTTGAGACTGTGGGCAGCTGATGTTTTTTTTACTAATCTTTATTGTCACAAGTAGGCTTACATTAACACTGCAATGAAGTTACTGTGAAAATCCCCGAGCCGCCACATTCCGGCGCCTGTTCTGGTACACAGAGGGAGAATTCAGCACGCCTTTCGGGACTTGTCGGAGGAAACCGGAGCACCCGGAGGAAACCCACGCAGACACGGGGAGAACGTGCAGACTCTACACAGACAGTGAACCTGATTGCATCATTGGGATTCAAACCTGGGACCCTGGAGCTGTGAAGCAACAGTGCTACCTACTGTGCTGCCCATGTTATTTAGGGTTAACTCTTTAAGGGTTAAGGGCCAATTAGTTTGACGAGTATGAGTCTCGGTAATGTTAGAGGGCACAATTGCTTTCTCCTTCAGGGAAAGGAAATGCAAAAAGGGCCTTCTTACTCAGGCTGCATCATTCCTGGATCTCATTGTTGTCATGCTTCTACGCTTAAGGCAACCACTCCAGAGATTTTGCCACCCGGCGTCCCCAGGCTGGACACCATGTTGCCTTTTCTTTCAGGGTATCATCCACCCAGCCCATTGGGCCCAGCCCCTTGTCTCTCATCACACACCTCCCTCCACCTCATGTGGCCCACAGCTTCAACTGCCCCATATATTCATGTCACAGACATCAGACTAACACAGCCCTGCAAGAGCCTTTGAGCATCACAGGCCGCAGGCGTCAGGACAACCCACACCAGACGTAACCCCCATCCCGAACACACCCAACCCCCTCCCCACCCCCTCCCCCTCTCCGGAGCTGGCCAGTGGGCTTTGCTCCTTTGGACTCCTTGGAGCTAAGCGGAGACAGTGGTGCTCACCTCCTTCCCCACTCTCCACAGCCTGGCTCCCATTTTTCAACGACGGGCTGAGGATGCGATGTTAACCATCTCTGGATCTGTAAAGATTTAATCACCTGCTAATGCTCACATTCCAAGCATTGTCTGGCGTCTTTGAATTTGTCTATATATATGTTTCTGGAGCATACTTCTTCATTTACCTGAGGAAGGAGCAGCGCTCCGAAAGCTAGTGACATCGAAACAAACCTGTTGGACTTCAACCTGGTGTTGTAAAACTTCTTACTGTGCTCACCCCAGTCCTACACCGGCATCTCCACATCATTTCTTAAAGGATAGTGAAAAGGCGTAAAATGAAACCATCTTGAAGTTGATGGTTTATTTTTTTCTCTTGGGGGAGGTGTCATGTGAGAGTACCTTTAAGAAATGGGTGTTTAAGAAATGTACCTTTAAGAAATGGGTGTTTATCAGTGATGTCAGAATGTGGGTGGAGCTGGGCTGTCTATCAGCTTTTTACTTCCGTTTTAGGTTGTTTGCGGCAGTGTGTGTTTTAGTTTCATTTACAGAGCTGGATAGCTGCAGTCACAGGCAAAAGGTATCTGAGTCTCTCTCTGTAACCTAAAAAACTGTAAATCGATCATTTGGTGATTTAAAACTAATAACTGCCCTCAGTAGTGACTTTAACCTGATGTGCTTCGTGTTAAAAGTTCTTTTTTAAGTCTTAATGATGTTGAAAGGACAGCTTAAGGATTACGCAGCGTTGAATTCTTTGGGGGTTGAATTTGAATTAATGGTTGCTAAGATGTTCACTGTATGTTTTAAAAAGGTGAACTTGAGTTAAGAAAATAAACATTGTTTTGCTTTAAAAAATACTTTTCCATTTCTGCTGCACCACACCTGTAGAGTGGGCTGCGTGCTCCCCATACCACAGTCCTTTAAAAGTTGTGGGTCAGGTGAACTCCATGATACACTTCGGGGTTCTCTAAACCCTGGCCCATAACAGTATACTCACTGCCAACCCCGGCAGATAACTAACTCAGTACACATTGGGACCCTCGTAATTGTTGTAATTCAGGGAGTTTCAGCCTTGCACCAGGCTACCAGGGAATCTCGGAAACTGAACACCGACTCGGATTTGTGCAAGAAAGAATTCAGGTTTACATTGGAAATGACAGAACTCAGAATTAAAATCAAACAGATTCTAATCGCAAAATTTAATGCAATGTTTCACTGAGAGTCATATTAGTCTAACTTTCTTATTAATGTTAACCATATTAAGTATACTCTGATGGATTCAAATTCATGCAAATCAGGTTCGCGATCTTGGTGGGCATGAACCTGATCGCGTCATCGGGTGGGGGGGGGGGGGGGGTCCGTCCGGGAAGATCACCTTCTGAAATCTCGCGGGCGCAAATCCCAGTTTTGGCATCTCGCAAGATTTAGCGGCCATTATGGGATTTGCGCTCACGGCTAAGGGTCCCCGCTATATCCCACCCGGGGAGTCTGTGCTTGTGGTTTTCTGAATTAACCTGTGTTAAGAAAAAGAGAGGCTCTGATTCACCCTTTGCTCAGTGTATGAATAGTAGCTTTAACACAGATGCTGATGCCTGAAATTAAAACAGAAAATGCTGTGCCTGATCTGTTCCCTGTAAGAACACGATTCACGACGCCCGATGCTCTCGCCCAGTCACAGTTTGACCCCCTGTTCTGCACTATAACCAATCACTGTTTGTCGATGTCCCATTTGTCAATGTACTCTGTCGATTACTGTGTACGTTCCCTCGGCCGCAGAAAAATACTTTTCACTGTACTTCAGTACATATGACAATAAATTTAATCAAACCAAATCAATCAATTCGCTGAGAAGGTCAGGCAGCAACAGTGACGAGAGAATCTATGTTAACATTTTTAGGTGGATGTGTTTGAACACAAGGTGATGACCTGAAAGGTTTCTCCCTCCTTCGATGCTGCCTGACCTGCCGACTGTTTTAGGCATGATCTGTTTGTTTTTTTGTTTCATTGATTCCTGCTGCTTGTGGTGATATGCATCACTGTATATCCACAAGAGGTTAATGTAAATACACTACAACTAAGTAACCACCAGAGGGAGCACCAGAGATGTCATGACATACAGACATACAGCCAATGGGTCATTAGAACAGGACACAACCAATGGGTAATCAGGACACCCAGAGGTGGCATTACCACAAGGGGGCACTTCACAACCCATATAAAAGGACAGGGCACACACGCTCTGCCTCTTTCCACAGACAGACATCTAGTGAGTACATCAGGGTTGATCAACAGCATCACACCTAGCACGTGGCTTAGAGCAGGCTGGTAAAGATAGACTGAGTTACTAAAGCTAGATTAGCAGAGAGTCAAACTCATTTAAGAACTGTGTTAATAGTTCAAGAAACAAGTTGAGCTCATTTCATAGTCTGGAGCTTCCTTTGTCAAAGCATACATCAAGGAAGCAGCTTATGCTACACGAAGCAGCATAACACAACGCTGCTGATCCACATGAAATGAAATGAATGAAAATCGCTTATTGTCACAAGTAGGCTTCAAATGAAGTTACTGTGAAAAGCCCCTAGTCGCCACAGATGTGCAGGTTAGGTGAATTGGCCAATGATAAATTGCCCTTAATGTCCAAAATTGCCCTTGGTGTTGGGTGGAGGTGTTGAGTTTGGGTAGGGTGCTCTTTCCAGGAGCCGGTGCAGACTCAAAGGGCCGAATGGCCTCCTTCTGCACTGTAAATTCAATGATAATCTATGATTAATCTAGGACAAAGGTTCGGCACAACATCGTGGGCCGAAGGGCCTGTTCTGTGCTGTATTTTCTATGTTCTATGTTCTATTCCGGCGTCTGTTCGGGGAGGCTGGTACGGGAATTGAACCGTGCTGCTGGCCTGCCTTGGTCTGCTTTCAAAGCCAGCGATTTAGCCCTGTGCTAAACATTATCATCCATATTATCTTCTCATTGAGTTTTGATTCAAACGAACGAGAAGACTGCTAAACTTTCAATCTGTTCCATGCCTACATTATTTCATAATCCAAGACTGGGTCACGGGGGTCATTCTAAAGACTTGAGACGTGTCTTCAGATAAGTACTTACCATTCATCAAACTGTGTCACTGATCTGCCTACTGTTTTATTCAAATCAGCTAGTTTCTCTCCCTCCAGCTCCCTGCACTCTTCATTCTGAGCTGACTATCTTTTTGTGCCTTTGGCCTAGATCTCTGTTCTCATCTCTCCCTATCTCATATCATCCCGAGCTTTCTGATGCAATGGTGATGTACTTACTATTTCATTTTCATCTTCTTCTACAGTAAGAATTGCAAGGGATATTTGATGGTTGCTACTTGTGCAGCTTGAGTGGAAACAGTCAAAGTATCACAAGTTGCTCTCAAGATTGGCAAGGGATTATAAAGATTCTAATTACAATTTAACACAGGACAGATCAAAAGCTGCCCCTTGTATTATTCATGTGAATTACTCGCGGCAGACCAGAAATTGTTCACTTTACATATTTAGAGGAAGCTGTGACTGGTAAAATAAAGAAGGATTCATTAATAAGAAAGTTGGACTAATATGACTCTCCGTGAAACATTGCATTAAATTTTGCGATGAGAATTTGTTTGATTTTAATTCTGAGTTCTGTCATTTCCCATGTAAACCTGAATTCTTTCTTGCACAAATCCGAGTCGGTGTTCAGTTTCCGAGATTCCCTGGTAGCCTGGTGCAAGGCTGAAACTCCCTGAATTACAACAATTACGAGGGTCCCAATGTGTACTGAGTTAGTTATCTGCCGGGGTTGGCAGTGAGCATACTGTTATGGGCCAGGGTTTAGAGAACCCCGAAGTGTATCATGGAGTTCACCTGACCCACAACTTTTAAAGGACTGTGGTATGGGGAGCACGCAGCCCACTCTACAGGTGTGGTGCAGCAGAAATGGAAAAGTATTTTTTAAAGCAAAACAATGTTTATTATATTAACTCAAGTTAACCTTTTTAAAACATACAGTGAACATCTTAGCAACCATTAATTCAAATACAACCCCCAAAGAATTCAACACTTCGTAATCCTTAAGCTGTCCTTTCAACATCATTAAGACTTAAAAAAGAACTTTTAACACGAAGCACATTAGGTTAAAGTCACTACTGAGGGCAGTTATTAGTTTTAAATCACCAAATGATCGATTTACAATTTTTTAGGTTACAGAGAGAGACTCAGATACCTTTTGGCTGTGACTGCAGCTATCCAGCTCTGAAAATGAAACTAAAACACACACTGCAGCAAACAACCTAAAACGAAAGTAAAAAGCTGACAGACAGCCCAGCTCCACCCACATTCTGACATCACTGATAAACACCCATTTCTTAAAGGTACATTTCTTAAACACCCATTTCTTAAAGGAACTCTCACATGACACCTCCCCCAAGAGAAAAAAATAAACCATCAACTTCAAGATGGTTTCATTTTTCACCTTTTCACTATCCTTTAAGAAATGATGTGGAGATTCCGGCGTTGGACTGGGGTGAGCACAGTAAGAAGTTTTACAACACCAGGTTAAAGTCCAACAGGTTTGTTTCGATGTCACTAGCTTTCGGAGCGCTGCTCCTTCCTCAGGTGAATGAAGAGGTATGCTCCAGAAACATATATATAGACAAATTCAAAGACGCCAGATAATACTTGGAATGTGAGCATCAGCAGGTGATTAAATCTTTACAGATCCAGAGATGGGGTAACCCCAGGTTAAAGAGGTGTGAATTGTGTCAAGCCAGGACAGTTGGTAGGATTTCGCAGGCCAGATGGTGGGGGATGAATGTAATGCGACATGAATCCCAGGTCCCGGTTGAGGCCGCACTCATGTGTGCGGAACATGGCTATAAGTTTCTGCTCGGCGATTCTGCGTTGTCGCGCGTCCTGAAGGCCGCCTTGGAGAACGCTTACCCGGAGATCAGAGGCTGAATGCCCTTGACTGCTGAAGTGTTCCCCGACTGGAAGGGAACATTCCTGCCTGGTGATAGTCGCACGATGTCCGTTCATTCGTTGTCGCAGCGTCTGCATGGTCTCGCCAATGTACCACGCTTCGGGACATCCTTTCCTGCAGCGTATGAGGTAGACAACATTGGCCGAGTCGCACGAGTATGTACCGTGTACCTGGTGGGTGGTGTTCTCATGTGTAATGGTGGTATCCATGTCGATGATCTGGCACGTCTTGCAGAGATTGCCATGGCAGGGTTGTGTGGTGTCGTGGTCACTGTTCTGAAGGCTGGGTAGTTTGCTGCAAACAATGGTTTGTTTGAGGTTGCGCGGTTGTTTGAAGGCAAGTAGTGGGGGTGTGGGGATGACCTTGCCAAGATGTTCATCTTCATCGATGACGTGTTGAAGGCTGTGAAGAAGATGTCGTAGTTTCTCCGCTCCGGGAAAGTACTGGACGACGAAGGGCATTCTGTCCGTTGTGTCCCATGTTTGTCTTCTGAGGAAGTCGGTGCGGTTTTGTGCTGTGGCACGTTGGAACTGTCGATCGATGAGTCGAGCACCATATCCAGTTCATACGAGGGCATCTTTCAACGTCTGTAGATGTCTGTTACGCTCCTCCTTGTCTGAGCAGATCACTTTAACCCGGTGTTGTAAAACTTCTTACTTTAAGAAATGCACACAGTAAATATACTTTTTCATTTAAAAAAACAACACACGCAAACAGATATAATAATAGTCCATTTTCTGTTCTTCTTCCTCCAACTCAAATCCTTCTCGATTGACATTCTCTTTGAACAAGAAAGTCTCTGCACGATCCATCCATTTCTCTAGGCCTCGGCATTTCTCTTTAAAATCAGATACTTTAGTTCAATCTGATCACAGAGTCCCTTGTAATTCTCCAACACAGGAGCATTGGTTATCACAGCTTTCAGGCAGTCAAATGCCTGTTGAAACTCCGCTGTCCACTGGAATTTTTTACGTTTCTTCCTCAAGTCCATCAGTGGAGCGATCACGCTGCAAAATCTTTGCACAAATATTTGATCAAATCCACCTCATGCCAAGAATCGCAATATTTCCCTTCATCTTGAGGTATTGAAAACTACTCCTCAAGGAAAGTGACTTGGGCTTTTCCAAATTCACTTTTGGCTAGGTTTATCACCAACCCGCCTCCTGAAGTCGATCGAATAACTCCATCAGATGTTTTAAATGTTCTTTCCATGCCTCGCTGAAAATTACCAGATCGTCAATGTATACCGCACAATTGGGTAATCCTGAAACAACTTTGTTAGTTAACCGTTGAAATGTTGCTGGGGCGTTTATCATGCCAAATGGCATAACTTTGAATTGGTATATACCATCTGGAGTCACAAAAGCTCAAATCTCCTTCGCCCTTTCGAATAAAGGTACCTGCCAGTAACCTTTAAGTAAATCCAGTTTGGAAATAAAAGCTGATTGTCCCACTTTCTAAATGCAATCCTCCATACGTGGGATAGGATAAGAGTCCGTTCTTATAACTGCATTAACCTTTCTATAGTCCACACACAACCATTGGGTATTGTCTGGTTTCGGTACCATCACTATGGGTGAGACTCATTGGCTGCAACCCACTTCAAAGAACAAAGAACAAAGAAATGTCCAGCACAGGAGCAGGCCCTTCGGCCCTCCAAGCCCGTGCCGACCATGCTGCCCGACTAAACTACAATCTTCTACACTTCCTGGGTCCGTATCCCTCTATTCCCATCCTATTCATGTATTTGTCAAGATGCCCCTTAAATGTCACTATCGTCCCTGCTTCCACCACCTCCTCCGGTAGCGAGTTACAGGCACCCACTACCCTCTGTGTAAAAAAACTTGCCTCGTACATCTACTCTAAACCTTGCCCCTCTCACCTTAAACCTATGCCCCCTAGTAATTGACCCCTCTACCCCGGGGAAAAGCCTCTGACTATCCACTCTGTCTATGCCCCTCATAATTTTGTAGACCTCTATCAGGTGTCCCCTCAACCTCCTTCGTTCCAGTGAGAACAAACCAAGTTTATTCAACCGCTCCTCATAGCTGATGCCCTCCATACCAGGCAACATTCTGGTAAATCTCTTCTGCACCCTCTCTAAAGCCTCCACATCCTTCTGGTAGTGTGGCGACCAGAATTGAACACTAGACTCCAAGTGTGGCCTAACTAAGGTTCTATACAGTTGTAACATGACTTGCCAATTCTTATACTCAATGCCCCGGCCAATGAAGGCAAGCATGCCGTATGCCTTCTTGACTACCTTCTCCACCTGTGTTACCCCTTTCAGTGACCTGTGGACCTGTACTCCTAGATCTCTCTGACTATCAATACTCTTGAGGGTTCTACCATTCACTGTATATTCCCTACCTGCATTAGACCTTCCAAAACGCATAACCTCACATTTGTCCGGATTAAACTCCATCTGCCATCTCTCCGCCCAAGTCTCTAAACAATCTAAATCCTGCTGTATCCTCTGACAGTCCTCATCGCTATCCGCAATTCCACCAACCTTTGTGTCGTCTGCAAACTTACTAATCAGACCAGTTACATTTTCCTCCAAATCATTTATATATACTAAAAACAGCAAAGGTCCCAGCACTGATCCCTGTGGAACACCACTGATCACAGCCCTCCAATTAGAAAAGCATCCTTCCATTGCTACTCTCTGCCTTCTATGACCTATGATGTGGAGATGCCGGCGTTGGACTGGGGTGAGCACAGTACGAAGTCTTACAACACCAGGTTAAAGTCCAACAGGTTTGTTTCGATGTCACTAGCTTTCGGAGCGCTGCTCCTTCCTCAGGTGAATGAAGAGGTCTGTTCCAGAAACACATATATAGACAAATTCAAAGATGCCAAACAATGCTAGGAATGCGAGCATTAGCAGGTGATTAAATCTTTACAGATCCAGAGATGGGGTAACCCCAGGTTAAAGAGGTGTGAATTGTGTCAAGCCAGGACAGTTGGTAGGATTTCGCAGGCCAGATGGTGGGGGATGAATGTAATGTGACATGAATCCCAGGTCCCGGTTGAGGCCGCACTCATGTGTGCGGAACTTGGCTATAAGTTTCTGCTCGGCGATTCTGCGTTGTCACGGGTCCTGAAGGCCGCCTTGGAGAACGCTTACCCGGAGATCAGAGGCTGAATGCCCTTGACTGCTGAAGTGTTCCCCGACTGGAAGGGAACATTCCTGCCTGGTGATTGTTGCGCGATATCCGTTCATTCGTTGTCGCAGCGTCTGCATGGTCTCGCCAATGTACCACGCTTCGGGACATCCTTTCTTGCAGCGTATGAGGTAGACAACATTGGCCGAGTCGCACGAGTATGTACCGCGTACCTGGTGGGTGGTGTTCTCACGTGTAATAGTGGTATCCATGTCGATGATCTGGCACGTCTTGCAGAGATTGCCATGACAGGGTTGTATGGTGTCGTGGTCACTGTTCTGAAGACTGGGTAGTTTGCTGCACACAATGGTTCGTTTGAGGTTGCGCGGTTGTTTGAAGGCAAGTAGTGGGGGTGTGGGGATGACCTTGGCAAGATGTTCATCGTCATCAATGACGTGTTGAAGGCTGTGAAGAAGATGACGTAGTTTCTCCGCTCCGGGGAAGTACTGGACGACGAAGGGTATTCTGTCGGTTGTGTCCCATGTTTGTCTTCTGAGGAGGTCGGTCCGGTTTTTCGCTGTGGCGCGTTGGAACTGTCGATCGATGAGTCGAGTGCCATATCCCGTTCGTACGAGGGCATCTTTCAACGTCTGTAGATGTCTGTTACGCTCCTCCTCATCTGTTCTATGACCTAGCCAGTTCTGTATCCACCTTGCCAGCTCACCCCTGATCCCGTGTGTCTTCGCCTTTTGTACTAGTCTACCATGAGGGACCTTGTCAAAGGCCTTACTGAAGTCCATATAGACAACATCCACTGTCCTACCTGCATCAATCATCTTTGTGACCTCCTCGAAAAACTCTATCAAGTTAGTGAGACACGACCTCCCCTTCACAAAACCATGCTGCCTCTCACTAATACGTCCATTTGCTTCCAAATGGGAGTCGATCCTGTCTTGAAGAATTCTCTCCAGTAATTTCCCTACCACTGAAGTAAGGCTCACCGGCCTGTAGTTCCCTGGATTATCCTTGCTACCCTTCTTAAACAGAGGAACAACATTGGCTATTCTCCAGTCCTCCGGGACATCACCTGAAGACAGTGAGGATCCAAAAATTTCTGTCAAGGCTTCAGCAATTTCCTCTCCAGCTTCCTTCAGTATTCTGGGGTAGATCCCATCAGGCCCTGGGGACTTATCTACCTTAATATTTTTTAAGACACCCAACACCTCGTCTTTTTCAATTATGCCATTTTTAAGCATAGTCTCAATCTGCTTGTTAACCTGTGCCAATTTTAAAGGGTTAAGTCTGTATGGATATTGTTTGATTGGAACAGCATTTCACAGATCTACATCATGTATAGCCATTTTAGTACGTCCCAATTTATCTCTTGCCCACGTGATATCAATAACTCTTTCAGGTCAGTCCGTTTTTCCTCTGAAGGTAACTCAACAATTTATCACAATTTTTAAGAAAATCCTCGTTTTCCAATTTAATTTGAGGTATGTCAAAGTCACAGTCATCTGGATTTGGTTCATCACTTTGAGTTAGAATCATTAAAACCTCCTCCTTTTTCTCTCCTTCCCTTTCAAAGTACCTTTTAAGCATATTCACATGACACACTCGGTGAGTCTTCCTTCTATCTGGTGTTTTTACCACATAATTCACCTCACTTAATTTCCTTTCAATCTGATAGGTTCCACAAAACCTAGCTTTTAAAGGCTCATCTTCCACTGGTAACAACACTAAAACTTTATCTCCACTGGCAAAACTACGAACTTCGGATTTCTTGTCCACGACCCGTTTCATCACACTTTGAGCAACTTTAAAATGTTGTCTAGCCAATTCACCTGCTCTATTTAATCGTTCCCTAAAATTTGACACGCAATTCAGTAATGTATTTACCGATTTCTCACTCACCAATTTTTCCTAAATCAATTTAAGTGGTCCTCTTACCGCATGACCAAAAATTAGTTTAAAAGGACTGAATTTGGTTGACTCATTAAGTGCATCCCTAATTGCAAACAGTACAAATGGAATTCCTTTTTCCCAATCCTCTGGATAATCTTGACAATAAGCCCTCAACATTGTCTTTAATGTCTGATGCCACCTTTCTAACGCTCCCTGCGATTCTGGATGGTATGCAGTTGATTCAAATTGTTTTATTCCTAAGCTATCCATAACTTCTTTGAATAACCTCGAGGTAAAATTTGATCCTTGATCCGATTGTATTTCTGTGGGTAGTCCATATCTAGTAAAGAATTTAAGTAACTCCTCCACAATCTTTTTAGCTGTAATATTACGTACTGGAATGGCCTCTGGAAACCTAGTAGACACATCTATTATTGGCAAAAGAAATTGATTCCCACTTTTTGTTTTGGGAAGCGGTCCTACGCAATCAATTATGACCCTTGTAAAAGGTTCCTCAAATGCTAGAATGGGTATTAAGGGCGCTGGTTTTATCACTGCTTAAGGTTTCCCTATCACTTGACATGTGTGACATGATTGACAAAATGTAATCACATTTTTATGTAGTCCAGGCTAATAAAAATGTTTTTGTATTTTAGCTTGAGTTTTCCTTATTCCCAAATGACCTCCCACTGGTACCTCATGTGCAACTTGCACACCTCCTTTCTATACCCTACCTGCAATACTGCTTGATGATCTTCTGCCCACTTTTCATCCACCTGCACATGTAAAGGTCTCCATTTTGTCATCAAGACATCACTTTTACTGTAATAACACACTGGTATACACGCAGATTCCTCTTCCGTGTATGCTTTCTGATACATCCGGTTTATTTCTACATCTTTCTGTTGTAACTCCACCAATTTTCCTGAACTAAAAATATCCGCCTCATCCTCCACCTGTTCCTGTTCTTTTACAACCATCTGATCAACAATCGTTTACGATAATTGCACTTCAATTTCATCTTCACTCTTTGATTTCTCCTCTTGTCTTAACCTGTGACTTTGCGACCTTGTTACTACACAATCCCAGGATATTCATCCTTCAACACTTTATTTTCCATTGGCTTATCAACCACAGTAGGCATCACCCCCACCTGCGATCCAGCTATATCATTGCCCAAGATAAACTGCATTCCTGGACAAGATGATTTCTCTATTACTCCTTCACCACTCTTCACTGGACTTTACAACCTTACCCTATATAATGGAACACTACTCCTCTCACCCTGAATTCCACATATTACCACCTTTTCTGGCAAAATTTTTCCCAAACTACTAACTCCTCACCTCTTACCATTAAAGATTGACTAGCTCCCGTATCTCTTAAAATTGTGACTTCTTTACCTGCTCCTACTGATACACGAGTAAACTTTACCCTCACAAGTAAATTCTTGAAAGAGATCTGGCACCTTCTTAATCAATCACCTCTTGATCAGGCTGTACAATCTTTTGCACCTCCTTTGTTTCACTTGGGCTTTCCTTTACCACTTTAACAAATCCCACTGTCTTATCCTGTTTTACCACATCAGCCTTCCCAGTGCTTTTCTTCAAACACCAACACTGTGACTTGACATGGCCTAGCTTATTGCAGTGAAATGAAATTAAAATTGCTTATTGTCACAAGTAGGCTTCAAATGAAGTTACTGTGAAAAGCCCCTAGTCGCCACATTCCGACGCCTGTTCGGGGAGGCTGGTATGGGAATTGAACTGTGCTGCTGGCCTGCCTTGGTCTGCTTTAAAAGCCAGCGATTTAGCCCAGTGTGCTAAACCAGCCCCAGTGAAAACATTTGAAACTTTTCATTTCTTTTCCACCGTCCAGGATTTCTTTTTTTAGTCTGAGGTACACTCTCCTTATTATCTCCCATCAGATCACCTTTATCTTTACCACTTGAGTATTTCTCATATCCCCAGTTTCTATCCCTCACCGGCTGAAACTAATGTCGGAAACCAAACTTTGATTTATGAACTAATTCATAATCATCTACCATGTCTGCTGCTAATCACGCAGTTTTAACCCTCTGCTCTTCCTCATGAGTTCTCACTGCATCAGGAATTGAACTCTTAAACTCCTCCAAAAGTATAATTTCTCTGAGAGCTTCATATGTTTTGTCTATTTTCAATGCACTTATTCACCTATCAAAATTACTCTGTTTGATCCTTTCAAACTCCCATGTATGTTTGACCAGGTTCTTTCCTTAAATTTCTAAACCCTTGTCTGTAGGCTGCAGGCACTAGTTCATATGCATAGATTATCATAGATTATCATAGAATTTACAGTGCAGAAGGAGGCCATTTGGCCCATCGAGTCTGCACCGGCTCTTGGAAAGAGCACCCTACCCAAGGTCAACACCGCCACCCTATCCCCATAACCCAGTAACCCCACCCAACACTAAGGGCAATTTTGGACACTAAGGGCAATTTAGCATGGCCAATCCACCTAACCTGCACATCTTTGGACTGTGGGAGGAAACCGGAGCACCCGGAGGAAACCCACGCACACACGGGGAGGACATGCAGACTCCGCACAGACAGTGACCCAAGCCGGAATCGAACCTGGGACCCTGGAGCTGTGAAGCAATTGTGCTATCCACAAGGCTACCGTGCTGCCCATCTTAGATGGATTTTTTCACCTCCTCATACATTCCAGATACCTCCTCCGGTAGTGATGCAAACACTTCACTCGCCCTACCTACCAGCTTTGTTTGAATCAGTAATACCCACATATCCTGTGGCCATTTCATTTGTTTAGCTACCTTCTCAAATGAAATGAAAAAGGCTTCTACCTCCTTCTCGTCAAACCTTGGCAATGCTTGGACATATTTAAATAGATCCCCACCAAGCCTTCGACTATGACGCTCTTTCTCACTATCCTTATCACTATCATCCAACTGTACATTTCCCTTTACGCCTGCCAATTTTAACTCACTATCATGTTTCATGGCCATTTTCTGAAGTTCAAACTCTCTCTTTTTTATCTTTTTCCCTGATCTGTATCTCCCATTCTCTTTCTTTTTCCTCCCTATCTCTTTCGTATTCAAGCTGCTTTAATTCTTTCTCATGTTCCATTTGTTTAATTTGTAACTGTATTTTTGCCTTTCCAATGAGTCAAACTGTATCTCAGGGAACTTTAAATGCTTAACCACTGCTATAATTACCTCATCTTTTCGCATTTTATCAGGTAATGTTAACTACAATGTTTTTGCCAAATCCAATGGTCTGCTTTTAGTCTCTGTCCTTAAGGTACTGCGTGTGACCGTCTCCACCACAACAACGTCAGAGCCTCCGAAAAAGCCATTGTCCGCAACACACTTCCTACTTACACTAAAATACCGCACCTGAAAAGCGATCACAATATTCTCACCCCTCACTGTCTTTAAGTTCACTAAGCCTATCCAATGGATAGACTTTTATCCCGGACGAGCCCCCAATTTGTTATGGACCAGGGTTTAGAGAACCCCAAAGTGTATCATGGAGTTCACCTGACCCACAACTTTTAATAGATTGTGGTATGGGAGCACATAGCCCACTCTACAGGTGTGGTGCAGCAGAAATGGAAAAGTATTTTTTAAAGCAAAACAATGTTTATTCTATGAACTCAAGTTAACCTTTTTAAAACATACAGTGAACATCTCAGCAACCATTAATTCAAATACAACCCCCAAGGAATACAACACTACGTAATCCTTAAGCTGTCCTTTTAACATCCATAAGACTTAAAAATGAACTTTTAACAGAAGCACATCAGGTTAAAGTCACTACTGAGAGCAGTTATTAGTTTTAAATCACCAAAGGATCGATTTACAGTTTTTTAGATTACAGAGAGAGGTTCATACACCTTCTGACTGTGACTGCAGCTATCCAGCTCTGAAAACGAAACTAAAACACACCCTGCAGCAAACAGCCTAAAACAAAAGTAAAAAGCTGACAGACAGCCCAGCTCCACCCACACTCTGACATCACTGATAAACACCCATTTCTTAAAGGTACATTTCTTAAACACCCATTTCTTAAAGGTACTCTCACATGACAATACGATGATTGGCTCCAATGCCAACCAACCGGATCATAGAATGATAGAGCTCAGAAGGGTACCATCCTCTTGGCCCTGTTGAGAGTGTGGCAGATCATTTCTTTTAATTATCCATTTATGGGATGTTGACATTGTTGGCAAGGCCAGCACTCCTTCCTCTTCCCAGATATCAGTTAAGAGTCAACCACATGTCTGAGGGTCTGGAGTCAAATGTAGGTCAGACCAGGTAAGAATGGGAGTGTTAATGGATGGATTTGTTTATTGTCACGTGTACCAAGGTATAGCGAAAAGTATTTTACTGCGAGCAGCTCAAACACATCATTAAGTATATGAAAATAAAATAAAATAAAAAGAGGGTAGCACAGTTGCTTCACAGTCCTAGGTTTGATTCCCAGTTTGGGTCACTGTCTGTGTGGAGTCTGCACGTTCTCCCCGTGTCTGCGTGGATTTCCTCCGGGTGCTCCGGTTTTCTCCCACAGTCCAAAGATGTGCAGGTTAGGTAGATTGCCCATGATAAATTGATCTTAGTGTGCAAAAAGGTGGGGTGGGGTTATGGGGATAGGGTGGAGGTGTGGGCTTGGGTAGGGTGCTCATTCCAAGGGCCGGTGCAGACTCGATGGGCCAAATGGCCTCCTTCTACACTGTAAATTCTATGGTTCTATGATAATAGGGCAATACAAGGTACACAATGTAAATACATAGACTCCGGCATCGGGTGAAGCATACAGGAGTGTAGTATTAAGCAGGTCAGTCCATAAGAGGGTCGTTTAGGAGTCTGGCAACAGTGGGGAAGAAGCTGTTTTTCAGTCTGTCCGTGCGTGTTCTCAGACTTTTGTATCTCCTGCCCGATGGATAAAGTTGGAAGAGTGTGTAAGCTGGGTGGGAGGGGTCTTTGAATATGCTGCCCGCTTTCCCCAGGCAGCGGGAGGTGTAGATGGAGTCAATGGATGGGAGGCACGTTCGTGTGATGGACTGGGCTGTGTTCACGACTCTCTGAAGTTTCTTGTGGTCTTAGGCCAAGCAGTTGCCATACCAGGCTGTGATGCAGTCAGATAGGATGCTTTCTATGGTGCATCTGTAAAAGTTGGTAAGAGTTAATGTGGACATGCCAAATTTGCTTAATTTCCTGAGGACGTATATGCGCTGTTGTGCTTTCTTGGTGGTAGCGTCGACGTGGGTGGACCAGGACAGATTTTTGGTAATGTGCACCCCTAGGAATTTGAAGCTGTTAACCATCTCGACCTCGGCTCCGTTGATGCAGACAGGGGTGTGTACAGTACTTTGCTTCCTGAAGTCAATGACCAGCTCTTTAGTTTTGCTGGCATTGAGGGATAGATTGTTGTCATTGCACCACTCCACTAGGTTATAAGACCATACGCCATAGGAGCAGAATTAGGCCACTCGGCCCATCGGGTCTGCCACACCAATCAATCATGGCTGATATTTTTCTCATCCCCATTCTCCTGCCTTCTCCCCATAACGCCTGATCACCCTTATTGATCAAGAACTTATCTCTCTCTGTCTTAAAGACACTCAGTGATTTGGCCTCCACAGCCTTCTGCGGCAAAGAGTTCCACAGATTCACCACCCTCTGGCTGAAGGAATTCCTCCTCACCTTAGTTTTAAAGGATCGTCCCTTTAGTCTGAGAGTGTGTCCTCAGGCTCGAGATTTTCCCACAAGAGGAAACATCCTCTCCACGTCCACTCCATCCAGGCCTCGCAGTATCTTGTACGTTTCAATAAGATCCCCCCTCATTTTTCTAAACTCCAATCAGTCCAGACCCAGAGTCCTCGACTGTTCCTCATACGACAAGCTCTTCATTTCGGGGATTATTCTTGTGAACCTTTTCTGGACCCTTTCCAAGGCCAGCACACCCTTTCTTAGATACAGGGCCCAAAACTGCTCACAATACTCCAAATGGGGTCTGACCAGAGCCTTGTACAGCCTCAGAAGTACAACCCTGGTCTTGTATTCTAGCCCTCTTGACATGAATGCTAACTTTGCATTTGCCTTTTTAACTGCCGACTGAACCTGCACGTGAATCTTAAGAGAATTGTGAACAAGGGCTCCCAAGTCCCTTTGTGCTTCTGATTTCCTCAGCATTCCCCATTTAGAAAATAGTCTATGCCTAAATTCCTCCTTCCAAAGTGTATAACCTCACACATTTCCACATTGTATTTCATTTGCCACTTCATTGCCCACTCTCCTCGCCTGTCCAAATCCTTCTGTAGCCCCTTAGCTTCCTCAATACTACCTGTCCCTCTACAGATCTTTGTATCATCTGCAAACTTAGCAACAGTGCCTTCAGTACCTTCTTCCAGATCAGTAATGTATATTGTGAAAAGTTGTGATCCCAGCACAGACCCCTGAGGTACACCACTAGTCACCGGCTGCCATCCTGAAAAAGACCCCTTTATCCCCATTCTCTGCCTTCTGCCAGTCAGCCAATCCTCTATCCAAGCCAGGATCTTACCCTTAACACCATGGGCTCTTAACTTATTTAACAATCGCCTATGCGGTAGCTTGTCAAGTTCTCTATTTCTCTCCTGTATTCTGACTCGTCGTTATTCGAGATCCTGCCGACTATGGTTGTGTCGTCAACAAACTTGTAGATGGAGTTGGAACCAAATTTTGCCACACAATCGTTTGTGTACAGGGAGTATAGTAGGTGGCTGAGAACGCAGCCTTGCGGGGCCCCAGTATTAAGGACTATTGTGGAGGAGGTGTTGTTGTTTAGTCTTAATGATTGTGTTCTGTGGGTCAGAAAGTTGAAGATTCAGTTGCAGAGTGAGGAACCAAGTCCTAAGTTTTGGAACTTTGATACGAGCTCAGCTGGGATTATGGTTTGAAGGCGGAGCTGTAGTCAATAAATAGGGGTCTGATGTAGGAGTCCTTGTTGTCAAGATGCTCTAGGGATGAGTGTAGGGCCAGGGAGGTGACGCCTGCTGTGGACCGTTTGCAGCGGTTTGCGAATTGCAGTGGATCAAGGCGTTCTGGGAATATGGAGTTGATGCGCTTCATGACCAACCTCTCAAAGCACTTCATTACGACTGATGTCAGGGCCATCGGACAGTAGTCACTGAGGCACGTTTCCTGGCTCTTCTTTGGCACCGGTATGATGGTTGTCTTTAAGCAGGTGGAGCCCTCGGAGCGGACTAGGGACAGGTTAAAGATGTCCACGAACACATCTGCCAGCTGGTCAGTGCAGGCTCTGAGTGCACAACTAGGGATCCCGTCCAAACCCGTTGCCGTCCGAGGATTCACTTTCAGCAAAGCTGATCTGACTTCAGAAGCCGTGATGGTGGGTATGAGTGAATTATGGAGTGCTGGGGCATTCGACGGTGGATCGATAGTTTCCTGCTCGAACCGAGCATAGAATTAATTGAGTTCATCGGGGAGTGGTGCGCTGCTGTTGGAGATACTGCTCGGTTTGCTTTGTAGCTCGTTATGTTGCTTAGGCCCAGCCACAACTGCCGAGAGTCTGTACCGCTAGTCTGTGACTCTAGCTTAGTCTGATATTCTCTCTTGGCAACCCGGATGGCTTTGCGGAGGTCGTGCCTGGATTTCTTGTCTAGGTCAGGGTCGCCTGACTTGAAATCCTTAGGCCTGTACTTCAGTAGGGAGTCAATCTCGCAATTGAGCCATGGTTTCTGGTTGGGGAACGTATGTACTACGTTATTTGGCATGCAGTTGTCCACACATTTGCTGATGAAGTCTGTGATGGTGGTGGCATACTCATTTAAGTTGGTCGCTGAGTTATTAAATATGGACCAATCCACTGTCTCCAAGCAGTCGCGTAGGAGCTCTTCTGTTTCCTCGGACTAGCACTGCACAACCTTCTTAGCCGGATTCTCCCACTTGTGTTTCTGCTTGTATGCCGGGAGGAGCACCGTCCTATGGTCTGATTTACCAAAGTGCGGTCGGGGGATGGAACAGTAGGCACCCTGGATTTTTGAGTAGCAGTGGTCAAGAGTGTTGTTGCCCCTGGTGGGACAGGAGATGTGCAGGCAGAGTTTTGGCAGTACACTCTTGAGGTTGGCCTTGTTGAAGTCTCTGGCCACGATGAGCAAGGCCTCTGGGTGTTCTGTTTCGTAGTTGTTTATAACTGTGTACAGTTTGTCCAGGGCCTTCCTTATTTCTGCCTGGGGTGGGATGTAGATCGCTGTGATGGCTGAAGTCAACTCACATGGAAGGTAGTATGGGCGGCACTTCATGGTCAGGTATTCCAGGTCCAGGGAGCAGTAGGTCACCAGGGTCACCACATCCAAGCACCAGGAGGCATTCATGAGGAGGCAAACTCCTCCACCCTTCACTTTGCCTGATGACGCGGTGCGGTCCGCCCGATGAATTGAGAAGCCTTCAGGTTGTATGGCACTGTCCGGTGAGGCGGGGGTGAGCCATGTCTCTGTGAAACAGAGCACACAGCAGTCTCTTCCTTCCCTCTGAGAGGTAAGTCTAGCATTAAGTTCATCCAGCTTGTTTTCGATCGCTTGGACATTTGGCAGGAGTATGCTGGGGAGAGGAGTCTTGAAACCGCGTTGCTTCAGTCTAACCTGCAGACCACTGCGTTTCCCTCGATTCCTCGGTCGGTGGCTGCAGCTGGATGGTCCCGGGATCCGATGGGAGAGGTCTGACTTTGTGGAAGGTAGGTGGTTGCATCTGGTGGGGGCCGGGGTGCTGGCGGGTCCAGGGCTTTGGTTGCATTTCCGGAGTTGCGTCTGGCAGGGTCCCGGGCGCTGGTTGTGGTTTTGGGGTTGCCGGGGGGCATGTTTGCGAACCGGTCAGGTCCCGGCATTCTGTGAGCACGGGAATACCTTGCGCCGTTTTGGGGTCTTCGGGCGGAGTCTCCGCCATCTCGGGGGTCTTGGGTTGCAGGCAGGGGCTTCCTGAGGCAGGTTGGGTTGGGTCCCCTGTTCTGTTCCTTCCTTGGGCGCTCCTGGGGTCTGGCCTTGGATTAGGCCTGGTCGGGCCTCGACTGGATTTTTCTTTCCTCATGTCAATTTCCATCCATTAAGTGCTGTAAATTTCCAGCCCAGCACTTCACAATCACTCAAGCATGGAAGGGGCATGCTTGGAATGCACTTAACTCTCTTTGATGTGGTTGATGTTTGCAAACATTGTGGTTTCAGCACTTAGACTTACCCACCAATGAAGAAGATGAATGAAACAACGCTCACAGCTATTTTGTGGAACCTGTCAATTGCAGCCCATTACCAGAAACAAATGAATGGTTTACAGCAAATGGTTCTGAGGGGTTTAAACACGGCAGCTCTCTCTCCAGGAATGGACATGTGGTGCGTTCAGGTGAGTGTTACAACTATAATGTTTTTTCACTGCCCCCGTCTAGATTTCCCTCTAGCTTCCAGACAGTGGTCTCTTTTCTGGAGGGGTGGGGGGTTGGGAGGGCATTTGGGGGAGTGGGGCTTTTGGGAGAGGGTGGGTCTGGGGTAGGAGTGTCTGAGGGAGGGTGAGTCTGGGGAAGGGGGGTCTGGGGGACGGTGGTCTAACGAGCACCTGAGAATCACGAGGGGACTCTGGTACAAGGCCCGCTGAACGAAAATGGGTCACTAGGATCCATTTGCAACCATTAGCATCCTGCTGCTGGCACGCGGGTACGAGCCTCGATCCTGCCGGCAGCGAGCAGCTGAAATATCGTGATCGGATCGACACCTGGCACACACTCGATTTTTCTCGGACAACCGATTCTGTGCCGCATCAGAGCGGGTGACGGAGAATCCCAGCCCACTGACTTTTGCGGGATGATTGGTGCGGGTGGAACTGTCGTCCAGTGTACATCAGCACCTTGCTGAAACATTGTCTCGTGAATTCGTTAGCTTATCTGAACTGAGCAAATACAAAGGAAAAGGAGAAAGAAAGACTTGCATTTACTTAGCACCTTTCACATCCACCAGGCACCTCAAACCCTTTCACAACCAATGAAGTACTTTTGAGATGTAGCCGCTGTTATTATGTAGGACATGTGGCAGCCAATTTGCTCACAGCAAGCTCCCAGATAATCTATGTTTGATTGAGGGATTGACATTGACCAAGACACCTGTAATGACTCCAGATGTTCTTCAGATTGGGGCATGGAATCGTTTACATCCAGCCGACCAGACAGATGTGGCCTATGTTTAATGTCTCATTCAAAAGACAAAACCACATCACCGCCAGCAATGCAGGACTTCCTCAGTTCTGCCTTGGAAGTGTTAACCTTGAAACTGGTTTTCAATCTGTAGGATGGCAGTTCAATCTTGGACAGTGACTTAGGGACAACGGCACTACCAAGTGAGCCTTGGCTGACACAGCCACAGAGCTATCTCATCTCACTCTGCAGAAAAGGCCATTCATCTCCTCGAGTCTGTTCTGCTATTCAATTTGATAATGATCAATCCTTATCTTAACTCCACCTGCTGGAACCCACAAACCTTGGGACAGCAATTTAGAAGGACGAGTTCTTCCAGCTGCTCTGCCCTGAACATAAATTGGAGCTTTTGACTGAAATATGAATGGTGGTCACGGTTATTCTTCAAGCTACATCTACGTCCTTGCTAACAAAATACTTAGAAGCTTGGAGTATAGTGTTCAATTCTGGTCGCCACACTACCAGAAGGATGTGGAGGCTTTAGAGAGGGTGCAGAAGAGATTTACCAGAATGTTGCCTGGTATGGAGGGCATAAGCTATGAGGAGCGATTGAATAAACTCGGTTTGTTCTCACTGGAACGAAGGAGGTTGAGGGGCGACCTGATAGAGGTATACAAAATTATGAGGGGCATAGAGAGAGTGGATAGTAAGAGGCTTTTCTCCAGGGTAGAGGGGTCAATTACTAGGGGGCATAGGTTTAAGGTGAGAGGGGCAAGGTTTAGAGTAGATGTACGAGGCAAGTTTTTTACGCAGAGGGTAGTGGGTGCCTGGAACTCACTACCGGAGGAGGTAGTGGAAGCAGGGACGATAGGGACATTCAAGGGGCATCTTGACAAATATATGAATAGGATGGGAATAGAAGGATACGGACCCAGGAAGTGTAGAAGATTGTAGTTTAGTTTGGCAATATGGTCGGCACGGGCTTGGAGGGCCGAAGGGCCTGTTCCTGTGCTGTACATTTCTTTGTTCTTTGTTCTTTGTTCTGGCAACCTTCTGGCAACCTTCGACCTTCATGAGATCATGAAAAGGTGGTACACAGAAACAAAAAAAAATTGAAAAGGATAATGGCCTTTATCTCAAGAGGGTTGGGTCATGAAGAGTTGAAAGTTATGTTAGAGTTGCAGAAAGCTCATTGAGAACATTATGTTCAGTTATCTGCAAGACCCAAATGTTATCCTTGGTGATGAGGCAGCATAGATTTGCCAAAATGGGAAGTTTAAATGACACTGGCATTCATTGATTAGGCTTGTATTCCATTGAGTATAGGAGATGAAGGGTGATTTGATGGAGGTGTTCACAATGTTTTGGATTTGAAACTATAGACAGGGAGAAGCTTTTTTCTCTGGGGGTGGGTGAGGGAAGGCAGGGGGTCCAGAACAAGGGGGTTTACTCATGAAAATAGAGCTCCACCATTCGGGGGTGATATCAGGGGTACCTTTTGTTACAGAAACAGTAGTGGACATCTCAAGCTCTTGCCCCTGGAATGCTGTTTAGGGTAGGGGCTCAAATGAAAATGTAAAAACTGCGATTGATGAGATATTTGTTCGGCAAACACTTCAGGAGTTGCAGAATCAAGATGGGCAAAAGGAGTTGACCGTGAATTTCTACTCTCAGGGGGCCATTAATCTTTCAAATTCCCTACCCGCAAAATGTAGAGGAAACCGGGTCATTGAATATACTCAACACTGAGTTGGACAGGTTTTTGATCGACAGGAGGGTCATCGGTTAAGGGGAGGGGGGAAGGCGTCAGTAAAGTGAGGTTGTGGACACAATCAGATCATCCATGATCTTATTGAATGGCAAAGCAGGGATGGGCTGAATGGCCTTCTCCCACCACCCGGTCTGGAGGGGGGTAGCGGGGAGGGAGGAGGACCTCCTTGTGAACCCGCTCCTGGGCCTGGCCAAAATCACCATAAATTGGTCAAGCAGCGGGCGATAGAGGGTCCGTCCGGTCTGACCTGATTGCTTGTCTACCGCGGCTGCATTCGCAACTGCATGTGTCCCTGGAGAGGGCGCATGCGGTGCACGGGCACCGTCGAGGCCTTCCATGCCTGGTTAGATCCACAGGGGCTGGGCGGCTTTGTTGATCCATTACATTTTGATTTATGTTTTAAGTTTTAATTGTTCTTTGTTTTTGTTTAAGGCAGTATCCCTTCAAGGGGCTGCCTCTTTTACTTTGTCCTTCAGTTTATTTAATTTAGTTTAATTGTTTCCCATCAAAATAATTGGCCTACTACCCCTGCTCCTGTTTCTTACAGTCTTATGAACTAATTAGCTGGTTGAATTGGCCTGTTTGGCTAAATGGCCTACTCCTGTTTGCCTGTTCCTGGGTAAAGACAAAAGTCACTACCATGCCGAAAAGACAGGACTGGGCGCCACAGAAAACAGAATGGGCTGGATTCTCTGTCGGCGGGATCCTTCGCTTCGCCGGCAGTGCGCTCATGCCCACGGATTTTCCGATGGTGTGGTGGTGCCCACAATGGGAAGCCCCATTGGCCGGGCGGTGGGACGGAGGATTCCGGCCAATGAAGTCGAAGCCAAGTAACTTACACAACGAAGCAAGCAATCGTCGGGTCAATTCTACAGACATTCAAACCAATGAATGCCTGAATTCTCATTCAGCAGCTTGACTCCGCACTTTGGACTGTACTTGTTTTGACGGGTTAGACAACAAACAGCCCAGCAAACAGCTGCACTGAAGCCATCAGCCGGGCTGTATCCAAAATCAATTGAGATAAGCCAACTAAATCGACAATCAGCACAGTTGTCAGACAAGCTAGACTTATCAGGTCAAAATGGGAAAAGATGAAGATCTATACAGAGTCTTGAACGTCATGTTAGAAAACAACATGAAGATAAGTATTCTATATGGGGCACTGAGGGTGAAGTGTAAATTAAACAATAGAAGTGCAGCTAGAAGATCCAGTGAGTGTTAGAGTGACCACTGAATCCACAGAGATGTTAAACACAAAGAACTAATTCCACAGAGAATAGAAGACACTGAAGAAAATGTACATAGGCATAGGGATCCAGCAAATCATAGAGATGTCTGTTCCGACTTCTACCAATCAGGTTTACTGGAAGCCTTTCAGCAAATGGGAAATAATATAAGTTTGTAACTAATTCTACCCCTACCAAAGAACAAATGTGGGCATTGTTTCAGAGAGGAAAGCAAGCCGTCAATTATTCCTTTCAAAGGTGCGTTTCAGTTCCTCGAAAGGGGGATACTCATAAAGCCTGGCGTCTCGGAGTTCAGAGAGCAGAGGAAGCCTAATGGAACCATGCTAAAAATCAGCTGCACTCCATTGGTCCCTTCTGAGTTGGGAAGATGGTCTGTTAACATTCTACACCAGGAACTGAAACTGGAACTTGTAGTTTAAGGTGGCAGTCCTACAGTGTTGCACTGATGGTGTTGTTCGATGCCAGGCTAAGTGAGGCCCTGTTAGGCTGCTCTTTGGGTTTGAGTGGGTCTTAAAGACCACCCAGAAGTATTTGAAAAAGAACAGTGAGCTCCCCCTGCGCTTTGGGCCAACTGGGCTTCCTTAACCAAGATGGCGAGGAACAGATGAGATGGTCATTCGTGGACTTCACATGTGTATCAATGTGATTAGGAGTCCAAAATGGCTGCCGCATTTACATTAACAGCAAGTTACTCTCCAATAAATTTTCTTCCGCACGAAGTGTTTTGAGATATTACTCAGGAACATACTGTGGTGTTCTTTGTGTTGCTTATTTAGGATGGTTTGTGTAGTGTTCCACAAAGACCATAGTGTAGTTTTTACTTAAACAAAGTTATGATTTTATTCACACTACGAAACTGGGTTTCAACACTTAGTCCTTTTAGAATACAGAATTGATCAATAACGTCTAACTACACTCACCTACTGCTAATCTCACTCACTGGTATAACAATAATCTAACCTTCTCACACTAACTGCGCTGATGATCTTCACTAGCTGTCTCCCGCACACACTCCTCCCCTAAGGTCCAGCTCACTGCTTTATATAGTAGTATCTGTAGCTCCCTCTAGTGGCTACTTATGGTACTACATTAACCCTTGTAATGCTGATAGTTATGGTAATACCACACATACTACATAAATTCCCTTTCATTACATTAAGGGTTTTATGTATGTGATTTCCTACTCACGAAGGCTATTTACTTATCAAGCCCTCTTGACGAAGAGTAGCACTCACAGCCACCATTGCTCAGAAGATTGTGGACCATTAGGTACAATTTTCTGTCCATTCATTTAAGCAGATGGAAAATCATTGATTGTGGGCCCTCGATTTTCCATTTGATGGAGTCTGTGAACATTACTTCTCACAAAGAGTGACCAACAAGGAAAACGGCCCGATGTATTCCGAGGCTGGGATATAAATATGAAAATTTTCTGTTGTAACTCCAACCCACCAAATTCGCAGGCACCGTAATCTTTTAAGATGGTGAATCGTGGCACTGTTTCGGTGGTTGGTTTTGGGGGGGTGCTACTTGACAAGCAGGAGACATGGCCTGACGACTTATCGGCTGCATGTCAAGGAGGAGGTCCGCATCATCTTCCGCCTGGCACAAGGACCACAGCATGTGGAATCGATTGGCCAGGGGGAGCAGGAAATCTCAAACTCATCTCAACTCACCACAGGCCATTCTCAGACAATTGGATAATTATCGGAAGAGAACATTTCTGCAGGAAAGGGATAGGTGGGCAGAACTAGGTGAGCTGCTCTTGATAAAGAGCTGGCAAGGGCATGATGTGCCCAATGGCCTCCTGTGCACAAGCCTCCTATGATTCTACCTGGCTGCATTGCTGAGAAAACTAAAACTCAGACAAATTCCAAAATACGGAGGATGAATTGGTGGTGTTTATTTTATTCTCAAAAGTCAATTGAAGAATGGCTAATGTAATAGAAGAATTAGCCCAGCTTGACAAACAAGGTCTGTTTAAACTGCAAACATTACACCAGAATAAAATGGGCAGGATAAATCTTTTGTCAGCTTCAGATGCTATTAAAAAACTTCCTGGAAACTATAATCTCTTGAGTGGAAGCTGTCAGTCATCTAATACTATTTCCTGCCCGATAATCCCCTGCGATCTCTATACCAATGCATTGGAAGCCTGGTTTTAGGAGCGAAATCAGAACATTTATGCGTTACACAGAATAGGAGGCCTCCTCTCCTGAAATTGATCATTCCTTCTTTGGCTACAGGTCCACAAGAGCCATTAGCTTATCCAGGTGCCATTATTCATGGACAGAATTTTCCACAAAAAAAAATGATAAACAGTGGCATTTTCCCATAATTTTTCCAAGTGTCAGGCTCTGACTGAAAAAGTGTGAAGCTCTGCAGCTCCACATCCCAGTTTTCACTCCAGATCCTGAGTCTCTGAGTGACTAAAGCGAGTGGGAGTTGTTCACGCCGTCATCCTGCTAGGGTGGGGCTTGATAGAGCCAGCTATACAGATACCAGGCTGCCATCTTTAAAGGGCCCCGATCAGCACACAAACTGAATGGCCCCGAGCCACCCTTCCATGTCAATGTTACGACCCCCCCTCCTCACAAGCATCGCTGACAACCCACGCAACACCCCCCCCCTCCCACAGCAGAAGCGATGGGGCACTCCCCCTTCCCGCATGATGCCAATATCGGGATACCACCTCCCCCTTCGCAGGTATCGGGGGAACCCCCTCTCTCTCCCGACCCCTCTGCAGGCACCAGAGCAACCGCAACCTCCCCCCGCTCCCGCCCCTGCTACCACCGCACTCTCCCCCCTCACAGGGATCAGCCCTCCCCAACACACATAAGGGGAAGCTCATCCCGGCAGTGCCTCCTGGTGAAGACTGGCACTGTCAGGTTGGCACTCCAGCAAGATCACCAATCCTGCTGGGAGAGTTGGCAGCACTGGTCAGCGCAAGAAGCCTGACCAAGAGGACTGGTGTGCAATGCAGAAAAAAGATGAATAACCTACTACGATCAACAAATGTAATTGCTCCCGATCTCCTCTTGGCACTCCACTCTTCCATCACCCACCCCCCGGAATGTCACCTGGAACCCACAAGCTGCCACTTTGCAGGTGCCCAGCACACAAACATCCCAGCATTCCTCACTAGAACCGCTCCCTGCTTAAGCGCAGTGTCTACACATGCCAGGTGTCATCAACCGCGAGCCCGTCAGGGATCCAGCTCACATTAGCCCCATTTGTGTTCCTGCAAGAGAAGGTCACCCACAACCACAGAAAGAGAAAGAAGATGGATGGTGGACTGTCCGAACTTCGGATCTTGACTCCGTACGAGTAGACAGCCATGGAGCAAACAAAGGAGGAACGGGAGCGGGCCTGCGCTGAGAGTGAACTGGGCCTGCGAGAGAAAAGTGACGAGCCACGGCACATTCCTCCAGATTGCCAGGGCAGCACGGTAGCACAAGTGGATAGCACTGTAGCTTCACAGCGCCAGGGACCCAGGTTCGATTCCCCGCTGGGTCACTGTCTGTGCGGAATCTGCACGTTCTCCCCGTGTCTGCGTGGATTTCCTCCTGGTGCTCCGGTTTCCTCCCACAGTCCAAAGACGTGCAGGTTTGGTGGATTGGCCATGCTAAATTGCCCTTAGTGTCCAAAAAGGTTAGGAGGGGTTGTTGGGTTACGGGGATAGGGTAGAAGTGAGGGCTTAAGTGGGTTGGTGCAGACTCGACGGGCCGAATGGCCTCCTTCTGCACTGTATGTTATATGAGAATTTCTTTTTTTAAATGACCAGTCTCAAGTGAGTTCTTTGCAGCCCAAATGCTTGACCAGGCTATGAACTAAATCTATGTCACTTGACTTGCAGGAACATCAACCACAAAGCCTGGCCCATCTGCTAGCTGTGTCCCACCGCCCACCCTCAACACCACCTTGGAGGAGATCTTGGAGGAGGACATGGATGAAGCATCACAGCTACCACCCGCATCTTCTACCATCACAGACACACACCTCGCTGGGCAAACTTAACAGGCAGGCTTATTGAAAAAAAAGTGGGCAGCACGGTAGCACAATGGTTAGCACTGTTACTTCACAGCTCCAGGGTCCCAGATTCGATTCCCAGCTTGGGTCACAGTCTGTGTG
This sequence comes from Scyliorhinus torazame, assembly GCF_047496885.1. NCBI lineage: Eukaryota > Metazoa > Chordata > Chondrichthyes > Carcharhiniformes > Scyliorhinidae > Scyliorhinus > Scyliorhinus torazame. Next base: position 31,039,432 of record NC_092708.1, on the reverse strand, counting down.
GAGTCTCCCCATGTGTGTGTGGGTTTCCTCCGGGTGCTTTGGTTTCCTCCCACAGCCCAAAGATGTGCAGGTTAAGTGGATGATAAACCACCCTTAGTGTCCAAAAAGGTTAGGTTGGCTTATTGGGTTATGGGGATAGGGTGGTGGCATGGCCTAGGGTAGGGTGCTCTTTCCAAGGGTCAGTGCAGACTCGATGGGCCGAATGGCCTCCTTCTGCACTGTAAATTCTATGATTCTATGATCATGGGTCACTATCTGTTGAGCAACACACAGCTTCAGATGCACATCAGGTGGAGGCAGGAACATCCCAGTGACCGGACAGTCAGAGGTCTCCTCGATCCTAGGACAATGTTGTGCCCCAGCCAGGTGCCATGCTTCTAGGCAGGTTCATCCCTCAACTGCTTGAAATGCAATGGCAGAGTCTAGAATATGAAGACGGATTGCCAGTGACACTCCTGCGACTATCGGGCTCAATTGAGGGGTCCAAACCTTTCTGTCAGAGGAGATGGTGCCGACGTTGCATGGCACCCAGGTTAACACTGCAAAGGTGGCGGCCGCAGTAGAAAACCTGGGGCAAGAGGTCAGGTCCATGATAGGAGAACTCTCCGAAGCATGGCTCAGTCCCTGAGGGCCCTGGCTAAGGGGTTCAACAAAATGGTGCAAAATATGGCGGGCCTTCAGGACTGGCAGCACCAGATTACATGAGGCTTCTGCCGCTCACTCCAGCTGCCCATGGGGCCCATGAGCACGTGGCAGGAGGAGGAACCACTGGAGGATATCCCAGGGTCTTCCATCCAAGAGAGCCTGGGACAACTCATGGGCAGTGGGCAGAACAAGGTGACATAGCAGCACCAGCGCCACCTAAGAGTAGGTCAGGGCACTCAAGGTCCCAGCCTGCTAGAGGACATCCGCCAAGGGTATCTCAGGAAACAGGGTGTGGAAGGCAGGTGACTGCCTCCATTTCTAATGTGCATCCTCGGAACATACCTGGACGTAATACCTGGATGTGAGAGTACGTTTAAGAAATGGGTGTTTAAGAAATGTACCTTTAAGAAATGGAGCTGCTCATGTTAATGGAGTGATGTCGGAGTGTGGGTGGAGCTGATCTCTACTTCTGCTTTTTAGTTTCACTTTGAGAAAAGCTTGGGTGTGGCTGTGTTTTTCAGTGTGTTGCAGCTGAGGTCAGCCAAAGCAGCTGTATTGTTGAGCTCTCTGCCATGAAGGACTATCTTTTAATCGTTTGGTGAATTCAGAATTATAAATGTTTTCAGTATTGAATGTAAACCCTGATGTGCTTCTGTTTAGAGGTTTGTTAAGTCTTTTGGGTGTAAAAGGACAGCATACAGGTTACTTAGTGTTGTATTCTTTGGGGGATGTATTTGATTTACTGGTTGCTAAGGTATTCACTGTTTTTTTTAAAAAGGTTAACTTTTTAAAAAAGGTTAACCTGGGCGGCATGGTAGCACAGTGGGTTAGCACTGTTGCTTCACAGCTCCAGGTTCCCAGGTTCAATTCCCCCTTGGGTCACTGTCTGTGTGGAGCCTGCATGTTCTCCCAGTGTCTGCGTGTGTTTCCTCCGGGTGCTCTGGTATCCTCCCAGTCCCAAGAGGCGCAGATTAGGTCGATTGACCATTCTAAATTGCCCTTAGTGACCAAATAGTTTAGGTGGGATTACTGGATTACAGGGATAGGGTGGGAGGTGTGGCCTAATGTAGCGTGCTCTTTAAAAAGAAAAAAAAAGGGCTTTAGAGTGGTTTCGCAGGTCGGCGCAACATTGAGGGCCGAAGGGCCTGTACTGTGCTGTAATGTTCTATGTTCTATGTTGAGTTCATAGAATAAACATTGTTTTGCTTTAAAAAATAACTTTTCCATTTCTGAAGTGCCACACTTGTAGAGTGAGCCGTGTGCTCCCCATATCCCAATCTATAAAAAGTTGTGGGTCAGGTGAACTCCATGATACACTTTGGGATTCTCTAAACCCTGACCCATAACAGTAATAACAAGGTTCGCAAGTGTAAGTCCACAGAGTGGACATGAGTGAGGTGAGTCGCAGAGAGTTTTTTTTTAACAAATGTCACAAATGTACATATTATAAACACTTATTCTTCACAACCTTAAGGCCTCACTCTTATTAACCATCTTCCCAGGCACTGTCCTGGACACACTGGCAGTGTCAATCCAGTAACCTGGCACTGCAAAGTTGGCACTGCCAATCTGCCTGGGAGCAGGGAAAAGTGCCAGGGCACAGTGCTGCCCTGACCCCGACCACCCAGGGGGGCTCCTTGACCCCGGGAATGGTCATCACGCCTGGGTGAGGCCTCGCCGGTGCGGCCAGTGACTCCCCGCCGCGCATATTTAAATGAGCCTAATATCATGACCAAGATCATGCCCAGCGCCGGACGCAAGCTGTCAAAGATTCGCACCCCGGGGCGGCACGTGGCACAATGGTTAGCTGCCTCACGGCGCTGAGGACCCGGGTTCGAATCCCGGCCCTGTGTCATTGTCCGTGTGGAGTTTGCACATTCTCCCCATGTCTGCGTGGGTTTCACCCCCACAACCCAAAGATATGCAGGGTAGGTGGATTGGCCACGCTAAATTGCCCCTTAATTGGAAAAAAATAATTGGGTATTCTAAATTTATTTTTAAAAAAGAATCGCACCCCATATGTCGAATTAAATTGAAACGACAGTGCAGAATCAGGCCATTCAACCAGAAGATTTTGTACTGGTGTTTATGCGTCACACAAGCCTCCTCCCACCTTATGTGGCAAGTTTTGTGCTTACAAGGATCTTGAGGCTTTGCCCCCCCAAAAAGCAATAGCCTCCCAAAGGATGACGAAGCACAGAGCTTGGCATTGTAAAGAATATTTTACTCGCACCAGGAAATTACGGAGAACGGGGAGAAAGTGGAGGTCTTGAGAAGATGGCAATTTGGATTCATTCTGCATTTTTAATTTAACTCCACTGCTTGTAGAAAAGACAAAATAATTTGCTTACACCTGCAGTGGCCGTGAATTATGAGCCTTTCACACGTCTAATAAATCCCGTAATTCACAACTCCTCAATCAAGTACCAACTCATTTAAATGGTAATTCAGAAGATCTCCAAGTCGATAAATAACGAACTGTGTTTACTGCTGTTCTGAGACAGTTTTGTACACAAAGTCGTTGTTACCCCGTGACAACCCACTGGACTGTCCAAGTGAAAAACAAATGGAGGAATCAGTCGCTGCAAAGTAGCTCCGTGGTCGAATATTAAATGTCTTTTTTTAAAATTCATATGTCAGATCATCAGCCATGGATTTACTGCCTGTAATCCCAACAATGGAACGGTTGAATAAACTCGGTTTGTTCTCACTGGAACGAAGGAGGTTGAGGGGCGACCTGATAGAGGTCTACAAAATTATGAGGGGCATAGACAGAGTGGATAGTCAGAGGCTTTTCCCCAGGGTAGAGGGGTCAATTACTAGGGGGCATAGGTTTAAGGTGAGAGGGGCAAGGTTTAGAGTAGATGTACGAGGCAAGTTTTTTTACGCAGAGGGTAGTGGGTGCCTGGAACTCGCTACCGGAGGAGGTGGTGGAAGCAGGGACGATAGTGACATTTAAGGGGCATCTTGACAAATACATGAATAGGATGGGAATAGAGGGATACGGACCCAGGAAGTGTAGAAGATTGTAGTTTAGTCGGGCAGCATGGTCGGCACGGGCTTGGAGGGCCGAAGGGCCTGTTTCTGTGCTGTACATTTCTTTGTTCTTTGTTCTTTGTTCTAATGTTGAAGGAGGCCATTCAGCCAGTTGTGTCTGTACCAGCCCTCTGATAGAGCACTCTACCTGGGCCCACTCCCCCGCCCGATTCCCGTGACGTTTGGACACTAAGGAGCAATTTATTATTATTAATAATAATAATAATAATAATCGCTTATTGTCACAAGTAGGTGTCAATGAAGTTACTGTGAAAAGCCCCTAGTTGCCACATTTCCGGCGCCTGTTCGGGGAGGCCGGTACGGGAATTCAACCCGCGCTGCTGGCCTTGTTCTGCATTACAAGCTAGCTGTTTAGCCCGCTGTGCTAAACCAGCCCAAATTTGGATTGGATTTATTTATTGTCACGTGTGCGGGGGTACAGCGAAAAGTATTGTTCTGCATGCAGCTCAAACAAATCATTCTGCACATGAAAAGTCTGCCCAACCAGCACATCTCTGAACAGTGGAAGGAACCCGGAGCACCCGGAGGAAACCCACGCAGACACGGGGAGAAAGAGCAAACTCCACACAGTCAGTCACCTGAGGTCGGAATCGAACCGTGTCCCCTGGTGCTGTGAGGCAGCAGTGCTAGCCACTGTGCCAACCATTAAATTAATTGTGAATTTAACACCGACATCGTCCTTAAAAAAGTTTATTATGGGATGTTGAGTTTGCGCCGCGGGGTAAAATATTGACTCGGGATACTGAGGAGGCGAAGATAATACCAATTGCTCATATAAGAGTTGAGCATTTTAAATAGAAGCTCAATATTAAAATGGATTCAATGTTAATTAGGGCACGACATTACCTTGACCTTATATTATTGTAATAAAAACAAAATACTGTGCATGCTGGAAATCTGAAATAAAAACAGATAATGCTGGATAAAGTAAGCATCTGTGGGGAGAGAAAGTTTAGAACATAAGAACATAAGAACTAGGAGCAGGAGTAGGCCATCTGGCCCCTCGAGCCTGCTCCACCATTCAATGAGATCATGGCTGATCTTTTGTGGACTCAGCTCCACTTTCCGGCCCGAACACCATAACCCTTAATCCCTTTATTCTTCAAAAAACTATCTATCTTTATCTTAAAAACATTTAATGAAGGAGCCTCTACTGCTTCACTGGGCAAGGAATTCCGTAGATTCACAACCCTTTGGGTGAAGAAGTTCCTCCTAAACTCGGTCCTAAATCTACATCCTCTTATTTTGAGGCTATGCCCCCTAGTTCTGCTTTCACCCACCAGTGGAAACAACCTGCCCGCATCTATCCTATCTATTCCCTTCATAATCTTATATGTTTCTATAAGATCCCCCCTCATCCTTCTAAATTCCAACGAGTACAGTCCCAGTCTACTCAACCTCTCCTCGTAATCCAACCCCTTCAGCTCTGGGATTAACCTAGTGAATCTCCTCTGCACAACCTCCAGTGCCAGTACGTCATTTCTCAAGTAAGGAGACCAAAACTGAACACAATACTCCAGGTGTGGCCTCACTAATACCTTATACAATTGCAGCTTAACCTCCCTAGTCTTAAACTCCATCCCTCTAGCAATGAAGGACAAAATTCCATTTGCCTTCTTAATCACCTGTTGCACCTGTAAACCAACTTTTTGCGACTCATGCACTAGCACACCCAGGTCTCTCTGCACAGCAGCATGTTTTAATATTTTATCATATAAATAATAATCCCTTTTGCTGTTATTCCTACCAAAATGGATAACCTCACATTTGTCAACATTGTATTCCATCTGCCAGACCCTAGCCCATTCACTTAGCCTATCCAAATCCCTCTGCAGACTTCCAGGATCCTCTGCACGTTTTACTTTACCACTTATCTTAGTGTCGTCTGCAAACTTGGACACATTGCCCTTGGTCCCCAACTCCAAATCATCTATGTAAATTGTGAACAGTTGTGGGCCCAACATTGGTCCCTGAGGGACACCACTAGCTACTGATTGCCAACCAGAGAAACACCCATTAATCCCCACTCTTTACTTTCTATTAATTAACCAATCCTCTATCCATGCTACTACCTTCCCCTTAATGCCATGCATCTTTATCTTATGCAACAACCTTTTGTGTGGCACCTTGTCAAAGGCTTTCTGGAAATCCAGATATACCACATCCATTGGCTCCCCGTTATCTACCGCACTGTTAATGTCCTCAAAAAATTCCACTAAATTAGTTAGGCACGGCCTGCCCTTTATGAACCCATGCTGCGTCTGCCCAATGGGACAATTTCCATCCAGATGCCTCGCTATTTCTTCCTTGATGATAGATTCCAGCATCTTCCCTACTACCGAAGTTAAGCTCACTGGCCTATAATTACCCGCATTCTGCCTACCTCCTTTTTTAAACAGTGGTGTCACGTTTGCTAATTTCAAATCCTCCGGGACCACCCCAGAGTCTAGTGAATTTTGGTGAATTATCACTAGTGCATTTGCAATTTCCCTAGCCATCTCTTTTAGCACTCTGGGATGCATTCCGTCAGGTCCAGGAGACTTGTCTACCTTTAGCCCCATTAGCTTGCCCATCACTACATCCTTGATGATAACAATCCTCTCAAGGTCCTCACCTGTCATAGCCTCATTTCCATCAGTCACTGGCATGTTATTTGTGTCTTCCTCTGTGAAGACCAACCCAAAAAACCTGTTCAGTTACTCAGCCATTTCCTCATCTCCCATTATTAAATCTCCCTTCTCACCCTCTAAAGGACCAATATTTACCTTAGCCACTCTTTTTTGTTTTATGTATTTGTAGAAACTTTTACTATCTGTTTTTATATTCTGAGCAAGTTTACTCTCATAATTTATCTTACTCTTCTTTATAGCTTTTTTAGTAGCTTTCTGTTGTCCCCTAAAGATTTCCCAGTCCTCTAGTCTCCCACTGATCTTTGCTACTTTGTATGTTTTTTCCTTCAATTTGATACTCTCCCTTACGTCCTTAGATATCCACGGTCGATTTTCCCTCTTTTTACCGTCCTTCCTTTTTGTTGGTATAAACCTTTGCTGAGCACTGTGAAAAGTCACTTGGAAGGTTCTCCACTGTTCCTCAACTGTTTCACTATAAAGTCTTTGCTCCCAGTCTACCTTAGCTAGTTCTTCTCTCATCCCATTGTAATCTCCTTTGTTTAAGCTCAAAACACTTGTGCTTGATTTTACCTTCTCACCCTCCATCTGTATTTTAAATTCCACCATATTGTGATCGCTCCTTCCGAGAGGATCCCTAACTATGAGATCCTGAATCAATCCTGTCTCATTACACAGGACCAGATCTAGGACCGCTTGTTCCCTCGTAGGTTCCATTACATACTGTTCTAGGAAACTATCGCCGATACATTCTATAAACTCCTCCTCAAGGCTGCCTTGACCGACCTGGTTAAACCAATCAACATGTAGATTAAAATCCCCCCTGATAACTGCTGTACCATTTCTACGTGCATCTGTTATTTCTTTGTTTATTGCCTGCCCCACCAGAATGTTACTATTTGGTGGCCTATAGGTTACTCCTCTCAGTGACTTTTTCGCCTTACTATTCCTGATTTCCACCCAAATGGATTCAACCTTATCCTCCATAGCACCGATGTCATCCCTTACTGTTGCCCGGATGTCATCCTTAAATAACAGAGCTACACCACCTCCCTTACCATCCACTCTGTCCTTCCGAAAAGTTTGATACCCTCGGATATTTAACTCCCAGTCGTGACCATCCTTTAACCATGTTTCAGTAATGGCCACTAAATCATAGTCATTCATAGTCATTTGTGCCATCAACTCATTTACCTTATTCCGAATACTACGAGCATTCAGGTAAAGTACACTTATGTTGGCTTTTTCACCTCTGTTCTGAATCTTAACACCTCGATCAGTAACCTCTCCTAAGTTATATTTCCTCTTAACCTTTCTCCTAATTTTCCTTGTCGTTGAACCCATATCTTCATGTTACAACCTGCCGCGTCGCTTACCATTAATGTTTTCACTTCCCGTTTTATTTCTTTTAGTATTCCTGGTCCTATTCACTGAGCTCCCCTCAGTCACTGTACCTTGTACTGTCGTCCTTTTTGATTTTTGACAATGGCTTCTCTGCCTTACACTTTCCCCCTTACTGCCTTTTATTTCTGTCCCTGTTTTACTACCTTCCAACTGCCTGCATCGGTTCCCATCCCCCTGCCACATTAGTTTAAACTCTCCCCAACAGCTCTAGCAAACACCCCCCCTAGGACATCGGTTCCAGTCCTGCCCAGGGGCAGACCGTCCGGTTTGTACTGGTCCCACCTCCCCCAGAACCGGTTCCAATGTCCCAGGAACTTGAATCCCTCCCTCTTGCACCATCTCTCGAGCCACGCATTCATCCTCTCTATCCTGACATTCCTACTCTGACTAGCTCGTGGCACTGGTAGCAATCCTGAGATTACTACCTTTGAGGTCCTACTTTTTAGTTTAACTCCTAGCTCCCTAAATTCAGCTTGTAGGACCTCGTCCCATTTTTTACCTATATCGTTGGTGCCTATGTGCACCATGGCAGTTGGCTGTTCACCCTCCCCCCCCAGAATGTCCTGCAGCCGCTCCGAGACATCCTTGACCCTTGCACCAGGGAGGCAACATGCCATCCTGGAGTCTCGATTGCGTCCGCAGAACCGCCTGTCAATTCCCCTTACATCCCCATTCTTCTTCCTGCCCAGCTCCGCAGCAGAGCCAGCCACGGTGCCATGAACCTGGCTGCTGCTGCCTTCCCCTGGTGAGCCATCTCCCTCAACAGTATCCAAAGCGGTATATCTGTTTTGCAGGGAGATGACCGCAGAGGACACCTGCACTGCCTTCCTACTCTTGCTCTGAGCCCATGTGACCCTACTACAGACCACTTTCTCTCTCCACCGATGCTGCCCGACCTGCTGAGTTCATCCAGCATTTTCTGTTCATATTTTATAACAAATTCTGGGTATATATTCACATTGGATTACACTGTTGTATCAGGATAAAATATTAAATAGATGCATGATATGAAAGTGGCTCAGAGTATAGGACATAGAATTAATTTTAAAATATAATTCAGAGCTACATCTGGAGGGGATTGTATTTTTGTAGCTTTTTGTATTTTGCTGTTGAGTCAGTTCTTAGTTTAATAAGTGGTTAGAATTTTTGATGCTAAAAGCATTGATAAAAATGAACAGTAAAGACCTCAGAGAACATAATAATTTGACTAGCTGTTAATTATAGAGAGGAAAACAAACATTCTCCCACTTCTTTTACAGGAATTTCAACCTATCATTCACTTCCTTAGTTGCTAACAAAGGTGTAGCTCTATTAAGAGGTATAAATTATCCTTTTCCATAGGCTGCTGTGCAATGGTTGCCATGCTCTTTAATTAGTTTAATCTCCAATTGATCTGATGCATTGATGTGTCTGAGGGTGCGATCCTCTTCTGCAGCATATCCCAGCCAACAGCCCACAAGTGCATCCGTGAAGTCACAGATGCCAAGTTAGTTTGGGCAGCTGACTACATGAACTTTGACCTGGACCAAGCCCAAAAAGATGCCCCAGGAGCAGGATTCTCTGTCATCGCCAGGGTGCCCCAGGTCCAGGGGGTAACAGATGGCATGCATGCCACCTTGCACGTACCGGGCAGTCCGCGAGCGTCCTTCTGAACAAGAAGGGGTTCCACTCCCTGAATGTCCAACTTGTGTGCACCCACCACCTCGAGAACGTGCACATGTGTACACGCTTCTCCGGGGGTGTGCACGACAGCTACATCCTGGGGCAGTCGGAGATCCACGGCATCTTTGTGGGACACCCGAGGGTTATCGCTTGGCTCTTGGGAGGATAATGGATACCTGTTTAGGTCCTGGCTATTGACCTCAGTATGGAGGCCGGTGACTGACGCGGAGACCTGATATAACGAGGTCCATGTGGCCACCCAGGCTGTCATGAGCAGTGCATCAGACTGCTGAAAATGCAGTTTGGGTGCCTCGATTGATCTGGTCGTGCACTGCAGTACACCCCAAGGAGGGTCACCTACTTTGTGGTGGTCTGCTGTGCCCGCCAGTAGCAGGGAGCCTGGGGGCTTAGGCTTGGGGAGGGCGGAAGGCAACTGGGGGATGAGGGTTGCTGCCCGTCCCGCAGTGTGGAATAATGTGACGGTGGCTTCACATGCCCCAGATGTAACGTGTTTTAATGATGTACAAGTACAATAGTGACCCCAAATGTCCCTAGCTTCCAAATATAACGCTCTCCCCTCCCTCCAAATGCCTCTCAGTGAGCGTAAATGTGTTTAGGCCTTCGTGCTCTTCCCAGGATACATATCAGAGGTGGAGACAGCCTGCAGCTTACCGCATCCTGTGGCCTTTGATGCCCTTCTGGAAGGTGTGGGGCCGGAAGGCGTCTGCCAACTTGCCTTGGCCGTGCCACTCTGTTCTGCATGCTGACCCCGAGATGTGCCATTGTCACGGGGGTGGATTCGGGAGAGATGTCGACCGCCATTGTTTCCCTGTAGAGAGGTTCTGGATTGGCCACCACGCTCCCACCTTCCAATTGGTGAAAGTAGGGCCCGGGGGTCACCTTGTAATAGAGGGGTAGCTAAAATGAACTCCTGATGCCCTTACATTATCTGACACTGTCAGCCCTGACGGCTCCGCAATGTCTGCACCATGGTGTTGATGCCCTCAACGATGCCCCTCTGTGGATGGGCCATGCTCTGCAGTGCCTCGCCAATGTAGACCTGCATCTGGGAGTGGGTCCTCGGTGACCGGGACATGCTCTGGATTGTCTTGGTCATGCCCACCTGAGACTGGGACATGCCCATCTGAGACTGACACGCAGCACCCGGCAAGGTCTACCTCTGACGGGGTCACATTCCATCACTATCTGGGACATGCTCCGCAGCCCTCGGAAAGGTCCACTTGCATCAAGGGCACATCCCCCCAGCGACTCGCACATGCTGTTAAGACACTCAGCCATGGCTGTCACCACTCATGATGCTGACATCATGCTCCAGGCTCTCTACTGCAGTGTTGGCCTCGGTGCCATGCATTGCTGGCACTATCTCCTGCACTCTTAGCCTCTGGGCTCCTCCAATCGACTATGGACCCGCTGTCCATATCTCTGAATATCACGGCCACACCCCATCGAGGCTCAGCATCTGATTGGGATTCAGCTGGGTCCTGGGATCCAGCAGACCTCCGACTGTTGTCTCCCCTGGACGTTCCTGCCTCTACCTGATGTTCATCTACAACTGTGTGGTGGTCACCAGATTGTGCCCCAGAAGCCTGTCCACTACTTTTGCCCACCAAGGTTTGTGTCTCTGCGCTGGTGGAGGGTGGGAATGACAGGTGTGACTCCTCTATGGTAGCATCCTCGGAGCTCTCCTCCAAGGTGTTCTCTTCAGATGCGGTTGGGAGTGAGAGCATGTGGTCAGTGAGAGGAAGGATCATCACACTGGCATGAACAACTCATATGTTCGCAGCGTAGGCCAAGTTCGACGTTTGTGACCGATCTGTCTGCGGCCACCTCCGTGTCCTCCAAGGCTCGTTCCACGGGCGGGGGGTGGGGGGGGGGGGGTTGGTGCTGAGGGCCCCGAGGCGCGGCAGCATGGGTAGGTGTGCTGGTGGGCGCCAAAGTGTTCAGGAGGGGTGGTACCAGGTGCAAAGCCGCAGTGGGGGATCCAGGGATGGCAGGTGGGGACCAGTGCCAGGGGGCCGATGCCAACTCACACATGCGGCCCGATGGAGGTTGTTCAGCTTCTTGAGGCACTGCATGGCAGTCCTCCTAGTCACACTTCCTGCGCTGATGGCTGCTTCTATTGGCCCCCAAGCAGCACTGGGTGCCCTGTGGTTGACCCCCCGACCCCCTTGGGGGAACAGGGTATCTCGCTTGAACTCATCCGCATTCTAGAGCCTGGCCAGGTCGGCCTCCCTGAATCGCAAATCTGATCTGCGCAGTGGCAAGGCCGTGTGCTGTCTGAGGTTTGTCCTGCGGAGCCGGTAAGTGCTGCTCCCCCTCGTCAGCCAGGAGCTGCTGGGCGTGGTCCTCGCGAATTAGCAAGCAGGGCAGTCATTTGCAGCGTAAAGCCCGTCGGGCATAATTAAGTGCCCTAATTAACGTTGATACCGGTGACGGCCTCACCGGGTCAGCCGTCAGGAAACACACAGCGGATACTGCTCGCTACCACATTTAGAACAAATTTGGTTAAATCGGGCCCGATGTTTCTGTGCTTTCCAACATTATCCAGCACGGTAGCAGAAGTGGATAGCACTGTGGCTTTACAGTGCCAGGGTCCCAGGTTCGATTTCCCGCTTTATCACTATCTGTGCGGAGTCTGCACGTTCTCCCCGTGTCTGCGTGGGTTTCCTCCGGGTGCTCCGGTTTCCTCCCACAGTACAAAGACGTGCAGGTTAGGTGGATTTGGCCATGCTAAATTGCCCTTAACGTCCAAAAAAGGTTCGGAGGGGTTATTGTGTTACGGGATTCGGGTGGAAGTGAGGGCTTAATGTGGGTCGGTGTAGACTCAAGGGCCGAATGGCCTCCTTCTGCACTGTATGTTCTATGTTCTATCCACTTTTTATGCACATTCATGTCTAGCTTTAACAAGCCCAAAGGGCATTTGATCTCTTCAAAACGGCTCTTGATCTGTCCCAAAGGTGTACCTGGACCTTTCTAAAGGGATTTCTTACTTCTCCAAAATGGGTACCCCTATTGAAAGAACTCTGGCAGCTTCAGGTCTTCTCCTGCAAAGCATTAACCCTACAAATCAGTGATGAAAATTTGAGTACATAGAGTACATAGAACATACAGTGCAGAAGGAGGCAATTCGGCCCATCGAGTCTGCACCGACCCACTTAAGCCCTCAGTTCTGCCATATCCCCACAACCCAATAGCCCCTCCTAACCTTTTTGGTCACTAAGGGCAATTTATCATGGCCAATCCACCTAACCTGCACGTCTTTGGACTGTGGGAGGAAACCGGAGCACCTGGAGGAAACCATGCAGATACGGGGAGAACGTGTAGACTCGGCACAGACAGTGACCCAGCGGGGAATTGAACCTGGGACCCTGGCGCTGTGAAGCCACAGTGATAACCACTTGTGCTACCGTGCTGCCCTAAAGTTCATGTTATTGCGGGTAACATGTATTTTTTAAAAATTTAGAGTATCCAATTCTTTTTTCCAATTCAGGGGCAATTTAGCGGGGCAAATCCACCTACCTGCACACCTTTGGTTTGTGGGGGTGAAACCCACGCAAACACGGGGAGAATGTGCAAACTCCACACGGACAATGACCCACCTCAGCGTCGTGAGGCAGCTGTGCTAACCACTAGGCCGCCATGCTGCCCTTAATTGGATTGGACTGAAGATAAGTTGCATTTTAACATGTTCCGCTGCCTCCGTGAACCACACGATTGCAAACTACAGGTCGCTCCCATTCCACCTCCCCAGAGAAAATGGCGGGTGCCGGAATCAGGGACAACACTTCCAGAAATGGGCCTCTGGTGCCATATTCGCTCGTGGGAATTCAGGCCATTTAGATTGACAATTTCAGATGCTGAACTCTGCCCCCCATTTTGATGCTGTTTTATTTCCATGTGCCAGCCTGGATCTTGTTTCTCGTACTTCCGCTTTTGGACAGAGCTATTTGTTATTCTGCCCTTCATATTGGCACTGAAAAAATGTTTTGCTTCTTTAAGGCAACCGTTACCGCCCCCTTTCCCTTTTGTTCCATGACACCTTTGCCATTAATCTCTCCCACCCTCTAATCTATCCCTGATCTTTTGTCCTTTCACCCCCTCCCCATTTTCATTGCACAAATCCCAGCACATTCCAACCCTCCTTCAGCTCTGGAGAACACTCTTTTCGACTGGGAATATTAACTGTTCCTCTTTCCTCAGAGGCTGGTGGTCGTGTGGCGTTTTCCCAGCACTCCCTGCCTTTATATGAGTATTTTAAATCTCCTTCCAATTCTTTATTCCTCATGTACCTATCCAGCTTCCCCATAAATGCAGCTATCTATTTTGTCTCAACCACTCCATGCAAGTTCTGCATTCCCTCCATTCTTTGGCTAAATAAGTTTTCTTCCTCAAGTCTCTGGTGGGTTTATTGATAACTATATTATATTTATGGCCCATTGTTCTTACTGTAATTCTTTTCTCATAGAATCATAGATTCATAGAATCATGGAATCCCTACAGTGCAGAAGGAGGCCATTCGGCCCATCAAACCTGCACTGACGTTTGCTCCGATAGAGCACCCTACCGAGGCCCAATCCCCCACTCCTGGCCCTGTAGCTCCACCTAACGTTTGGCAGTTTAGCATGGGCAATTTGCCGCTCCTGCACATCTTTGGTCTGTGGGAGGAAACCGGAGCACTGGAGGAAACCCACGCAGACACGGGGAGAACGTGCAAACTCCACACAGACAGTCACCCGAGGTCAGAATCGAACCTGGGGCCCTGGCGCTGTGAGGCAACAGTGCTAACCACTGTGCTACCGTGTTGCCCTCTAACCACTGTACCCCCTCCCCCCGTGCTGGATATTGCTGCACCATATTCCTCAGATACATCAAATTACTTCTAAAACCCTCTTCTTCGACTCTGCTTTCCATTCACTTCGGCCTTTCCTCTTATTCTCCACATTAAATGCTGCGAGTTGTTTTTAATAACATGGAGATTGATAGAGAAATGTACGCTGCATTAGTGAAATGCAACTGTTTACAAACTTTTGGGCACTTTGGGCTTATCGTTCTGAGCACATATTCCCTCAGCGCCACAAATACTGCTTATTAGACCTCTCAGCTCAGAGTTAGAAAGTAAGAAGTCTTACAACACCAGGTTAAATGCCAATAGGTTTGTTTCTAATTAATAGCTTTCGGAGCACTGCTCCTTCCTCAGGTGAATGAAGAGGTGGGTTCCAGAAACATAGATATAGACAAAGTCCGTTCATCGCGCATCAATCGGCAGGCAGGAATGTTCCCCTCGGGGAACACTTCAGCAGTCAAGGGCATTCAGCCTCTGATCTCCGGGTAAGCGTTCTCCAAGCAGACTTCAGGACGCGCAACAACGCAGAATTGCCTAACAGAAACTTACAGCCAAGTTCCGCACACATGAGTAGGGCCTCAACCGGGACCTTGGATTCATGTTGCATTACATTCACCTCTCACCATCTGGCCTGGGCCTTCAAAATCCTACCAACTGCCCTGGCTTGAGATAATTCACACCTCTTTTACCTATGATTATCCCTCTCTCCAGTTGCTCTGTCTGGACCTGTAGACTTAATTACCTGCAAAGACTCACATTCAAAGTATCGTATTGCATCTTTGACTTTGCTTATACATATATATGTTTCTGGAACTCACCTCTTCATTCACCTGAGGAAGGAGCAGCGCTCCGAAATCTAGTGATTCGAAACAAACCTGTTGGACTTTAACCTGGTATTGTAAGACTTCTTACTGTCCTCACCCCAGTCCAACGCCGGCACCTCCAGACCAGAGTTAGAAAGCCAGAGCTCGAGCCGCATGGCAGGACTTGAGAAAGTGATGAGACGGTCACTTGAACACTGAGAACGCTGCATTGCTAGTGACATCTTAGGGAAAGGCCCGAGACACCTACTCGAGAGGAGGTGACGGATCACAAGGAGGGGACAATCCCAAAGATACTACAAGAACAGGCAACCTTCTGCACTGTAAAACTCTTTGCAGCTAAAATGGCTAAGATCAAGTGTCAAATCAGGGCCAGGATCAGGTGCAATGCCTTTTCTTGTCAGCTTTGATGCAGCGTGTCTCTCTTGTGGGGACCGTGAATTGGATTTGACTAGAATTGAATTGCTTTCCGGACCCAGTAAGAAGACGGATTAAGGGTTTGCGCTGCCCACTCTGCGCATTGGCTCTGTAACGTTAAGAAAGGAATAAAATTAAATTTTAAAATTCCGTGTGCCCCAGAGAGGAGGGTGGTAACCCAGAAGCCCAGGGTAAGTAACTAGCCACCATAGTCCCAGATGATACAAAGGGCAGCTTTACCCTTTGAGGGGAAAAGAGGTTGCCCCTGAGGGTCATCACACCTCAGGCCAGGGGTAAGGTCGAGAAGGCGGTGAATTCATGAATAATTTAGGCTGGTACAGGAATTGAACCCATGTTACTGGCCTTGCTCTGCAACATGAAGCAGCTGTCCAGCCAACTAAGCTAAACTGGGCCAGGGTAATGCTCTGGGGACCCATTTTCCAAACCCACCATGGCAGATGGTGAAATTTGAACTGGAATTAATAGTCTAATGATGACATTGACACGATCGTCAATTCTCGGAAAAACCCATCTGCTTCACTAATGTCCTTTAGGGAAGGAAATCTGCCGTCCTTGCCTGGTCTGGCCTAACATGTGACTCCAGATCCACATCCATCCAAAAGGAAGACTGCTGTTTCTGGCCCACCTCCCAGGAATGGGGTGAATTATCTGGCTATGATAGCTGCCCATGCCCGGGAAGGAATTTTTAGATAATTCTATCGTGAACTACTGAAGTGGCACGTAGCCTGACTAACAGCAAACGCTCACTCTCTCTCTCTCCCCCCCACCCCCCCCCCCAACTCCCTTGAAGACAAACAGTGTTTAATTTGGTTTTTTTTTGTCCAACGTGAGGAATGCACTGATATTTCAAAGGTGTTTGATTCATTCATGGGCCAATGATTTAATACATTTCTGAAATCTTCCCTGGAATCTCAATGAAACTCATGCCAGTTCTGAGTTGGCAAGCATTCCCTTTTGATTCCATGTGGAGGCAGACTGAACTTCACTTTTTTGCCCATCTCCAAGATGTGAGGTGGGGAGGTGTGAAAGATTCACCTCTCCAGTAGAATATCTTCCACAATTTGGCAGATTTAGAATGGCAGATGGAGTTTAATTTAGATAAATGTGAGGTGATGCATTTTGGCAGATCGAATCAGGCCAGGACCTACTCAGTTAATGGTATGGCGTTGGGGAGAGTTATAGAACAAAGAGATCTAGGAGTACAGGTTCATAGCTCCTTGAAGGTGGAGTCGCAGGTGGACAGGGTGGTGAAGAAGGCATTCGGCATGCTTGGTTTCATTGATCAGAACATTGAATACAGGAGTTGGGACGTCTTGTTGAAGTTGTACAAGACATTTGTACAGCCACACTTGGAATACTGTGTGCAGTTCTGGTCACCCTATTATAGAAAGGATATTATTAAACTAGAAAGAGTGCAGAAAAGATTTACTAGGATGTTGCCGGGACTTGATGGTTTGAGTTATAAGGAGAGGCTGGATAGACTGGGACTTTTTTCCCTGGAGCGTAGGAGGCTTAGGGGTGATCTTATAGAGGTCTATAAAATAATGAGGGGCATAGATAAGGTAGATAGTCAACATCTTTTCCCAAAGGTAGGGGAGTCTAAAACTAGAGGGCATAGGTTTAAGGTGAGAGGGGAGAGATTCAGAAGGGCCCAGAGGGGCAATTTCTTCACTCAGAGGGTAGTGAGTGTCTGGAATGGGCTGCCAGAGGTAGTAGTAGAGGCGGGTACAATTGTGTCTTTTAAAAAGCATTTAGATAGTTACATGGGTAAGATGGGTATAGAGGGTTATGGGCCAAGTGCGGGCAACTGGGACTAGCTTAATGGTAAAAACTGGACGGCATGGACTGGTTGGGCCGAAGGGCCTGTTTCCATGCTGTAAACTTCTATGATTCTAATTTATAAGAGGTGGGACACTAGGAGAGCCATCATCTATTCCCTGCAATTTTGTAGTCTGTGATTTCATAGGACCTTCACCAGTCACAAACAAAGGAGCTCTCAGCCTATTTTGCACCATGTCATATTTCCTTTACCATTGAAGTTCTGTCAAATGGGCGGCCAAGGTACTTCAGTACGACCATTGAAATGTAATTTCATCCCCTTTGAATCTAAATCATTTATTGCTAAAATAGCACTGACAGTTTGAAACAAACATAGTGGAGTCACTTTGTCCTTATTGACATGGAGTGGATTTTATGGCCTGACCCTTTTACATTGTAATAATAATCTCTATTGTCACAAGTAGGCTTACATTAACACTGCAATGAAGTTACTGTGAAAATCCCCTAGTCGCCACACTACAGTGCCTGTTCGGGTACACTGAGGGAGAATTCAGAATGTCCAATTCACCGAACAAGCACATCTTTCGGGACTTGTGGGAAGAAACCGGAGCACCCGGAGGAAACCCACGCAGACACGGGGAGAACATGCAGACTCTGCACAGACAGTGACCCAAGCCGGGAATCGAACCCGGGTCCCTGGTGCTGTGAAGCAACAGTGCTAACCACTGTGCTACTGTGCCACCTATCAGATATCAGAAACACCAATATATGGGCCTCGAGATCAGTACCGATCCTGATGTTTTGGCACAGAATCTCATTGCATGGAAGCTCCATGTCATTGATGACAGCTTTCTCTATGTTTCTGTATGAAAGGGATTATCTAAGTTTTCCTCCCATCCAAGGTCAATGCATGATTCAGCCCATGTGCGACCCCAAATGCATAGAAATGTGGTTGACTCTGAATTGCCCACTTTAAAGGCCAAGAAAGCCACTCAGTTGTGTTCAGAAAAGTAGCTTACCACCAGCGTCTCAAGTGAAATTCGGGATGGGCAGCCAATGTTGGTGTTGCCACTGATGCCCAGATCCCATGGATGATTTTTCTTTCTTAAATTACAATATTGGTCTCGTCTTTGTCACACTTGCAGTCAAATTACCCACTCACAACAACTGCCCAAGTTCACATTGAGGAAAACAACAGCCCAGTAGGCAGGCCTCTTTCCCAAGCAGAGACAGTATGGTGCCCTGTACACAGTAGATTTATCACAGGAAACTGAGGCCATTCAACACACATTCTCCACAAATTAATCAAAATCATGTACTCTGTGCTCACAACATTCAATTCAGGACAATTCATGAATAAATTAAAAAGAAGCTGAGCCAAGTGTCATTGCAATGATTAACGATGAATTGACCTCGTGTGTTCGTTTTTTGCGGAAATTTAAACTGAAAAGCCGCACAGATTAGAAGTCTTTTCAGTTTTGAAGGGCATCAAAATATATGATCTTATTGATTGAACAAATTTCCAGATAGGGAGCAGTCATTCATTCATTAACATCCCCCCGCCGCCCCCCCCCCCCCCCCGCCCCTCCAGACAGGGGGTTTCGCCATCCTTAGAAAAATACATGCACTGAATACTTGTGGTGTTTCCGGACTGCAGTCTTAAAGTAATGGGAAATAGATACAAGCGAGCCCCTCCATTTCCGTAGATCATTCGCTGTCACCACAGACAGCAAAATGAACTGTTGTAATTACCTGCAGTGATGTAAGCCTGGCTCCTTGATGATTTATGAACAGTTACTTTCAGTTTACCATCGCTGAGGTGAATGTGCAGAGCCCCAGACGCTTTGTGAAGTTCACTGTACAGCAGCAGGCCATCCCTGTTCCAAGTGCGGAATTGAAAGCTGACAGATAATTCATCCATTTGATTTGTTCCGGGCAGCAGCAAATAACTACTGGAAGTCATGAACGTGACCGGAACGATGCGTGGTTCTGTGCAGGAAAATGTCACGTTCCCCTGGGAAGACAGAGAGAGAGAGAGCAGGTCACAGCACCCGAGTGGTAAACACTAAATCATCCACAACTGCCCAATACCTAGTTAAATCACTCATTTCCCGTCCACTTAGTCTGAGTTAAAATCAGGCCCGTAACCTCTGAAGTTTGGGCAAACTGAAGGGAGAGGAATCAAGGTGAGGGATTTACAATGCGACCAGAGAGGCAGGCAACGGCAATTCCATTGAATGGAAAACAATTCTCTTCCCAAATTTAGAGCAGTGCTTGTTTCTTTGATGATTCTAATGCTGAATCTTGTGTAGAAAAGATCATCTTAAAATTTGGACTTTCCAAGCTAACTAACCTAACCATTGCTGACTCCAATGAAGCAGCTCAGGCCATGGGTTTAAGGTACAAAGCTACAATATAGTTTTGTCCCCACACTTGGCTATCATAGAATTATCACAGAATCCCAACAGTGCCACTCTGCCGTCAGTTCTGTACTGACACTTCGAATGAGCACTCGACCCATGCGCACTCCCCCCTATCCCTGTAACTGCACAGCCTAACTTGCACATCCCTGGACACTAAGTGACAATTTATCATGGCCAATCCACCTAACACGCATGTCTTTGGACTGTGGGAGGAAACCGAGGCACCCGGAGGAAACCCACGCAGACACGAGGAGAAGATACAAACTCTACACAGACAGTGACCCAAGGCCGGAACCCGGGTCCCTGGCATGTGAGGCAGCGGTGCTAATCACTGTGCCATCGTGCCACCCTATACATATATGTTAAATCACCCTATACACACTTATATAAAACAAAAAAGAGTGGCTAAGGTAAATATTGGTCCTTTAGAGGATGAGAAGGGAGATTTAATAATGGGAGATGAGGAAATGGCTGAGGAACTCAACAGGTTTTTTGGGTCGGTCTTCACAGTGGAAGACACAAATAACATGCCAGTGACTGATGGAAATGAGGCAATGACAGGAGAGGACCTTGAGATGATTGTTATCACTAAGGAGGTAATGATGGGCAAGCTAGTGGGGCTAAAGGTAGACAAGTCTCCTGGCCCTGATGGAATGCATCCCAGAGTGCTAAAAGAGATGGTTCGGGGAATTGCAAATGCACTAGTGATAATTTACCAAAATTCACTAGACTCTGGGGTGGTCCCGGCAGATTGGAAATTAGCAAACGTGACACCACTGTTTAAAAAAGGAGGTAGGCAGAAAGCGGGTAATTGGCCAGTTAGCTTACGTT
Source organism: Scyliorhinus torazame (assembly GCF_047496885.1). Lineage (NCBI taxonomy): Eukaryota > Metazoa > Chordata > Chondrichthyes > Carcharhiniformes > Scyliorhinidae > Scyliorhinus > Scyliorhinus torazame. Next base: position 31,018,881 of record NC_092708.1, on the reverse strand, counting down.
CGGTAGTAGGGAAGATGCTGGAATCTATCATCAAGGAAGAAATAGCAAGGCATCTGGATGGAAATTGTCCCATTGGATTGGATTGGATTGGATTTGTTTATTGTCACGTGTACCGAGGTACAGTGAAAAGTATTTTTCTGCGAGCAGCTCAACAGATCATTAAGTACATGAGAAGAAAAGGGAATAAAATAAAATACATAATAGGGCAACACAACATATACAATGTAACTACATAAGCACTGGCATCGGATGAAGCATACAGGGTGTAGTGTTAATGAAATCAGTCCATAAGAGTGTCATTTAGGAGTCTGGTGACAGTGGGGAAGAAGCTGTTTTTAAGTCTGTTCGTGTGTGTTCTCAGACTTCTGTATCTCCTGCCCGATGGAAGAAGTTGGAAGAGTGAATAAGCCGGGTGGGAGGGATCTTTGATTATACTGCCCGCTTTCCCCAGGCAGCGGGAGGTGTAGATGGAGTCAATGGATGGGAGGCAGGTTCGTGTGATGGACTGGGCGGTGTTCACGACTCTCTGAAGTTTCTTGCGGTCCTGGGCCGAGCAGTTGCCATACCAGGCTGTGATGCAGCCCGATAGGATGCTTTCGATGGTGCATCTGTAAAAGTTGGTAAGAGTCAATGTGGACATGCCGAATTTCCTTAGTTTCCTGAGGAAGTATAGGCGCTGTTGTGCTTTCTTGGTGGTAGCGTCGACGTGGGTGGACCAGGACAGATTTTTGGAGATGTGCACCCCTAGGAATTTGAAACTGCTAACCATCTCCACCTCGGCCCCGTTGATGCTGACAGGGGTGTGTACAGTACTTTGCTTCCTGAAGTCAATTACCAGCTCTTTAGTTTTGCTGGTATTGAGGGAGAGATTGTTGTCGCTACACCACTCCACTAGGTTCTCTATCTCCCTCCTGTATTCGGACTCATTGTTATTCGAGATCCGGCCCACTATGGTCGTATCGTCAGCAAACTTGTAGATGGGCAGATGCAGCATGGATTCATAAAGGGCACGTCGTGCCTAACTAATTTAGTGGAATTTTGTGAGGACATTGCCAGTGCGGTAGATAACCGCAATGGATGTGGTATATCTGGATTTCCAGAAAGCCTTTGACAAGGTGCCACACAAAAGGTTGCTGCATAAGATAAAGATGCATGGCATTTAGGGGAAAGTAGTTGCATGGATAGAGAATTGGTTAATTAATAGAAAGCAAAGAGTGGGGATTAATGGGTGTTTCTCTGGTTGGCAATCAGTAGCTAGTGGTGTCCCTCAGGGATCAGTGTTGGGCCCACAATTGATCACAATTTACATAGATGATTTGGAGTTGGGGACCGAGTGCAATATGTCCAAGTTTGCAGACGACACTAAGATGAGTGGTAAAGCAAAAAATGCAGAGAATACTGGAAGTCTGCAGAGGGATTTGGATAGGTTAAGTGAATGGGATACGGTCTGGCAGATGGAATGTTTTTAAGATAACAATAGATAGTTTTTTGACGAATAAAGGGATTAAGGGTTATGGTATTCAGGCCGGAAAGTGGAGCTGTGTCCACAAAAGATTAGCCATGATCTCATTGAATGGCGGAGCAGGCTCGAGGGGCCAGATGGCCTACTCCTGCTCCTAGTTCTTTTGTTCTTATATTCTTATGTTAATATATATATGTTAACAATACTTACTTCAATAAATGGTAATGAAATAGTTAAATACCACTACCTTCTGTGCAAATTCACATGATTGTATCCAAGAGAATTTTGATTACCGATCAAGCTTTCAAACAGAAGGTTTACTGACCCTCAGTGTTATGGGGCTCGTTGAGCACAGGGCTAAATCGCTGCTTTTAAAGCAGACCCAGGGAGGCCAGTAGCACAGTTCAATTCCCATACAAGCCGCACCGAACACCGAACAGGTGCTGCAATGTGGCGACGAGGGGCTTTTCACAGTAACTTCATTTGAAGCCTACTTGTGACAATAAGCGATTTTCATTTCATTCATTTTTCATGTTGTTTGTTGCAGCCGCAATGAGAAAGAATCAGAGGTGTCACATGTCAAGCTCGCATAACATCGTGCAAGGGGTTTATTTCACAAGATGCTGTTCAAACAGGGTACAAGAGTCTCCGAACAGAGTTTCAAGAAGCAGTTAGGTATAGCACTTCGGGTGAAAGGGGTCAAAGGATATGAGAGGAAAGCGGGATTATGCTATCAGTCATAATGGATGGCGGAGCAGTCTCGAAGGGCTGAATGGCATCCTCCTGCTCCTATTTTCTATGTTGCTATGTTGCACAAAAGCCCGTGAAGCACTCCGATGGCGCCATCGCACTACACGTGACATTAGACCAGCCAGTGGTGTTACTCTGATTTTAAAATTTTTTAAAAAATAATTTAGAGTGCCCAATTCATTTTTTTCCAATGTAAGGGGCAATTTAGCATGTTCAATCCACCTAGCCTGCACATCTTTGTGTTGTTAGGGCGAAACCCGCGCAAACACGGGGAGAATGTGCAAACTCCACACGGACAGTGACCCAGAGCCGGGATCGAACCTGGGACCTCGGCGCCGTGAGACTGCAGTGCTAACCACTGTGCCACCATGCTGCCCTGGTGTTACTCTGATACATAACACTCAGAATCATGAAGAGATGGACACTCAAACTTTCCAAACACTGCGAAAAATTAGCAAGGTGCTTCACAGATGTCCCTGCAAAAACTGACCAGTCAAAATGCAGAGCAAGTACAGAGCTTCCTAAACTCTTCTAACATCATGAAGGTCAATAATTTTGGAGGTTCTAAATGGCTAAAAAGTGTTGCTAGTTTGGCAGACAAATCTCTTCAAAGTCAGTATGAGTAAAATAATAGTACTGAAGAAATGAAAGGCGATAAATCCCCTGGACCTGACTGTCTACATTGCAGAGTTTTAAAAATGTAAATGCCAAGAGAGATGTGATATTGGTTTGGGATCTCCCAGAGTTCTTTAGATTCCAGAACAGTTCTCAAAGATGTGGAGATGCCGGCGCTGGACTGGGGTGAGCACGGTAAGAAGTATTACAACACCAGGTTAAAGTCAAACAGGTTTGTTTCGAATCACTAAGCTTTCGGAGCACAGCTCCTTCCTCAGGTAAATGAAGAGGTAGGTTCCAGAAACATCGATGCAAGGCGACACTTTGAATGCGAGTCTTTGCAGGTAATTAAGTCTTTACAGGTCTAAATGGAGCAACTGGAGAGAGGGATAGTCACAGGTTATGTGTGATAACCAGGCACCTTGAGAGCACCAGACTGACATCCAGGCAGCACTGCCAGGGTGCCAAACTGGCACTGCCAAAATGGCAGGCTGGCAGTGCCAGGGTGCCCAGATGACACCAGCAGTGCCAGGGTACCACTCTGCCCAAGGGGCATTCACCTGGGAATCTCCACTCGCCTGCAAGATCCCAGCAAGTGCCATCCTATCTGGTCCCCATTTGTGAAGACCATTGCTGAGCAGCGCTCGTCTAAGGTCTCCAAGGCAAGGGAGCTAGATCCCACCCCTTGGTTCGATCTCGGAAATGCATATTAGAGTGAGACTAGCTATCTCATTTTTGTACTCCAATCCCCTCTGGGCGGCACAGTAGCACAGTGGTTAGCACTGCTGGTTCACAGCACCAGAGATCCGAATTCTATTCCCACCTCGGGTTACTGTCTGTGTGGAGTCTACACGTTCTCCCCGTGTCTGCGTGGGGTTCCACTGAGTGCTCCGGTTACCTCCCACAAGTCCTGAAAGACGTGCCATTAGGTGAATTGGACATTTTGAATTCTCCCTCTATGTATCCGAACAGGTGCCGGAGTGTGGCGACTAGGTGATTTTCACAGTACCTTCATTGCAGCGTTAATGTAAGTCTACTTGCGACAATAATAATGATTATTATTATTATCAATATGCAAATTTGCCAGAATGTGATCCTGCCCAGCATAAGCGGGATTGCATTAGATTGCGTGAGGCATGGCGAGCAGGGTAGATCTCAGAAGTGGGATCTTCTGGCATCTACCGGTCCCCTTGTGCCATGCTGCACCGTGCTGCTTTTTGGGCGCAATGTGACTGGTGGATCCCACCCTCTCTGCGGGGACTGAGCGTAAAGTATCCAACTTTGCTATTTATACAAAGTAAAGTGGGAAAGTGTGCAGTGAAGAGGGAACAAAGAGGCTGCAGAGGGAAATAAATAGGCTGGGTGAGTGGGGAAGAACCTAACAGCTGGAACATAATATGGTAAAATGTGAAGTTATCCATTTTCATAGAATCATAGAATAAACAGTGCAGAAGTAGGCTATTGGGCCCATCGAGTCCACACCGGCCCTTGGAAAGAGGACCCTACTTAAGCCTATCCCCGTTACCCCATCCAATCTTATTTGGACACTAAGGGCAATTTAGCATTGCCAATCAACCTAACCTGCACATCTTTGGTCTGTGGGAGGAAACCGGAGCATCCGGAGGAAATCCACGCAGACACAGGGAGAACATGCAGACTCCACACAGACAGTGATGCAAGCCGGGAATTGAACCTGGGGCCCTGGAGCTAACCACTGTGCTACCATGCTGCCCCTCATTTTGGTGGAAAGAATTTTTTAAAAGAATATATTTTGAATGGTGAGACACTGAAAACAATTTGCCTTACAGGACCTGGGTGGCCTGATGTGTGAATCACAGAAAATTAACATGCAGATACAGCAAGCAATTAGGAAGACAAATGGGCTGTTACAAAGGGATTGGAGTACAAAAGTAAAGAAGTCTTATGACAATTGTACAGGGTATTGACGAGGACAGGCCTGGAGTAATGTGCACAATTTAGGTCTGGTTGACCTAAGGAAGGACATAATTTCCCTAAAGTAATACAATGTAATAGAAGTATCAATAACCCAAGCCCTTTGAAGTTTCATAAACCACAAACTACAAATACTTCTAACCATTTACTTTTGCCAACAAACATTGTGAAATTGTCTTCTGGAGGCATGAGGAGACATAGAGGGTGGGTAGAAGGGTAGAGCTTAGCATAGAGGCTTGAGAGGTGGTGGGTAGAAGGGCAGAGCCTGGAATATAGAGCAAGAGTGGAGCTTTTTGATCTCACCTTGTAAAAGGTTCCCTGGTGCAGTCTATGGTTTGCGACTCTTCCGAGATCTGGCTCGGTTCCATGCAAATTGCAGAGGAGTAGGTGATGCCTACCTCCGCATTGGAGCCAGACAGGTCGGGAATGCCGGATGTGCGGCTCTGACAGGAAGCAGCCCCATCCTTCAAAGGAACTCCCAAAAATCATGCAGTTCGGTCATGGGATTGAGAACCCGGGAATCAAGAACATCCGCCATTTTAACAGGTCAGTTCAACCCAACTCAGGGAACATCTGGGTCATTGAGTAGGTGAGGCCTGTATTCCATTGGTGTTTAGAAGAGTGAGAGATGACCTCATTGAAACATAGAACATTCTTAACGGCCTTGACAGGCTATGTGCTGAAAAAATGTTTGCACTGCCTGGGGAATCCAGAACACGGGGCCACAGTCTCAGGTAAGGGGTCAGCCATTTAGAGCTGCGATGAGGAGAAATGTCTTCGCCCAAAGGATTATTAACTTTTATATCAGAGCTATTTTACATCTCATTGAAGGGCTGGATGCGTCATTCGCTGCTGTCCAGATGGAATGCTCCAGCACCCCTAACCGAGAGTACCGCTGGTGTAAATTGGTGCAAGTCCTGAGGAAGGTGGTCCTGGCGGCTTACCATCCAAGAGATGGCAAGGGGGTATGTGCTCTCCTAACATTTGCCGGCAGGGTGCTGATGGGAGCTACTTCATGGGACGTGAGGGTCAGGTGGGCTTGTGCTGGGCTGGAGGGGCTCAGGTTGGGGGCCTTCCCTGGAATGTGGCTCATTTGGCCTGCTCTCCCCCTCTGCAGCTTTTAAATCCATTAAGGAGTCAGTCAGTGTGTAAAAATTTTAGTTTTATCGGGAAGCCTCCCCGACCTGAGCCCCTCCAGCCCTACACATGCCACACATGCCTCACTGAACCCTATCTTTCATGAAGAACCCCACTTGGCACCCTGGCAGCAATTGTTGGGAGGGTACTTACCACCTTGCCACCCTTCAAACCGTAAGGTTCTAGGTTGGCACTCCCAAGGGCTAAAGGGGGGCTGAAGGATGTACAAGGGGTGTGGTTGGGGGAGATGAGCGAGAATTGAATGGGGGGCCTGGGTGTGCTGAAATATGGTTCTGAGGAGGGTGTGCCTTGCCAGCAATTAGAATGGGAGGGAATGAGGGGGTGGGGTCTGCAGCAGCTAACTGAGATCGGAGGCAAGCCCTTTAAAAATGGCGCTTCAATCCCAGCGGTGCGCGACATGTCAGAGATTAGGTCCCGCCTCTTTCAGTTGCAGCGCGCACTACGGTGTAGAAAAGCAGATTCTATGAAAAACTATTTCCGAGTACCATAGCACGGGACGTCGGGGTTGCTGCTAGCGCCAACGGTAATCACTCAGCTTGGCCCACAGGTGGCAGCACTTAGTCGCCGTTCTGAAGAATCACATCCACCAAATTTCAAACAATCACAATATAGAACAGTACAGCACAGTACAGGCCCTTCGGCCCACGATGTTGTGCCGACCATTTATCTGAATCTAAGATCAACCTAACCTACACCCCTTCAATTTACTGCTGTCCATGTGCCTGTCCAAGAGTCGCTTAAATGTCCCTAATGACTCTGACTCCACCACCTCCGCTGGCAGTGCATTCCACACACCCACCACTCTCTGTGTAAAGAACCTACCTCTGACATCTCCCCTATACCTTCCTCCAATCACCTTAAAATTATGTCCCCTCGTGACAACCATTTCCACCCTGGGGAAAAGTCTCTGGCTATCCACTCTATCCATGCCTCTCATCACCTTGTACACCTCTATCAAGTCATCTCTCTGCCTTCTTCGCTCCAGTGAGAAAAACCCTAGCTCCCTCAACTTTCTTCATCAGACATGCCCTCCAGTCCAGGCAGCATCCTGGTAAATCTCCTCTGTACCCTCTCCAAAGCATCCACATCCTTCCTATAATGAGGCAACCAGAATTGGACACACTGGGCGGGATTCACCCACACTTGGCGCGATGGCCTGATGCCGGCTCCAAGAGCGGCGCGAACCACTCCGGCGTCGGGCCACGCAGAAGTTGCGGAATCCTCCGCACTTCCGAGGGCTAGGCCGGCGGCAGGGGGGGTTGGCACCTTGCCAACCGGTGCCGAAGAGCCGCCATGGGCCAGCACGAGTTGGTGCATGCACAGAACCGCCGGCGTGTTTTCTGCACAAGCCCCCACGGCACAGGCCCGCCCGCAGATCGGTGGGCCCCGGTCGCGGGTCAAGCCACAGTGGGGTTCCCCATCAGGACTGGATCCCCCCTCGCCCCCCCCGAGGACCCCGCTAGATGGTCGACAAGCCAGGGCCCACCGGGATGGGCCATGTCCGTTTCACGCCGGTGGGACAGGCTGAAAACGGGCAGCCGCATGGCCCATCGGGGCCCGAGAATTGCCGGGGGGGGGGGGGGGGAGCACTGCCAACGGCTCCCGACCGGCGCGGAGTGATCCCCGCCCCCACCCGAAAACCGCCCCCGGAGAACTCGGCAGCCAGCGTCGGAGCGGCGGGGCGGGATTCACGCTGCCCCCCGCGATTCTCCGACCCGGCGGGGGGTCGGAGAATCCTGCCCAATATTCCAAGTGTGGTTTAACCAGGGTTTTATAAAGCTGTAGCAAAACCTCGCGGCTCTTAAACTCAATCCCCCTGTTAATGAAAGCCAACACACCATACACCTTCTTAACAACCCTATCAACCTGGGTGGCAACTTTGAGGGATTGATGCACGTGGACCCCAGGATCCCTCTGTTCCTCCACACTTCCAAGAATCCTGCCTTTAACCCTGTATTCAGCATTCAAATTCGACCTTCCAAAATGAATCACTTCACATTTATCTCAGTTGAACTCCATCTGCCGCTTCTCAGCCCCGCTCTGCATCCTGTCAATGTCATGTTGTAACCTGCAACAGCCCTCAACACTATCTACAACTCCACCAACCTTTGTGTAATCGGCAGACCCACCCTTCCATTTCCTCATCCAAATCATTTATAATAACCACAAAGAGCAGAGGTCCCAGAACAGATCCCTGCGGGACACCACTGGTCACTGACCTCCAGGCGGAATACTTTCCATCCACTACCACTCACTGTCTTCTTTCCGCCAGACAATTCTGTATCCAGACAGCCAAATTTCCCTGTATCTCATGCCCCTTGACTTTCTGAATGAGCCTACCATGGGCAACCTTATCAAATGCCTTCCTGAAATCCATATACACCACATCCACTGCCCGACCTTCATCAATGTGTCTCGTCACATCCCCAAAGAATTCAATGAGTCTTGTGAGGCATGACCTGCCCCTCACAAAGTCATGCTGACTATCTTTAATCAAACTATGTTTTTCTAAATAATCATAAATCCTATCTCTCAGATTCCTTTCCAACATTTTGCTCACCACAGCCGTAAAACTGACAGGTCTGTAATTCCAAGGGATTTCCCTATTCCCTTTCCTGAACAGGGGAACAACATTCGCCTCCCTCCAATCATCCAGTGGAGAGTGAGGTTGAAAAGATCATCGCCAACGGCGCAGCAATCTCCTCCCTTGCTTCCCGTAGTAACCTTGGGTATATCCCATCAGGACCAGGGGACTTATCTATCCTGATGCTTTTCAAAATTTCCCGCACATCCTCCTTCTTAATATTGACCTGTTTGAGTCTATTTACCTGGTTCACACTGTTCCCACGAGCAACATGGTCCCTCTCTCTAGTGAATACTGAAGCAAAATATTAATTTAGGACCTCCACTATCTCCTTAGACTCTAGGCACAAGTTCCCTCCACCATCCCTGATCGGCCCTACTCTCACTCTGATCATCCTCTTATTTCTCACATAATTATAGAATACCTTGGAGTTTTCCCTAATCCTTCCCGCCATGGCTTTTTCATGCCCCCTTCTAGCTCTCCTAAGTCCATTTTTGAGTTCCTTCCTGGCTACCCTGTAACCCTCTAGAGCTGTGCCAGATCCTTGCTTCCTCAACCTTACGTAAGCTTCCTTCTTCCTCTTGACTAGAAGTTCCACTTCTCTTGTCATCCAAGGCTCCTTCACCTTACCATTCCTTCCTCGTCTTAGTGGGACAAAACTATCTAGCACTCGCAGCAAGTGCTCCTTAAACAACCCCCACATTACTGATGTGCATTTCCCCAATAATAACTGTTCCCACTTTATGTTTCTCAGCTCTTGTCTAATAGCCGTATAATTTCCCCTCCCCCAATTAAATACCTTCCCATACCTCTCTGTTCCTATCCCACTCCATGACTTTGGTAAAGGTCAAGGAGTTGTGGTCAAGGAGGGGCATTTTGTGGTCACCGAAATGCTCTCCCATCGAGACATCCGACACCTGGCCTGGTTCGTTGCCAAGCATCAAATCAAATATGGCCTCCCCCCAAGTCGGTCTATCTACATATTGAGTCAGGAATCCTTCCTGGACACACCGGACAAAATCTGCTCCATCCAACTATTTGCAGTAAGGAGGTTCCAGTCAATATTAGGGAAGTTGGAGTCACCCATGACAACAACTTTGTTACTACTGCACCTTTCCAAGATCTGCCGCCCAACTGTTCCTCCATCTCTCGGCCGATATTGGGGAGTATATGGAAAACTCCCAATAAAGTGACTGCTTCTTTCTTGTTTCTGACTTCCACCCATACTGACTCAGTAGACAATCCCTCCTTGACTACCTCCTTTTCTGCAGCTATGATGCACTCCCTAATTCACAGTGCCACGCCCCCTCCTCTTTTACCTCCCTCCCTATTCTTCTGAAAACATCTAAAGCCCGGAACATCTAACAACCATTCCTGCCCCTGTGAAATCCATGTCTTCCTAATGGCCAGAATATCGTAGTTCACCTTTCATATTCCTGACACTCCTTGCATTGAAACAGACAAACTTTAACCCATTCCACTGAGTTCAACTTTTCCCTATCAACTGTCTATCCTCCCTCACAGACTCGCTGCATACTATTTCTGCCTGTTCAACAGCTACCGTATCCTCTGATCCATAGCTCTGGTTCCCAGCCCCCTGCCAAGCTAAATTAAACCCTCCCGAAAAGCTCTAGCAAACTTCCCACCCAGGATAATGGTCCCCCTCCAGTTTAGGTGCAATCCGTCCTTCATGTACAGGTCCCACCTTCCCCAGAAGATATCCCAATGATCCACATATCTGAAGCCTTCCCTCCTGCACCAGCCCTGTAGCCACGTGTTCAGCTGCACTCGCTCTCTGTTCCTTGCCTCACTTGCACGTGGCACCGGTAGCAATCCTGAGCTCACTACTCTGCTTGTCCTGCTCTTTAGCTTCCAACCTAACTCCCTAAAATCACTTTTTATATCCCCATCCCTTTTCTTACCTATGTCGTTGGTGCCTATGTGCACCACGACTTCTGGTTGCTCACCCTCCCCTTAAGAATCCTGCATACTCTATCCGAGACATCCCTGACCCTGGCACCCGGGAGGCAACATACCTTCCGGGAGTCTCCTTCGCGACCACAGAATCTCCTATCCGTTCCCCTAACTATTGAGTCTCCTATCACTATTCCTTCCTTCCGCGGCCCTGCAAGATCCGTCCCCCATCTTCTTGCGGGGCGGATTTGGACAGGACGGCAACCACGCATGCGCGGATGAACTCCGTTATGCGGCGCCGGCCGCGTCATCTATGCGGCGCCGCTTATACGCGGGCGACAAGGCCTGGCGTGGGTAGATGACGCGGCCCCGATACTGGCCCATTGTCAGGGCCTGAATCGGTCGGGACCGGGGCCGTTCCGCGCCGTCGTGAACCTCGACGGCGTTCACGACGGCGCGGCCACTTCGGCGTGGGAGTGGAGAATCGCGCCCTAGATATTAGATAAAAATGAACCCTTAATATCCCTCAGCCACCAAACTCTCACTATTGCACTCAAATGCACCCAAATTCAGCACTCTGCAAACATACCATAAAGAAAAAGGTGCTAGTTGATTGTCAAGCACCTTTTTATCCTGGAGCATAAACTGTGTGATCGCTTGAAATTTGGCATTCTTGCATTTGTCCTGATGAGTACAAGATGAAAAGCTTCAGCAACATGTCTCCCTTTACAGCAATATTTAAAAGTTAACAAGTGGGCAGCACGGCAGCATTCTGGATAGCACAATTGCTTCACAGCTCCAGGGTCCCAGGTTCGATTCCGGCTTGGGTCACTGTCTGTGCGGAGTCTGCACATCCTCCCCGTGTGTGCGTGGGTTTCCTCCGGGTGCTCCGGTTTCCTCCCACAGTCCAAAGATGTGCAGGTTAGGTGGATTGACCATGCTAAAATTGCCCTTAGTGTCCAAAATTGCCCATAGTGTTGGGTGGGGTTGCTGGGTTATGGGGATAGGGTGGAGGTGTTGACCTTGGGTAGGTTGCTCTTTCCAAGAGCCGGTGCAGACTCGATGGGCCGAATGGCCTCCTTCTGCACTGTAAATTCTATGAATCTATGAAAATGCAGATTATAACAACAATAACAACTTGCAATCAATAGAGCCTTTCATGCAATGAAATGCCCCAACATACCTCTCCGCGGAATTATCAGGCAGCAGTTTATTTTATTCGTTGGTGTGGTCTTGGCTTGTCTGGCGAGGTCAGAAATTTACTGCCCATCGCTAATTGCTCAAGCGAGGGTGGTGGTGAATTGCCTTCCTGAACCCTATCCATCAGAATAAGCATTCACCCCCTCCGCCGCCACTGCACAGCAGCAGCAGTGTGCGCACCAACTGCAAGATGCACTGGAGAAACTCACCAAGGCTCCTTCGCCAGCACCTTCCAAACCCATGCCCTCTACCATCTAGAAGGACAAGTGCAGAAGATCATACTTTGAGCAGAACCTCTCGTGCTAAGAACAAACTCGTATTTACACAATGCTTATTCATGACCTGAGGTTGTGCCAGAGCTATTTCCCAACAAATGGAGCGCATTTAAAGCCATAGAATTTACAGTGTAGAAGGAGGCCATTTGGCCCATTAAGTCTGCACTGGCCCTTGGAAGAGTACCCTACATAAGCCCATGTCTCCAACCTATCCCCGTAACCCAATAACCCCACCTAATCTTTTGGACCAGTCATTGATGGGACGTAGCGAAGAAGGGCAGCGAATCTGCTCACAGTAAGGTGCCACAAGAGCAGTGAGATAAATGATCAGTTGTTTCATGGGTTAATACTGGTAAGCCATTGGACGAATGTCTTACATTCAGATGTACTCCACCGCCTGCTTCTATGTGAAGAGCGTCATGGAGTCTTTTATGTACACCTGTGAATCTATTTTATTGGATAAACATATGGATGATAATGGCATAGTGTAGGTTAGATGGCTTTTGTTTCGGTGCAAAATCGTGGGCCGAAGGGCCTGTACTGCGCTGTATTGTTCTATGTTCTATGTTCTATGAGACGAGGGCCCAAAAGAAAACCACTTTCATCCCAGGAACTGGGATTGAACCCATGGTCTCCTGGGGCACAATCAAGGATGCTGCTTTAAAGACTGGTAAGACACCAAAAGATTCCAGGGAGGACCAGTGGGCAACATGATTTAAGTTCTGCTTAGTTCTTTGACCAGCACACATTCACCCTCCGCACGATCCTCCACCCTACTTATGTTGCAGAATTTAACTTCCTCCAGTTTGCTCAATAACCTTTACTCGCACAAAATTACCTGCATTCATTTAATGTTAACCGCTCGCAAGCTTTGCTGGACTGAGGCGCTCGCATTAACTCGAAAGGTTTGGCATAAACTCAAAACGCCAACAAGCAAGGTGAGGTACCCTCAATAATGACACTTAGAGATTAAAATGTAAAGAAGGCTTTATTCGACTAATAGCTATGCTAGAGCTAGAGACGAGAGCTGACAGTTACAGACCATGAGGCAGCCCTTATATATGGCTCCCAGATGGGCGGAGCCAGAGGTGGAGTCCCCAGGGTTACAAGCCTGGTCTTAAAGGGGACATCACCTTACATGATGATAAGGCAGTAACCGTTCATCACATTCACCCCATGTTTAAAAAGGAGTCCGGCGGGGGTGAAGTGCCATCATAGGTCCACCTGTCTCGGTGGCCGGATCGTCCTCCTCGACCTCCTCAATTCGGGCGGTGGTGCGGCGGGCACGGACGTCCCGGTTGAGGGCACATCCGGGAGCACAGCGGTCGGAGCTTCGGTCCGGGTCGGGGCAGGGGAACTAGGCAGGGCCCGGGGTAGCGGAGCCGGCACCAGCGTGGTGTGTAAAGTGTGGGCGCAAGGGGGGGGCGCACGGTAGGGGCTCACCAACGGATGGTAGGGCCGGAAGGGGGTGTGTTGTAGGGAGCGACGGGTCCTGCAGGGGAGCGGCGCGGGAAGGGGCGTCTGTGGTGGAGGATCCAGCGGGTGCCAGATCCCGGAGGGAAACCGTATCTTGCCTGCTGTCGGGGTACTCCACGTAGGCATAACTGGGGTTGGCGTGGAGCAGTCGGACCTTTTCAACTAGGGGGTCCATTTTATGGCTTCTCGCGTGCCTCCGGAGAAGAACAGGTCCCGGAGCCATCAGCCAAGGTGGAAGCGAGACCCCGGAGGGAGACTTCCTGGGGAAGAGAAACAATCGGTTGTGAGGGGTCTCATTCGTGGCCGTGCAGAGGAGCGACCTAATGGAGTGTAGGGCATCGGGTAGGACCTCCTGCCAGCGGGTGGTTGGGAGATTTCTCGACCGCAGGGCCAGAAGGACAACCTTCCACACTGTCGCGTTCTCCCTCTCCACCTGCCCGTTTCCTCGCGGGTAATAACTGGTCGTTCTGCTCGAGGTGATGCCTTTGCTGAGCAGATACTGACGCAGTTCATCGCTCATGAACGATGTACCCCGGTCGCTGTGGATATAAGCAGGGAAACCGAACAGGGTGAAGATGCTGTGCAGTGCCATAATCACCTTGGCTGAGGTCATGTCGGGGCAGGGAATGGCGAATGGGAAACGGGAGAACTCATCGATCACAGTGAGGAAATAGGCATAACGGTTGGTGGACGGGAGGGGCCCCTTGAAGTCCACGCTCAGTCGCTCAAAGGGGCCCGAGGCCTTCACAAGCCGAACCTTGTCTGGACTGTAGAAGTGCGGTTTGCACTCCGGACAGACCTGGCAGGCCCTGACCATGGCCTTGACCTCCTTGGTTGAGTAAGGTAGGTTGCGGGACTTGATGAAATGGACGAGCCGGGTAACCCCCGGGTGGCAGAGGTCATTGTGGATGGCTTGCAGGTAGTCCTCCTGCGCGTTGGCGCATGTGCCGCGGGACAGGGCATCTGGGGGCTCGTTAAGCTCCCCTGGACGATAATTGATATCGTACGAGTAGGTGGAGAGTTCGATCCTCCACTTCAAAATGTTATCGTTTTTTATTTTGCCCCGTTGCGTGTTATCGAACATATAGGCAACCGACCGTTGGTCGGTGACGAGGGTAAACCTCCTACCGGCTAGGTAGTGTCTCCAGCGCCGTACAGCCTCCACAATGGCTTGTGCCTCCTTTTCGACTGCAGAGTGTCGAACCTCGGAGGCGGTGAGGGTTCGGGAGAAGAACGCTACTGGTCTGCCTGCCTGATTGAGGGTAGCAGCCAGGGCAATGTCTGATGCATCGCTCTCTACATGGAAAGGGATGGTTTTGTCCACCGCGTGCATGGCGGCCTTGATGATGTCGGCCTTGATGCAGTTGAAGGCCAATTGAGCCTCAGCCGAGAGGGGAAAAGTGGTGGTCTTTAGGAATTGGCGGGCTTTGCCCGCATACTTGGGGACCCACTGGGCATAATAGGAGAAAAGCCCCAAGCACCGTTTGAGGGCCTTGAGGCTGCGGGGGGCAGGGAGTTCCTCAAGGGGGCGCATGCGGTCGGGGTCGGGTCCTAGGACCCCGTCTTCCACGACATAGCCGAGGATGGCCAGCCGGGTGGTGTGGAAAACGCATTTGCCCTCGTTATAGGTCAGGTTAAGGGCTCGGGCGGTCTGGAGGAACTTTTTGAGGTTAGAGTCATGGTCCTGCCTATCATGGCCGCAGATGGTGACATTGTCCAAGCACGGGTCTGTAGCCCGCAAACCGTACTGGTCCACCATTTGGTCCATCGCCCTTTGAAAGGCGGAGACCCCATTTGTGACACCAAAGGGGACCCTGAGGAAGTGGAAGAGCCGGCCGGCTGCTTCAAAGGCAGTATAGAGGCGGTCTTTTGGTCGGATGGGGAGCTGGTGGTCGGCAGATTTGAGGTCGACCGTGGAAAAGACTCGGTATTGGACGATCCGATTTACCATTTCCGCGATGCGAGGAAGGGGGTACGCATCAAGCTGCGTGAATCGGTTTATGGTCTGGCTATAATCCACGACCATCCGTTTCTTCTCCCCGGACCGGACTACCACCACTTGCGCTCTCCAAGGGCTGTTGCTAGCCTCGATGACCCCCTCTCCCAGTAAACGCTGGACCTCTGACTTGATAAAAGCCATACCTTGGGCACTGTAGCGCCGGCTCCTGGTGGCGACGGGCTTACAGTCAGGAGTGAGGTTAGCGAATAGCGAGGGGGGTGCGACTTTCAGTGTCGCAAGGCAGCACACCGTGAGGGGGGGCAAGGGTCCGCCGAACTTCAGTGTCAGGCTTCGGTGGCTGCACTGGAAATCCAGTCCGAGCAGCAGGGGGGCACAGAGGTGAGGGAGGATATAAAATTTGAAACGGGTGTATTTGGCACCCTGGATCGAGAGATCCGCAATACAGTACCCCGTGATTTGTACCGAGTGGGACCCAGATGCGAGGGCTATGGTTTGGGATGCGGGATGGGTGCGTAGGGAGCAGCGCCTTACCGTTTCAGGGTGGATAAAGCTCTCCGTGCTCATGGAGTCGAAGAGTCATGCAGTGTCGTGCCCGTTGACCTGGACCTGCATCATGGAGTTCTGCAGGTGTTTTGGCCGAGTTTGATCGAGGGTGATCGCACCCAGTCGCGGGTAGTCGAAGTCGTCAGCCGAGTCGGACACGTAAAATGGCCGCCGCAACCGGCTGCGCGTGTCGGGTCAAGAAGGTGGCCGCCGACAAGATGGCCGCTCCCATGATTCGCACGAGGCTGATGACGCGTCAGAAGAGGGCGTGTCGGGTCGGTGCGCAGCAGCATTGCGAGGCCTGCGGGCCTGAGAGCCTGATTTTTGGGCCGGCTGTTCTTTGTTTTTCTGGCCCCTGGGTCTGGCCAGGCAGACCCTCGCAAAGTGCCCTTTCTTCCCACAGTCGCTGCAGATCGCGGAGCGGGCTGGGCAGCGTGGGCGTGGGTGCTGGCCCTGCCCACAGAAGTAGCATGGTGTGCCCCCATGGTGAACGGGTCGCCGCGTGGCGCAGGCCTGTAATGCGGTTCAGTCTGAGGAAGTCCGGGGGGGGACTGGCAGAGTCCGCAGGGTATGTACCCAAGTTATGTCGGGCCACCTCCAGCGAGGAGTCGAGCGTTAGCATCTCCTGGAAGTCTTTTGCCCCGTTTTCGAGCAGCCGCTGCCGGATGTCGGTCGAGCGGATGCCGGACACGAAAGCGTCCCTGATGTGCAGGTTCATATGGACTTCCCCTGTCACATCCTGATGGTCACAGTCCCTGGCAAGCGCGGTGAGTTTCTCAACAAACTCGTCGAGCGTTTCCCCCAAGCACTGCCGGCAGGTAGAGAGCAGATGCCGGGCGTGCACCTCATTGATGGGTTTGACAAACCGCTTGCGGAGCAACTCGATCGCTTCCTCATAAGTCGTCGCCTTTTCGAGCGTGGTGGAGATTCTGTGACTCACCCGGGCATGGAGTAGACGCAGCTTGCGTGGCCCCAGGATGGGAGTCTCTGCGGAGTCCAAGTAGGCCTCGAAGCACCGCAGCCAGTATTAAAAAATTTCCTTCGCCTCCAGCGTTCGTGCTTCCAGATTGAGCTTCTCTGGTTTTAGGCCTGCGTCCATCCTGAATCTAGTTTAGTCTAATAAATTGAGGCACCCTCAATAATGACACTTCGAGATTAAACTGTAAAGAAGGCTTTATTAGACTAATAACTATGCTAGAGCTAGAGACGAGAGCTGGCTGTTACATACAATGAGGCAGCCCTTATGTATGGCTCCCAGATGGGTGGAGCCAGAGGCGGAATCCCCAGGGTTACAAGCCTGGTCTTAAAGGGAACATCACCTTACATGTTGATAAGGCAGTAACCGTTCATCACACAAGGCAATGATTGTGTGCCAATGATTTACTTCAACAGTCTGCTAACTCTCACCCAGCAATATGTCAAATAATCTGAAGGCAATGACTTTGTAAATTAACCCAACATACAAAAATCCTTTATTAAAAAAATGTTCATGATGGCTGAGTCATCACCGTTCAATGATGCAGAGTCCACCCAGTGACTATTGCTGTGTATAAGCATCATGAAAATGGATCAATGTTAAGGAACACCCAGGTGTTTCTGAAAACAGCAATGGATGCAGTGAACTGTCATGTTTGACAAAGTGCTCAATGCCAAAGAACAACAGATGCCTAACCAGAACAGGCCTTGGAAAGTGTATTGCTTGCCAAAGTAGTCAGTGTTATGGATGGCCAAATGTCTTGGAGCATCACAGGGAGATTGAGAATAATGTTCCATCTGCTTATTGATAACATTCATTTGTTTTCTTCCTTGTACACAAATATGTGCCGATTATGAAAGTCACAGCATATTTTCTCAGCTCCCTTTTCCACACGCAAACATTTTGTTTAGAGCCACTCCAGAACCCAGGCTTAATGAGCCTCGCCATATTTCTGGAGTGCGATTTACAATTGGCGATTGCTTTTTTTTTGGAAACCATTGCGGTTACATACAATCGAGGTCTATTATCATAAATTGATGGCAGTTGTTTCCAGAGGGAACAAAAAAACTTTATTACGAAGAGAGATTTGCAGCAATGAGTTTTAAAAGTGTATTTGAATGGGATCATAATGTACCTCATTCTTCGCACAGTTGAAATCTCATTGCTGGTAGTCTCTGAAGTTTGTATTAATGGAGACCACGCCATAATTTTTAGGTATGACTTAAGTGTATTTTGAATATGAAAGTTGAGTACTTTTGGGAGGCAGCCAAAATGTGCATTATGTAGTTCCTTTTGCTGATATTGTGGGAATGAGAAGTACAGCATTTAAGCATTCTTGACTTCATTCTTGGTTAACGTATCTTGGCAAGGAGTCAAAGCTCATGCTTAAGAAAGCAAGGAACTACTGCTTGTAACAGCATTGACTAAAAAAAGAAAAGCAATTCGAAGAGAGAAAAAAAATCTATTTCTTTTTGATTCCAGCTGCACACTTTAAAATTCCCAACCCTATCATGTCTAAACTGATGGTGTAGGAGGGAGGGTTTCAGATTTCTGGACCAGTGGGTTCACTTCCAGGGCAGGTGGGACCTGTGCAAGAAGGACGGGTTGCATCTAAACTGGAGCGGCACCAATATCCTGGCTCGGAGGTTTGCTAGAGTCACTCGGGAGGATTTAAACTAGTATGGCAGGGGGATGGGAACCAGAGCGCTAGCTTAGAAGGTGTAATAACTGAAGGGGAAATAGAAAACAAAAATAAGAGAACAATATCACCCTGTCTGCCCAAACCCAGTGGTCTGAAGTGTATTTGTTTCAACGCCAGAAGTATAGCAGCTAAGGCGGATGAACTTAGAGCACTTATTATTACTTGGAATTACGATGTTGTGGCTATCACAGAAACATGGTTTGGGGCAGGACTGGCAGCTGAATGTTGGAGGATATAGATGCTTCAGGAGAGATAGAGGGGGATGTAAAGGGGGTGGGGGAGTAGCATTACTGGTTAAGGAGAATATTACAGCCATACTGCGGGAGGACACTTTGGAGGGCTGATGGAAATCTGGGTAGAGCTGAGGAACAGGAAGGGGGCAATCACAATGTTGGCCATTAACTACAGGCCCCACAACTGCCAGAGAGAGATAGAGGAGCAGATAGGTGGAGAGATTTTGGATAGTTGCAAAAGTAACAGGGTTATTGTGGGAGACATGTCCAATTCTGGTCACAGCACTACCAGAAGGATGTGGAGGCTTTGGAGAGAGCACAGAAAAGGTTTACCAGGATGTTGCCTGGTAACAATAATAATAATAATAATCACTTATTGTCACAAATAGGCTTCAATGAAGTTACTGTGAAAAGCCCCTCGTCGCCACATTCCGGATTGAATGAACTGGGATTATTCTCCCCAGAGAGACGGAGGCTGAGGGGCAACCTGATAGAAGTTTATAAAATTATTATGGGTATAGATAAGGTGAACAGTTGGAGGCTTTTTCCCAGGGCAGAAATGACAACTACAAGGGGGCACAGGTTCAAGGTGAAGGGGGATAGGTTCAGTGGAGATGTGCCGGGGAAGTTTTTTTACAGAGGGTGGTGGTGGCCTGGAATGCACTGCCAAGTGAGGTGGTTGAGGTAGATACATTAGCGACCTTTAAGACCTATCTGGATTGGCACATGAACAGACGGGGTATAGAAGGAAACAGGTCCAGATAGCATATGTGATCGGTGCAGGCTTCGAGGGCTGAAGGGCCTGTTCCTGTGTTGTATTGTTCTTTGTTCTAATGCATTTTGGTAGGTCTAACATAGAGGGGAAGTATACCATAAATGGCAAAACACTTAGGAATATAGAAAGTCAGAGAGATCTGGGTGTGCAGGTCCACAGATCTTTGAAGGTGACAACACAAGTGGACAAGATAGTCAAGAAAGCATATGGAATGCTTGTCTTCATTGGATGGGGCTCGAGTATAAAAACTGGCAAGTCATGCTACAGTTGTATAGAACCTTGGTAAGACCGCACTTGGAATACTGCGCACAATTCTGGTTGCCACATGACCAGAAGGAAGTAGAGGCTTTGGAGAGGTTGCAGAGGAGGATTAACAGGCCTGGTCTGGAGGGTGTTAGCTATGTGGAGAGGCTCAATAGCCTCGGACTGTTTTCAATAGAAAGACGGAGGTTATGAGGTGACCTTATAGAGGTCTACAAGGTTATGAGTGGCATGGATAGAGTGGATGGGCAGGCACTCTTTCCCAGGGTGGAGGGGTCAGTCACCAGGGGGCATAGGTTTAAGGTCCATGGGGCAACGTTTAGAGGAGATGTGCGAGGCAGGTTTTTTACGCAGAGGGTGATGAGCGCCTGGAACGTGTTGCCAGGGGAGGTTGTGGAAGCAGATACATTCAAAAGGCATCTTGACAAACACGTGGATAGGATGGGTACAGAGGGATATGGCACAAGGAAATGCTGAGGGTTTTTTGGCAAAGGTTGGGATCATGATCAGGCTTGGAGGGCCGAAGGGCCTGTTCCTGTGCTGTATTGGTCTTTGTTCATTGGCCATTCTCAAATCATGATCAAAGCATCTATCACACTCTTCCGTGTGAAGAGTGAAAGCGCTGACAGAAGCAGGAAAACATGGGGAAGGAGGAGGTGGAAAAGGGGAGTTAAAATTCAAAAAACACAGCCACATGTAAAAGGAAAGGATTCAGTAATGAACATGCACCTTGGAGGAAGTACAGGCATGCAGGCTTGCTGAGGGTATTGTGATGGCTGGCCAAGGAACGTGGGTTTGCACTGAAGGAATAAGGGAGCATGTTGGGAGAAAGAGGAAGCACATTATGGGAGCATCGACAGGCAAGCTGGAGATCAAACTCACACCAGTCATGGGGCGCAATGCAGCCACCGTGGTGCGGAGCCCAGTGTGAGGGGGTTCCGGGGGCCTCTAGAAGGCTAGAAGGTTGAGGAGGGGGGTGAAGGAGGTGGTCAATAAAGCCGGGGGGGGGGGGGGGTGTGGTGGGGAGACCTGAAGGGCGGGGGATGTGCAGAGATCAGGGCTGCCGCTCGAAATGGTGCTCCAATCTGCAAAGAGCCATTCCTGCAGGTGGAATCAGCATGCCATTGCACAAAATTGACTAAAGCGTGGCCTCGGGCGTGGCGGGGGGTGGGGGACTCCCCGGGGTCCCAGAAACCAGCAAAGGGCCTGTGAATAACGGTACAAATCTCGGCGCAGCAGAAGCCGAGAAACATAAGAACATAAGAACTAGGAGCAGGAGTAGGCCATCTGGCCCCTCGAGCCTGCTCCACCATTCAATGAGATCATGGCTGATCTTTTGTGGACTCAGCTCCACTTTCCGGCCCGAACACCATAACCCTTAATCCCTTTATTCTTCAAAAAACTATCTATCATTATCTTAAAAACATTTAATGAACGAGCCTCTTCTGCTTCACTGGGCAAGGAATTCCATAGATTCACAACCCTTTGGGTGAAGAAGTTCCTCCTAAACTCAGTCCTAAATCTACTTCCCTTTATTTTGAGGCTATGCCCCCTAGTTCTGCTTTCACCCGCCAGTGGAAACAACCTGCCCGCATCTATCCTATCTATTCCCTTCATAATCTTATATGTTTCTATAAGATCCCCCCTCATCCTTCTAAATTCCAACGAGTACAGTCCCAGTCTACTCAACCTCTCCTTGTAATCCAACCCCTTCAGCTCTGGGATTAACCGAGTGAATCTCCTCTGCACACCCTCCAGTGCCAGTACGTCCTTTCTCAAGTAAGGAGACCAAAACTGAACACAATACCCCAGGTGTGGCCTCACTAACACCTTATACAATTGCAGCAGAACCTCCCTAGTCTTAAACTCCATCCCTCTAGCAATGAAGGACAAAATTCCATTTGCCTTCTTAATCACCTGTTGCACCTGTAAACCAACTTTTTGCAACTCATGCACTAGCACACCCAGGTCTCTCTGCACAGCAGCATGTTTTAATATTTTATCATTTAAATACTAATCCCTTTTGCTGTTATTCCTACCAAAATGGATAACCTCACATTTGTCAACATTGTATTCCATCTGCCAGACCCTAGCCCATTCACTTAGCCTATCCAAATCCCTCTGCAGACTTCCAGTATCCTCTGCACTTTTTGCTTTACCACTTATCTTAGTGTCGTCTGCAAACTTGGACACATTGCCCTTGGTCCCCAACTCCAAATCATCTATGTAAATTGTGAACAGTTGTGGGCCCAACACTGATCCCTGAGGGACACCACTAGCTACTGATTGCCAACCAGAGAAACACCCATTAATCCCCACTCTTTGCTTTCTATTAATTAACCAAACCTCTACCCATGCTACTACTTTCCCCTTAATGCCATGCATCTTTATCTTATGCAACAACCTTTTGTGTGGCACCTTGTCAAAGGCTTTCTGGAAATCCAGATATACCACATCCATTGGCTCCCCGTTATCTACCGTACTGTTAATGTCCTCAAAAAATTCCACTAAATTAGTTAGGCACGACCTGCCCTTTATGAACCCATGCTGTGTCTGTCCAATGGGACAATTTCCATCCAGGTGCCTCGCTATTTCTTCCTTGATGATAGATTCCAGCATCTTCCCTACTACCAAAGTTAAGCTCACTGGCCTATAATTACCCGCTTTCTGCCTACCTCCTTTTTTAAACAGTGGTGTCACGTTTGCTAATTTCCAATCTGCCGGGACCACCCCAGAGTCTAGTTAATTTTGGTAAATTATCACTAGTGCATTTGCAATTTCCCTACCCATCTCTTTTAGCACTCTGGGATGCATTCCATTAGGGCCAGGAGACTTGTCTACCTTTAGCCCCATTAGCTTGCCCATCACTACCTCCTTGGTGATATCAATCCTCTCAAGGTCCTCACCTGTCATAGCCTCATTTTCATCAGTCACTGGCATGTTGTTTGTGTCTTCCACTGGGAAGACCGACCCAAAAAACCTGTTGAGTTCCTCAGCCATTTCCTCATCTCCCATTATTAAATCTCCCTTCTCATCCTCTAAAGGACCAATATTTACCTTAGCCACTCTTTTTTGTTTTATGTATTTGTAGAAACCTTTACTATCTGTTTTTATATTCTGAGCAAGTTTACTCTCATAATCTATCTTACTCTTCTTTACAGCTTTTTTAGTAGCTTTCTGTTGCCCCCTAAAGATTTCCCAGTCCTCTAGTCTCCCACTGATCTTTGCTACTTTGTATGTTTTTTCCTTCAGTTTGATACTCTCCCTTATTTCCTTAGATATCCACGGTCGATTTTCCCTCTTTTTACCGTCCTTCCTTTTTGTTGGTATAAACCTTTGCTGGGCACTGTGGAAAATCACTTGGAAGGTTCTCCACTGTTCCTCAACTGTTTCACCATAAAGTCTTTGCTCCCAGTCTACCTTAGCTAGTTCTTCTCTCATCCCATTGTAATCTCCTTTGTTTAAGCACAAAACAGTAGTGCTTGATTTTACCTTCTCACCCTCCATCTGTATTTTAAATTCCACCATATTGTGATCGCTCCTTCCGAGAGGATCCCTAACTATGAGATCCTGAATCAACCCTGTCTCATTACACAGGACCAGATCTAGGACCGCTTGTTCCCTCGTAGGTTCCATTACATACTGTTCGAGGAAACTATCGCGGATACATTCTATAAACTCCTCCTCAAGGCTGCCTTGACCGACCTGGTTAAACCAATCAACGTGTAGATTAGAATCCCCCATGATAACTGCTGTACCATTTCTACATGCATCTGTTATTTCTTTGTTTATTGCCTGCCCCACCATAATGTTACTATTTGGTGGCCTATAGATTACTCCTATCAGTGACCTTTTCGCCAACATACCGCCAAACCCGCCCAAAAGCAGACTTAAAATTATTTCTGCCCATCATCTTATCAAATGGCAGATCAGACTTGAAGGGCAGAATGAGCTTGATTGTTACTCCCGCTTTATTGCTACCCCTTCAACATATATTCAATCCCACCACCACTGTCAAACTGTGGCAGCCGTGTGTACCATCTACAAGATGCACTGCAGGAACTCACCGAGGTTCCTTAGACAACACTGTTCAACCCCTGACCACGACCATCTAGAAGGACAGGAGCAGTAGGTATCTGGGAACCCCACCAGGTTCTTCTCCATGTCACTCACCATCCCGACTTGGAAATATATTGCCGTTCCTTCACTGTCACTAGAACAAAATCCTAGCATTCATTCCCTAACAGCGCTATGGATATACCTACACCGCTGGGACTGCAGCAGTTGAAGAAGGCAGCTCACCACCACCTTCTGAAGGACAACTAGGAATTGGCAATAAATGCTGGCCTAACCAGTGATGCCCACATCCCGTAAATGAATTAAAGAAAGTCCTGCTCTTAAGTCCCAAGGCCCTGTGTAACAATCTCTGTGAAGCCTATATATTGTTTTCCAAAGATCTGGAAGTATTGACCTAAATAAGAATTTTAACTGGTATGAAATCAGGTAACAAAACACAATAGGCGAGATCCTCCGGTTGTTCACTTCAGTGGGATTTTCCTGTCCCACCGAGAGCGCACAGCCTTCGTGGGATTCCTGGCGGCGTGGGGTGGATTCAATGGGAGGCTGACTTCCGCCGTCGAGAATCACGCCACGGGGAGTCCGGGGAATCTTGTCCCGTGTAAAAAAACTGAATGTCATATTTTTCCTGGGCATCGAAGTACTGACAGTCATTTGAATCTTTATTCGAGGCTGCAGCCCAACCACTAAATCTGGCAGCACTTAGTTTATTTTTAACAAGTAGCTTTAGATAGTGACCCATGGATAGGGGAAAAATATATTAATCTCTAAAAAAGCTTGTCACAGCACCTCGTGCAGGACAACATGTGCAGTTTCTGCTTATTCATTAGAGTTGGTATTAATTTTTCCAAGGGCAAAATGAAATCATACTTCATTTACATGAAATCACTTAAGACTGGGAATCACACTCATTTGCATTGCAGCCACCGTCTGGGCAGGTGCTTGGGATAAAGGCCTCCGTAACTCGAGCTCTGTCCCTATTTCTGACAACAAAGCGGAGGTCGAGAGCAGCAATTTTGGGAAGTTCACTCAACATCGTGATGAGGAATCCTGTTACCCAAGAGTTGGTGAGCTCTGTGCCACTTGCTGCTTTTCAGCAAAATGTTTCCTGCATTCAGAGAATCCGCTGTGAACATCTTTGTTGAGTCTTTCTGTGCTCAAAATGGCTGTTGTTTACCCACGTGACAGCAATCACTGCACCTCAACGCGGTTCAATGCAGGCGAAACACTTTGAGACACTTTCATTCTAAGTTATATAAATGCGACATTTCTTTTGCATTGGAGGAACGTGAATTCTAATTCAGATACGATATCTGGACTTGTCTGGTGTTTGAAAATACGAACAGTCCGGACCAAGAGAAAAGCACCAAACAAACAACTTGTGCTCTTATTCTGTGGAATTTATTTAGCATGCCTCCCTGCAGTGCTCTGCTCCAGCAGATTGTTCTCACTTGTTATTTTCTTGCCAGACCTGGAAATGGCTGAGAACGATGGCTGTAAATGAAGATATTTTTCAGGGGGTGTGGGCATCACTGGTTAAGCCAGCATTCATTGCTCACCCCTAATTGCCCTTGAACTGACTGCTTTGCTAGGACGCTTCCGAGGGCAGTTAAGAGTTAACCACATTGCAGTGGGGAGGCAGATTTCCTTTCCTAATGGACTTTAATGAACCAGATGGATTTTTACAAGAAGAAATTGTGGGAGCCCTAGCTGAGATACTTGCATCATCGTTAGCCATGGGCGAGGTACCAGAAGACTGGAGGGTAGCAAATATTGTGCCCTCATTTAAGCAGGGCTGCAAAGAAAAAAATGGGAATTATAGACCTGTAAGCCTAACATCTGTGGTGGGTAAATTATTAAGGAGGATTCTGAGGGATAAGATATACGGGCATTTGGAAAGACAGAGTTTGATTCGGAATAATCAGCATGGCTTTGTGCATGCGAAATCATGCCTTACAAATTTGTTCGAGTTCTTTGATGAAGTGACCAGGAAGGTTGGTGAGGGCAGGCAGTAGAAGTAGACTTTATGGACTTCAGTAAGGCCTTTGATAAAGTTCCACATGGTAGGTTGCCCTGGAAGATTACATGAAATGAAATGAAATGAAAATCGCTTATTGTCACAAGTAGGCTTCAATTAAGTTACTGTGAAAAGCCCCTCGTCGCCACATTCCGGCGCCTGTTCGGGGAGGCTGTTACGGGAATTGAACCGCGCTGCTGGCCATCACATGCAATCTAGGGAGAGCTGGCAAATTGGATGTACAATTGGCTTGATAGTAGGAAGCAGAGGATAATGGTGGAAGGATGCTTGTTGGACTGGAGACCTGTGACTAGTGGTGTGCCTTAGGGGTCAGTGCTAGGCCCATTCCTGTTTGTTATCTATATCGACGATTTAGATGAGAATGTACAAGGCATGATTTGTAAGTTGTGAGGAAAGTTCTAAAAAATTGCAGCAGGATCTTGATCAGCTGGTGAAGTGGGCTGAGAAATGGCAAATGGAGTTCAGTACAGATAAGTGTGAGGTGTTTCATTTTGGAAAGTCAAATCAAGGTAGGGCTTTCATGGTGAATGGTAGGACCTTAGGATGTATTGTGGAACAGAGGGATCTTGGCGTTCAGGTGTATTGTTCTCTAAAGGTGGAGTCACAGATAGATACGGCAGTGAAGAAGGCTTTTTGCATGCTGGCCTTCATCAGTCAGGGCATTGAGTATAGAAGTCAGGAAGTTATGTTGCAATTGTACAGGACGTTGGTGAGGCCACACCTCAATTCAGTTTTATTGTGTTCAGTTTTGGTTGCCTTGCCATAGGAAAGATGTTGGGCAGGATTCTCCGACCCCCGGGGGGCGGCGCGAATTCAGCCCCGCCGCTCTGACGCCAGCTGCGTACTCTCCAGCGCTGGTTTTCGGGCGGGAATCACGCCACGCCGGTTGGGGCCCGTTAGCAGTGGCCCCCCGGCAATTCTACAGGTCCCGATGGGCCGAGCGGCTGTCGGTTTCTGGCCAGTCCCGACGGCGTGGATTGGACATGGTCCCACATGGCAGGACCTGGCTGGTGGGCTGGTGCAGTCCTCGGGGGGGCGTGGAGGGATCCGGCCCCCCGGGGGGGGGGGGGCACGGTGGCCTGGCCCGCGATCGGGGCACACCGATCTGTAGGCGGGCCTGTGCCGTGGGGGCACGTCTTAATTCCGCGCTGGCCCCTGTAGGGCTCCGCCATGGCCGGCGCGGAGAAGACACCCCCCTGCGCATGCGCCAGAATACGCCGGCCAGTCTGCGCTAAACCACGGCAGCCGTTTTGCGCATGCGCTAACTCGCGCAGTCCCTTTGGCGCCGGCTGACGTGGAGCCAACCGCTCCGGCGCCAGCCTAGCCCCTGGATGTGCGGAGAATTCCGCAACTTCCGGTTGGCCTGACGCCGGAGCGGTTTGCGCCATTCTTGGTGCAGGCGTCGGGCCAATTCGCCGATTGCGGTGAATCCCACCCGTTATTAAACTGGAGAGAGTGCGTAAGAGATTTACAAGGGTGTTGCTAGGACCCAAGGGACTGAGGAACAGGGAGAGACTGGACAGTCTAGGACCTTTTTCTTTGGCGTGTAGGAGACTGAGGAGTGATCTTATAGAGGTGTATAAGATCATGAGAGGCACGGATAGGGTGAATGCACTCAGTCTTTTTCCCAGGGTTGGTGAATCAGGAACTAGAGGGCATAAGTTTAAGTTAAGAGAGGAAAGAATTAATGGGAACCTGAGGAGCAACATTTTTACACAGAGGGTGGTACGTATGTGGAACGAGCTGCCAGAGGAAGTGGTTGAGGCAGGGACATTGACAACATTTAAAAGGCATTTGGACAGACACACGGGTAGGAAAGGCAAGAGGGATATGAGCCAAAAGCAGGCAAATGGGCTTTTTGGTTGGCATGAACCAGTTTGGGGCGAAGGGCCTGTCTCTGTGCCGTAGATTCTATGAATCGATAATCGTCATCATTAGACTTCTGATTCCAGATGTTTTAAAAATAAATTTAATTTGAATTCCACCATCTGCTGTGGCAGGATTTGAACCAGGAACCCCAGAGCATTACCCTGGGTCACTTCATTATTGTCCAGTGACAATACCACTGTGCCTCCGCCTCCCCATGAGACATGGTGTAACTCTTTGAATTACAAACCAAAAAAAAAATCTGATTTAGAATACGAGACTGCAGTCAAAGAATTGAAATACAATAATTAGGATAATTCTATAAAGAATATTCCAAAAGCCAAATTTATTCACAGTTTCAAACAGATGAAACTGTTCACTATTATCAAAGAATGTTTCAGTCTCTGAGACTAGCGGTGCAGAACTCCCCAGACTCAATGTGAATGATTAAATGATCAAATAGTCTGCAAATATATTTTTTTAATGAGCACAGTTTTTGGTTAAAGATGGATATGTTCAGACGCCTGATTCTCCTGAATTTAAAAGAAAGACTCACCAGGCATTAGATCAGTTGCAGCCAGATACTTTGAGGGACCCACAGTAATTCTTAAGATCATTCCAAATTTCATAAAGTGGAAAAAACCCAAAAACTAATCCACCCTTTTCCCTCCAGGATAGAGTGTTATAACCTCTTCGTAACTAACTCCCTCCGCTGAACTTTACCCTCAAATTGTCTGAGAATCCACCTCCCACATAATCCCTTAGAAAGTCCCACTTGCCTTAGAACATAGAACAATACAGCGCAGTACAGGCCCTTCGGCCCACGATGTTGCACCGAAACAAAAGCCATCTAACCTACACTATGCCATTATCATCCATATGTTTATCTAATAAACTTTTAAATGCCCTCAATGTTGGCGAGTTCACTACTGTAGCAGGTAGGGCATTCCATGGCCTCACTACTCTTTGCGTAAAGAACCTACCTCTGACCTCTGTCCTATATCTATTACCCCTCAGTTTAAAGTTATGTCCCCTCGTGCTAGCCATATCCATCCGCGGGAGAAGGCTCTCACTGTCCACCCTATCCAACCCCCTGATCATTTTGTATGCCTCTATTAAGTCTCCTCTTAACCTTCTTCTCTCCAACGAAAACAACCTCAAGTCCATCAGCCTTTCCTCATAAGATTTTCCCTCCATACCAGGCAACATCCTGGTAAATCTCCTCTGCACCCGCTCCAAAGCCTCCACGTCCTTCCTATAATGCGGTGACCAGAACTGTACGCAATACTCCAAATGCGGCCGTACCAGAGTTCTGTACAGCTGCAACATGACCTCCCGACTCCGGAACTCAATCCCTCTACCAATAAAGGCCAACACTCCATAGGCCTTCTTCACAACCCTATCAACCTGGGTGGCAACTTTCAGGGATCTATGTACATGGACACCTAGATCCCTCTGCTCATCCACACTTTCAAGAACTTTACCATTAGCCAAATATTCCGCATTCCTGTTATTCCTTCCAAAGTGAATCACCTCACACTTCTCTACATTAAACTCCATTTGCCACCTCTCAGCCCAGCTCTGCAGCTTATCTATATCCCTCTGTAACCTGCTACATCCTTCCACACTATCGACAACACCACCGACTTTAGTATCGTCTGCAAATTTACTCACCCACCCTTCTGCGCCTTCCTCTAGGTCATTGATAAAAATGACAAACAGCAACGGCCCCAGAACAGATCCTTGTGGTACTCCACTTGTGACTGTACTCCATTCTGAACATTTCCCATCAACCACCACCCTCTGTCTTCTTTCAGCTAGCCAATTTCTGATCCACATCTCTAAATCACCCTCAATCCCCAGCCTCCGTATTTTTTGCAATAGCCTACTGTGGCGAACCTTATCAAATGCTTTGCTGAAATCCATATACACCACATCAACTGCTCTACCCTCGTCTACCTGTTCAGTCACCTTCTCAAAGAACTCAATAGGTTTGTGAGGCATGACCTACCCTTCACAAAGCCATGCTGACTATCTCTGATCATATTATTCCTATCTAGATGATTATAAATCTTGTCTCTTATAATCCCCTCCAAGACTTTACCCACTACAGACGTGAGGCTCACCGGTCTATAGTTGCCGGGGTTGTCTCTGCTCCCCTTTTTGAACAAAGGGACCACATTTGCTGTCCTCCAGTCCTCTGGCACTATTCCTGTAGCCAATGATGACATAAAAATCAAAGCCAAAGGTCCAGCAATCTCTTCCCTGGCCTCCCAGAGAATCCTAGGATAAATCCCATCAGGTCCCGGGGACTTATCTATTTTCAGCCTGTCCAGAATTGCCAACACCTCTTCCCTACGTACCTCAATGCCATCTATTCTATTAGCCTGGGGCTCAGCATTCTCCTCCACAACATTATCTTTTTCCTGAGTGAATACTGACGAAAAATATTCATTTAGTATCTCGCCTATCTCTTCAGACTCCACACACAATTTCCCATCCCTGTCCTTGACTGGTCCTACTCTTTCCCTAGTCATTCGCTTATTCCTGACATACCTATAGAAAGCTTTTGGGTTTTCCTTGATCCTTCCTGCCAAATACTTCTCATGTCCCCTCCTTGCTCGTCTTAGCTCTCTCTTTAGATCCTTCCTCGCTACCTTGTAACTATCCATCGCCCCAACCGAAACTTCACACTTCATCTTCACATAGGCCTCCTTCTTCCTCTTAACAAGAGATTCCACTTCCTTGGTAAACCACGGTTCCCTCGCTCGACGCCTTCCTCCCTGTCTGACCGGTACATACTTATCAAGAACACGCAGTAGCTGATCCTTGATCAAGCCCCACTTATCCAGTGTGCCCAACACTTGCAGCCTACTTCTCCACCTTATCCCCCCCAAGTCACGTCTAATGGCATCATAATTGCCCTTCCCCCAGCTATAACTCTTGCCCTGCGGTGTATACTTATCCCTTTCGATCATTAACGTAAACGTCACCGAATTGTGGTCACTGTCCCCAAAGTGCTCTCCTACCTCCAAAACCAACACCTGGCCTGGTTCATTACCCAAAACCAAATCCAACGTGGCCTCGCCTCTTGTTGGCCTGTCAACATATTGTTTCAGGAAACCCTCCTGCACACACTATACAAAAAACGACCCATCTAGTGTACTCGAACTATATCTTTTCCAGTCAATATTTGGAAAGTTAAAGTCTCCCATAAAAACTACCCTGTTACTTTCGCTCATATCCAGAATCATCTTCGCCATCCTTTCCTCTACATCCCTAGAACTATTAGGAGGCCTATAAAAAACTCCCAACAGGGTGACCTCTCCTTTCCTGTTTCTAACTTCAGCCCATACTACCTCGGAAGAAGAGTCCCCATCTAGCATCCTCTCCGCCACCGTAATACTGCTCTTGACTAGCAGCGCCACACCTCCCCCTCTTTTGCCTCCTTCTCTGAGCTTAATAAAACATCTAAACCCCGGAACCTGCAACATCCATTCCTGTCCCTGCTCTATCCATGTCTCCGAAATGGCCACAACATCGAAGTCCCAGGTACCAACCCATGCTGCCAGTTCCCCTACCTTGTTTCGTATACTCCTGGCATTGAAGTAGACACACTTCAAACCACCTACCTGAACACTGGCCCCCTCCTGCGACGTCAAATCTGTGCTCCTGACCTCTATACTCTCATTCTCACTTACCCTAAAACTACAATCCAGGTTCCCATGCCCCTGCTGCATTAGTTTACACCCCCCCAAAGAGCACTAACAAATCTCCCCCCCCAGGATATTTGTGCCCCTCAGGTTCAGATGTAGACCATCCTGTCTGTAGAGGTCCCACCTTCCCCAGAAAGAGCCCCAGTTATCCAAAAATCTGAATCCTTCTATCCCCAACCCTGACTGATCTCTATTGGATCCTTATTCCCCAGGAACATTTGATTTCAAAATCCTTGCCTTGTAAACCTCTTCACTTAACCTCTGTACTTGCATCTCTTCAGCGCTTAGCCTGCTGCACTTTGCCTTATTTTCGAATCATAGAATTCACAGTGCAGAAGGAGGCCATTTGGCCCATCAAGTCTGCACTCGCCCTTGGAAAGAACACCCCACTTAAGCCCACTCCATCCCCGTAACCCAGTGACCCTATCTAACCTTTTTGGAGACTAAGGGCAATTTAGCATGGCCATTCCACCTAACCTGCACATCTTTGGACTGTGGGAGGAAACCGGAGCACCCGGAGGAAACCCACGCAGCCACAGGGAGAACGTGCAAACTCCATACAGACAGTGACCCAAGCTGGGAATCGAACCTGGGACCCTGGAGTTGTGAAGCAACTGTGCTAACCACTGTGCTACCATGCTGCCTTTATGGCCGCTTCACTGTTGGTGACAGAGCTGTCAATGATTACGCTCTCGAACATTCCTTCTATTTCCTTCTGTCCAGCTACTCTTTTTACACCTGCAGGAATTTCTTGAACCAAGCCTTGTTTCCACTGTTCTTAAAGTTTGCGCACGCTCATAGAATTACGTTACAAAAAGGAAAACAGGCCATTCAGGCAGTTTTGGTGCTTGCCTTCCCATGAGCAGTACTATCAAGTCCAATATGGCTGACATGTTCCCATATCCTTTTATTCTTCTTCCCTTCAGCTCCAAGTTATTTTCACTTGCTTCCTGCTTTTCTGCCTATTGCTTTTTATCTGATTATGGGATATGCGCGTTACTGGCAAGGCCAGCAATTGTTTCCGATCCCTAATTGTCCTTCAGAATGTAACGATGAGCCATCTTGTTGAACCGCTGCAGTCCTTGTGGTGTAGGGACATCCACAGTGCCATTTAGGAGTTCCAGGATTTTGACCCAGCTATAGCGAAGTTAGGGTGCTTTGTCCCATCTTGTATTTGTCTATTGCAAGGACCATTTCTATTCATTCCTTTATTTCCCATTTCTTTTATTTTGTTGTTATTATTTTTGATCCATGGATATTTAACGGACATGTACCTATAACTCGAGTAGAGGAAGTGAGGAGCTCAAAAGATGAAAAATATTACACTGCGCTATGAAGATTTAGATGTTGAACAGAAGAACTCAGACTTTCTGGTACCTGAGAGATCGGAGGGATTTGCTTCGATCGGTTGGCTGATGGCCAATGGATTGGCCCAACACCGCATTCTGCCCGGTGACAGACAGTGATTGGGTCCTGCTAGGGGGGATGTTTTCAGAGGAGCCAGGAAGTGGAGAGAAGGCTCTGGACACTGAGAGAAGAAGCTGTGAGATTCTCATTCTCTCTTTTTCCAAAAGAAGACAGCAGGACACTTCGCCCGGCGACTCCAGAATCGTGAATCGTAATCGAGCAGCGAATCAGGTGCCAGCCGGAATTCGAGGTCGGTGCCGGGCGCCCTGTAGACCTGGCCTCCCGCGATGCTCCACCTCCACCAGGTGGAGTGACACCGGCGTGGTTCACTTGTGGTATTTAAAAACTGGGACCGGGCGCCGTGGCTGCAGAGGGAGTGAGAAGAGGTAAGACATTTTCTAAACGTGCAAACTTGGGGTGTCAGTGGTGCCGCTGGCATGGGGGTGGGGGGTGGGGAGCGTCTGTCAGGGTCGGGGGACAACCAGGAGATGGGCCATGGGTTGGAGATGTCTCCCTGAGACCGGGATGACCAATTGCAGGCCCCATTTCTGCAGTCTGCAAGGCAGCCAGCCGGCTGTGCACCACACTGACTGTCCACCATGCCCCAGAAATGTGTGGAGCACCACTGGCCAGATGGGTGTACCCCCCCCCCCCCGCCCCCGCAGGAAAATCCAGATAACAGCCAACCCACCAGCATAGTCAGTGGCCCAACAGGTGTTGACACCCCTCAGTGCACCCATCCGAGGTGCTGCCCCACTTCAGGATACACGTGGGGTGGGGGTGGGCGGGAGGGGAGGCATGGAGAGCACAGCCAGTTTCGATGCAGAGTCGGCCACCAAGCAGGCCAAGGAGGAGGTGGGAAGGAGGTGTCAGATCAGCCTCATATAAACCGGCGGCACCTGGCATACGAGGAGCAGCTGTGCCATTGACGACTGCGGCTGAGAAGAAAGACCGTGTGGCATCTGTGCTGGATCATGGCTCATCTGGATCTGTCGGGGAATGAGGGAGGAAACCTGCTCTCGGTGGCCATCGAGATGATGGTTGCACTGATATTTTATATCATGGGGTCCTTCCAGGCATCTGTCTGGGATCTCTCAGATCTCTGTGCACAGGTGCACCCGCGCCGTAATGGATGCCCATATAAGAACATAAGAACATAAGAACTAGGAGCAGGAGTAGGCCATCTGGCCCCTCGAGCCTGCTCCACCATTCAATGAGATCATGGCTGATCTTTTGTAGACTCAGCTCCACTTTCCGGCCCGAACACCATAACCCTTAATCCCTTTATTCTTCAAAAAACTATCTATCTTTATCTTAAAAACATTTAATGAAGGAGCCTCTACTGCTTCACTGGGCAAGAATTCCATAGATTCACAACCCTTTGGGTGAAGAAATTCCTCATAAACTCAGTCCTAAATCTACTTCCCCTTATTTTGAGGCTATGCCCCCTAGTTCTGCTTTCACCCGCCAGTGGAAACAACCTGCCCACATCTATCCTATCTATTCCCTTCATAATTTTATAGGTTTCTATAAGATCGCCCCTCATCCTTCTAAATTCCAACAAGTACAGTCCCAGTCTACTCAACCTCTCCTCGTAATCCAACCCCTTCAGCTCTGGGATTAACCTCGTGAATCTCCTCTGCACACCCTCCAGTGCCAGTACGTCCTTTCTCAAGTAAGGAGACCAAAACTGAACACAATACTCCAGGTGTGGCCTCACTAACACCCTATACAATTGCAGCATAACCTCCCTAGTCTTAAACTCCATCCCTCTGGCAATGAAGGACAAAATTCCATTTGCCTTCTTAATCACCTGTTGCACCTGTAAACCAAATGCCTGGCACCTTCGAGGCACTTCCCCGAGTGATGGGTTGGCTCTTGGGTGACAAGGGTTATCCGCTGCAGTTGTGGCTGATGATGCATATCTGGAAGCCTCGGAACTACACAGCAAGCCCAAAAATGACAACCAAGCAGCGATCAAGGGCGTCATCGAGTGGTGCATCGGTGTGCTGAAGGCAGGGTACAGGTGCCTGGACCGCTTTGGTGGGCCCCTCCAGTACAGCCCTGTGAGAGTCTCGGACCGTGGAGGCAATTGAAGAATCCGTTGATCGGCCGTGCGCCCGAAGATCCAACCGCCCCGATCTCTCCCCCGGCCACCTACAAGGCCTCCCCCCCCCATCATGTCCGAACGCCCCGCCCCCAACAGAACGGCCTCGGACTGAGCACGCAGCCGCCAAGCGAGCTTTCCGAGCGGCGATACGTGGTTAGAACCACGTCGACGGGAACTCGGCCGGTCGGGAGCAGAAGATCGCTGGGCGGGCCTCTGGCAATGGGCTCCCAGCCGCTTGGAGTGCTCCACGAACATGCTGTTCTCAGGTCCCGGAGAATCAGCAGAACCGCGCCGGGTCCGATTTTGCTGTGAAATTTGATTCTCCGCCCCCGCGCCAAACGCGATTTCGGCGTGGGGCTGCGGATATTCCAGCCCAGAGACTTTTATTCTTTCAAGTTTCATATTATTCTCTTTTTTTACACGTCTCTTTCCCATACTGTGTTTGTCTGTCTTGTGTGTGTGTGTAGAGGGCGGCGCAAGTTAAATAAGGGGGGATTAGAACATAGAATATTACAGCGCAGTACAGGCCCTTCGGCCCCCGATGTTGCGCCGACCTGTGAAACCAATCTAAAGCCAATCTACACTATTCCCTTATCGTCCATATGTCTATCCAATGACCATTTGAATGCCCTTCGTGTTGGCGAGTCCACTACTGTTGCATTCCATGCCCTTAGTACTCTCTGAGAAAAGAACCTACCTCTGACATCTGTCCTATATCTATCTCCCCTCAATTTAAAGCAATGTCCCCTTGTGCTAGCCATCACCATCCGAGGAAAAAGGCTCTCACTGTCCACCC
Source organism: Scyliorhinus torazame (assembly GCF_047496885.1). NCBI lineage: Eukaryota > Metazoa > Chordata > Chondrichthyes > Carcharhiniformes > Scyliorhinidae > Scyliorhinus > Scyliorhinus torazame. The sequence continues at coordinate 30,983,034 of NC_092708.1, read as the reverse complement.
TATCTAATCCTCTGATCATCTTGTATGCCTCAATTAAGTCACCTCTTAACCTTCTTCTCTCTAACGAAAATAGCCTTAAGCCCCTCAGCCTTTCCTCATAAGATCTTCCCTCCATATCAGGCAACATCCTGGTAAATCTCCTCTGCACCCTTTCCAATGCTTCCACATCCTTCCTATAATGTGGCGACCAGAACTGCACGCAATACTCCAAATGCGGCCGCACCAGAGTTTTGTACAGCTGCAACATGACCTCATGGCTCCGAAACTCAATGCCTCTACCAATAAAAGCTAACACACCGTACGCCTTCTTAACAACCCTCTCAACCTGGGTGGCAACTTTCAGGGATCTATGTACATGGACACCGAGATCTCTCTGCTCATCCACACTACCAAGAATCTTACCATTAGGAATTAGATAACAGTTAACCAAAGAACTAAGAACAAGGAAAAGTACAGCACAGGAACAGGCCCTTTGGCATTCCAAGTCTGTGCCAACCATGCTGCCCGTCTAAACTAAAATCTTCTGCACTTCCGGGGTCCGTCGTTCCTGTGAGAACAAACCGAGTTTATTCAACCTCACCTCATAGCTAATGACCTCCATACCAGGCAACATCCTGGCAAATCTCTTCTGCACCCTCTCTAAAGCTTCCACATCCTTCTGGTAGTGTGGCGACCAGAATTGAACACTATACTCCAAGTGTGGCCGAACTAAGGTTCTGTACAGCTGCAACATGACTTGCCAATTTTTGTACTCAATGCCCCGGCCAATGAAGACAAGAAGTATGCCTTCTTGACTACCTTCTCCACCTGTGTTGCCCCTTTCAGTGACCTGCGGACCTGTACAGCTAGATCTCTTTGACTGCCAATACTCGTGAGGGTTCTACCATTCACTGTATATTCCCTACCTGCATTAAGCCTTCCAAAATGCATTAACTCACATTTGTCCGGATTAAACTCCATCTGCCATCTCTCCGCCCAAGTCTCCAAACAATCTAAATCCTGCTGTATCCTCTGACAGTCCTCATCGCTATCCACAATTCCACCAACGTTTGTGTGGACTGCAAACTTACTAATCAGACCAGTTACATTTTACACCAAATCATTTATATATACTACGAACAGCAAAGGTCCCAGCACTGATCCCTGCGGAACACCACTAGTCACAGCCCTCCAATCAGAAAAGCACCCTCCCATTGCTGATCTCTGCCTTCTATGACCTAGCCACTTCTGTATCCATCTTGCCAGCTCACCCCTGATCCCGTGTGACTTCACCTTTTGTACCAGTCTGCCATGAGGGACCTCGTCAAAGGCATTACTGAAGTCCATATAGACAACATCCACTGCCTACCTGCATTAATCATCTTTGTGACCTCCTCGAAAAGCTCTATCAAGTTAGTGAGACACAACCTCCCCTTCACAAAACTGTGCTGCCTCTCGCTAATACGTCCATTTGCTTCCAAATGGGAGTAGATCCTGTGACGAAGAATTCTCTCCAGTAATTTCCCTACCACTGACGTAAGGCTCACCGGCCTGTAGTTCCCTGGATTATCCTTGCTACCCTTCTTAAACAAAGGAACAACATTGTCCAGTCTCCAGTCCTCCGGGACATCACCTGAAGACAGTGAGGATTCAAAGTTTTCTGTCAAGGCCTCAGCAATTTCCTCTCTAGCTTCCTTCAGTATTCTGGGGTAGATCGCATCAGGCCCTGGGGACTTAACTACCTTAAAATTTTTCAAGACTCCCAACACCTCGTCTTTTTGGATCTCAATGTGACCCAGCCGATCTACCCAACCTTCTCTAGACTCAACACCCACCAATTCCTTCTCTTTGAAGGGTTACTTATAGAATATTGTGTCTGTGGGGATTATTGGTGTTGATCGTTGTAAAGATGTTTACTGTGTGTTTATAAAGTGTTAACTGGATTCATAAATAAACATGGTTTTGTTTTAAAAGTACTTTAGATCTCTGTTGTATCACACCTGTAAAGTGGGCCCAAAGAGCGAATGCATAAGGGAGATCTGATAAATTGTCCATCCAAATGCTTCTGATCCTCCTGGTAATGAAGGTGAATAATTAATGGAACACGGAGAGAATGCTGGATAAAGCAGGGCTGAACTAATGAAAGAAGACCTTCTGCAGTTCACTGAAACAATTATTAAGGTGAATAATGGGCCATCATTAGCGTTCACTCTTGTCTTTTTTTTTGCCAGCTGCCTGAGATCTTCAGCAGACAAATCATGGCTCATATTAATGTTTTACTAATGACCAACTCCACCATGACCTCGAGAAAAGATTGTTTACCACCTGTTCCATGCTGCACTAATAATGCTCACAAACTCAAGGAGAGCTTCTCCATTCCATCTTCATAGACGTCTTTCGGTACAAGTGAAACATTAAATTTACTTTATCGATATATTGTCCAATTTTAAGTACATTTCTATTTTAAATGGAAAATCATATAACTGCTGGAGAAGATACTTTTCCCAAACCCAACCTCCTATCCATTCTTCATGAATACTCAACTTAGCCTGAACTGTACTCTCCCAAACTTGAGCCCAGCCTGCTTGTGTTGGGTGGCATAATGCTGCAGGGTCTGAATGATGGGCACACCAACAGCACCCCCCCCTCCCCCCGGTCTTGCCTTCAGCCCCTGAAAATTGCTGCAGACGACTCAACTGGCACACAGGAAACTGCTCCAAATTCTACAATGTGATGTGAACACTCCATGGTAGGCATCCCAAGTAACGCAACTGTTAATGCTGGAAAGCAAAAGTTCCATTCAGTAGATCATCCTTGAAAGTCTGTCCATCTGTCCCCTTCAGCAGAGCAAGGTATGAGCTTGCCTTCCAGCAAGTGTTGTCCACCAGGCTTCCCATTGTAACTACTCCTGCCAATGTTCCAGCCTCTTCAACCCTAGAGTTCAGATTTTCTGCACTGGCAATAGAGGAAGAGATGGTAGGATTTCTGGAGGGTTCTCTCCGTGCCACACTACGGGGGTGGGCACGGGAGCAATAGGTCAGAAGGTGAGAGCATTGAGGGAGAACTAGGGAATAGGGACAGTGTGGCTCTGAGGCAGAGCAGACGGGGAGAAGTTGCTGAACACAGCGGGTCTGGTGGCCTGAAGTGCATATGTTTTAATGCAAGGAGCATTACGGGTAAGGCAGATGAACTTAGAGCTTGGATTAGTACTTGGAACTATGATGTTGTGGCCATTACAGAGACCCGGTTGAGGGAAGGGCAGGATTGGCAGCTAAACGTTCCAGGATTTAGATGTTTCAGGCGGGATAGAGGGGGATGTAAAAGGGGAGGTGGAGTTGCGCTACTTGTTCGGGAGAATATCACAGCTGTACTGCGAGAGGACACTTCAGAGGGCAGTGAGGCTATATGGGTAGAGATCAGGAATAAGAAGGGTGCAGTCACAATGTTGGGGGTATACTACAGGCCTCCCAACAGCCAGCGGGAGATAGAGGAGCAGATAGGTAGACAGATTTTGGAAAAGAGTAAAAACAACAGGGTTGTGGTGATGGGAGACTTCAACTTCCCCAATATTGACTGGGACTCACTTAGTGCCAGGGGCTTAGACGGGGCGGAGTTTGTAAGGAGCATCCAGGAGGGCTTCTTAAAACAATATGTAGACAGTCCAACTAGGGAAGGGGCGGTATTGGACCTGGTATTGGGGAATGAGCCCGGCCAGGTGGTAGATGTTTCAGTAGGGGAGCATTTCGGTAACAGTGACCACAATTCAGTAAGTTTTAAAGTACTGGTGGACAAGGATAAGAGTGGTCCGAGGATGAATGTGCTAAATTGGGGGAAGGCTAATTATAACAATATTAGGCGGGAACTGAAGAACATAGATTGGGGGCGGATGTTTGAGGGCAAATCAACATCTGACATGTGAAAGTTGAAAGGAATACAGGACCGGCATGTTCCTGTGAGGAAGAAAGATAAATACGGAAAGACTGGACAATGTTGTTCCTTTGTTTAAGAAGGGTAGCAAGGATAATCCCGGGAACTACAGGTCGTTGTGCCTTACTTCAGTGGTAGGGAAATTACTGGAGAGAATTCTTCGAGACAGGATCTACTCCCATTTGGAAGCAAATGGACGTGTTAGTGAGAGGCAGCACGGTTTTGTGAAGGGGAGGTCGTGTCTCACTAACTTGATAGAGTTTTTCGAGGAGGTCACTAAGATGATTGATGCAGGTAGGGCAGTAGATGTTGTCTATATGGACTTCAGTAAGGCCTTTGACAAGGTCCCTCATGGTAGACTAGTACAAAAGGTGAAGTCACACGGGATCAGGGGTGAGCTGGCAAGGTGGATACAGAACTGGCTAGGCCATAGAAGGCAGAGAGTAGCAATGGAGGGATGCTTTTCTAATTGGAGGGCTGTGACCAGTGGTGTTCCACAGGGATCAGTGCTGGGACCTTTGCTCTTTGTAGTATATATAAATGATTTGGAGGAAAATGTAACTGGTCTGATTAGTAAGTTTGCAGACGACACAAAGATTGGTGGAATTGCGGATAGCGATGAGGACTGTCGGAGGATACAGCAGGATTTAGATTGTCTGGAGACTCGGGTGGAGAGATGGCAGATGGAGTTTAATCCGGACAAATGTGAGGTAATGCATTTTGGAAGGTCTAATGCAGGTAGGGAATATACAGTGAATGGTAGAACCCTCAAGAGTATTGAAAGTCAAAGAGATCTAGGAGTACAGGTCCACAGGTCATTGAAAGGGGCAACACAGGTGGAGAAGGTAGTCAAGAAGGCATACGGCATGCTTGCCTTCATTGGCCGGGGCATTGAGTATAAGAATTGGCAAGTCATGTTGCAGCTGTATAGAACCTTAGTTAGGCCACACTTGGAGTATAGTGTTCAATTCTGGTCGCCACACTACCAGAAGGATGTGGAGGCTTTAGAGAGGGTGCAGAAGAGATTTACCAGAATGTTGCCTGGTATGGAGGGCATTAGCTATGAGGAGCGATTGAATAAACTCGGTTTGTTCTCACTGGAACGAAGGAGGTTGAGGGGAGACCTGATAGAGGTATATAAAATTATGAAGGGCATAGACAGAGTGGATAGTCAGAGGCTTTTCCCCAGGTTAGAGGGGTCAATTACTAGGGGGCATAGGTTTAAGGTGAGAGGGGCAACGTTTGGAATAGATGTACGAGGCAAGTTTTTTACGCAGAGGGCAGTGGGTGCCTGGAACTCGCTACCGGAGGAGGTAGTGGAAGAAGGGACGATAGGGACCTTTAAGGGGCATCTTGACAAATATATGAATAGGATGGAAATAGAAGGATACGGACCCAGGAAGTGTAGAAGATTGTAGTTTAGTCGGGCAGCATGGTCGGCACGGGCTTGGAGGGCTGAAGGGCCTGTTCCTGTGCTGTACATTTCTTTGTTCTTTGTTCTTTGTACCCCTTCCTACACCCCCCCAATCAGACTATGCAGCTACAGCTCACTAATGGAGGCCGAAGACAGGAGTTAGCGCATAATGTCAAGGGTCAGCACTAACGGATGACACGGTGAGCACTGTCGCACTATGCTGAATGTGTGCACATAGAAACAGAGAGAGAGAGGGAGGATGTGTGTCTGAGAGACTGAAGGTAAAAGAGAAAAGGAAGGGAAGATGCACAAATACCGTCTGTGCACAATATATATGTAGTGCAGCACGATGGCACAGTGCTGCCTTATAGCGCCAAGGACCCTGGTTCGATTCTGACCTTGAGTGACCATGTGGAGTTTGCACTTTCTCTCCCTGTCCGCGTGGGTTTCCTCCGAGTGCTCCGGTTTCCTCTCACAGTCTAAATGACTGCATTTCGGAAGAATGTGATTGACTGTGAGGCTCTATAGAATGTGCTGGGGTCTAAAAGACATGAGACGGGATTCTCTGTCCTGCCAGCCCCATTTTCCGGCACGGCACGCCCCCACCTTCAGCGAGATTCTCCGTTCCCGCAGCCGGCTAATGGGGTAAAAATTTGTGTTTTGATGTTCTTCCGGGCAGAGAGAGAAAATCACCTGTAGAATAAGTCATCAGGAAGGGTTTGAAAGCCAACAACATAAATGGATTGAAGAAGCACAGCAGGCACACGTCAAGAAGAGAGGGGTAGGTGAGGCACAAGGTTACCGTGGGAGATCTTGTCAGCAGAGCAGGTAGCGCTCTGGCATCTGAACCAGACGTTCTGGGTTCAGGTCCCACCCCAAGATTCGATGGTCAAGAGAGGCGAGTTCACAACCTGGCCAAAAAGTTTCAATATCAGCCTGCAAATCCTTCCAACACACACCGATGGCTGGCAGTAAGCACAGGAAAGATTCCTAGTCAGCCATGTGATGCCAAGAAAGTTACAGCCTCACCAACCCATATCCCCAGCTCCAGGCTACAACTTACACGTTGCCGAAGCAACTTGGAGTCCCTGGCTAAACTGCAACACACCACCACCCCACCGCCACTGTGAGTTGTAAATGGACAAACTTGTGTTAAACAACCGAGCACTTTTTAAAAGAAAATAGTTAATTAAACAAGCTTCATTACTACAATATAAGCAAAGTACTGTGGATGCTGGGGATCTGAATTATAAACAGAAAATGCTGGATAAACTCAGCAGATCTGGAAGCATCTGTGGAGAGAGAAACAGGGGGCTGGATTCTTCCGCCTCGCCCCCCGCAAGATCGCCACGGGCAGGGCGCGGACTAAAGGTCCATTGACCTCGGGTGGGAATTTCCAGTAGCTGGGCCAGAGTTAATGTCTCAAGTCGATACGACACTTCAGTTCAGGTGTTGATGTTATTTCACTAGTTTACATGCACTCAATCACTCAAGCTATCAAAGAACAAAGACAAAGAACAAAGGACAATGCAGCAAAGAAACAGACTCTTCGTCCCTCCAAGCCTGTACCACCCTTGGTCAAAACCCAAAATAACAAAATCAATCCTATCTCCCCAATCACCTTGGTTTCTAAGCTCTTACCACAATGTGTATCTGAGGTTTGCGTCTCTTGGCCAGATCAATAATATTCACTCCGTTGTAATAGAGATTCTCAATGCAGCCATGAAAGTTCTTCCTCAGGAATGTCACCGATTTGCTTGGAATTGGAATCCCTCCAAAACTCAGCTGAAAATAAAAGAGAAGACACACACAAAATTATGCTGATAAAGGTATTTGCGAACGACTTGAAACGCTATCATCAACAGCTTAAAAAAATCCTCAGTGGGTTAGCTGATGCGTCAACAATTGCAACTGCACTGATCAGCTTTGCTGACGTTCCCCAGTCATGCAAGGGAGTCGCAAGGCCAAGGTGATGTTGGAGGAGTCAGGCACTCAAGATGCTGACTTAGAAATGATAGTGGGGTTAACCTTGTGAATCCTCTACTATGAACTATGTTGTAGAATAGATAGCCATGGGAAAACCTGGTCAACAATTTCAGGGCGATGAGGGGCATGGGTGGTGTGGTGTTGGGAAGGCAGTCAGGAGGTATTCATTTATTCGCTCATGGGATGTAGGCATCACTGGCAAGGCCAGCATTTATTGCCCACTCCTTATTTCCCTATTGGCTTGAAAGGTCCTTCCAGAGGGCAATTAAGACTCAGCAATGTTACATTGGGTCTGGATTTACATATAGGTCAGACCGGGAAAGGATGGCAGATTTCCTTCCCTAGATTGGTTTTTATGACAATCAACAATGGTATTTTCATCACTACTAGACTTAGGTACGGGGAATATTGGGGTAGTTTGGGGTCACGGGGTGTGGGGCAAACATAGAAAATAGGAGCAGGGGTAAACCATTTTAATTAATAATCTTTATTGTCACAAGTATACTTACATTAACAATGCAATGAAGTTACTGTGAAAAGCCCCCAGTCGCCTTGGGCCTTCTCCCCCATTCTTTTTATCTATTCATCCAAGGGATATGGGCATCACCTAATAGGCCGGCATTATTGCTCACTCCTAGTTGCCCTTCAGAACTGGGTAGTGAGCTGCCTTCTTGAATTGCTGCAGTCCCTGAGATTCAGGTACATCCATAGTGCTGTTAGGGAAGGAACTCCAGGATGTTGCCCCACTGACAATGAAGGAACGGCAACATATTTCCAAGTCAGGGTGGTGAATGACTTGGAGGGGAATCTCTAAGTGGTGGGGCTCCGAGGTATCTGCTGCTCTTGTCCTCCTAGATGATAGTGGTCGTGGGTTTGGAAGGTGCTGCCCAAGGAACCTTGGTGAGTTCCTGCAGTGCATTTTGTAGATGGTGCACACGGCTTTTCCGATTTGTCGGTGGTGGAGGGTTTCAATGTTTGTGGTGTTGACTTGTTTATTTCTATGTGAACCACAAGCTGTTTCTTATATTGACTGAATGACCGCACAACCAGTATATTAGTTCAAAAGACAGTTTATTAATGAACACAAGACTTATCTCTATATGCAATGATACACGCGGCTACGCACTAAACTATACCTAATAACTAAGATGAGCTTTACTAAACTTCGGGGTGACCGGCTCTGTGCGGGAGATAAGGCCTTCATCTGTGTCCACATGGGTCGGTTGGAAGTCTTCAGGTTTGTCTCGGCTGGGCTCGTCCTTCAGGTAGCGATCGCGGGTCCTTGAACTTGGCTAGTTGATATGGTGCAGTTGGTCGCTCAGAGGCCGGTCCAAAAGGGGCCGATCTCTCAGTTTGCAGTTCTTCTTCTTCCCCTGGGTTTTCGCACCCTTTGGGCCGGTCCTACCTCCAGATCCAATGGATCAATAGGGTTTTGATCACCCTCATTGACCCTGGCCAATTAAGGGACAGATACCTCGATGGCTGGGAATCATCATAGAATCATCATAGTTGTCATTGTTCCAGGCACGTATGCCTTTCAAAATAAGGGGAAGTGGCGCCGGTTAATCTGCTACTGTTGCCGTTCCTTGATTCGAGTTCGATTGTCCTGGGGAAATAGTGATTGACCTTTAATAGGTGCAAGTTTCTGTCTGGTCTGGCTTCTTTGCACAATACACAGAGGCTGTGCACTTGTCTGTGCCCCAAGTTGACCACAATTCCCATGGTCCTTTGCAGGTGGCCATTTTAGATGGCTACAGTGGAAAAGGGAGGAATGAAGCAAGCTGCTTTGTCCTGGAAGGTGTCGAGCTTCTTGAGTGTTGTTGGAGCTGCACTCATCCAGGCAAGTGGAGGATGTTGCCTGGTCTGGAGAGTGTTAGCTATGAAGAGAGGTTGAATAAATTCAGGTTGCTTTCGTTGGAAAGACGGAGGTTAAGGGGAGTCCTGATGAGATCTACAAAATTATGAGAGGTATAGACAGGGTAAATAGTCAGAAGCTTTTTACTAGGGTGGAAGACTCAATTACAAGGGTGCAAAGGTTCAAGGTGCGAGGGATAAAGTTTAGGGGAGTTGTGCGGGGAAAGGTTTTCACAAATAGGGTAGATGTGGTGGAGGCAGGCACAGTAGCAACGTTTAAAGTGTATCTTGAGAGACGGGCGGAGAATGGAGAGGTACAGATCGTTTAGGCAAAAAGTAGGTCTAAATAAGGAATCTGTATTGGCACAGGCATGGAGGGCTGAAGGGCCTGTTCCTCTGCTGTAATGTTCTTTGTTCTTTGTTCATACCTTAGCACAAAGTAGCAAACGTAACCACCAAATATCATCAGAGAAACTTAAGACTACAACATTATTTTACAAAATGGTGTTCATCTTAAATTTTGCTGTGTGCCATTTTATGACATGTAATAACTTTGTTTTAAACAGGTTAAGGCTTCCTCTAAATAGCAGTTAAAAGAAATAAAATGAAAGTTAATTGCATCGCGTGTTTAATTATATTCAGATGGTGGGCATTGCCAGTGGGGGAAGGTGGGGGAGGTGATCATGGTGGTGGGATGGGAGAGGGTGCTGTCACAGGACTATGTCAGGAAAACAGTGTTAGTTTTAAGGGATCTAGATATTGTTCAATATTAGAAATAAGGTATAGTTTTAAGTGGGTTTAGTTTAGTGTTTCTGTGTAAGAAAGGATAAACCCAAAGTTAGATTCAAGTTAGACAAAGCTGTTTGACCCTGGGAGGCTTTTGATTACAGATAACACCTTATTTATATTGTGCTTAGAGAGGTTAGGGGTGAAAAGTAAAAAAACTTGCAGAAGTATAAATTTGTTCCTTCGCAGCCAGAGGCACCTTTAGGGTAGGAATGTTTTTGGAGTTTAATTTTTAGCTGATTTTATAGCAGTTGTTTTTAAAAGGCCAGAGAGGGAACATCTCTATCAGCTTTGCTTGAAGAAAAGCTCGACCATAGGACAATGGTTACGAAAGACAGTGCAGGACATTTAAAGAAAAGCTTTTAAGGAAGCTAGAGACACGAAGAGAAATTTCCAAGAATTCTGAAGTTAAAGGATCAAAGAGCCTTTTGAGAGCTATTTATGAAAGGTAAACCATACCTGGGAAGAGAAGAGCTGATGAGGTCTGCTACAAACAAGACTCATATCTGAAGCAATTGTAAGGTTGAGTGTCCTTACTTCCTTTGTTTTAAGCAATAATGTTCTGTCGGGTGCTGAGTACCTGAATTTGTGTAAAAGCATTTCAGCTAAAGGAAACCTGAAAGGCAAGGTGGAGAACTTGAAGTGGATTCCTTGTTAAAAGTGGAACAGAAGCTCTGTTTCAAAGGATAAATGGAAAAGCTGGAATGGATTCCTCATGCAAACTGCTGATGGGGAGTTTTGTTTGAAAGAAGATTTTAAAACGTGTCATTTTGGGAGTAGCATTTCAAAACTCTCATGTGACAACCATCTGAGGGATTGAGAGTGAGATCTAATGATGATCGGTTGAGTGGAATTGGTCATTTGGTCATGGGTGTTATCTTTGAAAACTGTACACATTTGTGAAACCCAGGGGGGAGTCAAGTAATATTCGTTTTATAATCAACTTTTTCTTATATAATGAATGTTTTCTTGTTGTCAAAACTAATTAGTAGCCCTGTCACTCTCTTCCTCCACGTTTTCGAAACAAAAAGTAAAAGTTATGATCTTTTGAGACAGAATCCTTTCTGCAATCTTCCCGTCCAGTCGTAACACAAACTGGGATATTAACAACTGGTAATCCAGAGGCCCAGACTAATGCTCTGTGGATATTGGGTCAAATTCCAACACCCAGATCCCATGAAAGAAGAAAAGGTAACTAGGGATCCAAATGTAGCAACAGACTGAAACTGTGTTTTTTGGATTTGGAGGTACATGCTCGTGTAGTTCTGCAAATAAAAGTTGTTGTCTGTCTAAAGTTTCAGCTCCAGTTTCATCCTTCACTGCCTGGTTTTCTAGAGCAAGACAACAAACACCCTAATAATACCACATAGGTCCAATTCTTTAAAATATCATTGTCAGCAATGAAATTCCATATATTTAAAAAAAAATCCATTTTGACACCATCTTTGTTTAAATACTGCATCTCCTACAAGAGAGGATCTAACCACCGCCCCTTGACATTCAATGGCATCACCATCTCTGAATCCCCCACAATCAGCATCCTGGGGGTTACCATTGACCAGAAACTGAACTGGACTAGCCACGTTAATACTGTGGCTACCAGGGCAGGTCAAAAACAAGGAATCCTTTGGTGAGTAACTCATCTCCTGACCCCCCCCCCAAAGCCTGTCCACCATCTACAAGGCATAAGTCACAAATGTAATGGAATACTCTCCGCTTGCCTGGATGAGCGCAGCTCCAACAACACTCAAGAAGCTCAACACCATCCAGGACAAAGCAGCCCCGCTTGATTTCTCCCCCTTCCACAAACATTAAAACCCTCCACCACTGACGAACAGTGTCAGCCGTGTGCACCATCTACAACATGCACTGCAGTAACTCGCCGAGGTTCCTTACACAGAACCTTCCATCTAGAAGGACAAGAGAAATGAAATGAAAATGAAATGAAAATCGCTTATTGTCACAAGTAGGCTTCAAATGAAGTTACTGTGAAAAGCCCCTAGTCGCCACATTCCGGCGCCTGTTCGGGGAGGCTGTTATGGGAATCAAACCGTGCTGCTGGCCTGCCTCAATCTGCTTTCAAAGCCAGCGATTTAGCCCCAGTGCTAAACAGCCCCAGAGCAGCAGATACCTGGGAACCCCATCACCTGGAGGTTCCCCTCCAAGTCACTCACCACCTTGACTTGGAAATATATCGGCCTTCCTTCACTGTGGCTGAGGCAACATCCTGGAACTCCCTCCAAAACAGCACATTGTGTGTACACATACCTCAAGGACTGGAGCAGTTCAAGAAGGCAGCAGACCACCACCTTTTGAAGAGCAACTAGGGATGGGCAATAACCTTTGGCCTAACCAGTGATGCCCACAATCCGTAAATGAATTAAAACAAAGCACACCCCTTTACGCTTGAGTGATTTTGAAGTGGTCAGCTGGATATTGAAAGCACATAACCCTGATGTGGTTGATGTTTGCAAGCATTGTGGTTTCCGCACTTAGACTTACTCATCCACGAAGAAGATGAAAGAAGCAAGGCTCACAGCGGGTTTGTGAAAGCTGTCAATCACAGCCCATTACCAGAAATTAACGCATAGCTGGCAGCTGATGGATCTGAGGGTTTTAAACACAGCTGTTCTCCATCCAGGAATGGATACATGATATGATAATGATGATAATCGCTTATTGTCACAAGCAGGCTTCAAATGAAGTTACTGTGAAAAGCCCCTAGCCGCCACATTCCAGCGCCTGTTCGGGGAGGCTGGTACGGTAATTGAACCCATGCTGCTGGCCTGCCTTGGTCTGCTTTAAAACCCAGCTATTTAGCCCAGTGTGCTAAACCAGCCCCTAGGGGCTGGATTCTCCAATTCAAGGCTATGTCCCCACGCTGGCGTGGGAACGGTGGCATTTTACGACAGACAAAATGGCGTAAAACAGCCACCGATCCTCCGTTTTGCTGGGGACTAGCATGCTGGCATCGTAGAGCACCCGACGCTAGCTGCCGATAAGGCCCGGAGAATTGCCGGATCCTTGGCTGCCCCTGCGCATGGCGGCGGTCTGCAGTGGCCGCGCCATGCTACTTGGTGGAGGCCGCTCGCAGACCCGGCCTGCAAAATAGTGCCCCCCCTTTGGCCGGCCCATGTGCCCTGAACCACCGCCCCCCACAGTGCCCGCAGCCCCTAATAAAGTCCCCCCCTGCGCGCAGATCGGTCCTTCCCCGACTGTGGCGGTGCTGGACTGAGGACACACGCAACCAATGCTGTCGGGAACTCGGCCGGTCGGGTCGGAGCATCGGGGGCGGGCCTTAGGCAATATTGCTACGTTACGCACTGTACTCTCCGAGTACGCCGCTTTGGAGGGGGTGGAACATCGCAAAAGTGGCGGCACCTCTGATTCGGTCGAGAACTTTGATTCTCTGGCACATCGCACAACCCAATTTCGGCGTCAACGACCGGAGAATCCAGTCCCTGGTACTTCCAGGTAAGTGAATGAAATGAAATGAAAATCGCTTATTGTCACAAGTAGGCTTCAAATGAAGCTACTGTGAAAAGCCCCTAGTCGCCACATTCCGGCGCCCATTCGGGGAGGCTGTTACGGGAATCGAACCGTGCTACTGGCCTGCCTTGGTCTGCTTTCAAAGCTAGCGATTTAGCCCTGTGCTAAACAGCCCCAGTGTTACAACTGCAATTTTTCACTGTCCCTGTCTGGACTGCTCTGGATAGGAGTCTCTTTTCTGGGGGGTCTGTGGGAGGTCCCTCTAGTTAGCGGGGTATTCGTGGGGATTATTTTAGTTAGGGGCACTCTATCGGGGGTCTCCCTATTTATGGGGCCTCTAGTTAGGGAGTCTCTTTGGGGGATCCCTGGAGTTAGGGGTCCGTGTGGAGGGTCCTTCTAGTCAGGAGGTCTCTCTGGGTGGCCCTCTAGTTAGGGGGCCTAAGGTTGGGTGTCTCTCCAGTTAGGGTTCCCTGTGAAGGCCTCTCCAGTTAGGCAGGGTCTGTAGGAGGGTCCCTTTATTTGGTGGGTCTCTGGGGGTCTCCCTGTTTCGGGAGTCTCTTGGGGGTGTCGCCCGATTTAAGGGGTCCATAGGCATCTCACTACTTTGGAGTCCCTGGAGGGGGGATTGGGTCACCCCCATACTTGGGTGAAGGGGCACCCAGAAAATTCAGCAGTGGGGGGCTGCTTTGTGATATGGGGGGGTTTATGCGGAGCTGATTTGCCTTGCAAGGGGTAGGGGGGTAGCGAGCTGAGGGAATTTACAATCCGGACACCTGCACAAAATAGCGGCACGATAGCGGGATTTCCTTTCACCGGCGCTCACGCACGCCCGCGGATTTCCCGATGGAAACCCCATTTGCCGGCTCCAATCCCGCTGCCGGCGAGGTTGTTCCGCTCTATAAAACAAGTGCGGCGGGACGGAAAATCTCACCCATAGTCTCCCAAACTGAGAAATATCTCCTCATTTAAACTGCCTCAGCAGAATTTCATATTTATCCCAATGTGGGATGTTGGTGTTTGGAAGTTGAATTTTCAAATGCATGCTAACATTAAACTCCAAATCATTGGTACCATGGTAATGTCCGAATCACAAGACTCTTGGATTAAGTCCCACATTCCTGTGGGTCTGGAGTCATGTGTAGCATGACAGATTTACTTCGACCATAAGGCATAGGAGCAGAATTAGGCCACTCGGCCCATCGAGTCTGCTCCGCCATTCAATCATGGCTGATATTTTTCTCATCCCCATTCTCCTGCCTTCTCCCCATAACCCCTGATCCCTTTATTGATCAAAAAACGATCAATTTCTATTTTAAAGACACTCAGTGATTTGGCCTTCACAGCCATCTGCGGCAAAGAGTTCCACAGATTCACCACCCTCTAGCTAAAGAAATTCCTCCTCATCTCTATTTTAAAGGATCGTCCCTTTAGTCTGAGATGGTGTCCTCTGCTTCCAGTTTTTCCTACAAGTGGAAACATTCTCTCCACGTCCACTCTATCCAGGCCTCGCAGTATCCTGTAAGTTTCAATTAGATCCCCCCTTATCCTTCTACACTCCGTGTACAGACAAAGAGTCCTCAACCGTTCCTCATACGACAAGTTCTTCATTCCAGGGATCATTCTTGTGAACCTCCTCTGGACCCTTTCCAAGGCCAGCACATCTTTCCTTAGATACGGGGCTCAAAACTGCTCACAGTGCTCCAAATGGGGTCTGACCAGAGCCTTATATAGCCTCAGAAGTACATCCCTGGTCTTGTAATCTAGTCCTCTCGATATGAATGCCAACATTGCTTTTGCCTTCCTAACTGCCAACTGAACCTACATGTTAACCTTAAGAGAATCGTGAAGAGAACTGCCAAGTCCCTTTGTGTTTCTGATTTCCTAAGCATCTTCCCATTTTGAAAATAGTCTATGCCTCCATTTCTCCTTCCAAAGTGCATAACCTCACACTTTTCCACATTGTATTCCATCTGCCACTTCTTTGTCCACTCTCCTAGCCTGTCCAAGTCCTTCTGAAGCTCGCCCGCTTCCTCAATACTACCTGTCCCTCTACAAATCGTTGTATCATCTGTAAACTTAGCAACCGTGCCTTCAGTTCCTTCCTCCAGATCATTAATGCATATTGTGAAAAGTTGTGGTCCCAGCACCGACCCCTGAGGTACACCATTAGTCACCTGCTGCAATCCTGGAAAAGACCCCTTTATCCCCACTCTCTGCCTTCTGCCAGTCAGCCAATCCTCTATCCATGCCAGGATCTTACCCTAAACACCATGGGCTCTTAACTTATTTTACAGTCTCCGATGCGGCACCTTGTCAAAGGCCTTCATGACATCTAAATGAATCAGGTACACTGGTTCTCCTTTGTCTAACTTCCTTGCTACTTCCTCAAAGAACTCTAACAGATTTGTCAGACATGACCTCCCCTTGACGAAGCCCTGCTGTCTCAGTCCTAGTTTATCATGCACTTCCAAGTACTCCGCGATCTCATCTTTAATAACAGACTCTAAAATCTTACCAATGACCGAAGTCAGGCTAACTGGCCCATAATTTCCCATCTTCTGCCTCCCTCCCTTCTTAAACAGTGGTGTTACATTCGCAACTTTCCAGTCCTCTGGGACCCTTCCTGCCTCCAGTGATTCCTGAAAGATCATCACCAATGCCTCCACAATTTCCTCAGCTATCTCTTTTAGACCCCTGGGGTGTAGTCCATTTGGTCCAGGTGATTTATCCACCTTCAGACCTTTCAGTTTCCCCAGAACCTTCTCCTTAGTAATGGTCACTGCACTCACCTCTGCCCCCTGGTTCTCCTGGAGCTCTGGCATCCCACTGGTGTCTTCCACCATGAAGACTGATGCAATGTAACTATTCAGTTCGTCTGCCATTTCTTTATTTCCTATTGTTACTTCTCCAGCCACATTTTCCAGTGGTCCAATGTCTATTTTTGCCTCTCTCTTACCTTTTATATATTGAAAAAAATCTCTTCCCATCTTCCCTTATATTACTAGCTATTCCCTGAAGGATATTAGTGAACCAGATGGGTTTTTACGACAATCAACAATGGCTTCATGGTCACCTTTAGACTTCTAATTCCAGATTCTTTTTATTGAATTCAAATTTCACAAGTTCCTTTTTGTACAAATAGCCAGTATTACCCTGTCTGGCTGTGACTGAGTGTGGAATTCTGTGACAATTTAGTGCTGTGGGACAAAATGTATCTCCAACATGACTATTAGTTCAACTAAAAAGAAAGCAAAATACTGCAGACGCCGGAAATCGGAAATAAAAACAGAAAGTAATGGAAAAACCTAGCAGGTCTGACAGCATCTGTGGAGCGAGAAACAGAGTTCATGTTTCGAGTCCTCATGACTCTCTTCTTCAGAGCTAAGGAGAGGGAGAAATTTGATGGGTTTCATATGGTACAAGAGGGGGTTGAGCAGGTCAGTGATAAGTGTGAGCTAAGATGTTTGAGGCACAAGACAAAGCAAGTGTGAATGGCTGTGTTAAGGACTATAAAAGGTGCTGATGTGCCGTGAAGGTAAGACAGCAGAATGTCTTAATGGGAAATCATGCTGTGTGAATTCTGTGTGTCTGCTATTGCTTACTGGAGGCACCCGCACTTGCAAGATCGATAATAAATACTTCTTCAGAATTTGACTAAGTGTAAATCTTTTATTAAGTGAGCGGTGTTTCTCACACAGTGATCAGTGAAAGCAAAACTTTCACTGATAATACTGACATTTCAACAAGTTGGCTTCACAGTGCGAGGGCCCCAGATTCGATTCCTGGCTTGTGTCACTGTCTGTGCGGAGTTTGCACGTTCTCCCTGTGCCTGCGTGAGTTCCCTCCGGGTGCTCCGGTTTCCTCCCACAAGTCCCAAAAAGATGTGCTGCGCTGTTAGATAATTTGGACATTCTGAATTCTCCTTCAGTGTGCCCGAACAGGTGCCGGAATGTGGCGACGGGGGGGCTTTTCACAGTAACTTCATTGCAGTGTTAATGTAAGCCTACTTGTGACAATAAAGATTATTATTAAGTGAAAGGTGGTCCTATGTTGTGGGGGGTGGGGGTGGGTGCATCGAGGACTGCGTTGGGGGAAAAAAAATGTTTGGGGTTGGTTGGCCTATCGGTCAGACTGGTCTGACTGTTTAACTATTATAATAATAGTAACGTTTTATTGTCAAAGGTATGAAGTTACAGTGAAAAGCCCCTAGTCGCCACATTCCAGCGCCTGTTCGGGTCAGCTGGTATGGGAATTGAGCCCGTGCTGCTGGCCTTGTTCTGTATCGCAAAACCAGCTGTCTAGCCCACTGAGCTAAACCTGCCCCTCTACTCCAAGAAGAGATTTTTGATGTGTTATTCCTACAGAGATCGGGTTTCAGAAAGGAAGCAATGTTATCTTGAAATTCAGCCTATCTTGAAATGCGACCTGTTTTGTTGCTGGTCTAATTTAAGACCTTTATTTTAAACAGCAACCATGCACATAAAAGTCGAGATTTTAAAACATGCCCTGCTGGCCGTGTGCCATTAATTGTCCAGTCTTGGTCAGTTTGAAGCCTCTGAAACAATTCTGCAGTCAGTACATTCCCTGGAAACATTCTCCTCTATGCTCACTTACTTTCCAACATGACAACATAATCACATTAAAGCAGTGAGTGATGCCTCAGATGTGGTGAGAGACAAGCTGGAGGAGATCATTTGTATCAGGAGTGAGGGATTAATGACACTAATGGAGCCTGTGGATGTGCTGCTTACCCACACTTTCTATGTGATGACTGGGAGATGCAAATGGGTCTTACCAGAAAATCGATGACTTTGCAAGGAGGCTCGCAGTGCACTTATACTAACTGAGGAATATAAACCAAGGGAATCCAGCCTCTCATTTTGGTTGCCTCGGTTACTCAAGTGTCTATATCATCAGTCGGCGCATTGAATCATGCCCGTGCGGGACACATTTTATCATTCTTTGTGACCAAAGAGGCCAAGCTCTGGAAAATGCCCATCATCAGTTCCCCGGCAGAACTACAGACAGCATTGAACTCAGTACCCCAATAAAATACTCAACTTGTCAAGAACTGCAAACATGATCAAACTGCAAACATGTGAGGATATGACACCAAGTGGAGATTTCTGGATCAAGTTATAAATATCTGAGTGCACAATGATATAGAATGTCATCCGAGCTCACAGCACAGAGGCTGGTTATTCAGCACAACAAAACTGCCCCCGTGCCTATGCACCGTAACAATCGCCATTCACCCCACTTCAATCAAACTTTTGAACACATGCTTCCATCTCTTTCCATCTGGACAGGCAGAATGAATTAATTTCTAGCACACAGTATTAACCACACCTCAGAAATGACTAATTGGAGTATATAAATGTGTCTTTTTGATCCTCCCTCCGCACTGTAATATTTCTCTGTTTAATCAATCCGACTATGGTATCGCTGCTCCAAATGTTTTCCTTGTTTCTCCTGAGTATCCACTATCCCAGTATGTGTTCAGCCTGCCCCCATCCTCAGTGGATTGAAATCAAGCCTCAATGAAGCCTCCATCATCTTCTGTCCGAGAATCTGGATGTTATCGGTTACCATTGCTCCTCGACTCTTCCTTCGCTACAATCTTACAATGGCCAGGCATCGCATAAACCAACTATCCAACTGCGATGGCATGTTGTGCTTGTCTGCTTATTCTTCGTTTATGATCGTTGCATGTTCACAGCACACTGTATCTCTATTAACTTCTCTCGCTCCATATCCATTCGTAAAATGGGTGCAGTAGCATCTCATTATGTTAGGGGCTGGTTTAGTACAGTGGTCTAAACAGCTGGCTTGTAAAGCAGAACAAGACCAGCAGCATGGGTTCAATTCCCGAACCGGTCTCCCCGAACATATGCTGGAATGTGGCGACTCAGGGCTTTTCACAGTAACTTCATTTGAAGCCTACTTGCTTCACTGGAACATTGAGCAGGCGAAGAACAGACATGTGGGCATGGGAATGTTCAATCGCAGGTGTAACACCTGCCCCTTTATCTCTTCCATGCTTAACATCTCAGGCCCAAAACACTCATTCCAGGTGAAGCAGCGTTTCACTTGGATCTCTTCCAATTTGGTCTACTGCATTCGCTGCTCCCAATGTGGTCTCCTCTATATCGGAGAGATCAAACGCAGACTGGGTGGTCGCATTCCTGAGCATCTTTAACCTTCCCATTGCTTGCCATTTTAACAAAAGATCCTGCTCCCATGCCCACATGCCTGTCCTTGGCCTGCTGCAATGTTCCAGTGAATCTCAACGCAAACTGGAGCAACAACATCTCATCTTCCAGTTAGGCACGCTACAGTCTTCCGGCCTGAACATCGAATTCAGCAACTTCAGATGAGCAGCTCTACCCCAGCTCGACCCATTTGTTTTCATTCCATTTCATTTTAACTGTCTTTTACCATTTCTTTCTTTCTTAATATATATTTAATTCCCCCCCCCCAATCTTATCCTCCTTTCCTTCACCTTTCTCCTCTTTGCTTCCCCCTTCCCCTCCCCTTTCCCCTCCCCCCACAACTACAGTTCACCCTCTGATGTTAGTTTCCCTGCTGTTTGACCTTTCACGTCTTTTGTTCGCTCTGCCATTCGTACTCTTTC
This sequence comes from Scyliorhinus torazame, assembly GCF_047496885.1. Classification (NCBI taxonomy): domain Eukaryota; kingdom Metazoa; phylum Chordata; class Chondrichthyes; order Carcharhiniformes; family Scyliorhinidae; genus Scyliorhinus; species Scyliorhinus torazame. Next base: position 30,962,965 of record NC_092708.1, on the reverse strand, counting down.
CCCTTGGTTTCTGTGGCCATTAGCACCCGGTTTCCCTGGGTTTCTGTGGCTATGACTCATCTTTCACTCTCACTCCACAGTATAAATGTTTCCCACTTTCTCTGTTTGTTAGCTTTGACAAAGAGTCATCGGACTCGAAACGTTAGCTCTTTTCTCTCCCGACAGATGCTGCCAGACCTGCTGAGATTTTCCAGCATTTTCTCTTTCGTTTCAGATTCCAGCATCCGCAGTAATTTGCTTTTATTTGAGCAAGTCATTGAGTTGTACCAAACTGTTAATCAGTGTTTAGGTAAGAGAGATCATCACCATCCACTCAAGGGAAAATAGGGATGAGCAAGAATTTCTGGCCTTGCCAGCCGTGCCCATAGCCTACGTTGAACAAAATAAATGCTCTCTTTCTCTGATTCTAATCTCCCCTTTGTCGAAAGGCATTAAGGTGGACACATCCCCAGGTCCGGATGGGATCTATCCCTGGTTACTGAGGGAAGCGAGGGACGAAATAGCTGGGACCTTAACAGATATCTTTGCCGCATCCTTGAGCACGGGTGAGGTCCCGGAGGACTGGAGAATTGCTAATGTTGTCCCTTTGTTTAAGAAGGGTAGCAGGGATAATCCAGGGAATTATAGAGCTGTGAGCTTGACGTCAGTGGTAGGCAAACTGTTGGAGAAGATACTGAGGGATAGGATCTATTCACATTTGGAAGGAAATAGACTTATCAGTGATAGGCAGCATGGTTTTGTGCAGGGAAGGTCATGTTTTATAAACCTAATAGAATTCTTTGAGGAAGTGACAAAGTTAATTGATGAGGGAAGGGCTGTAGATGTCATATACATGGACTTCAGTAAGGCGTTTGATAAAGTTTCCCATGGTAGGTTGATGGAAAAAGTAAAGTCGTACGGGGTTCAGGGTGTACTAGTTAGATGGATAAAGAACTGGCTGGGCAACAGGAGACAGAGAGTAGTGGTGGAAAGGAGTGTCTCAAAATGGAGAAAGGTGACTAGTGGTGTTCCACGGGGATCCGTGCTCGGACACTGTTGTTTGTGATATACATAAATGATCTGGACGAAGGTATAAGTGGTCTGATTAGCAATTTTGCAGATGATACTAAGATTGGTGGAGTTGCAGATAGCGAAGAGGATTGTCAGAGAATACAGCAAAATATAGATAGATTGGAGAGTTGGGCAGAGAAATGGCAGATGGAGTTCAATCCAGGCAAATGCGAGGTGATGCATTTTGGAAGATCTAATTCAAGAGCGGACTATACGGTCAATGGAAGAGTCCTGGGGAAAATTGATGTATAGAGAGATCTGGGAGTTCAGGTCCATTGTACCCTGAAGGTGGCAACGCAGGTCGATAGAGTGGTCAAGAAAGCACACAGCATGCTTGCCTTCATCGGACGGGGTATTGAGTACAAGAGTCGGCAGGTCACGTTACAGTTGTATAGGACTTTGGTTAGGCCACATTTGGAATACTGCGTGCAGTTCTGGTCGTCACATTACCAGAAGGATGTGGATGCTTTAGAGAGGGTGCAGAGGAGGTTCACCAGGATGTTGCCTGGTAAGGAGGGTGCTAGCTATGAAGAAATTTTGAGTAGATTAGAATTGTTTTCGTTGGAAAGACGGAGGTTGAGGGGGGACCTGATTGAGGTCTACAAAATTATGAGAGGTATGGACAGGGTGAATAGCAACAAGCTTTTTCCAAGAGTGGGGGTGGCAATTAAAATGGGTCACGATTTCAAGGTGAGAGAGGGAAAGTTTAAGGGAGTTGTGCGTGGAAAGTTTTTCATGCAGAGGGTGGTGGGTGCCTGGAACGCCTTGCCAGCGGAGGTGGTAAAGGCGGGCACGATAGCATCATTTAAGATGCATCGAGACAGATATATGAACAGGCGGGGAACAGAGGGAAGTAGATCCTTGGAAAATAGAAGACAAGTTTAGATAAAGGATCTGGATCGGCGCAGGCTGGGAGGGCCGAAGGGCTTGTTCCTGTGCTGTAATTTTCTTTGTTCTTTGAACTGGGTTAAAGCCTGAAGTCATTCAGCCCTATTTTGTGCAATTCCCTACCTGACCCCAACTCTCTCTCTCTCTCCTCCTTTAGTGAAAAAACAGGACTTCCCGTTCATAAAGTAAAACATTCCAAGGAACATGGCGGACAGGTAATCAATTCAATGGATGCCGAGGAAAACAAAGGGGCAGCTATCAGGAGGATTGTTCCAAAACTTGGGTAAAGGGGTGAGTTTCAAGGAGGGTCATAAAGGAAGAGGGAGATGAAGATGCACTGAAGGGAACTCCAGAATGTGGGACTGAGTTCCACAGTGAAGGCAAGGTCGCCCATGGTGGAGGGGAAAGATAGGAATATCGGAGCAGGAGTAGACCACTCAGCCCATCGAGCCTGCTCCGCCATTCAATATGATCATGGGTTATTGGACACTTCAATGCCTTTTACGCACACTATCCCCTTAACCTAAGAAATCTATCAGTCTCTACCTTAAACATACTCAATGACTGAACTTCCACAGCCCTCTGAGATAGAGAATTCCAAAGATTCACAGCCCTCTGTGTAAAGAAAATTCTCCTTATCTCAGTCCTAAGTGGCTTCCCCCTTATCATAGAATTTTTACAGTGCAGAAGGAGGCCATTCGGCCCATCGAGCCTGCACCAGCCCTTACAAAGAGCACCCTACTCAAGCCCACGTCCTAACCATATCCCCGTAGCCCAGTAAACACCCCCCCTTAACCTTTTTGGACACTAAGGGCAATTTAGCATGTCCAATCCACCTAACCCGCACATCTTTGAACTGTGGGAGGAAACCGGAGCACCCGGAGGAAACCCACGCAGACACGGGGAGAACGTGCAGACTCCGCACAGACAGTGACCCAGCGGGGAATCAAACCTGGGACCCTGGAGCTGTGAAGCAGCTGTACTAACCACTGCCATACTGCCCCTTATTTTCAAATTGTGCCCCCTCCCACCGCCCCCCAGTTCTCAACTCCCCAACTAAGGGAAACATCTTACCTACACCTTCACTGAAGTATTTTATTGGTTTCAGTTAGATCGCCCCTCATTTTAGGAAACTAGAGAATATTTGCCAGAGAGCCAACATCCCTTGAAACAATAAAGGGGGGAAAAACTGGTCAAACTTGCTTTTTTAAAGCAAAACCTATATTGAGACATCAGTAACTGCTGAGTCGTATTACTGAATATCCACTATTCTGGCGAGAATTATTTTTTCCTCTGATCTCTAGCATCTCTTGGAATTTTCTGATCTTGCTGTGTGTCCGTGGCTTTAGTCATTTCAGCTCTGGATACCATATTATCTATGCAGCTCCGCATTTCCAAGTACAGGATCCAATCCTTACTCAATTCTCACCGGACTTCGCTTCAGAACACGACTGTGAAAATATACTAGACTTACCAGCAGCATGAACACGGAGCTAAATATTGATTCCACCGAGACCTGTAACTAGCCAGATGGAACAGCAGCTGCCTTTATAGAACTCAACAGCATTAAAGAAAATTGTCATAAACTCACCAATTTCAGCCTGAACCACACATATATCACAGTCTCTATTGACAGTAGATGATAACAAAATAGATCATTTGTCAAACTAAATGTTAAAAAAATCCTTGTGACTCAATTCTCCCTCAAATTTTGTTTTTTGTTTTGAATGATGCTGAAGTGTACTCAAGTCGACAGGCCAATCAATCAGCACCCTTTCCTCGTGTAGTATAAATTGTTGAGATCCTTTGAAATTTGGTATTCTTGCGTTTGTCCTGGTGAGTGCAAGATGAAAAGCTTCAGCAACATATCTCTCTTTTCCGCAATATTAAGGGCGGCACGGTAGCGCCGTGGTTAGCACTGTCGTTTCACAGCGCCAGGGTCCCAGGTTCGATTCCGGCTTGGGTCACTGCCTGTGCAGAGCCTGCACGTTCCCTGTGTCTGTGTGGGTTTTCTCCGAGCGCTCCGGTTTCCTCCTACGAGTCCCGAAAGATGTGCTGTTAGGTTCATTGGACATTCATAATTCTCCCCTCGTGTACCCGAACAGGCGACTAGGGGCTTTTCACAGTAACTTCATTGCAGCGTTAATGTAAATCTACTTGTAAATGTAAATAAATCTTTATTGTCACAAGTAGGCTCACATTAACACTGCAATGAAGTCACTGTGAAAAACCCCTAGTCGCCACAATCCTGCGCCTGTTCGGGTACAAGAAGGAAGAATTCAGAATTCTCAGCTGGTATGGGAATTGAACACGTGCTGCTGGCCTTGTTCGGCATCACATTGTGACAACAATAAAGATTACTATTATTCAAATTCTGTAATACCGAGTGTTTTTTTGCAGCCAGTTTTGTTGCACTGTGTGGTCCCTTAAAGATTGCTATGCAATTAAAGGGGAAGTCGGTTTTACGTGGCCTGTTTGTGTCTCTGTACAGTACGGGAGGTGGGAAACATGGTGATCAGGCCCATTCACAGGAGAAGATGTGCTTCTATCTGCCAATGTCAGGAAAATCTTCCATGGTTAAGACGGAGGCGGGAAAAGGGTTGATGTGAGAATCTCGTAAACTCGTGGCGGAATGTCAGTCAGGCTCATTAGTGTGCCAATTGACACTTTTTAGCCCGCAGACTATCGGAATTTAGTGGTAACTCAAGGTTTCAATGGGAGTCACACCAGCTTTCCCGTGACATCCAGCCAACCCAGTGGGGTTTTCCAGCAGTCTACCATAGATTGAAGTGGGATGGCGGGGGACAGGGGAGGGGGGAGTGGGGGGGGGGTGAATGTGAGTGTTAGACACGTGACAGGCACACAATTTGATTGGTCCTCCCCCATGGAAGCGACATGGGTTTCTCACCCATTCTTCATCAGGCGGGCGAGAACCTGTTCCCAAAATTCAATGTAACCCCGATGAATCACATTGCTGTGTGGCTGTACGCTCGCACAGCTTGGAGAGAGCTTGCTCACCATCACATTTTAAGGGTCAGCGTTGAGGCAGCCTTGTTCGTAAAGAAATTGAATGGCCATTAGACAAAGCAGAGCACGGATGAATGCATGAGTGGATCAAACAACAAAGAACTAATAAAAGTACAGCACCGGAACAGGCCCCTCAGCCCGCCAAGCCTGGGCAGACCATGCTACCCTTCTAACCTAAACCTTCTACAACCTCCGGGGAACATATTCCTCTATTCCCAACCTATTCATGTATTTGTCAACACGTCCATTAAACGTTGCTATCGTATCTGTTTCCACTACCTCCTCCGGCAGCGGGTTCCAAACACCCATTGCCCTCTGTGTAAAACAACTTCCCTCGCCAGTCCTCTAGGACCTCAACAGGAACCAGTGAGGATGCAAAGATTTCTGTCAAAGCCCCAGCAATTTCCTCTCTTGCCTCCCTCAGAATTCTGGGGTAGATCGCATCCCTGGGAATTATCTATCTTAATGTTTTTCAAGACATCCAACACCTCCTCCTTTTTGATCTCAATGTGACCCAGACTATCTACACACCCTTCCCCAGACTCATCATCCACCAAGTCCTTTTCTTTGGCGAATACTGATGCAAAGTACTCATTTAGTACCTCGCACATTTCCTCTGGCTCCACACATAGATTCCCTCCCCTGTCCTTGTGTGGGCAAACCCTTTCACTGGCTATCTCTTGCTCTTTATATACGTATAAAAAGCCTTGGGATTTTCCTTAATCCTGTTTGGCAATGACTTATTGTGACCCCTTTTAGCCGTCCTGACTCCTTGCTGAAGTTCTTTCCTACTTTCCTTATATTCCTCACAGGCTTCATCTGTTCCCAGCCTTCTTGCCCTTACGAGTGTTTCCTTTTTCTTTTTGACTAAGCTCACAATATCCCTCGCTATCCAAGGTTCCTGAAACTTGCCACATTTATCCTTTTTCTCACAGGAACATGCTGGTCCTGAATTCCTACCAACTGACATTCGAAAGTCTCCCACATGCCAGATGTTGATTTTTCCTCAAACATCTGCCCCAATCTAGATCTTTCAGTTCCTGCTAATATTGTTAGAATTCGCCTTCTCCCAATATAGCACCTTCACCCAAGGACCACTCTTATCCTTGTCCACCAGCACTTTAAAACTTACTGAATTGTGGTCACTGTTCGGGCACTCCCTGACTGAAACTTTAACCACCTGGCCGGGCTCGTTCCCCAATACCAGGTCCAGTATGGCCCCTTCCCTAGTTGGACTCTCTACATATTGTTTCAAGAAGCCCTCCTGGATTCTCCTTACAAACTCTGTCCCATCCAAGACCCGAGCAGGAAATATGTCCCAGTCAATATAGGGGAAGTTAAAATCACCCCCCACAACAACCCTGTTGCTTTTACACCTTTCCAAAATCTGCCTACATATCTGCTCCTCTATTTCCCGCTGGCTGTTGGGAGGCTTATAGTAAACCCCCAACATTGTCACTGCACCCTTCCTATTCCTGAGCTCTACTCCTATTGCCTCGCTTCATGAGCCCTCTGAGGTGTCCTCCCGCAGTACAGCTGCGATATTCTCCTTAACCAGTGGTGCAACTCCCCCACCCCTTTTACATCCCGCTCTATCCCACTTGAAACATCTAAATCCTGCCCATCCTGTCCCTCCCTCAACCAAGTCTCTGTAATAATAATAATAATAATAATCGCTTATTGTCACAAGTAGGTTTTAATGAAGTTACTGTGAAAAGCCCCTAGTGGCAACAACATCATAGTTACAAGTACCAATCCAAGCATCACTATGGTTAGCACTGTTGCTTCACAACTCCAGCGTCCCAGGTTCGATTCCCGGCTTGGGTCACTGTCTGTGCGGAGAGTGCAAGTTCTCCCTGTGTCTGCGTGGATTTCCTCCGGGTGCTCCGGTTTCCTCCCACAAGTCCTGAAAGACGTGCTGTTAGGTAATTTGGACATTCTGAATTCTCCCTCTGTGTAACCGAACAGGCGCCGGAATGTGGCGACGAGGGGCTTTTCACAGTAACTTCATTGCAGTGTTAATGTAAGCCTACTTGTGACATTGAAGACTATTATTATTAAGCTCTAAGTTCATCTGCCTTATCTGTTATTCTTCTCGCATTGAAACAAATGCACATCAGACCACCTGTCCCATTGCGTTCAACAACATCTCCCTGCCTGCCCAACCTCTGAGTTTTACTGGCCCTATTCTCCAGTTCCCCCTCAGTTATTTCACCATCTGACCTATTGCTCCGATTCCCACACCCCTGCCACACTAGCTTCAACTCTCCCGTGTGACACGAGCAAACCTCGTGGCCAGGATAATTATGCCCCTCCAGTTTAGATGCAACTCGCCCTTCTTAAACAGGTCCCAACAACAGATCCCAATGATCCAGATATCTGAAACCCTCCCACCTGCACCAGCTGTTTAGCCACGTGTTTAGCCGCACTATCTACCTATTTCTCGCCTCACTGGCACGTGGCACAGGGAGTAATCCTGAGATTACGATCCTAGAGGTTCTGTCGTTTAACTTTCTTCCTAACTTCCTGAAATCCTGCTGCAGGACCTTGTCACGCTTCCTGCCGGTGATACCAATATGTACCACAATCTCTGGCTGCTCACCCTCTCCCTTCAGAATGCTTTATGCTCGTTCAGAGACATCCTGGACTCTGGACCAGGGAGGCAATATACCATCCTGGAGTCATTGTCACGTCCATTGAAGCACCTATCTGTGCCCTGGCTATAAAATCCCCTATAAGTATTGGCCTTCTGCACTTTGTCCCTCCCTGCTTAACAACAGAGCCAGCCATGGTGCCACTGCTCTGGCTGCTGCTGCTGTTTTCTCCTGATAGGCCATTCTCCCCAATAGTATCCAAAATGGTATAATTGTTAGACTGTGGGACAGCCACAGGGGATTCCTGCACTAACTGCCTGCCCCTTTTAGCAGTCACCCATCTATCTTCCTGCAACTTGGGTGTAACCATGTCTCTAAAACTCCTATCTATGATGCTTTCCGCCACCTGCATGTCCCTAAGTGCACCCAACTGCTGCTCCAACCAATCCATGCGGTCTGTGAAGAGCTGCAATTGGGTGCACTTCCTGCAGATGTAGTTGTCAGGAATGCTGGAAGCTACACGGACCTCCCACATCTCACAAGTGAAGCAATTTACCCCTCTACTTTCCATTTCCAGAAACACTTAATAAATTAATTTCAGAATAAATACTTACTAAATTAAAATAAGTTAAAGTTAACTATATGTTTCCTAGCACTAGATTTCTACTCTAAATTTAAAATGTTAAACACAGTAATCTCCTGCCTCTGGTTTCGATACCCCTCTACCTATGATTAAGTATTTAATTAATTAGGTTTAATTTATTTAACAATGTTTTATTTTAAAATTGAGTGCAGATTCCCTACCAGCCAATCAGGTCAAAGCTTTTTTGGTTATTTTCACCTGGGGTCAGTTACTCTGTTTACACACCGGCTGGAACTCCGCCCTCTGACTCTGCTCCCAGTCAGCTGCACTCTTTGTAAATTCCCGGCTCCCACCAGGCTCTTTGAGGAAATGTAGGAAATGAAAGGAGCACCTTGCTCCCTCCTCACTGAACTCCCTCAGTCACCAAACTCCCCCTTTAGCACACTAATGCAGTACCGTTTTGTTTTGATCATGTACAATTGATCAAAACAAAAGATCAACATAACCACAGCTGCATAACCTTTCAATTGCCAGGCTGAAATACGTGACTCGCAGTCCAATTAAATGCCCTATAAATGAGTTAAACCTCAGGGTTTGGCCTGAACTCATGTTATTCTTTTGTTTCTACCCAGAGAGCGGTGATCAGCCATGACCACTGACAGAGGTGCTACTATTAGTTTTAGTGCTCCAGATTAGAGAGAACATTAGCACTTGATCACTTCTTGCTATCTTACACTTAAGAATATGATGTCAAATGAAAACAGAAGATAGTGGGTCAGGCAAATTGTACGCCAAGAGAAACAGAGTTGACGGCCGGGATTCTCCGAAATCCGGGCCAAGTGTTGACGCCGGTGTGTACACCGGAGTGGTGTATGCCGGCATCACCGGGCCTCCTGGCCCAGCGATTCAGCGGTCATCAGGGGGCCAGCATGGCGCCGGAGTGCTGCACGCTGCCCGACGCTGATATGCGGCCCTGCATGGCCAGCACAGGTCCTCGTATGTGTGCGACGGCTGTCTCCGTGCTGGTGCATGCACAACATGGCAGAGTCCTACAGTGGGCCCGCGCGGAAGGAGGTAGGTAGCCCCTGATCGCGGGCCTGGACACCGCGGAGGTCCCCCCGGAGTCAGATCCCCCGCCCCCCCCCCCACCAGGACGGCCACCGCAGCCTCACACCTAATTTGGTGGTACGAACCACGCCGGCGGGACTCGCCGGAACTCGGCGGGAATTCGGCCGGTCGAAGGCGGAGAATCGCCGCGGGGGCCTCTTTCACCGGCCCCGACCGGCGCCACGTCGCCCACGTGGGCGCGATTGGCACTGGAGCGGCCTGGCGGGAATGTCCCGCGTCACCGCCGATTCTCCGACCTGGTGCGGATTCAGAGAATCCCGGCCCACATGTCATGTCAATGTCCTTTCATCTGCTGAGTGTTTGCAGTATTTCCTATTCCACCTTTGGATTTCCAACATCCACAGTATTTTGCTTTGGTCGAAATGACAATAAGGCTGAGGGCGATGCCCCTTGTGGTTAAAGAAATTGCAAAAGAAATAATGGGGAACATAAAGTTATCAGGTAAAATGGCTTAGCAAGTAGCACAATGTGTATAACTTTAAATTAGTAAGACAGCAAAGAATCAAAATGTTTGCATCTGTTGAAAGTGATGTCTTAAATATAATGTCGAATGTAACACAATATAGTGATCAATGTTTTTTTATACTTTGTGGGACATGATCAAAGCTGGCAAGGCCAGCATGTGTTGCCCATCACTAATTGCCCTTGAATGACAATTTTGCTCTACCGTTTCAGAAGTCAACCACATTGCTGTGGATCTGGAGTCACATGTAGGCCAGACCAACAAAGGACGGCAGATTTCTTTCCCTTAAAGGCAGGGTTTTTATGACAATCGGTAATAGTTTCAGGGTCCCTATTACTGAAAGCAGTTTTCGATTCCAGATTTAGAACAAAATGTCACCGGCTGCCATGGCAGCATTTGAACCCCGTCCCCAGAGGAATAGCCTGGTCCTTTAGATTACTAGTCAGCAACATTACGGCTACGCCACCGCCTCTAATTTAACTCACTGTTAATGTGGGTAATTCCAGAGAGTGATGGATATTCTGTTTGGCTGCTGTATAAAGGCCAATAAAGCATCAAAGGAAGAAAATGTTTCCACTAGATGCAATGAGCTCCAAAACCAGGAGTCATAAATACAAGAGAGTCAATTAGGAATTCAGGACAAACGTATTTGTCCTGCGTGTAGAACTCTCAATCACAGAAATAATTGATGTGAATAACGGAAATGCAGTTAAGGGGAAAGCTCGATAAAAACAGAAGGGAGAAAGGAATAGAAGGACATGGTGATAGGGTTAGATGATGAGGAGCGTAAGGAGGACGGTGGCAGGTAAGAAACACCGATGCAAATCAGTTGGTCGAATGGCCTTTATCTGCGCTGTAAATTCTATAAAATTCTATATAAGTGTGTAAGTCATAAGGAGGGGACAAGTCAGGAGTGTGATGGAATACTCACCACTTGCCTGGATGAATGCAGCTCCATCAACACTCAGGAAGCTCAACATCATCCAGGGCAAAGCAGCTTGCTTGATTGCTCCACCTTCCACAAACATTCAAACCCTCCACCACCCACTAACAGTAGCAGCCGCTTAAATCATCTGCAAGATGCATTGCAGTAACTCACCAAGGTTCCTTCGACAGCACCTTCCAAACTCACGGCAACCACCATCTAGAAGGACAAGAGCAGCAGATACCTGGGAACCCTCACCACCTGGAGGTTCGCCTCCAAGTCACTCACCACATTGACTTGGAAATATGTCAGCGTCCTTCACTGTCGCTCGGACAACATCCTGGGACTCCCTCCCTAACCGCACAGTGGATGTATCTGGACCTCAAGGACTGCAACGGTTCAAGAAGGCAACTCACCACCTCCTTCTGAAGGGCAACTAGGGGTGGGCAATAAATGCTGGCCTAACCAGCGATGCTAACATCCTGTAAATTGAATTTTAAAAAATGCTGCTAGGGCTTTTGTGGCATTGTCTTCTCCTTCAAGGTTACCATAAATGTTGAACAAGAGGAAGATTTTGAAAAGTTCACACCATTCGCCTCAATGAGAAGCTCTTTACCTCATAATCAATATCCAAAACATCATATTCCCCCTTGGTTTGGAAGTGTTGTGTGTCTGCGTCCACAGTAAAGTTCACTTGCTTCTTATTTCTTTCAACTGCAACATAATGCCAGTGTTGATCATCTAGGAGACTGCCCAGTGTGACAGAAGAACGACCATTAATAGTTTGAAGTGTTGCATCACCTGGAATACAACAAGACAGAAAGCATAAGAAACAGGAGTAGTAGTCAGCCATTGTTCTCTTCTAGCCCGTTCCATTATTCAATGAGATCATGGCTGATCTTCCACTTCAACATCATTTTGCTGCACTATCCCCATATCCCTTGACGTTTTTAATATGCAGCAACCTGTCGACCTCATTCATCAACATACTCAAAGACTGAGCCACCACAGCCCACTGGGGCAGATACCTCAAAAGATTCATCACCCTCTGAGTGAAGAGATTGTTTCTTACTTCAGTTCTAAATGATCTTTCCCTCATTCTGAGATGGTGTCCCCTAATTTCTCCTCTTGAAATAACACCTTCATCCCAGGAATTAATCCCAGGATTTATTCACTCCTTCTATGACAAGTATTTCTTTCCTTAGGTAAGGAGACCAAAACAGAACATAGTACTCCAAGTTAGGCCTCATCAAGGCTTTATATAATTGCCTGAAGGCATCATTGCTCCTATACTCAAATCCTCTCGCAAACATACAATTCTTCGATACAATCAGCCCAAATATTAGTGCCCTCATCCAGCACCACAAGCAATTGAATTGATGCAAAGCCTTCCACTGATGGCACAGTTCTTATCATGGCCCAACACCACTTTTTGTCCATCTTCTCCTAACCCCTCTGTCCCCAGCTTCCTGTACTGAAGTTCTATGGATTGTTAAGGAACAATTTTATGGTTAGATAATTTACAGTTTTCTGGCTTCAAGATTGAGTTCAACAACTTTAGATCATAACCACTGCCCTCATTTTCTGTGTAATTATTTATGCCTCCTCTAGACTCATCTTTTGTTCCTAAATGTATTCTATAAATACTACATAGGCTTGCGTCATCATCCTATTTACCTTCTACCCTATCACAGACCTAAACCTTCAATTTTCCCCGCTTAACACAGGAGGCTTCTCAATCCCTAGCAATCCCTTTATAACAGGAATGAACAAGATTCCATACCCAAACTGATCTCCAATAAGAGTTTGCCTTTCTTCAGTTCCAGCGTGATGTAATCTCCTCGTTGTCCCTCTCCATGCAGGACCACTCCGTCGCTTTGCATTGTCTTGAACTTCAGGGAGATAGCATCCTTCACCGTGGTCACGCTCTTCTGGTTGAACCTGTAGAACATCGAGCTCTTCCCATCGAAATCCGCAACATCCGATTCTGTGAAAGTAAACCTGGGCTGTGATTGCTCAGAAATATTCCGTACAAATTTCAAGACTGTTATTGGAAAACTGGCATCTCACTGTCTTCTGATGTAAGGTTAAATAATAATAATAATAATACTGGAGCTATCTGAATTGTACACAAGAGCTACACATATGCTGGTGGATTAGGGACAAAAAATACGTCAGGAAGTAATTTACGACAGGAAGTAAAATACAACAGGAAGGCAGACAGCATTATCAGAGATCCCTCCAACCCAGGCTTTGCCCTCTTCCAGACCCTCCATCAGGCAGAAGGTAAAGGAGTCTGAAGACCCGCACATCCAGACATAGGAACAGCTTCTTCCCCACAGCTACAAGACTCCTCAACGACTCCCCCTCGGACTGATCTGTTCCCTGTAAGAACACTATTCACGACGCCCTATGCTGCTCTTGCTCATGTATTTGCTTTGTTTGGCCCCTTGTTCCGCACTGTAACCAATCATTGTTTGTCGATGTACCATTTGTCAATGTTCTCTGTTGATCTGCTTGGCAGAGAGGATACAAAGAGTAGGGATTAATGGGTCCTTTTCAAATTGGCAGCAGTAACCAGTGGGGTACTGCAGGGGTCGGTGCTGGGACACCAGCTATTCACAATATATATTATGATTTGGATTAGGGAACAAAATGTAACATCTCAGTGTGCAGATGATACCAAATTAGGTGTGAGGGTTAATTGTGATGAGGATGCAGGGATCCTATAGCAAGATCTGGACAGGTTGGGCGAATGGGCAAACCAATGGCAGATGCAGTATAATTTGGATAAGTGTGAGGTTATTCATTTTGGAAGCACAAACAGGAAGGAAGATTACTACCTGAATGGTTGTAAATTGGGAGAGGGGAGTGTGCAGCGGGACCTGGGTGTCCTTATGTACCATTCGCTGAAGGTAAGCATGCAGTTGCAGCAGACGGTAAAGAAGGCTAATGGTATGTTGGCCCTCATTGCAAGAGGTTTCGAGTATAGAAGCAGGGATGTGTTGCTGCAATTGTACAGGGTCTTGGTGAGGCCACACTTGGAGTATTGTGTGCAGTTTTGGTCTCCTTCTCTGAGGAAGGATGTTTTTGCTCTCAAAGGAGTGCAGCGAAGGTTTACAAGACTGATTACAGGCATGGCGGGACTGTCATATGAGGAGAGATTGACTAGGTTGGGATTGTTCTTGCTGGAGTTCAGAAGAATGAGGGGAGATCTCATAGGGACTTATAAAATTCTAACAGGACTAGACAGGGTAGATGCAGGGAAGATGTTACCAATGATGGGTGTGTCCAGAACCAGGAGTCACAGCCTGAGGATTCAGGGTAAACCATTTCGGAAGGAGATAAGGAGACATTTCTTCACACAAAGAGTGTGGAATTCATTACCACAGGAAGTAGTTGATGCTAAAACTTTGAATACATTCAAGAGGCGGCTGGATATAGCACTTGGGGAGAATAGGATCAAAGGCTATGGGGAGAAAGCAGGATTATGCTATTGAGTTGGATGATCAGCGATGATCGTGACGAATGGCGGAGCAGGCTCAAAGGGCCAAAAGGCCTCCTCCTGCTCCTATCTTCTATGTATCTATGTATTATTCTTTTGTCTACGATGTATGTATTCTGTACGTTCCCTCGGCCACAGAAAAATACTTTTCACTGTACTTTGGTACATGTGACTATAAATCAAATCAATCAAGCAATCAATCAATTGGAAATGCTTTGATGGATTTTAGCTCATTTTGCAGGGGGAGAAAACGCACAACGTTCTTTCACTGTTTTAAGAATCACAGTGGGGATAATGAGTGAAATAATGTGAGCAAAGATAACGAGAGTGAGGTTTCTGAGAGTGAGGATTACGAGATGAGGATAAAGGAGGGTGGGAATGAGAATGGGGATTATGAAAGTGAAGACTTTGAAAGTGGGGATTATCAGAGTCAGGAGAGTGAGGATGTTATAAATGTAGTAATGAAAATGCAGATAACAGGAGTCAGGATATGTGGACCGCTGACAAGAAATGCAGATAATAAGAGTGAGGATAACAGAGTTGCAATTACTGATAATAGGAATGCAAATAATCGGAATGTGGATAATCACAGAACAATGCAGTGCCGAAGAGGCCCTTCAGCCTCGACACATGAGAACACCTAATCCTATTTGCCAGCACTTGGCCCATAGCCCCGAATGTATGACATGTAAAGTGCTCATCCAGGTCCTTTTTAAAGGATGTGAGACAATCCGCTTCTACCACCCTCCCAGGCAGTGCACTCCAGACCGTCACCACCCTCTGGGTAAAAAGGTTTTTCCTCAAATCCCCCTTAAACCTCCTGCCCTTCACCATGAACTTGTGTCCCCTCGTAACTGACCCTTCAACTAAGGGGAGCAGCTGTTCCCTATCCACCCTGTCCATTCCCCTCATAATCTTGTAAACCTCGATCAGGTGGCCCTCAAGTCTTCTCTGCTCCAGCGAAAACAACCCAAGCCTATCCAACCTCTCTTTATAACTTAAGCATTCCACCCCAGGCAACATCCTGGAGAATCGCCTCTGCATCCCTTCCAGTGCAATCACATCTTTCCTATAATGTGGCGACCAGAATTGCACACAGTACTCCAGCTGTGGCCTCACCAAAGTTCTATGCAGTTCCAACATGACCTCCCTGCTTTTGTAATCTATCCCTCGATTGATAAATGCAAGTGTCCCATATGCTTTTTCACCACCCTATTAACCGGCCCTTTTGCCTTCAGTGAGCTATGGACAAACACTCCAAGGTCCCTTTGTTCCTCATACCTTCCCAGTGTCAGGCCATTCATTGAATACTTCCTTGTCACATTACTTGTTCCAAAGTGTATCACCTCTCACTTTTCAGGGTTGAATTCCATCTTCCTCATTTCTGCCCATTTGACCATCCCGTCTATATCTTCCTATAACCCAAGACACTCAACCTCACTGTTAACCACTCGGCCAATCATTGTGTTATAGATTCATAGAATTGACAGTGCAGAAGGAGGCCATTCAGCCCATCGAGTCTGCACCAGCCCTTGGAAAGAAATGAAATGAAATGAAAATCGCTTATTGTCACAAGTAGGCTTCAAATGAAGTTACCGTGAAAAGCCCCTAGTCGCCACATTCCGGCGCCTGTTCGGGGAGGCTGGAACGGGAATCGAACCGTGCTGCTGGCCTGCCTTGGTCTGCTTTCAAAGCCAGCGATTTAGCCCTGTGCTAAACCAGCCCCTTGCTTGATACCACACCTCCACCCTATCCCCGTAACCCAGTAACCCCACCTAGCCTTTTGGATACTAAGGGGCAATTCAGAGTGGCCAATCCACCTAAAATGCACATCTTTGGACTGTGGGAGGAAACCGGAGCAGCTGGAGGAAATCCACGCAGACACGGGGAAAATGTGCAAACTCCTGACGGACAGTCAATCGTGGTCAGATTTGAACCAGGAACCCTGAAGCTGTGAGGTAGCAGTAGTGCTAACCACTGTGCCACCATGCCACCCAAATGTACTAATCCTACCCCCACAATCATCTATGTCATTTATATAAATGACAAACAATAGGAGGCCCAGCACAGATCCTTGTGGTACGCCACTAGACACTAGCTTCCAGTCACTAAAGCAGCTGTCTGTCATCACCCTCTGTCTCCTACAGCTCAGCCAATTTTGAATCCAGATACCCTGTAACCATCTGCATGTGCCTTCTTTATAAGTTTCCCATGTGGGACCTTGTCAAAGGCTTTGCTGAAATTCATGTAAATGACATCAACTGCACTACCGTCATCTACACACCTGGCCACATGTTCAAACAATTCAATCAAATTTGTTAGGCATGGCCTCCCTCTGGCAAAGTCATGCTGATTATTCCTGATCCAACTTTGGCTCTCCAAGTGGAGATTGATTCCCTCCTTCAGAATTTTCATCAATAGTTTTCCTGTTACTGAACGTGAGACTCCTGGGGCGAAATTCTCCCCCAACGGCGCGATGTCCGCCGACTGGCGCCCAAATCGGCGCCAATCAGACGGGCATCGCGCCGCCCCAAAGGTGCGGAATGCTCCGCATCTTTGGGGGCCGAGCCCCAACATTGAGGGGCAAGGCCGACGCCGGAGGGATTTCCGCCCCGCCAGCTGGCGGAAATGGCGTTTGTTGCCCCGCCAGCTGGCGCGGAAATGCGGCGCATGCGCTGGAGCGTCAGCGGCCGCCGACAGTTTCCCGGCGCATGCGCGGGAGCGTCAGCGGCCGCCGACAGTTTCCCGCGCATGCGCAGTGGGGAGAGTCTCTTCCGCCTCCGCCATGGTGGAGGCCGTGGCGGAGGAGGAAGGGAAAGAGTGCCCCCACGGCACAGGCCCGCCTGCGGATCGGTCGGCCCCGATCGCGGGCCAGGCCACCGTGGGGGCACCCCCCGGGGTCAGATCACCCCGCGCCCCCCCCAGGACCCCGGATCCCGCCCACGCCGCCTGGTCCCGCCGGTAAATACCAGGTTTAATTTACGCCGGCGGGACAGGCAATTTCTGGGCGGGACTTCGGCCCATCCGGCCAGAGAATTGAGCGGGGGGTCCCGCCAACCGGCGCGGCCTGATTCCCGCCCCCGCCCAATCTCTGGTACCAGAGACTTCGGCGGGGGCGGGATCCACGGCGGCCACCGGCCATTCTCCGACCCAGCGGGGGGTCGGAGAATGACGCCCCTGGTCTGTACTTCCCTGGGAGTGCAGACAATAGAAGGGTAACACCGGGAGTGTGTGAATAATGCGAATGCTGTTCATGGAATTGTGGGTATTGGGAGTGTAGATATAGGAGTGTGAATAATGGGAGTATAAATAACTGAGGTCTAGGTATGTGCTTTGTATTTTGTAAGAAACGAGTAAACTGGCAGAATTTTATGAAGCCTTGATTTTGAAGATTTTCTTTCCTCCGGTGCATTTTTAATTTCCCATCACTTTAACATCTGGTGTTGTGTTATTTGGCAGTCTTTGCTTCCCCACAGATGCTTTCCATAGGGATTGTGCTCTCACTGTAAAGCTGCTATTGCTATTACTGCTTGGAATTTTAAGGCGGTAGCTCAAAGCCTTTAAAACTCAGCAGAACCTCGATTATCTGCTAACGTAGAGAGAAAATCCCCTGCTTGAAGGGTAATAAAAATTGATGAATAATTGGACAGTTCCCCAATACTTTGCCTGAAATAGAAGAATAAATTCTGTGAGAAACGAAGGACCTCTCACACAAGGCAAAGCTTTTGCAAAATCACCTCTTTGGTCTCTTCGAATTGCCTTCAGATAAGGTGTCGCCTGCGTGCTCTTTCACCTCTGCCTCAGGATGTTGTGGTTTCAAAGAAATCCTGCTCTAGAAATTTGAGCACACAATCGAGGCTGACACTCCAGAGGACCACCGAGGGAATGCTGCACTATCAAAGGTGCCATCCTTCAGACAAGCATTAAACCAAGCTCCGATCTCCCGCTTATAATGTGGATGCAAACCAAAAAAGGGCCCCTGTGTTCAGGACAATATTTAACCTTCATTCAACAACACTGAACCTGCAGACCTGGCCCTTTTTGTGAGACTTTGAGAGAAAGAATTGGCTGCCAAACTTCCTAGATTACAACTTCAAAAAGTACTTTGTTGGCTGAAAAGTCGTTTGGTAAATCCTGAGGTTGTTAAAGGTGCTAGATAAATGCAAACTCTTCTTTTCTCCTCAGATTCCTAGCATGCAAATGCAAGACTTACATTTTTATATTTTAAACATAAAGTGGATGACCAGGAGGGAAAGATTCACAGTTTGTTTGTCTCCTGGATTGAAAGTTGAAGGCGTAAGTGATTGAAAATAGTAAAATCCAGGCAGCAACTAATGAACATTCCCTCATGAACATCTGACCAACCAGAAGAAAAAGATCGGGGCTAAAGTCAGTCAGGCCAGATTTCACACACATACCATTGGAAAATCCTCACATGTGCCTAAACTAGGAGGCCCAAAGCTCACAGCAACGTAGGCCTTAAGCCTCCAAGTAACTACTAAATTACCAGTCACACCTCCTGAGGCAGCATGCCTGTTTGGGTCGCAGAAGCCTTCAACTGGAGGAGGGAAGGGTAGACGATCACTGATGTGAAGCGAGGAGGAGCTCCACTTTAAAGTATAATTTTTGACCTCCATAATTTTTGCTAGCCACGGTGAACTCCTGGAAAGCTGAAGAAATCTGGTGCCTGCTCCCCTAATGAGTTTGTCGGAGGGGTCGATCGACAGGTGTTAGCCCCCCGGAGCTCCCAAGTTCACGTGGTGTTGAATATAACAGCTGCAAATATCTCCTCTAACTTCTGATTGCTGTGCACAGAGGGCTCGTTGCACTGTGCACTCCCTTTAAGATTAGATGTGCGGCTGTGCCTGTATGCATCTTTAAGGGAATGTCGCTTGTGCATACTCTGCATCACTGCGCACACACACACAGCTTAGAGAGAAAACTGTTAGTCATCCAAAATACCGATTGCCGAACCATTGCTAAGTTCATCGCTGTTGGGCATTTCATGCCCCTACCATGGGCATAACGATATTGAATATACCACCCCCAACCATCCAATCTATCTTTAAATGCTGAAGTGTATATAGGTTTGCTGACCTGAACTAGTCTTTGATGATCTCAAGTTTACAGAGTGTGGAAGATGGGAGGCTGGTCAAGTTGACGAATGTGATATAAAATAGTTACTTTAGAGATATTAGTTAATGTAATGTAGAGGTAGGCCAGTCTAATTCTGGTGAGTTCACAGACAAAGGATTTCAGACCGCATGGCAAAGCAAAGGAAGAGGTGTGTCCACCAAAGGAGGAGAAAAGGATGCTGGGTAATAGGGGCCAGAGGAAGAGATTGGAAGTGAGCCAATCAGAATGTCTGACTAGGTCAGGAGGGGTATAGGATGACCTATGGGAATCGTGTATGTGAAACTTGATGCCATTTGAATGTATCAGTAGAGACTCCTTTGTTCTACAGACTCACTTGATTCCAGAAGTGTACGAAGCAGGATGTGCTTTGTGCTACTGTGAACTGAGTAAAGATTGCAAGCTAAATAAAATAACTAATGCTGTACCTGCAAATCCATCTCGACTTATATTGAGGCCAGACTGACGGGTAAAGAAATTTGGGATTTGACAATTGGTGCCGAAAACCCGGGATTTCTCAAGACGGTTCTGACCAACTGCGAAATCAGAATTAGACTGATTATGAACAGGAGGATGGGGAAAAAGGGCCCACAATGTACAGCTGGAAAATGACCGCGCATTGATTTTTCCCCCCTTCTTATCGTCTGATTAGTCTGGTCACTCGCGGTTGGTACGGAAAGATCGTCTCGACGAAATCAAAGGTCAGTCTGGGGATTAGCAAATTAAACTGATGGGATATCATAATTGATAGTTCAGTTTTGGGTTAATTGTGTTGTTGACGACTGATGTGATTTCAGCAGATGAGGGGTCAGTTAAATAAGTGTTTTTAAATCTGAAGATGGTTCAACTCCATGTGTGAGTTCTGATTCGGCTTGGGTTAGGTTATGGGTTGATGGGACATCTAAAATTGAAGATGGTTCAACTCCATGTGTGAGTTCTGATTCGGCTTGGGTTAGGTTATGGGTTGATGGGACATCTAAAATTGAAGATGGTTCAACTCCATGTGTGAGTTCTGATTCGGCTTGGGTTAGGTTATGGGTTGATGGGACATCTAAAATTGAAGATGGTTCAACTCCATGTGTGAGTGTTTTAAATCTATAGTTGATTAAGCTAAAATTGTACCCTTGGACTGTGGTGGCGAAAGGCGCAGTTCTGAGGACTAGTTGAGATTGTGGGGAATTGCTTGGATAAATTTCAAGACAAGAACATCCATACAGCTAGATGCTGCATATTGGTTGAAGCAGAAGTCTCTCAAAGGGTTAACAGCAGCAGCCAAAGTTAAAGACGACAGACAGTGCTTCTCACTCAGACCTTGAGATAACAGCAGCAGCCTGTAGTGTAATCGGATACCTTTCCTTTGAGTCAGTGAACTCCAGCAAAGTTATGTTTTGAATTAATTAAAGGAAACCAGTAGGTTTCTCCACCTCTTTGATAAAAGTTATTATTTTCGAAAGCAACTGATTGAAATTGCTAGAATCTTAAGTTTTACTTACTTGAAATAATGTTTATCTCATTTTATTTGTAAATTAATAGAAACTTGAAGAAGATCACTGACACCATTTTAAAAAGTGTAAATCTGGAGATGACAGTTGACTTTGCCAACATTTTTGAGAATGTAAGAAAAACTGGTTAAAAGAAAAATTGTTAAGATAAAGAATTAATTAAGTTGTAAATGTTATACAAGTTTGTGTTAAGCAAATCATAAATTTAGTTCTGAGTTGAGATCAGAGCTAAGCTTGCAAGTTGCAGTAATTCAATTTGAATTTTCAAACATTTTAAGTTTTAAAAGAACACTGTTAGAACCTTTTCAATCGTTTTGCCAAGGAAAAAAAAAATTGCCATTGGTTATAAATAAGCAAATATTAAAAAATATATATATATATTTTTTTAAAAAGAGCCAAAGTATGAAAGCTAAAGAGTTTATGGAGACAATATTGTCAAGAGGAAAGAGATAAGATCATGTTATCAAGTTGGCAGGACAATGCCCTTAAAATGGGAATTCCAATTAGTGAACAGGGTAACAAAAAAACATTACAGGTCTTGAAAAAGGAATGTGCATCAAAAAAAAACGCGCAAGTAGAGACAGGAAAGGCTCGGGTCAAACAAAAGATGAGCTACGTAGTACAATGGCTGGCCTTGAATTGACAGAAAATGATCAATTCAATAATTTAAAATTGTCAGTAAAAGTTCCGACTGCACCTGTAGCATTGTCTGCACTAATACCAGAACCACCAGAGTATAATAATTTATATCCAGTCACTGCTCCCCAGATTCCAATCATGCCAGTAACTCCAGCCCTTTTGGTTGATAGTGTGGGTCCCGATTTACCATCTTCATGATCAGTAGAGAAAGAGGAGCTCTGTTCCGCAAGCCCAATTAGCTCTAGGACCCGAACTCGGACAGCGAGAGAAGGGCTTGATCCTAACCAGAAACAATTAAGCATACCACCTAAATCCCTCCAGACCAAGGGGAAACCGCAAATTTCGAGAACAAAGGGAGCTGCAACAGATGATTTTGAAGAGAAAGAACTCCCTCTAGTGACAGGGAAGGACGTCGAAGTCTTGGAAGAACCAGAGGAAATAGCTAGAATGCCCCCTGGTGAGATTCAAAGACAGTTGCCGATAAAAGACAGGCAGCAGAAGGAGATTATCCAACCCAAAGGAGGGGGTACCCACCAAGGGGAGGACAGACGAGATACACTGACTTCTCCCAGGCAAACCCTTTCCCAACACAGGATTGACGAGCTAATTTAGGCATAAGGACTCTCCAATCGGACAGGGAACCTATTATCTCTCTGCAGATAGGAGATCAACATCACTCATTTGTAATCGACACTGGAGCAGCCATGTCTTCGGTACAATCAGAACTTCGACTACCATTATCCGACCACACGCAGCAATTGTCGGGGTTCCAAGGACAGGTGTGTGAGTATCCTATTTCTGAACCTGTGACAGTCACTTACGAGAATAAGTCTGCAGATCATCAGTTTGTAGTGACTACTGGATTGGACTGTAACTTGTTGGCCCGAGATTTACTGTGTATCTTCCAGCTACAGCTAGAGTACAGAGACGAAGGGGTAACGGTCCAATCATGGAGGATGAGACAACAGTGCTATATTTCTATCACCCCCAGTGGTGGATGTTAGACATTGAACATTCACTGCATCACATTACCCTGGCCTATGACAGAACCGGACAAAACAGGGAGTTGGAGTACAAATACCGGCCATTAATTGGGACCGAATGGCCAATCAAGGTTACAGCCACAGTCACGGGAAAAGAACATACAGCCGATTTTGTTACAATACCACCACATTTATGGCCACAGTCAGCTTCGGTAAGCCCTCATATTACACGTCAGGTCCACGACCAGTACCATGGGGTCTGGGGCAAATGGTAAGGAGGGCAGTGGATCATTCGGATCCAACAGAGTACGCACTTCAAGTCATGCCGGACGGCACTGCCGTAACATATTTTGAGGTCCCTGAAACAATTAACACTCGACTGCAGCATCACTGAGGACATGATGTTTTGGAATATGTCAATCCACAGGTCTGGGCGAAATACCCATCACAAGTGGGAAAGACAAATGTTACACCTATTAAGGTAACGATTAAGGATCATGTAAAGCTACCTTCCATTCGGCAATACCCCGTGAAATCCCAAGCTGCTCCGTCTATAGACAAATTAATTCAAGAGCTGTTGCAACAGGGTATTTTGGTCCCTTGCCAATCAGAATGTAACACCCCCATACTTGCTGTGCCTAAACCAGCCAAACCAGACCAGTACCGATTAGTACAGGATTTACGTTCAATCAATGCCATCGCATAGCCGTTACATGCTCTCACCCTCCAACAGGATATTACGGTGTATGCTTCCACTCGGTCATCGCACTACTGAGGCAACTGCAGACTCAGCATCTTACCGCAGCTCGTCAGAATAGGTATGAGATATACCTTTTGAACAATCCACGTCTGACGTTTAAACACTGTACCACTATCAATCCAGCCTGTTTTCTCAGTGGTCCCCCTGTCCGTGAAGACGCACCTGGCCACGACTGTTTAGCCTTGATTCAGGAAACTACCACAATAAGGGACGATTTGAGTGATATTTCGTCAGAACAACCTGACATGATTATGTGTGGTCAAATATCCCACCGGGGTTTAGCTAATGACCTACTGCAGGCCCTTCTTATGCCCACGCAGATTTCCGTTATTAAATGCGCTGCCCACACAAATGGTAAGACCCTAGTCGACATTGGTAATGAACAAGCAGATTGTGCAGCGCGGACAGCCGCGCAAATTCAGCAAGTGATGGTGCCTAAAATGTTAAGTCAGACTAAACGATCTACTATAAATATGTCTGCTTCTGACAAGTCAATGCCAACCATCCAAGACGTGATTAGGTTACAGGAGGACGCTCCTGAGAGTGATAAACAAATGTGGAAACGGTTAGGTTGTACATATGATTCTGTTTCCTCTTTATGGACCACGTCAGCACATCAGACTTGTATGTCTGATGTACTGGCTTTATGGGTCACTGAATGTGTACACTTTGCAACTCATTGTGGGGCTCGGGGGACTAGTGATTTGTTGCTGGACACTTGGTGGCACCCTAAAATGCAGGGGTTGGCTCAGAAGATCAGCACTCGGTGTTTGATTTGTCAGCAATATAACACCGGAAAAGGTATCCCTTGTGGGATGGGGCAAACCCCGTTGCCCAGTGGTCCCTTTGAGACGCTCCAAATGGATTACATTGAGTTGGAAAGGTGTCAATGTTATAAATATGTTTTGGTCATTGTGGATGTGTTCAGCAGATGGGTTGAGGCGTTTCCGACTATCGATAATAAAGCTGCTACTGTGGTTAAAGTTTTGATGCGGGAAATCATTCCCCGGTACGGTATACCAGCTCAGTTAAGTTCTGATAATGGGCCTCATTTTACTGGACAAATTAACAAGGAGTTTTGCTCCCAGTTGGGCATACGCCAGCAGTTACACTGTGCTTACAGACCGCAGGCGGCCGGGTTGGTTGAGAGACACAATCAGACCCTCAAAACTAAATTGGCTAAATTAAGAGCACACACGGGACTGACATGGCTTAAGTCGCTCCCCGTTGCCCTCTTCCAGCTGCGGGTTACACCTGCGGGACCGGCCCGGCTCTCTCCTACCGAGATTCTTTATGGCAGGCCTCTTAGAACTCCCTGGAGCCTGCAGGTTCCCAGACTGGTTCAGTTTCACCATATGACTGAAGAGATGACCACCTATGTTCTAGCCCTCACGCAGGTGCTCAAGGAGCTCCATGGCCAGGTCCGCGCGGCTCACCAGCCATCGCCCCCAGTACCTAGCTCACTTTCAGTCCAGCCCGGCAGTTATGTCATGGTCAAAAATTGGACTAGGAAGGGGTCGGAGCCGCGATGGGACGGGCCCTTCCAAGTTCTCCTTACCACCCCCACAGCAGTTAAAGTGGAGGGGCGAAGTGCTTGGGTCCACCTTCATCACTGTAAATTGGGTCCATCTCCACTACTGTAAAAGGTCGGTTACTAACCTGCCTCCCTTCTCCAGTGCTATTTTACAGGTGTGGAGCATGATGGGGTGGCTACGCACCGTCTGTGTGATATTTGGCCTCACTTCGCTTGGAGTGTTATTGGCGACGGACATGGAAAAGGGGAATATTATCTACATTTGTAACCCCAACCAATCTACAAGGATACATCACCTATGCAAAGGTGATGTTCTTCGCTGCCCCCATATACGAGGACATGGTATCGACTCATGGAAGGTCGTCAAAGTTAAGGAGAATGCAGGACTCATGAAGCAATTGCACCGGTCCCGGCGATGGGAAGGGAACATTATATAGACATTGCCTTGTTTTTGGAATACATGTAAATTTGATTTTGGATATGTTAAGATTGGTGCAATAAAGGTAACATCAGGCCGTCAGGAGAGCGTAGGAAGAGGCTGTGAGAGAGAGAGAGGGACTAGAGAGAGGACGGGGCGTGTGAGAAGGGAAGTACAGCTAGAACGTAGGTTACCGGGAGATACACTTAAGTTAGTTAAAGGCCAAACTGAGGAAAACCTGGGTAGTATGAATCTCTTCTACCAGATTTACCACCGCTTGTATGGCCACGGACAGGTTGTCTGCTACCCGAACCCCGCAGCGGTGTCTAGGTTATTTTCTGTTTCACCGCTTTGGGGCACTCCCCAAACGGTGGTTCATTGTCAGCGTTCCGAGCCACTGCCCGAGCAAGTCACTCTTCCTTACGATCCGGGCTCAGCACCACCGGCTATTTGCCTTCCCCTTCCTCGGGATAATTCCCATTCACAGTATGATAGGCTGCAACGGTGGAGGGCGTATATACCTAGCCACTTCACTCCCAATAGGGATTCCCGGTCGTACGAGAATTGTTTCAGCAGTGAAGGATACGGCTGTTTGCTCGTAGAGGTGGAAACGAATATAACATGTCTGTTCCCCACCTGTATGGACAGGAGGTGCCATATCACCCAGGCGTCTGGCCAATGCGTTTGTTACAACACCACTTGCGTTCCATTGAACGCCGGCCTCCAGCTCCTTTGTGGCTGGGCGAATGTCTCTCATATCACTGTTGGGACTAGGGCTGTCCACATTGCTAGGCGGCCCGAATGGGCGTTTAGAAGCTGGATAAACTGGGCTACTGGGGGATCCTTACGCAACCGATATACTGATTGTGATGCTAGCCTGCACACGGAGCAAGGATACTACTTTTTATTTAATGGCACAGCGACCAATGTTTTGTCACCCCCATTTCCCCGCCAAATTGCTGTTGGGACTCTAGTCCCTACCACAGTCCCCTGCCCTTCGGCGTGGAAGCTGCATAATCAGTTAGCACGCCGGGCAGTCTCGGCTGAATTTTGCGAGAACTGGAAAAAACCTCAGGTTCTCGCACTCAACCGGGGTCACTCAGCCGGACGGGGGATTCTGAGCGTCTTGACACTGGGAGGTGTGGGGGGTTCCTTGGCTGTCAGCAATAGGAATTATTTTATTTGTGGCCTTACCATCTTGGGAAATGAAACCTTGGGAGCCCTCGGGGCAATAACCAAGGAATTGTCTCAGCTACGGTTGTTTGCAATGCAGAACCGGTATGCTCTTGACTATCTTCTGGCCCGTGAGGGTGGGGTATGCGCCATAGTGCAGGGCAAGTGTATCATGGGAGTTCAGGACTTGACCGCTACCATCACTAAATTTATGGATCACATACGGGATCACCTGGACAGAATGCAGGATCCTGGCTCTTGGGGTAACTGGGGATTTGGAGGTTGGAAGGACTGGTTGATAAATATGGCCATGTATTTAGTGGTGGCTATCGGCTGCATCTTTGTGGGCCTAGCCATCCTTAAATGTGTGATGGGTAGAATGCGGGGTGCACTGGAACAGATCAATGCCCCTAAAATCTTAGCTGTTAAAATCCATGAGGGTGCAGCAGATGAAGGGGGGCTAAGCCAGGAATTGGAAATGCAGCGACGGATCTTTTTAGATGAGGAACCGTAGCTATGGATTGGATAGTTCGGTTATCATGGAATGATAACAGGAGGGAATGACAATTGTGATATAAAATAGTTACTTTAGAGATATTAGTTAATGTAATGTAGAGGTAGGCCAGTCTAATTCTGGTGAGTTCACAGACAAAGGATTTCAGACCGCATGGCAAAGCAAGGAAGAGGTGTGTCCACCAAAGGAGGAGAAAAGGATGCTGGGTAATAGGGGCCAGAGGAAGGGATTGGAAGTGAGCCAATCAGAATGTCTGACTAGGTCAGGAGGGGTATAGGATGACCTATGGGAATCGGGTATGTGATACTTGATGCCATTTGAATGTATCAGTAGAGACTCCTTTGTTCTACAGACTCACTTGATTCCAGAAGTGTACGAAGCAGGATGTGCTTTGTGCTACTGTGAACTGAGTAAAGCTTGCAAGCTAAATAAAATAACTAATGCTGTACCTGCAAATCCATCTCGACTTTTATTGAGGCCAGACTGACGGGTAAAGACATTTGGGATTTGACAAAGTCAGCATTGGAATAGACAAGTCATGAGGTAACAAAAGCGGGGATGAGGATGTGATCTGCAGATGAGCTAGATGAGGGTTGGAGATGGGTGATGTTATGGAGGTGGACTTGTTGATGTTGGAAAGGGTATGGAGTCTGAAGATCAGCTCAGGGTGAAATATGATTCCATAGTTAGTCTTGTCCATCCTTAGACAGTGGCTAGGTAGAAGGTTGCAGTTGGTAGCTCGTCATGGGTGCGTAATGCTGCAAACAATACTTCAACTGTGGTTAACTAAAATCTTGCACCATTTTAGCATTACATCTTTTAAGGTGCTCGTAAACCCTTGGTTGGTGGGCCACCCTTGAAAATCACTGAAGTATAGCAATATATTGTCAGAGGTTGACCTAAAAGAACATCACACAGGCTGCCTATGACTAGAATATGGCACCGAGGTTCCCTCCATGACTCATACCTCTTTCAAAATGAAGGATTGCTTTCCGCAAATATGTCATAATCCATGGGATCTCACCATCGGAAACAATGACACCTGCACCAAGAACCTAAAAATAACGCCACACTTCCTGGGACCCTCTAGAAATTGTCTTGAAGATGTGCAATAAAATATTAATTTACAATGTCACCAGCTGGACATTTATTACTTTATAATTTCATCGGCTGGATGTACATATGTATTGAACTTTTTTGAAATGGATACTTTTCCTAAGTAAAGAGTATTGGCTTACAACAGCTATTATGTTGTATTTGCGAAGGATTCAAACTTTACGGAACCAATGAGTAAATAGAGCTCTCAGAGAGAGAGAGAGAGAGAGAGAGAGAGAGGGGTCACGTGACCCAGCTCTTGGGTGAAAGGACACTGGGTTTAGTATAATCAGAGAGAGACTGTCACAGGGGCGACAGCCTCACCCGATCTCTTTTACTTCTGAAACCTCTCTCATCAATGATGTGGAGATGCCGGCGTTGGACTGGGGTGAGCACAGTACGAAGTCTTACAACACCAGGTTGAAGTCCAACAGGTTTGTTTCGATGTCACTAGCTTTCGGAGCGCTGCTCCTTCCTCAGGTGAATCCTCACCTGAGGAAGGAGCAGCGCTCTGAAAGCTAGTGACATCGAAACAAACCTGTTGGACTTTAACCTGGTGTTGTCAGACTTCGTACTGTGCTCTCTCATCAAAGCACAGCTGTTTGTGATTTTAAAAACCCACCAGAGGACCTCACTGTTGTAAACAGAGATTGCATAAAGGAGGATGCTGAACCAGCAGCATTTCCTCCAGTCGGAAACCCAAATACCAGCAGCTACTTTGGAAAGGGACCATTCAACTGCAGCTGAACATCTGGACAAGGCATGAATTTTATTTTCTGACTTTACTTGTCACTTGGCAAAGTTTATAATAGCTAATGCACTGCAGAATGTTATTTCTTTCTTGAATGTTTGGGGAGATTATGTGTGTGCTTTTTTTCCATTATTGGGTAGTTTGGATATATTTAAACCTTTTGTTTATAATTCCTGCATCTTTACCCAAGTGAGTTTTACCACTCAAACAAATTCTTCACTTGTTAACTTAAGGAACCTGACTGGTTTA
This sequence comes from Scyliorhinus torazame, assembly GCF_047496885.1. Lineage (NCBI taxonomy): Eukaryota > Metazoa > Chordata > Chondrichthyes > Carcharhiniformes > Scyliorhinidae > Scyliorhinus > Scyliorhinus torazame. Next base: position 30,934,051 of record NC_092708.1, on the reverse strand, counting down.
TTTCGTGCACAGAGCGACAAACAGTTAAACATACATTAAATTGGCCATATAATCATACTAATCTTTATTGTCACAAGTAGGCTTACATTAACACTGCAATGAAGTTACTGTGAAAAGCCCCGAGTCACCACATTCCTGAGCCTGTTCAGGTACACTGTGGGAGAATTCAGAATGTCCAATTCACCGAACAGCATGGGCGGGATTCTCCGACCCCCCGCCGGGACGGAGAATCGCCGGGGCTGGCGTGAATCCCGCCCCCGCCAGTTGCCGAATTCTCCGGCACCGGATATTTGGCGGGGGTGGGAATCGCGCCGCGCCGCGCCGCGATGGGCCGAAGTCCCGCTGCTGGAATACCTGTCCCGTCGGCGAGAATCAAACCACCTCTCTTACCGGCGGGACAAGGCGGCGCGGGCGGGCTCCAGGGTCCTGGGGGGGGGGCGCGGGGCGATCTGGCCCCAGGGGGTGCCCCCACGGTGGCCTGGCCTGCGATCGGGGCCCACCGATCGGCGGGCGGGCCTGTGCCGTGGGGGCACTCTTTTCCTTCCGCCTTCGCCATGGTCTCCACTATGGCGGAGGCGGAAGAGACCCCCTCCACTGCGCATGCGCGGGGATGCCGTGAGCGGCCGCTGACGCTCCCGCGCATGCGCCGCACGGCAAAGTCATTTCCGCGCCAGCTGGCGGGGCACCAAATGCCTTTCCCGCCAGCTGGCAGGGCGTAAATCAGTCCGGCGCGGGCCTAGCCCCTCAAGGTGAGGGCTCGGCCCTTCAAGATGCGGAGAATTCTGCACCTCTGGGGCGGCGCAATGCCGGGCTGATTCACGCCGTTTTTGGCGCCGGTCGGCGGACATCGCGCCGATTGCAGAGAATCCCGCCCCATGTCTTTTGGGACTTGTGGGAGGAAACCGGAGCACCCAGAGAAAACCCACGCAGATATGGGGAGAACGTGCAGACTCCTCATAGACAGTGGCCCAAGCTGGGAATTGAACCTGGGACCCTGGCGCTGTGAAGCCATAGTGCTAACCACTGTGCTACCATGCTGCCCCTGACAATATCACATCCCTTGCAAATTCAAACTCTGTTATAACCAATCTAGGTGAGGAGCCGATGAGTTAGTTCTCCCTGTTGCCTTGGCTGTAACAAAATACTGACTCTTTGTGGGACATCCATCACTTTCCGCAGACATCTGCAGTCTTCAGGCAACTCCTTGGGAATACTGATACACTCACTACAATTTTATGCAAATGATAACACATCGCTGAGGACACCCTGGAATTCACTGAGAACACTAACATCTTCCCAGGAAATATTGGTATGTATCCAGGTACCTCATTTCTTAGCAATTCTAGAGAACATCCATCCCATCTTCTACTGAAAAATTAAGCAGAGTGATCCTTGCAGCACACATTTGTTGAAGAGAGATAAAGAACTCAACTAACGCAACAATCTGATTGCAAAAACACCAAATGTGATGTTCTCACAGTAACCCCCTGAAATCTTGCAAACCCTGAAGGCGCAAACGATCTTGGTGTTAAGTTAATATTAATGGTTTTTAAAAATAATCTTTATTGTCACAAGTAGACTTACATTAACACTGCAATGAAGTTACTGTGAAAAGCCCCTTGTCGCCACATGCTGGCACCTGTTTGGGTACAGAGAGGGAGAATTCAGAATGTCCAAATTACCTAATAGCACGTCTTTCGGGACTTGTGGGAGGAAACCGGAGCACCTGGAGGAAACCCAAGCAGACACAGGGAGAACGTGCAGACTGCACACAGAGAGTGTCCCAAGCCGGGAATCTTCCTGGAACCCTGGCACTGTGAAGCAACAGTGCTAACCACTGTGCTACTGTGCCGCACACATGAAAGTGGAAGGTTTGATCAGTAAATTCACAGGTGACACGAAAATTGGATGTGTAGTAAACAGTAAGGAGGAAGGCCTTAGATTACAGGACAAAATACACGAGCTGGTCAAATGGGCTGGGCCGTGGCAAATGGAATTTAACCCAGCCTGAAAAGTGTGTCGTGATGCATTTTGAGAAGATAAGCAAGGCAAAGGAATATACAATGAATGGTAGGATGCTAGGAAGTATAGGGCACCTGACAGTGACCCGGGGACGGGAGAACCCGGGTCCTCAGCGCCGTTAGGCAGCAGTGCTAACCACTGCACCACAGTATCACCCTCTGCAGGGCAGGTAGATAAGGTGGTTAAGAACGCACATGGGATATTTGCCTTTCTTAGCGAGACAAAGAGTATAAGAGCAGAGGGGTTATGATGGAGCTATACATAATGTTCATTAGGCCACAGCAAGAGTACTGTGGGCCGTTCTCGTTTCCACATTATAGGAAAGATGGATTTGCATTAGAAAGGGTGCAGAGAAGATTCACCAGGCAGTTGCTTGCGATGACGTTTTTCAGCTATGAAGAGACACTGGTTATGTTGGGGTTGTTTTCTTTGGAGCAGAGAAGGCTGAGGGGAGGCCTGATTGAGATTCACAAAATTATGAGGAACATAGAGAGGGTAGATAGGAAGAAACGAGTGGTCAATAACCAAGGGGGGCATAGATTTGAGGTAAGGGACAGGAGATTTTGAGGGGATTTGAGGAAAAACTTGTTTCCCCCAGAGGGTGGTGGGAATCTGGAACTCACTGCCTGAAATTGTGGTAGAGGCAGGAATACTCATAACATTTAAGATGCATTGGGATGAGCACTTGAAACGCCATAGCAGACAAGACTGAGGACCAGGTGCTGAAAAATGGGATTAGAATAGGTAGGTGTTTGATGGCTATGCAAACACGCTGGATCGAATGGCCTCCTTCTGTGCGGAATGTGACCAGAATTTGTCAAAGTGCCATCTCAGACAGAAAACTTTGCGGAGAACTCTCCAGTTGCACAAACCAGTTTTATCACGGAATCTTGGACCCCTTTGTCAAAAAAGGAAATCACTCTGGCTAGGTTGGGCCTTATTGTGGCAGGAACCGGCTCCAAAGTGATCGAGATGACTTCTTTAAGATAAAGTCACCATAATCCCAGATGACCAAAGGCTTCCTTCCCCTTTGACGGGGAGAGCTGATTGGTGGTGATTTAACCTGAGGATCACCACACCTCAGGAGAGGGGAAACGTTGAGAAGGCAAAGCCTTTATGAATAACCTCAGCCAGTACGGGAATTGAACCCGCACTGCTGGCCTTGTTCTGCATCACAAACAAGCCCACTGAGCGGAACCGGCCCCCTTCTTTAAAGGGCACCCTGACCACGCTGTAGCCTAACGGCCCCCAGCCCATATCACAAATGTATATCTGGGGCTCTAGCTCCTCCACCCCCCCCCCCGACATTCATTGCCAGCATTTCCCCGCATCCCCCTCAATAACTGATCTGCCCCCCCCCCCCCCAACCCCACTCACCACACATTAAAACATTCCCCCCTTGGGGCTCCCACTAGGATCTGCCCTGATACTGCACCGGCACAGATTGGCATTGCCATGTTGGTCATGCCAATCCATACAAGGGGCAGTGCCAGGGAACTGCCTGAGTATGAACCCCTCCCAGGGGATATACACACCTCTGGGCCCCTGAAGGGAGCCTCTCGACTGCCTCGCGCCTGGCCAAACCTGTTGTAAACCTAGCCTATGAGATTCTGTGAGGCGGCAGGGTGGCACAGTGGTTAGCACTGCTGCCCGATGCCGCTAAAGACCCGGATTCGATCCCGGCCCCGGGTCCCTGTCTCTGTGGAGTTTGCACATTCTCCCTGTGTCTGCGTGGGTCTCACCCCCACAACCCAAAGATGTGCAGGGTAGGTGGACTTGCCACGCTAAATTGCTCCTTAATAAAAACAACATTTTAAAGATTCATTGTAATGTCCTAAAATTATGTTATCGCCCTTTGTTCGTGATGTTGCTGGCAAGGTGCGAGGAAAGCAGGAAACACGATCGCGCCGACGAGTATTACATTTCCCGATACTCGTGAGACTTCCCGCCCACGCGATAGACATAAAAAAAACACAGGTGAGATGAGGAGAACATTTTTGTTCAACGCAGAAAATTGTTGTGATTTTCAAAGGATGAAACAAAGAACCATTGACGTTTACAGCACAAAAGGAGGCCTTTTGGCCCGTTTTGGTGGAAGCCGGTTGAACAGCAACTTTGACAATACCTAGTTGAAGGGGGCATGGTAGCAGAGCGACAATGTCAGTGGATTAGTAAACCTACAGTCTAGGTTAATGCTCTGGAAACATGGGTTGAAACCTCACCATGGTAGCTGGTGTAATCCAATTGATAGATTTTGGTATTGGAAGCTATTCTTGGCAATGGTAACTGTGTAACTATCATTAACTACTGTGTGACTGTGAAACTATCATTAACTGCTGTAAAAACCTACAAGGTTCACAAATGCCCTTTGGGGAGGGAAAATCTGTCATCTTTACCTGGCCTGGCCTATATGTGACTCCAGAACTACAGCAATGTGGTTGTTGCTTAATTGCCTGATAGAGGTATACAAAATTATGAGGGGCATAGACAGAGTGGATAGTCAGAGGCTTTTCCCCAGGGTAGAGGGGTCAATTACTAGGGGGCATAGGTTTAAGGTGAGAGGGGCAAGGTTTAGAGTAGGTGTACGAGGCAAGTTTTTTACGCAGAGGGTAGTGGGTGCCTGGAACTCGCTACCGGAGGAGGTGGTGGAAGCAGGGACGATAGTGACATTTAAGGGGCATCTTGACAAATACATGATTAGGATGGGAATAGAGGGATACGGACCCAGGAAGTGTAGAAGATTGTAGGTTAGTCGGGCAGCATGGTCGGCACGCACTTGGAGGGCCGAAGGGCCTGTTCCTGTGCTGTACATTTCTTTGTTCTTTGTTCTTTGTTCTTGCCCTCCGAAAATACATAACAAGCCTCTTAGTTCAAGGGAAATTAGAGACTGACAACAAGTGCTGGCCTTGCCATCGATCCTCACAAGCCATCAAAGAATGAAAAAAATACATGCAAGGGAAGAATAATTTGCAAGGTTATGGGAAAGAGCAAGGGAGAGAATGGCTCTTTCAAAGAGCACAGAAGCGATGGCCCGAATGGTCTCTGTCCGAGCCATATGATTTTATGATTCGTTGTAGCATCAGGTATGATACCACTAAAAGTAATACTGATAGGAAAATAGAACTGAGTGGGCAATAGGTTTCATGGACTGAAAAAAATATACAGCTTGATTGTTGTTCTTTAGCAAACCACTAAGGGGTGTACATAGACTTGACAGCTCAACCTCAACCTGAATAATGGAACTCCAGGTTGAAATCAGAAATCTTTATTGGAATCACGAGCGAGAGCCTGGTTTATGACACAGTAGATTTTTATAACACTTCCCTGATACCTGAAGAATGCGTTTATGAATTAATTTGATATTTGATGGCACCTTGGGTTACTACATGATTTTTCCACTGCTGGGAACTGTCTTCAAATCCAACACAAATTGATGTGATTAAAGCCTCAGTCTCAGACTCCTCAGTCCTTTACGAGCATCTTCAGCCAAATTAATTTGGACAGTCTCAATCCAGTTCCTAATGGATGCAAGACTACAGTGTTAAACTGCCCATAACTCGGTGATAATTCACCAAATTGGTTTGTCACTTCAAAAGGCTACAGGAATGGAAATTCTTCACTGCCATAATGCTCTAGGCTGCCTGCAGTGTGGGCTTAAGCCACTGTGTGGATTGGGTGGGCCTAGGTAAGGTGCTCTTTCAGAGGGTCAGTGCATACACGGTGGGCCAAATGACCTCCTTCTGCACTGTAGGAATATTATGAAGTTGCATACATGGGGAAAGACTGAACGAGCAGGGGCTCTTTTCTCTGGGAAATAAAACACTGAGGGGCGGCCTCATGGAAGTCATTGAATTTATGATGAGGTTTGATAGACAGGCGTGGAGAAGAAATTTCGACTTTTGGGATAAACCCGAACTAACGACCATAAATGCAAGATTGTTCCAAATAAATAGGGGCAAAGCACGGTAGCATAGTGGTTAGCACAATTGCTTCACAGCTCCAGGGTCCTAGATTCGATTCCCGGCTTGGGTCACTGTCTGTGCGGAGTCTGCACATCCTCCCCATGTGCGCGTGGGTTTCCTCCGGGTGCTCCGGTTTCCTCCCACAGTCCAAAGATGTGCAGGTTAGGTGGATTGGCCACGCTAAATTGCCCTTAGTGTCCAAAAATTGCCCTTAGTGTTGGGTGGGGTTACTGAGTTATGAGGGTAGGGTGGAGGTGAGGGCTTGGGTAGGGTGCTCTTTCCGAGAGCCGGTGCAGACTCGATGGGCCGAATGGCCTCCTTCTGCACTGTAAATTCTATGTCTAAATACTCTAAGGAATTCAGAAAATTCTTCTTTTCAAAACAGCGGTAATATGGGACTTGCTGCCACAAGGGGTGGTTGGTGTGGATAGCGTTCAAGGCTGCAGCCAGAATTAGTCAGCACCCAGTCCAGAGGTTTTGCCATAGGCAGGTCACAGAGCCATTCAAATTCCCGTTCACACTGTCAGATCCTGCTGGCGTGAAGGGCTTGAAAATCCTGGCCTTAGATACCCCAGTGGTGTTCACGTACCTATGTTTTTTTAAATAAATTTAGAGTACCCAATTCATTTTTTCCAATTAAGGGGCAATTTTGCGTAGCCAATCCACTTACCCTGCCCACCTTTGGGTTGTGGGGGCGAAACTGGGGAGAATGTGCAAACTCCACACGACAGTGACCTAGAGCCAGGATCGAACCTGGTACCTCGGCGCCGTGAGGCAACACTGCTAACCACTGCGCCACCGTGCTGCCCACATGCATAGGTTGGGTTAGAATTTGGTTCAATCTTATGTGATAATAGTTTTTGCTTTTTTATGGTTGAATAAAGTGGCTGAGGTGTTCATTTCCCTGATATTTTACAGCTTGATTTATCAGAGTACAATTTGTTTGACACTGAATTTTCACTGTTTGCTGAAGCTATGAGTGGTGTAAGACTTATTTTCATTGTAATTTTGGGAAATATGTAGCCCAGGTAATTTTGAGATAAGAAATGGAAAAATGCAAGAAGAGGATGAAAAGCAGTTAGCATTAGTTGTTTTGAAGAAGACAGCGGATGCGATCGAACGGCCACACTGTGCCAGAAAAGCAGCGCACAGTGGCTGGTAGAAGCCGGGAGACCCTGCTCTCAGGATCTACCCAGCTCACAACGCCTTGCAAGATCTAACGCAATCTCGTGAGACGTTGTGATTTAAATCCCACCCAGGCAAATCTGCATATTATAGCGAGACAGCTAGTCTCGCTGTAGTATGCAGTTTCCCGAGGCACCCGAGCTGTCAGGATCTATCCCCTTCGCCTCGGAGATCTCGGGCCAATGCCATTCAGTACAGGTCTCCCCAAACGGGACCAGCCGGAACGTCCCTTGTAGGGACCACTGGGGAGATTGGAGGCTCCCAGGTGCATGCCCTTTGGGCAGGGTGCCACCCTGGCACTGCTGATGCCACTTGCATGCCTGTCTGCCATTGCAAAAGTGCCAAGGCGGCACTGTCAGGTGCCAGTTCGGCATTGCCAAGGTGCCAACCTGGAATTTTTTGCATAGCGGCGATCAGGCCAGGGGATGTCCGTTGCAGCGGGGGGGAGGAATGACCCAGGGACCCCCTCATAGTGAGCTGGGGTTTGGGGGGGTGGTTCGGGGGTTGCGTCGGGGAGGGGGCCGAGAGATCGGGACGTCATTTAAAAATGGTGTCCCTATCCCTTCCTGCAGCGAGGGGTTCCGGCAAACGGAGCCCCTCAATGCTGAAAACGGGGCTATGTATGACCTTGGCCGTGGGTTCCCCACTGAGGTCCCCTATCTAACCTGAGGGCTGTTCGATAATGTTGTGCTTCTTGGCACTGCGAGCGCCGGGAAACACATGGTTAAACACGCTCGCTACGGGACTTTGTTCCGATTTAATTAAATCGCACACATCCTTTCTGCCTTGTTCACAATAACAGTTGTCATGCCACAGTAACATTTGATATACCACAGTAATACTTGTCAGGTCACAATCAATTAGCAATGACAAGGTTTTTTGAGAAACAGACAATAACAATTCCTCAGATTCTTTTTTTAAAATTAACCTTTGAGAGAGTTAACATTGGAAAGGAACAAGAGCAATGCAGCCAGCTCCACCGGGGGACAAAAGAATACGGATGTACAGTTTCTGTTTGTCAAAAGACTCCCGCATTTCCCAGCCTCATTTTGGCAGGAGCGGCTGCGGGAAATTCGGTGGCACAACCATTGACTTTCAGCGGAACGGACAATCCCAGCGAGGGGTGCGTGTCGGGAAATCCCATAGAACATTGAACGATACAGCGCAGTACAGGCCCTTCGGCCCACGATGTTGCACCGAAACAAAAGCCATCTAACCTACACTATGCCATTATCTTACATATGCTTATCCAATAAACTTTTAAATGCCCTCAATGATGGCGAGTTCACTACTGTTGCAGGTAGGGCATTCCACGGCCTCACCACTCTTTGCGTAAAGAACCTACCTCTGACCTCTGTCATATATCTATTACCCCTCAGTTTAAGTCTGTATGTATCTACTGTATGTATCTGGCCTTGGCACCATCTAAATAAAGAGCAACTGGGAGCAATAATTTGGTGTCAGGAACCAGCCTTGCTGCATAAGAGAAAGTGAGATAATCATGTAATGAAGGCTGGACTGGAAGGATATTCTGATAGCTTCCGCTGAAGTGGGATGGGAGGACGCTTGTGTGGAACATTGATACCAGCATTGAGCAGTTTGAACTCAACAGCCTGTTTCTGTCCTGTCAGCGCCATATAATCCCAACTACGTATTGAGCTAGATATGAACGTGCAGTTGTGCAACAGTATGTTAATGGGATATGGGTCTGATTCAGTGGGACATTGTAGCTATTGTTGACCACAACAAGCAATCAGGAAATGACAGCAGCAATGGGGAGGTGCAGCGGTGTTGTCACTGGACTAGTAATCCAGACACCCAGGGTAATGCTCTGTGGTCACTTGTTCAAATTCCACCAAGCTGAATTCAATAAAATATCTGGAACTAAAAGCCTAATGATGACCATGAAACCATTGACGATTGTCGTAAAAAAACCATCTGGTTCACTAATGCCCTTCAGGGAAGGAATCTGCCACCCTTACCCGGTCTGGCCTATATGTGACTCCAGACACACACATCGTTGCGGGTGACTCTTAACGGCCCCTCCTGAGATGGCCTAGCAAGCCATTCAATTCGAGGGCAATTAAGGATTGGGAAACAAGGGCAGCGTGGTTGCGCAGTGGTCAGCACTGCTGCCTCATGGCGCCAAGGACCTGGGTTCGATCCCGGCCCCAGGTCACTGTCTATGTGGAGTTTGCACAGTCTCCCCACAACCCAAAAAGATGCGCAGCGTAGGTAAATTGACCCTGAATTGGAAAAAAATAACTGGCTAATCTAACTTAATTTTTAAAAAAAGGTTGGGCGACAAATGCCCACATCCCAAGAACGAATAAATAATCAGAATAAGAATAATCATTGAAATTTCAAAACACACTGGGCGGGAATCTTCGGTCCCAGAGTCGCGTATTTCTTGGCGCCGCGCCGTTCACTGGCGGCGGGATTCCCAACTCCCACCAGTTGCCAATGGGATTTCTCATTGAAGCCACTCCACGCTGTCAGGAAACGCAAGGCCAAGGTGCGCTGCCGGCGGGGAAAGAGAATCCCAACAGCCGGAGAATCCAGCTCACTGTGTGTTGCTTGGAGGTGAGCCCTCAGTTTCACACCTCATGCAGTCCAGATCGAGTCTAAATTCCCAGTGCATACTCGGGGAGTGCTGTGCTCGCAGAGGTGCTGTCCCTCAGATAGGTCCCTGCACCCGCCCCACTGGTTCAGGGAGAATAGCTGAATAGTCGGATTTTCTGCATGGACGGAGGCTGTTCACCCCATCACTTCAGTGCTAGCCATTGAGGAAATAGTCTTTTCATTTATATTGCACCTCTTACATCCCTGAGTGCTTTGGAAGAAATAAAACACTTTGGAAGTGTGGTCACTGGTGTCATATTACAAAAGTAGAAAACTTTGGTGGCGAGGTTCGTAGGAAACGCCAGTGAGATGGGACAGACAGGAAATACCCTTGCCTTTCAAACTTGGGGGCTGATTTTTCCACTGTTAAATGAACAAAGTCTGTGGCTGAGAACTTGCAATGTCTCTGATTTATACTTTTGGCGTTCCTCGGGAGCATAAACTTGAGAAATCTCCTCGACAAATGCAGAGATTTAGAGGTCACGGGAAATGAGAAAATAAAGGAAATGGCAATGGTGACATGAGGAAAATCTTTGCAGAGCGAGGTGTTGGGATCTGAAATACACTGTCTGTGAGTGTGGTGGAGGCAGAGTCACTCAAGACACTCAAGAGGCAATTGGATTATTATCTGTAAATGTGGAACTTGCAGGGCTATAAGGAATAAGCAAGGGATGTGGCTTTTCTCATTGGAGAGCTAGCACGGGCATGAAATGCTAAATGGCCTCCTTCTGTGCACCCCAGCACCACACAAAATCCCGCCACTGGGCCATTTTACCACCAGTGGGAATAGTGACAGTTCGGCCTTCAGCCAACTGGATGGGATCGGCCGTTTTGAATAACAAAAGGCCCAATTGATGGCTTATTTGCATGCCAGTGGTATTTAGCAGCATTTCACCAATGGCAGATTGCTTACCACCCTCCAATGTGTGAGGAGGTTGCCAGCTGCCTGGGTTCCCATGGGGGTGGAGCCATCGTAATCCGAGTCTTCACAGTCCAAGGAGAGGGTCCTGCTGGCAATGGCTGCCACAGAGGCCTCAAGCCTCCACTCCAAGAGTCACACTACCAATCCCCTGCCTCGCTGGAATTGACACAAATGTGACTTGTCCCCCTTACCGATAATGCTGCCTCAAAATGGAGGCGCATGCCCTTTCTCCCTGCAGTATCAGTAGTATCCACCTCTCTGCGGTGGCGCTGTGAGGATGCCGAGGTGCTAAACCTCTGATTGGACCACCAGTATTGAGCGGCAGCCACTGTCCTTGACTAAAATAGTGGACAGATTTCCCCAGTAATCTACTGCAAGCCATTTTTCAATTGACCTGAAGCCAAGGCAGGGATAAGTGCCACGCAAACCAAATTCCAAAGGGAAACTCAGCAAGCTATCACAACTATTTTCTTTTTGTATTTTTAACTTGAGAAAACATGTGCACCAAAGCCAAAAGCCACAAATTGCAGTAACAGTTTTGCAGATATTTAAATATTAACTCAAAACATTTATGAACAAAAGAAAATAAACTCACAAGTTAAAATAGGCTTACAGAGCACTCCCCCAATGAGATTTCTGACTTGTTTAGACTCGCAAATATACACCCCTTGAGGCAACAATCTCTTATAGATATTTAATCTGTAATAATTCCAGTGATAATTCCACTTTAGCAAGGTACACCGCATGATAACTCTCTCCTCACTACCACTCTGCTGTGGAACTTTAACTTCAGACATGCTGTTTGCAGCCCCTAAAACCTTTCTGGCTTAACTGGGTAGTTGATTTTAAACTGCTTTCTACTTTCATTTCCCGGCACAGAGCATCACTCCAGGAGGGATGACATGGCCACTCCCCACACAGCTCTCACATTTCCCGTGAAGTAATTTTCCTCTCTTTCATCTTTATTCCATTGGCATTGTCCTTCTTTGAAACTCATATTTCCAAGAGTGTAAAAATATTTTGGGTGGGGTTCTCCGACCCCCCGCCGGGCCGGAGAATCGCCGGGGGGTGGCGTGAATCCCACCCCGACGCTGGCTGCCGGATTCTCCGGCGCCGGTTTTTCAGCGGGGGCGGGAATCGCATTGCGCCTGTCGGGGGCCATTGGCAGTGGCCCCCCCCCCGACGATCCTCCGCTCTGCGATTGCCCGAGATGCCGCCCGTTTTCGGCCAGTCCCACCGGCGTAAATCAAACAAGGTCCTTACCAGCAGGACCTGGCTCTGCGGGCGGCCTGAGGAGTCCTCGGGGGGAGGGCACGGGTGGTTCTGGCCCCGGGGGGGGGACTCCCATGGTGGCCTGGCCCGAGATCGGGGCCACCGATCCACGGGAGGGCCTGTGCTGTGGGGGCACCCTTTCCCTCCGGGTAACGGTCCGCCATGGCCGGCGCGGAGAAGAGACCCCTGCGCATGCACTGGGATCATGCCAGCACGTTGGTGCTCCCGTGCATGCGCCAACTCGTGCCGGCTGGCGGAGGCCCTGTGGTGTCGGAGTTCGCACCTTCCTGTACGGCCCGCCCGCCGGTTAACGGAGAATCCCGGCCTTTATGTTTTTCCCACTGAACCACGTTTTGGGACAAATAAAATATAACAACTTTTTATTTCCCTTTGAAATTTAGCAACTGAACACAACAAATCACCTTTATCTCCGAATGCAAATTTCTATCCATGTATTTTTGCTTATAAAAAATTCAAAATGAGCATATTTACTTCAAGTGTCTGCCTTTCATACCTCGACCCCTTTGATGCCCTCAGCCCTGTAGACATCCAGCTCCCAACTTAATTAAATTAGTCTCACACACAGACCTACAACCACAGCCACAAGCCTGCTTCGCAGACCGACACAGTAAATACCAACCTTATCAAAAATAATATCCTCTTTCTTCACAAATGCCATACATAGTGAATAATCCTGTCATGTGAACATTATTATCTATCAAGACGTTGCCAGGGATAGCAGTGATCAAGGCTAATCAATACTTGTCAAGTTGTTCCCCCATTTTGTCCCAAATTTCTCTCCTGCAACTGTTTGAAAGGAAGAAAGAAAAACCAATAGAAAAACAACCTCCCAAGATCTCTATGTGCTTTACACTCAATTAAGTAATTCAGAAGTTTAACCCCTGTTGCAATGTCAAAAATATTGTAGCTAAATTGCACACAGCAAACTGTCACGGACAACAAGGTAATAACCAAATAAATTTGTTCTGATGATGTTTGTTGAGGAATAAACATTGCCAGAACAAAGGGGGGAACTACCTTGTTCTCCTCCGTAATAGAGCCATGCTCAACTCTCAGTACTACACTGGGGATGGCTGGGGAATGCAAATCAGAATGTCCCCTAAACCATAATATGGGGGGGGGGGGGGAGTCCAGAACTAGGGGTCATAGTTTGAGGATAAGGGCTAAACCTTTTAGGACTGAGGTGAGGAGAAGTTCCTTCACCCAAAGAGTGGTGAATCTGTGGAATCCGCTACCGCAGAAAGTAGTTGAGGTCAAAATTTCAAGAAGGAATTAGATATAGCTCTTGGTGTAAGGGATGGGTTAATTCTGTCCGCTGTGAGGATACTTGGCAGCCTTCCAGGGCCAGGATGTTGACTGGGACATAGAGCGCCAGGTGTTCAAACTCAGGCGTTCTCATGCCAAGCTATGCTTGTTTAATACTTTATTTATCCAGCTATTTGCAACACCTTGCTGACTTTCCCAGCCGCTTATCTCTCCTAGACTTATAAATATCAGACCCTTTTGCTCGTTCGTTGGACTTCACCTCGGACCCGAGTCGCAACAGGGGCCAGGAGCCAAATCTCGATGCCGCCGTCAACACTGGGGTCCCCGACGAGCTGATGGCCGAGCTATTCTTGTGTTGTAGTCTTATCTTATATTATTTTTAAATGATATTCTTATAGCATATTATTCTTATCAATAAAGTAGAGTAGACAAACTTCTGTCGTTGTTCTCTTAATTACATTGTGTCCGAATCACAAAGAACCCTTGGAGTAATCCAAGAAACTTGAGGCTAAAGGGATCAAGGGGTATAGGGGAGAAGGCGGGATCAGGGTATCGAACCTGATGATCAGCCATGATCATAATAAATGGCGGAGCAGGCTCGAAGGGCCAAATGGCCTCCTCCTGCCTCTACTTTCGATGTTTCTGTGAACTGAGACATGGCTGTGGGTGCAACAACTGGTCGCAGCACCTGTGGGGATAAGACACACACAATCAGCCAGTGCTCCTGCTGAAGGTTGCTTTCTGGTGAACTCTTCTGCAATGGCCATTGGCACACAAAGATAGCGGAGGAGAGGAAAGGGGCCATCTGTTGTTTCACCTCATGGTAGAAAGAGAGGTGGTGTCAGGGAAAAAACACATGATGAATGGCCATTGAGGTTTGCTACTGGAGCATCACAGAAGCACATTGGGAGAGTGGGCGGCACAGTAGCACAGTGGTTAGCACAGTTGCTTCACAGCGCCAGGGTCCCAGGTTCGATTCCCGTTTGGGTCACTGCCTGTGCAGAGTCTGGACATTCTCCCTGTGTCTGCGTGGGTTTCCTCCGGGTGCTCCGGTTTCCTCCCACAAGTCCCGAAAGGCGTTAGATAATTTGGACGTTCTGAAGTCTCCCTCCGTGTACCCGAACAGGCGCCGGAATGTGGCGACTCGGGGCTTTTCACAGTAACTTCATCGCGGTGTTAATGTAAGCCTACTTGTGCCACTAATAAAGATTATTATTATTAGTCACAAGTGGGGGGAAAACTTACAGCTAGCTCATTCACCCAACACAATCAAGTTGAAAAAACTTAATTATGTATGTTGGCCATGGATCAATTGGTAGCACTCACAACTTTGAGTTTGAAACTTGTGGTTCATTCCTGATTAAATACAAAGCCTTCATGTTTTTGTTCAATCATGGGATTTGGGTGTCACTGGCAAGTGCATTTATCGCCCATACCTAATTGCCCTTGAGAAGGAAGAGAGTTCCAGGATTTTGATCCAGTGACAGTGAAGGAATGGAGATAGTTTCAAGTCAGGATGGAGTATGGCTTGGAAGGGAACTTGCAGGTATTGTATTCCTATGCATCTGCTGCCATTGTCCTTCTAGCTGGTAGAGGTCGCAAGTTTGGAACTTGCTGTTGAATAAGCATGGTGAGTGGCTGCAGTGCATCTTGCAGATCATACACACTGAACAAAGAACAAAGAACAAAGAAAAGTACAGCACAGGAACAGGCCTTTCGGCCCTCCAAGCCCGTGCCGACCATGCTGCCCGTCTTAACTAAAATCTTCTACACTTCCTGGGTCCGTATCCCTCTATTCCCATCCTATTCATGTATTTGTCAAGATGCCCCTGAAATGTCACTATCGTCCCTGCTTCCACCATCTCCTCCGGCAGCAAGTTCCAGGCACCCACTACCCTCTGTGTAAAAAACTTGCCTCGTACATCTCCTCTAAACCTTGCCCCTCGCACCTTAAACCTATGCCCTGTAGTAATTGACCCCTCTACCCTGGGGAAAAGCCTCTGACTATCCACTCTGTCTATGCCCCTCATAATTTTGTAGACCTCTATCAGGTCGCCCCTCAACCTCCGTCGTTCCAGTGAGAACAAACCGTGTTTATTCAACCGCTCCTCATAGCTACTGCCCTCCATAGCAGGCAACATCCTGGTAATTCTCTTCTGCACCCTCTCTAAAGCCTCCACATCCTTCTGGTAGTGTGGTGACCAGAATTGAACACTATACTCCAAGTGTGGCCGAACTAAGGCCAAACTAATTGGCAACATGACTTGCCAATTCTCAATGCCCCGGCCAATGAAGGCAAGCATGCCGTATGCCTTCTTGACTACCTTCTCCACCTGTGTTGCCCCTTTCAGTGACCTGTGGACCTGTACACCTAGATATCTCTGACTTTCAATATTCTTGAGGGTTCTACCATTCACTGTATTGAGGGTTCTACCATTCACTGTTGACAATGCACGTTGATGGGAGTGAATGTTGAAAAGTGGTGGATAGGATGTCAATTAAGCGGATTGCTTTGTCCTAGAATGTGTTGAGTTACTTCAGTGTTTTTGGAGCCACACATATCCGAGCAACTGAGGAGTATTCGATCACACTCCTGACTTGTATCTTGTAAATGGTAGACGGGCTTTGGAGGTCATGAAGTGAGTTACTCTTTGCAGATCAGCCTATGAACTGATCTTGTAGCAAAAAGTGCAGGGGACACTGGAGCGAGATTTGGATAGTTTAAGTGAATGGGCTAGGGCTTGGGATACAATGTTGACAAATGTGAGGCTATCCATTTTTATAGGAATAACAGCAAAAGGGATTATTATTTAAACGATAAAATATTAAAACATGCTGCTGTGCAGAGGGACCTGGGTGTCCTAGTGCATGAGTCACAAAAAGCTTGTTTGCAGTTGCAACAGGTGATTAAGAAGGCAAATGGAGTTTAGTTCTTCATTACTAGAGGGATGGAATTTAAGACTCGGGAGGTTATGCTGCAATTGTATAAGGTGTTAGTGAGGCCACACCTGGAGTATTGTGTCCAGTTTTGGTCTCCTTACCTGAGAAAGGACGTATTGGCGCTGGAGGGTGTGCAGAGGAGATTCACGAGGTTAATCCCAGAGTTGAGGGGGGTTGGATTACGAAGGGAGGTTGAGTAGACTGGAATTTAGAAGGATGTGGGGGGTTCTTATAGAAAAATATAAAATTATGAATGGAATAGATAGGATAGATGCGGGGAGGTTGTTTCTACTGGTGGGTGAAAGCAGAACTAGGGGGCACTGGGGCTGGTTTAGCACACTGGGCTAAATAGCTGGCTTTTAAAGCAGACCAACGCAGGCCAGCAGCACGGTTCAATTCCCATACCAAACACCCCGAACAGGTGCCGGAATGTGGCGACTAGGGGCTTTTCACAGTAACTTCATTAAAGCCTACTTGTGACAATAAGCGATTTTCATTTCATTTTCATTCCATAGCCTCAAAATAAGGGGAAGTAGATTTAAAACTGAGCTTAGGAGAAACTTCTTCACCCAAAGGGTTGTGAATCTCTGGAATTCCCTGCCCAGTGAAGCAGTTGAGGCTCCTTTATTAAATGTTTTCAAGACGGGCAGCACGGTAGCATTGTGGATAGCACAACTGCTTCACAGCTCCAGGGTCCCAGGTTCGATTCCAGCTTGGGTCACTGTCTGTGCGGAGTCTGCACATCCTCCCCGTGTGTGCGTGGGTTTCCTCCGGGTGCTCCGGTTTCCTCCCACAGTCCAAAGATGTGCAGGTTAGGTGGATTGGCCATGATAAATTGCCCTTCGTGTCCAAAATTGCCCTTAGTGTTGGGTGGGGTTGCTGGGCTGTGGGGATAGGGTGGAGGTGTTGACCTTGGGTAGGGTGCTCTTTCCAAGAGCCGGTGCAGACTCGATGGGCCGGGTGGCCTCCTTCTGCACTGTAAATTCTATGATAATAAAGATAGATAGTTTTTTGAAGAATAAAGGAATAAAGGGTTATGGTGTTCAGGCGGGAAAGTGGAGCTGAGTCCACAAAAGATCAGCCATGATCATATTGAATGGCGGAGCAGGCTCGAAGGGCCAGATGGTCTATTACTGCTCCTAGTTCTTATGTTCTTATGTATTTATACGACTGTTCGAGTTCAATTTATTGTCAATGGTAACACCAAGAATGTTGATAATGGTGGTTTGAACAATGGTAATTTCATTTGAGGTCTTGGGAAGATTATTAAATTCTCTTTTGTTGGAGATAGTCATTAACTAATACTTGAATGGCATGAATGTTACTTACCGAGGCAGCACAGTGGCACAGTGGCTAGCACTGCTGCTTACAGCGCTGAGGACCCTGGTTCAATCCCAACACCGGGTCACTGTCTGTGTGGAGTTTGCACATTCTCCCCGTGTGTGCTTAGATTTCACCCCCACAACCCAAAGATATGCAGGTCAGGTGGATTGGCCGGACTGACTTGCCCCTTAATTGGAAGAAAATAATTGGGTACTCTAAATCTTTTTTTAAAATGAATGGTACTTGCCATTATCAACTCAAGCCTGGATATTGTCCTGGTCTTGCTGCATATGGACCAGGACTGTTTCAGTTTCTGAAGAATTGTGAGTGGTACTGAACATTGTGTAATCATCGGCGAACATTCTGACCTTATGATGGAGGGAAGGTCATTGGTGAAGCAACTGAAGGTGCTTGGACCTGGGACACTACCCTGAGAAACTCATGCAACGGTATTCTGACTGAGATGTCAACAAACACAGCCACATTCTTTTCTGCTAGATGTGGCTCCCACCAGTGGAATGTTTTCCCTCTGATATGCATTGATTTCAATTTAGTCAGGGCTCCTTCATGCAACACTCGGTCAAAGGCTGCCTTGACGTCAAGGCAAGTCAGCCTCATCTCACCTCATGTAAGGCGTCTTCATAATTTACCTCTAAAATGGCCGAGCGAGCCATTCAATTACACCATTATCATTGCTGGCCGCTACCACAGAGTTCAGCACACATCAAGAACCTGTGTGTTAAGTCTTTTAATGTGGAGAGGCTATTTCACTGGAGCTGGCACATGGTACCAGGACAGTACAGAATCAACGACATGTGGGTCTGGAATCAAATGTAGGCCAGACCAGGCTAAGATGGTAGATTTCCGTCTTGCAAAGGAATCAGTGAATCATCTGGGTTTTCAAGACAATAGATAACAACGGTCATAGTCGCCATATCTGAGATTGGCTTTAAATTTAAATTTTTTTATTGATTGGATGAATAAATTATCAATGCAAGTTTTGAACCTGCACCCCTCGAACATTATCCAGAGCCTTTGCATTACTAGTCCAGTGCCATTACTACCATACTACCCACCCTCACCTTCTTTACAGCACTGAGAGTGTGCCATCTTTAAGATGTTAAACCAAGCCCTGTTTACCCTCGTAAGTGAATGTAACAGACACCATGGCAATGTCTTCAAGAACAGTGAACTCTCCCCAGTATACTGGCCAAAATCTATCCCTCAATCAACATAGTTAGATTGTCAAATCATTATTGCATTGTTGCTTGTGGGAGCTTGCTATACACAAATTGACTGCCGCGTTTGATGCATCAGAATGTGAATAAGCTTGAAAAGTACTTAACTGGCTAGAAACCACACTGGACATTCATGTGGCTGTGACAGGTGCCACATAAATGCACGTTCTATCTTTTTGTTTCTTCCTCAACCGTCGCAGGATGCTGTGAAAACGCGAGATTCCATTCCCTCAACAGACGCTTGGTTGGATCTGAGATCATTTAAAACAGCCTCAGTTCGTGCCGAAGCAACAGCAGCAGCTGCACTTCAGAATGGTCCAGCAGACGTGAAGCGATTGGAGTCATTTCTGTGATAGGAGCTGCACAAACTCGAGTAACTTTTTTCATCTGTAGTCCCCTTCCCAGTCCTAACGCTCTTAAGTTTTTATCCAATCCTGATGATGGGGAGAAATCTCTGCTGTGAAATTGTGAATGAATAAATTGATGAAGTGCTCGGTTTTGCTTCTCACAGCCCACAGGGATCAGCTGCTCCCCACCCCTCCCCTCCCGACCCCCACCACCACCACCATGATGGTGCCTGGAAAATCTGTTCTCAAATGGAATGAATCCGAATTTCATTCTCGATGGATTTTGACATTTGCCAAGATCCATGAAAGATATAATTGAGATTTTATTTTTATTCGTTCATGGGATGTGGACATCACTAACTGGGCCAGCATTTACTGTCCATCCCTAATTGCTCTTGATCCGAGTGGTTTGCTAGGCCGCTTCAGGGTGCTTTCGAGGAGTCAGCCACATTTGCATCCAGACTAGGCAAGATTTCCTTCCTTGATACATAGATACATAGAAGATAGGAGCAGGAGGAGGCCTTTTGTCCCTTCGAGCCTGCTCCATCATTCATCACGATCATGGCTGATCATCCAACTCAGTAGCCTGTTCCTGCTTTCTCCCCATAGCCTTTGATCCCATTCCCCCAAGTGCAAAATCCAGTCGCCTCTTGAATATATTCAAAGTTTTAGCATCAACTACTTCCTGTGGTAATGAATTCCACAGGCTCACCACTCTTTGTGTGAAGAAATATCTCCTTATCGCTGTCTGAAATGGTTTATCTGAATCCTCAGACTATGACTCCTGGTTCTGGACACATCCCTCCTTGGTAACATCTTCCCTTCATCTACCATGTCTAGTCCTGTCAGAATTTTATAAGTCTCAATGAGATCCCCCCTCATTCTTCTGAACTCCAGCAAGAACAATCCCAACCTCGTCAATCTCGCCTCATATGTGCCATGTGAGAGTACCTTTAAGTTCATCAAATAGCTGTAGTGGATGTACCATTAAGAAATAGGGTTTATCAAATAGCTGCAGTGATGTCAGAGTGTGGGTGGAGCGGAGCTGTCTATCTGTTTTATTTTCGCTTTGTGCTGTCAGCTATAGGGTGTGTTTGGTTTTGTTTTGCAGATTTGGAGCTGCATCCAGAGAAACAAGGTGTAATTCTGGTCTCCCTCTGTATGAAAGGAATGTCTTCAAATCACTTGCTAATTTAAAAGTGATAACTGCTCTCAGTAGAGAATTTAAACCTGATCTCTGTGTTAAAGAGGATATTTGTCTTATGGATGTTGCAAGGAAAGATTAAGGGTTACTTATAGAGTACTGTATTATTTGGGGGGAGTATTTGAGTTGATAGTTGATAAGATGTTTACTGAGTGTGTTTAAAAATGTTAACTGGATTCATAGAATAAATATTATGTTTTGTTTAAAAATACTTTTAGTTCTCTGTTGCATCACACCTGTAAAGTAGGCCCTTGTACTCCCCATAACCAAAATCTATTCAAGGTTATGGGTCAGATGAACTCCATGATACACTTTGGGGTTCTCTAAACCCTGGCCCAAAATATATGACAGTCCCGCCATCCTTGGAATCTGTCTGGTAAACCTTCACTGCACTCCCTCAAGCGCAAGAACATCCTTCCTCAGAGGAGACCAAAACTGCACACAATACTCCAGGTGTGGCCTCACCAAGGCCCTGTACAATTGCAGCAACACATCCCTGCTTCTATACTCAAAACCTCTCACAATGAAGGCCAACATACCATTAGCCTTCTTTGCCGCCTGCTGCACCTGCATGCTTCCCTTCAGTGGATGGTGCACAAGGACACCCAGGTCCCGCTGCACACTCCCCTCTCCCTATTTACAACCATTCAGGTAGTAATCTACCTTCCTGTTTTTGCTTCCAACGTGAATAACCTCACACTTATCCAAGTTATACTGCATCTGCCATTGATTTGCCCATTCGCCCAACCTGTCCAGATAATGCTGTAGGATCCCTGCATCCTCGTAACAATTCACCCTCCCACCTAACTTGGTATCATCTGCAAACTTTGAGATGTTACCTTTTGTTCCCTCATCCAAATCTTTAATTTTGCAAAATAATGTCTGATGCGGGACTTTGTTAAACGCCGTCTGAAAGTCCAAATATACCACATTGACTGGCTCCCCCTTGTCAACTGTACTGGTTACATCTTCAAAGAATTCCAACAGATTTGTCAAGCATGATTTCCCCTTCATAAATCCATGCTGACTCTGACTGATCCTGCCACAGCTTTCTAAATGTTCCGCTATAAAGTCCTTGATAATGGATTCAAGCATTTTCCCCACTACCGATGTTAGGCTTACTGGTCTATAATTCCCTGCTTTCTCTCTACCTCCCTTTTTGAATATCGGAGAGACGTGAGCTACCCTCCAATCTGCAGGGACAGTTCCAGAGTCTATAGGATCCCGGAAGATGACCACCAATACATCCAGTATTTCCAGAGCCACCTCCTTAAGCACTCTGGGATGCAGATTTTCAGGCCTTTGGGATTTATCCGCCTTCAATCCCATCAATTTTCCCAGCATCATTTCTCCACTAATGTCGATCTCCCTTAGTTCTTCCCTCTCACTAAATCTTTCATTCTCCAACATTTCTGGTATCTAATTTGTGTCCTCTTTTGTGAAGACAGAACCAAAGTATGTATTCAATTGCTCAGCCATTTTTTGTCCCTTATTATGTATTCCCCTGTTTCTGTCAGGAAAATGGGACCATGAGCACTCACTAATGTTCCTTCGTCGATGGAACTCCTAAATTTCTCTTTACCAATCTCTTTCTCTTCACATATTTATAGAAACTCTTAGTGTCAGTCTTCCCTGCAAGCTTCATTTTTCTCTGTTTCAAGAAGATAAGTGAGCGAGATTAATAAGGGGATCAGGGGTTATGGGGAGAAGGCAGGAGAATGGGGAGAAGAAAATATCAGCCATGATTGAATGGCGGAGCAGACTCGATGGGCCGAGTGGCCTAATTTTGCTCCTTTGTCTTATGGTCTTATGGAGATGGGATTTTGTAACAATCATTTTCCAGTCGTCATGAGAGTTTAATTCCAGACTTTTATTACAAAACAAAGAACAAAGAAATGTACAGCACAGGAACAGGCCCTTCGGCCCTCCAAGCCCGTGCCGACCATACTGCCTGACTAAACTACAATCTTCTACACTTCCTGGGTCCGTATCCTTCTATTCCCATCCTATTCATATATTTGTCAAGATGCCCCTTAAATGTCCCTATCGTCCCTGCCTCCACTACCTCCTCCGGTAGTGAGTTCCAGGCACCCACTACCCTCTGCGTAAAAAACTTGCCTCGTACATCTACTCTAAACTTTGCCCCTCTCACCTTAAACCTATGCCCCCTAGTAATTGACCCCTCTACCCTGGGGAAAAGCCTCTGACTATCCACTCTGTCTATGCCCCTCATAATTTTGTATACCTCTATCAGGTCGCCCCTCAACCTCCTTCGTTCCAGTGAGAACAAACCGAGTTTATTCAATCGCTCCTCATAGCTTATGCCCTCCATACCAGGCAACATTCTGGTAAATCTCTTCTGCACCCTCTCTAAAGCCTCCACATCCTTCTGGTAGTGTGGCGACCAGAATTGAACACTATACTCCAAGTGTGGCCTAACTAAGGTTCTATACAGCTGCAACATGACTTGCCAATTCTTATACTCAATGCCCCGGCCAATGAAGGCAAGCATGCCGTATGCCTTCTTGACTACCTTCTCCACCTGTGTAGCCCCTTTCAGTGATCTGTGGACCTGTACTCCTAGATCTCTTTGACTTTCAATACTCTTGAGGGTTCTACCATTCACTGTATATTCCCTACCTGCATTAGCCCTTCCAAAATGCATTACCTCACATTTGTCCAGGTTAAACTCCATCTGCCATCTCTCCGCCCAAGTCTCCAGACAATCTAAATCCTGCTGTATCCTCAGACAGTCCTCATCGCTATCCGCAATTCCACCAACCTTTGTGTCGTCTGCAAACTTACTAATCAGACCAGTTACATTTTCCTCCAAATCATTTATATATACTACAAAGAGCAAAGGTCCCAGCACTGATCCCTGTGGAACACCACTGGTCACAGCCCTCCAATTAGAAAAGCATCCCTCCATTGCTACCCTCTGCCTTCTATGGCCTAGCCAGTTCTGTATCCACCTTGCCAGTTCACCCCTGATCCCGTGTGACTTCACCTTTTGTACTAGTCTACCATGAGGGACCTTGTCAAAGGCCTTACTGAAGTCCATATAGACAACATCTACTGCCCTACCTGCATCAATCATCCTAGTGACCTCCTCGAAAAACTCTATCAAGTTAGTGAGACACGACCTCCCCTTCACAAAACCGTGCTGCCTCTCACTAATACGTCCATTTGCTTCCAAATGGGAGTAGATCCTGTCTCGAAGAATTCTCTCCAGTAATTTCCCTACCACTGAAGTAAGGCTCACCGGCCTGTAGTTCCCGGGATTATCCCTGCCACCCTTCTTAAACAGAGGAACAACATTGGCTATTCTCCAGTCCTCCGGGACATCCCCTGAAGACAGCGAGGATCCAAAGATTTCTGTCAAGGCCTCAGCAATTTCCTCTCCAGCCTCCTTCAGTATTCTGGGGTAGATCCCATCCGGCCCTGGGGACTTATCTACCTTAATATTTTTTAAGACACCCAACACCTCGTCTTTTTGGATCACAATGTGACCCAGGCTATCTACACCCCCTTCTCCAGACTCAACATCTACCAATTCCTTCTCTTTGGTGAATACTGATGCAAAGTATTCATTTAGTACCTCGCCCATTTCCTCTGGCTCCACACATAGATTCCCTTGCCTATCCTTCAGTGGGCCAACCCTTTCCCTGGCTACCCTCTTGCTTTTTATGTAAGTGTAAAAAGCCTTGGGATTTTCCTTAACCCTATTTGCCAATGCCTTTTCATGACCCCTTCTAGCCCTCCTGACTCCTTGCTTAAGTTCCTTCCTACTTTCCTTATATGCCACACAGGCTTCGTCTGTTCCCAGCCTTTTAGCCCTGACAAATGCCTCCTTTTTCTTTTTGACGAGGCCTACAATATCACTCGTCATCCAAGGTTCCCGAAAATTGCCGTATTTATCTTTCTTCCTCACAGGAACATGCCTGTCCTGTATTCCTTTCAACTGACACTTGAAAGCCTCCCACATGTCAGATGTTGATTTGCCCTCAAACATCCGCCCCCAATCTATGTTCTTCAGTTCCCGCCTAATATTGTTATAATTAGCCTTCCCCCAATTTAGCACATTCATCCTCGGACCACTCTTATCCTTGTCCACCAGTACTTTAAAACTTACTGAATTGTGGTCACTGTTACCGAAATGCTCCCCTACTGAAACATCTACCACCTGGCCGGGCTCATTCCCCAATACCAGGTCCAGTACCGCCCCTTCCCTAGTTGGACTGTTTACATATTGTTTTAAGAAGCCCTCCTGGATGCTCCTTACAAACTCTGCCCCGTCTAAGCCCCTGGCACTAAGTGAGTCCCAGTCAATATTGGGGAAGTTGAAGTCTCCCATCACCACAACCCTGTTGTTTTTACTCTTTTCCAAAATCTGTCTACCTATCTGCTCCTCTATCTCCCGCTGGCTGTTGGGAGGCCTGTAGTATACCCCCAACATTGTGACTGCACCCTTCTTATTCCTGATCTCTACCCATATAGCCTCACTGCCCTCTGAGGTGTCCTCTCGCTGTATAGCTGTGATACTCTCCTGAACAAGTAGCGCAACTCCGCCTCCCCTTTTACATCCCCCTCTATCCCGCCTGAAACATCTAAATCCTGGAACGTTTAGCTGCCAATCCTGCCCTTCCCTCAACCAGGTCTCTGTAATGGCAACAACATCATAGTTCCAAGTAGTAATCCAAGCTCTAAGTTCATCTGCCTTACCCGTAATGCTCCTTGCATTAAAACATATGCACTTCAGGCCACCAGACCCGCTGTGTTCAGCAACTTCTCCCCGTCTGCGCTGCCTCAGAGCCACACTGTCCCTATTCCCTAGTTCTCCCTCAATGCTCTCACCTTCTTACCTATTGCTCCCGTGCCCACCCCCCTGCCATACTAGTTTAAACCCTCCCGTGTGACACTAGCAAACCTCGCGGCCAGGATATTTATGCCTCTCCGGTTTAGATGCAACCCGTCCATCTTATACAGGTCACACCTGCCCCGGAAGAGCTCCCAGTGGTCCAGATAACAGAAACCCTCCCTCCTACACCAGCTGTTTAGCCACGTGTTTGTCTGCTCTATCTTCCTATTTCTAGCCTCACTGGCACGTGGCACAGGGAGTAATCCCGAGATTACAACCCTCGAGGTCCTGTCTTTTAACTTTCTGCCTAGCTCCCTGAACTCCTGCTGCAGGACCTCATGCCCCTTCCTGCCTATGTCGTTAGTACCAATATGTACAACGACCTCTGCCTGTTTGCCCTCCCCCTTCAGGATTCCCTCTACCCGTTCGGAGACATCCTGGACCCTGGCACCAGGGAGGCAACATACCATCCTGGAGTCTCTTTCACGTCCACAGAAGCGCCTATCTGTGCCCCTGACTATAGAGTCCCCTATAACTATTACTCTTCTGCGCTTTGACCCTCCCTTCTGAACATCAGAGCCAGCCGTGGTGCCACTGCTCTGGCTGCTGCTGTTTTCCCCTGATAGGCTATCCCCCCCGACAGTATCCAAAGGGGTATATCTGTTCGAGAGGGGGACAACCACAGGGGATTCCTGCACTGACTGCCTGCCCTTTCTGGTGGTCACCCATTTCTCTGCCTGCACCTTGGGTGTGACCACACTTACATAACTGCGATCTATGACGCTTTCCGCCACCTGCATGCTCCTAAGTGCATCCAATTGCTGCTCCAACCGAACCATGTGGTCTGTGAGGAGCTGCAGTTGGGTGCACTTTCTGCAGATGAAGCCATCCGGGACGCTGGAAGCCTCCCGGACCTGCCACATCTCACAGTCAGAGCACAGCACCCCTCTAACTGACATTGCGTCAATTAATTAAAATTAAAATTTGTCTTTTTTTTTTTAAATACTTTTTTTAAATTTCAAAGTTACTGTCAACTATCTGTTTCCTAGCACTAGATTTCTAATAGAAATGCGATAGCTAACTATAATATTCTCCGATCTCTGGCTTAGATATCCTCTAAATTATAATTAAGTTATTATGTTTAATTAGTTCCCAAATACTCAAAAAAATTTAGGTTAGAATCCCAACCAGCCACTCAGGTCACAGCTTTTCTGTGATGTCACTTCAGTTTCCCCCCGACACACACAATTTGAAAAACAGGTATAAAAGTAAAAATCACTTGCTTACCTTCTGAGATGTTCTCAGGTTCTCTCGCTGACAGAGACTGCTCCTCCACCTCCAATCCTTGACCTGCACAATGCTAATAATATAATAATATAATATGGCACTTACCTTACACCAATGGGTCTTATTATTAGGTTAGAGGAGGAGGGCGGGTGGGAGACACTACACGTGTAGTGTCTCGGGTTTCCTCTCCACCAGAATTTATTGGTTGGGGGGGGGGGGGACTTGCCAGAGGTCGAACTTCCGGTTCCCGCCGAAATCCAAAGGGCTGCTCCTGTAAAGGTAAGTGCTTTTAAACTAACTACTCACCTCCCAGAAGGCCCCTGCGCACCGCTGCCGCCGAAATCCAAAGGGCTGCTCCTGTAAAGGTAAGTGCTTTTAAACTAACTACTCACCTCCCAGAAGGCCCCTGCGCACCGCTGCCGCCGAAATCCAAAGGGCTGCTCCTGTAAAGGTAAGTGCTTTTAAACTAACTACTCACCTCCCAGAAGGCCCCTGCGCACCGCTGCCGCCGAAATCCAAAGGGCTGCTCCTGTAAAGGTAAGTGCTTTTAAACTAACTACTCACCTCCCAGAAGGCCCCTGCGCACCGCTGCCGCCGAAATCCAAAGGGCTGCTCCTGTAAAGGTAAGTGCTTTTAAACTAACTACTCACCTCCCAGAAGGCCCCTGCGCACCGCTGCCGCCGAAATCCAAAGGGCTGCTCCTGTAAAGGTAAGTGCTTTTAAACTAACTACTCACCTCCCAGAAGGCCCCTGCGCACCGCTGCCGCCGAAATCCAAAGGGCTGCTCCTGTAAAGGTAAGTGCTTTTAAACTAACTACTCACCTCCCAGAAGGCCCCTGCGCACCGCTGCCGCCGAAATCCAAAGGGCTGCTCCTGTAAAGGTAAGTGCTTTTAAACTAACTACTCACCTCCCAGAAGGCCCCTGCGCACCGCTGCCGCCGAAATCCAAAGGGCTGCTCCTGTAAAGGTAAGTGCTTTTAAACTAACTACTCACCTCCCAGAAGGCCCCTGCGCACCGCTGCCGCCGAAATCCAAAGGGCTGCTCCTGTAAAGGTAAGTGCTTTTAAACTAACTACTCACCTCCCAGAAGGCCCCTGCGCACCGCTGCCGCCGAAATCCAAAGGGCTGCTCCTGTAAAGGTAAGTGCTTTTAAACTAACTACTCACCTCCCAGAAGGCCCCTGCGCACCGCTGCCGCCGAAATCCAAAGGGCTGCTCCTGTAAAGGTAAGTGCTTTTAAACTAACTACTCACCTCCCAGAAGGCCCCTGCGCACCGCTGCCGCCGAAATCCAAAGGGAAACAACACCCTACCCAGGCCCACTCCCTCACTAACCCATAACCCCGCGCATTGATGATCGCCAATCCAACTAACATACGCATCGTTGGACTGAAAGGAAACCGGAGCACCCGGAGGAAACCCACGCAGACACGGGGGGAAACGTGCAAACTCCACACAGACAGTCACCCGAGACTGGAATCGAACCTGGGACCCTGGCACTGTGAGGCAGCAGTGCTAACCACTATGCCATTGTGCTGCCCATATTGAATCCAAGTATCGCCATTTGGCGTGGTGGGATTTGCATTATCCTGGGCCTTTGGATGACGAGACAATACCACTATGCCACCGCCTCCCTATGTTTTTGAATATAATCGTCCTTAAATGAAAAAGAGAAGGAAAAGAAAATGAAGGATGTTAGAATAGAAAAGAAAGGAAGGATGTCAATGGTGGGTGTGTCCAGAACCAGGGGTCACAGTCTGAGGATACGGGGTAGACCATTTAGGACAGAGATGAGGAGAAATTTGTTCACCCAGAGAGTGGTGAGCCTGTGGAATTCGTTACCACAGGAAGTAGTCGAGTCCAAAACATTGTATGGTTCCAAGAAGCCATCAGATATGGCACTTCGGGCGAAAGGGATCAAAGGATATGGGGAAAGCGATTGAGTTGGACGATCAGCCATGATCATAATGAATGGCGGAACGGGCTTGAAGGGCCGGGTGGCCTTCTCCTGCTCCTATTTTTTCCCATGTTTCCAGCACGTTGTAATTTAACTCGCTTTTGAAGGCTTCCTGGCAAAGAGGTATCTGCCAAATGCAACAAAGGCAGGAACCAGCAGGAGAGAACAGAGACGTAATGAAAAAAAATGAACTGCTCTGTTACTACATCCTGACAAGCTCACTAATCATATTCAGTACTAACAAGAGGAATGGGTAATTATTCTGTCACGATGGATTCAGCTGCTAAATGAAGATGTAAAGAAATACCAACAATAAATGAAGTTATTATTCACCTGACCGACTTCACACGTTAAAATCAATAACAAAAGCCATCAGCCCCCTTCAATCCTTATTCCACCTCATAGATCAGCAAGCTCAGGATCTGTCCCCAATGCACTCCTCTGTTATTTTACTTAAAAAAAAAAATCCTAATTTTGAATGATTACATTGGAAGGGACATAATTCTCATCGGGAACCAAGTATGAGGATCAGCGTGCTAATTGACTGCGGAAGGCATCGCCACTGATCCCGATCCTGCCCTGAAAGTTCCAATAATCAGGAGCTGCAGGGTCCCGAAGCAAACCTAGGTCAGAAAGCAAGGAGCTTTTGTTACTGAAGATTAATTCTTAAGATTTGGGCACATTTCATTTGCTGATCACCTCCGTCCGGGAAGAGGGTGCTGGCCCACCTCCTTAACTGCTGCAGTCCGCGTGCGGGAGGGTTAGGCCACTTCAGAGAGTCACAACATTGATGGAAAACTGCAGTCACCTCTTGGCCAGATCAGGTTAGGGTCTATCTCCGACCACATTCTTTCTCCTACCACGTTCCTGATATTCAGGTGAGTAGATCAGGTGAGGCGAGGATCAACATGGGTAATTTTCTGGAAGCAGGAATAGGCGGTATCCATGATTAAATTGATATGTGGACAAAAACTCAACTCAGGATCACATGGAATCTCAAATTCTGCAACAGTTTGGTTCAGTCTGAGACATTGGCTGAGGTGAAAGCTGGAATTGATGATGAGAACCGGGGGTTTGTGCTGGGGGATGAAGACAATTACTTTAGTCTCCTGAATGTTTAACTGGACTAATTTGCAACTCACTTCAGACTGAATGCCAGAAATAGGGAGGATACATGTGCCGTAACCCTGTGGCACTTCTGTTGGGGGCGACATTTGATCAGACGGGAAAGTTGCAGATGGGAATCCCGCCACATTCCTGCCTCCACCCAATTAAGTCCATGACAGGGAGGCCCGTAGATATCCTTCCCACCACCAATTAAGGACCCTTGATTCCCACTGAAAGGCCTCATCCCACCACCACCAGTATTAAGTCAGTAGCAGGTGTGGGAGCTCGCTGTGTGGGAGCATGACGAATAGGCTTTGGGAGGATTGGATTGGATTGGATTTGTTTATTGTCACGTGTACCGTGAAAAGTATTTTTCCGCGAGCAGCTCAACAGGTCATTAAGTGCATGAGAAGAAAAGGGAATAAAAGAAAATACATAATAGGGCAACACAAGGGATACAATGTAACTACATAAGCACTGGCATCGGATGAGGCATACAGGGGTGTAGTGTTAATGAGGTCAGTCCATAAGAGGGTCATTTAGGAGCCTGGTGACAGTGGAGACGAAGCTGTTTTTGAATCTGTTCGTGCGTGTTCTCAGACTTCTGTATCTCCTGCCCGATGGAAGAAGTTGGAAGAGTGAGTAAGCCGGGTGGGAGGGATCTTTGATTATGCTGCCCGCTTTCCCCAGGCAGTGGGAGGTGTAGATGGAGTCAATGGATGGGAGGCGGGTTCGTGTGATGGACTGGGCGGTGTTCATGACTCTCTGAATTTTCTTGCGGTCCTGGGCCGAGCAGTTGCCATACCAGGCTGTGATGCAGCCCGATAGGATGCTTTCTATGGTGCATCTGTAAAGGTTGATAAGGGTCAATGTGGACATGCCGAGTTTCCTTAGTTTCCTGAGGAAGTATAGGCGCTGTTGTGCTTTCTTAATGATAGCGTCGACGTGGGTGGACCAGGACATATTTTTGGAGATGTGCACCCCTAGGAATTTGAAACTGCTAATCATCTCCACCTCGGCCCCGTTGATGCTGACAGGGGTGTGTACAGTACTTTGTTTCCTGAAGGAGGTCCTTCATCTAAATGTACTCAATGCCTGATCGATGGACCCAAACAGCAGGGGGGGTGGGGGGGGGGGGGGGGGGGTGCTGAGAACCACCCCCTGCTCTTGATGCAACCGCTCCCTTTCTACCATCACTCACTACTGCCTTGGTCCTTTATCGATTTGAGGCTCAGGGTGGGTGTCGGATGGCAGCAGCCACCAGCTGCCTGGTGACACTGTTGAGTACAGGAGAATTGCCAGCCTCTGATTGGCCACCAGTTCCCAGGGGCAGGACTTCCACCCCAGGGGTCCTTGAACCCAGGAAAAGGTGTGCTTCGGGCCTTCTACGTGCCTGCGAAACGAGGTGACACGAGGCTCTCGCCAGATCTCCAGCCGGCAGCTGAGACCCCCATTGCATCCATTAAATGTTGTCCAAAGCGTCTGACAACACTTTGGCAGTAGTGGAGGATTTGGTTCTCTGTGCCAGTGGATGCATAAGAAGGAGACATGCTCTCTCATTACAATCACAGGCACTCCATAGAGCAGAGAAGGTTGAAGGAGATTTGAGAGAGATGTTCAAAATCATGAGATGATTTGATCGAGCCAATGAAGTGACAGAAAGGTTGGCAACTCGAGGCCCAGGTTTAGCAGGCGTAGCATATAATCCAGGAGGGACATGAGGGAAACTGTGCTTCTGCAGAAAGTTGTGATAATCTGTAATGCATTTCCTGAGAGGGTGAGGGGAACAGATTCGATCATAACTTTCAACAGGGAATTGGATAAGCTTGGAATAGGGAATGAAAAACGGTGAGCTATGGGGAAAAAAAGCAGGGCCGTAGGACAAATTGGATGGTGTTTCATAGAGCTGGACAAGGCTTGATATTTCTTATTGGTTGATGGGATGTGGATGTTGCTGGCTGGGTCAGCATTTATTGCCCATCCCTCAGCGCATTTAAGAGTCAACCACATTGCTATAGAACTGGAGTCACATGTCAACCAGACCGGGTAATGGCGCCAGATATTTTTCCCGAAAGGTTTTTTTGTGAAAATTGACAATGGTTTCTTGGTCATCATTAGACTTTTAATAGCAGCGTTCTATTGAATTCAAATTTCACCATCTGGGTCCCCAAATCATTGCTCTGGGTCAATGGATTACTAGTCCAACGACAATACTACAAGGCCACTGCCTTCCCTTTGCTTCAGTGCTTTAGCGATTTGGCCAGATTCAAAGTGGGATAGCAAGAAAGACAAGCATGGATTTCAGAGGTGACAATGCGTTCAAAGACTTTGGAGAGGAAAGGGAGGCTGGAGATGGGGCAGCAGTTTGCAAACTCAGAGACTTTTGTGGGGGGCGGTGGGGCTGATAGTGGTGTTTTGAAATCGAGAGGGAGGCATTTATCCGGTTACCTAGCATTAGCTATGAGGAGAGGTTGAATAAACTTGGTTTGTTCTCACTGGAACGAAGGAGGTTGAGGGGCGACCTGATAGAGGTCTACAAAATTATGAGGGGCCTAGACAGAGTGGATAGTGAGAGACTTTTTCCCAGGGTAGAGAGGTCAACTACTACGGGGCATAGGTTTAAGGTGCGAGGCACAAGGTTTAGAGGAGATGTACCAGGCAAGTTTTTTACACAGTGGGTGCCTGGAACTCGCTGCCGGAGGAGGTGGTGGAAGCAGGGACAATAGTGACGTTTAAGGGGCATCTTGTCAAATACATGAATAGGATGGGAATAAAGGGATACGGATCCAGGAAGTGTAGAAGATTTTAGTTTAGACGGGCAGCATGGTCGGCGCAGGCTTGGAGGGCCGAAGGGCCTGTTCCTGTGCTGTACTTTTCTTTGTTCTTTGTTCTTTGTTGAGACCAGGAAAGGGAATTGGGTGGTTACCAGTTCAATGGGATTAGAGTCGAGGAACTGAGTCTTGTGAACAAGGTGAGCTCAGAGAGGACAAGAGGGTTGATGGGAAGGAACCAGAGAAAGACGAGATTTCAGGGCTTGGGGCGCTGACGGCAGTGGTGCATGATGGGGGGGGGGAGGGGGGGGGGGTAGAGGTTTGGGGGCGATGGTGTTTAAAGGCCAAGGAATGGGGATAGGGAAGGAAGCAGCAGAGTCAGGTGGACAGGTGGTCTCGTTCTTGGTGGCAGCGAAGTCCATGAGACAATCACACATGATTTTAAAATGAGGGTGGCAAAGACAAGGAGGAAGGGTTTAAGGACACAGTTGGATGTGAAGAAAAATGGCTGGCATTTATCTCAGCTCTCCAGGGCGGTGCTGGAGTTTTCACACAGGAGAGTATGCTGCTTGATCAGAGTGAGAGCAAGGGTTTCTTTTCCTGGTGGTCTGTTGGCTAGAATTGGGCATGCTCACTGTTGCTACTGGTGTTTTATTCGCAGTCTATAGTGGTGACCATGGCAACTATCATCGATTGTTGTTAAAAGTCATCTGGTTCACTAATGTATTTTAGGGAAGGAAATCTGCTGTCCTTACCTGGCCTGGCCGACATGTAAGTTCAGACCCACAGCAATGTGGTTGACTCTTATCTGCCCTCTGAAATGCCTGAGCAAGCCCATTCAGTTCAAGGGCAATTCGGGGTGGGCAGGAAGTACAGGCCTTGCCTGCGATGTCCACATCCCCAGGAAAGAGTAATAAAAAAGGGCATGAGGGCTTGTTGCATCAACATTTTGTATTCCCTTGTGCTTAGAGGGTGGAGGGGCAGCACGGTGGCACAGTGGTTAGCACTGCTGCCTCACCGCGGCAGGAATCCGGGTTCGATGCCGACCTTGGGTGCCTGTCTGTGCGGAGTCTGCACTTACTCTCTGTGTCTGTGTGGGTTTCCTCTGTGCTCCGGTTTCCTCCCACAGTCCAAAGATGTGCAGGTTAGGGTCATGCTAAGTTGCCCCTTTGTGTCCAAAGGTTAGGTGGAGTTATGGGGTTCTGGGGTTGTGGGTCCGGGCAGGGGAGTGGGCCTGGTAGAGTGCTCTTTCAGAGGTTCGGTGCAGATTCGATGGACAGAATGAGCCATCTGCACTGTAAGCATTCTATGATCGGGTCGGGGTGTTTAAAATGTTGAAACGGTGCAAAGAAATGCTGGTGAGGAATCAAGAACCATAGACTCCTTACAGTGCAGAAGGAGGCCATTTGACCCATCAGGTCTGCACTGACCCTGTGAAAGAGTGCCCTACCTCGGCCCACTGCCTCGCTCTATCCTTGTAACCCCACCTAACCTGCGCATCCCTGGAAACTAAGGGGCAATTTAGCGGGCCAATCCGTGTTCGGACTGTGGGAGGTGTCATGATATTTAGATCAGCATATCATGGTGCAATCAAAGACACACTGATGGACATGCAGTAGGACCAACCAACACACACATAACATCGCAGCCAATCACCAGTGAGAGCACACGCACTATAAAAACAGGGGACACTACAGTTCCCGCTCATTCCAGCAGCAGCCAGCTCAGAGCACCGAGCTCAGAGCCTGCCACTCAGACATTCACCATGTGCTGAGTGCCTCACCCAGATAGTAATTGGACAGGGTCCACAGATTAGCTGGTAATGCACGTACCCAAGTTAGCAGTGTGCTGTTACAGTTAAATAGTTAATAAAATTGAGTTACACCATCTGCAGCCGTGTTGGATCGTTTGTACATCAGAACACCCAACACGACATGATACCAGAAGTGGGCGCAAGCCAGCGCCCGTGAGACCTACCTGCAACGTATCAGCAATCTGCCATCCTGCACCATGGAGAACATCAACCCGCCGCCGCCGCTCCGAATCGCTGGCAATCTCGGGGTCAATTGGAAACTGTTCAAACAGCGCTTCCAACTCTTCCTCGAGGCCACAGACAGGGAGAATGCATCGGACACCAGGAAGATTGCCCTTCTTCTCTCCACGGCAGGGCAACATGCCATCTTTAACTCCCTTACGGACGGCGAGGACACAACCAAATACAAGACGGTGCTCCTGAAGTTCGCCGAACACTTCAGCATGGAAGTAAACGAGAGCTTCGAGAGGTACCTGTTCCAGCAGCGCCTGCAAGGTAAGGACGAACCTTTCCAGTCTTACTTAACACACCTCCACATCCTCGCGCAGTCCTGCGGCTATGGGACCACCTCTGACTCCATGATACGTGACCAGATAGTTTTCGGAGTCATGTCGGACACCCTGCGCTAGCAGCTCCTTCGGGTCAAGCAGCTCACCCTGGTGACTGCCGTCGAGACCTGCGTCCTGCATGAGAACGCCACCAGCCGGTACTCACACATCCAGGCGGCCGAAACGGCGCGGCACGGGCCCCACGAGGTGGAGCGGGTCCAGACGATCGAGTACCTCCCGGGCCGCGGCCTGGAGGAGGCCGGCCATCTCGCGCGCTTTCCGAGGCCTCCCGCGCGCTTGCCAAGGCCTCCCGCGCTTGTACGTGCCAAAAGAGGGGACTCTGACGAAGAGGAACGTGATGCGCAGGCGCGCACCGCACATGCGCAGTTGCGCAACGAACGCACTGACGTTATGACGTGCGGCAACTGTGGCTCCGCCCATTTAAAGCGGCAATGTCCTGCCAAAGCGCGACAATGCCTACGCTGTGGCAAGTTGGGCCACTATGCTGCCTGCTGTCGAGCAGCTCACCCTGCCAACTCGTACCCATCTTACCAGCCTCGCAGAAATGTTCGGGCAATTCAACCCATGTTCACCAAGTCCGATCCTGACGTCACACAGACCAGTGCTAATGAGGACAGGGAGCCCTTCCGCGTTGCTGTCATCAACAAGAACAAGCTGTCCCCGAGTCGAATGCACCAGCCGCTGTCAGTGCACAGCATTGATCCGGACGACGAGTGGTGTGCCACCCTGACGGTCAACCCAAACTCGTCGCCCACCTGAGAGACTTAATTTATGAACCTTTTCATATTGGACTCACTGACTTGTTCTGACATACTGTTTCAGACTTTTTGCCATACTGTGTAAGATTTTGACTTTTTGCCATACTGTTTAAGATTTTGTTATTGTTTATTAATGACATTGATTTTGTTCTTGGTGTAACATAGTTAGTTTCTGCACCTGGCACCTTCCTGTATAGTATAGCCACATGTAAATATTGTTGTAAATATTGCACACACATGATTAGATGCACTCACCACACTTCTTTATTTATTATCATGTAGGCACATATTCTTTGCGAAAAGGGGGGGATGTCATGATATTTAGATCAGCATATCATGGTGCAATCAAAGACACACTGATGGACAGCAGTAGGACCAACCAACACACACATAACATCGCTGCCAATCACCAATGAGAGCACACGCACTATAAAAATAGGGGACACTACAGTTCCCGCTCATTCCAGCAGCAGCCAGCTCAGAGCACCGAGCTAGAACCTGCCACTCAGACATTCACAATGTGCTGAGTGCCTCACCCAGATAGTAATAGGTCAGGGTGCACAGATTAGCTGGTAATGCACGTACCCAAGTTAGCAGTGTGCTGTTACAGTTGAGTAGTTAATAAAATTGAGTTACACCATCTCCAGCCGTGTTGGATCGTTTATACATCAGAACACCCAACACGAAAGGAGGAAAGCGGACCACCCGGAGGAAACTCTCACAGCCACGGGGAGGAAGTGCAAACTCCACACAGTCTCCCAACGCCGGAATTGAACCCAGGTCACTGGAGGGTTAACCACTGTGCCACCGAGCCGCCCAGGGGACATGACATGACTTTTAAATTATAGCTACGCCAATCCGAGGTAAAAATTAAAAAAAAACATTTCTTTCCACAGAAACACACTGCCCCAGACAGTTGCAGCTGCTGAGAGAGTTGGAGTTTTTGAGGCTGAAATCAATAGATTTTTGTTAAGCAAGAGTATCACAAGATGAGGAGCAAAGACAGACAAATGGAACTGAGATACAGATCAGCCGTGATCTCGTTCAATCGTGGAGCAGGGTTGAGAGGCTAAATTATTTACTCCAGTCCCCAATGTTACTGTGATGTAGGAAAGGATAGGCAGTGTCGGACAGCTAACCAGGAAAAGTTATCAAGGCTGCCTGTAGTTAATGGTCAGGGATCTCACACGGCCAGATGGAATACTAGCTGTCGGATCACAAAGACAAGAGATTTATCTTTGTACGACATCACAGGGATATCCATATTTACAGCATTCAGTGAGGTTAGCTGCTGTGTAGTTTGCATTCAAACCTCCAAAGGTCAGCAAAAATGGTGGCCTCTGATCTATTCCAAATGAAGACAAATGACTTGCCCGACTGCTCATGTGATAAGCGATAATAGGCATCTATTCTAAAATCAATTTCAAAGCATGTCAAGTCATACGTCACTCTCTTCAGATTGATCTCGTAGATATAGAGGCTAGGGGTTGCAGCTCGGCCTGTTTTGTTTAGCTACGAGTGTGATCTCAACTTCAGTCAATTCGTTATCCCTCAATTTGTTATTTGTTGCAAGGGGGCCAAGGGGTGAAGCCACAAGAAAGCAGGACAACTCCTCAAAATTCGTGCTGTATATGCCTGGCTGGAGGAAAGAAATCTGGCAGCATAGTGGCACTGTTACTGGATAAACATTCCAGAGACATGGGGCTTTATTTTTCAGCCCACCAAGGCTGGGGTTGGAGGTGCAGAGGTGCCAAAACTAGCACCGCCAGCTTGTGTGCCAGTTCCCCAGCTCATCCTACCCCAGGCCGTTTCCGTGGAGATGAGAGTGTGGCAGGGCCACTCGTCCAGCAATTCATCCAGGTTCCTTCAACATTACCCATCAAACCGTTGATCTCCATCACCCAGAATGACAAGGGCAACAGCTGTATGGGAAGGCCACCACCTGCAAGTTTGTCTCCAGGCCACACCACCGTCCTGACTTAATTGGAACTGTATCGCCTCTGTTCCTCCCCGTCACTGGTTCAAGCTTCTGGGACCCGCCCCCTAACAGCGTTGTGGGTGCTTCTGTAACCGATGGATTGCAGTGGTTCAAGATGGCGGCTCACCACCACCACCACCACCTGTGCCGCCGCGGCACGGTATCACACTGGTTAGCATTGTTGCTTCACAGCTCCAGGGTCCCAGGTTTGATTCCCGGTTTGGGTCACTGCCTGTGCGGAGTGTGCACGTTCTCCCCGTGTCAGCGTGGGTTTCCTCCGGGCGCTCCGGTTTCCTCCCATAGTCCAAAGATGTGCAGGGACACTGCGCTGCAGCGGAGAGGATAAAGGCAGCACCAGGCTCAAGGCTTTCACTTACCTTCCGGGAGCAGAGAGGAGCGGACCTGCGCGGGACACTGCGTTGCAGGTAGGACAGCTGCTTGTCTGTTTGTTTATTTCAAAATTGAAAAAAACACGGCACAGTCAAAACACAGGAGACTGTGACCTGATTGGCTGAAAGGCAGACTGGGCTAAATTTGAATATTTGTGGAGTTACTAGTTTCTATTTGATTTAAATTACTATTTTTAAATTGACTTGAAAAGCTATTTTTAAATTTTTTAATCTCACTTAAATAACTATTTTGGGTTGATTTAAATTACTATTTTTAAGTTGATTTTAAAAAGTTTTTAAATTTTAATTAAATAACTTTTTAAATTTCAATTAAATAACTACTTAATTTGTTGTCAGATCAAGCAAGATAAATACTCAGGAATAAAGCTAATTACATAGTATACAGGAGATTGGATATAATCTGACACAAAAACATCTTTCTAAAGTTTAATTTCAAAAATTTAATTTAAAGGAATAAATCACGGCAGGACAGCTCCAAGGCATGGTCTGCTCCTCTTGCTCCATTGGGCAGGCTGGGGACGGTTCCAGTCCCCAGGGTCAGCATGTGTGCAGGAAGTGTCTCCAGTTGCAGCTCCTGGAAGCTCGAGTTTCAGAGCTGGAGCGGCAGCTGGAGACACTGTGAAGCATCCGCGAATCAGAGAGCATCGTGGATAGCACGCATAGAGAGGTGGTCAGACCGCAGGCTCAGGCTCCGCAGGCAGGAAGGGAATGGGTGACCACCAGACAGAGCAAGAGAGCGAGGCAGGTAGTGCAGGAGTCTCCTATGGCCATTTCCCTGCAGAACAGATATACCGCTTTGGATACTGTTGAGGGGAATGGTCTCTCAGGGGAAAACAACAACAGCCAAATTTGTGGCACCATGGTTGGTTCTGCTGCAGAGGGGATGGGTGATAAGTGTGACAGTGCCATAATTATAGGGGATTCAGTTGTAAGGGGAATAGACAGGCGTTTCTGTGGCCGCAAACGAGACTCCAGGATGGTATGTTGCCTCTCTGGGGCTAGGGTCAAGGATGTCTCGGAGCGGGTACAGGACATTCTGGAGGGAGAGGGTGAACAGCCAGTGGTCATGGTACACATCGGTACAAATGACATAGGTAAAAAAAGGGATGAGGTCCAAAAAGCAGAATACAGGGAGCTAGAAAGGAAGTTAAGAAATCGGACCTCGGAGGTAGTGATCTCAGGATTACTATCGGTGCCACGTGCTAGTCAGAATAGAAATGACAGGATATATAGGATGAATACGTGGCTGAAGGGATGGTGTCAGGGGGAGGGTTTCAGGTACCTGGGGAATTGGGACCGGTTCTGGGGAGGTGGGACCTGTACAAACTGGACGGGTTACACCTGGGCAGGACAGGAACTGATGTCCAAGGGGGGCTATTTGCTAGAGCAGTTGGGGAGTGTTTAAACTAATGTGGCAGGGGGATGGGAAATGATGCAGGAAATCGGAAGGTAGTAACACAAGGGCAGAAACAAAAGGCAGTAAGGGGGAAAGTGTAAGGCAGAGAACCCATAGTCAAAAATCAAAAAGGACGACAGTACAAGGTACAGTGACTGAGGGGAGCTCAGTGAATAGGACCAGGAATACTAAAAGGAATAAAACGGGATGTAAAAACATAAATGGAAATCGACTTGGCAGGTTGTTACATGAAGATATGGGTTCAACGACAAGGAAAATTAGGAGAAACGTTAAGAGGAAATATAACTTAGGAGAGGTTACTGATCGAGGTGTGAAGATTCAAAACAGAGGTATAAAAGCCAATATATGTGTACTTTACCTGAATGCTCGTAGTATTTGGAATAAGGTAAATGAGTTGATGGCGCAAATCATCGTGAATGACTATGATTTAGTGGCCATTACTGAAACATGGTTAAAGGATGGTCACGATTGGGAGTTCAATATCCAAGGGTATCAAACCTTTCGGAAGGACAGAGTGGATGGTAAGGGAGGTGGTGTAGCTCTGTTATTTAAGGATGACATCCGGGCAATAGTAAGGGATGACATCGGTGCTATGGAGGATAAGGTTGAATCCATTTGGGTGGAAATCAGAAATAGTAAGGCGAAAAAGTCACTGATAGTAGTCGATAGGCCACCAAATAGTAACATTATGGTGGGGCAGGCAACAAACAAAGAAATAACTGATGCATGTAGAAATGCTACAGCAGTTATCATGGGGGATTTTAATCTACATGTCGATTGGTTTAACCAGGTCGGTCAAGGCAGCCTTGAGGAGGAGTTTATAGAATGTATCGGCGATAGTTTCCTAGAACAGTATGTAATGGAACCTACGAGGGAACAAGCGGTCCGAGATCTGGTCCTGTGCAACGAGACAGGATTGATTCATGATCTCATAGTTAGGGATCCTCTCTGAAGGAGCAATCATAATATGGTGGAATTTAAAGTACAGATGGAGGGTGAGAAGGTAAAATCAAACACTAGTGTTTTGTGCTTAAACAAAGGAGATTACAATGGGATGAGAGAAGAGCTAGCTAAGGTAGACTGGGAGCAAAGACTTTATGGTGAAACAGTAATGGAACAGTGGAGAACCTTCCAAGCGATTTTTCACAGTGCTCAGCAAAGGATTATACCAACAAAAAGGAAGGACGGTAGAAAGAGGGAAAATCGACCGTGTATATCTAAGGAAATAAGGGAGAGTATCAAATTGAAGGAAAAAGCATACAAAGTGGCAAAGATTAGTGAAAGACTAGAGGACTGGGAAATCTTTAGGGGACAACAGAAAACTATTAAAAAAGCTGTAAAGAAGAGTAAGATAGATTGTGAGAGTAAACTTGCTCAGAATATAAAAACAGATAGTAAAAGTTTCTATAAACATACAAAGCAAAAAAGAGTGGCGAAGATAAATATTGGTCCTTTAGAGGATGAGAAGGGAGATTTAATAATGGGAGATGAGGAAATGGCTGAGGAACTCAACAGGTTTTTTGGGTTGGTCTTCACAGTGGAAGACACAAATAACATGCCAGTGACTGATGGAACTGAGGCTATGACAGGTGACGACCTTGAGATGATTGTTATCACGAAGGAAGTGTGATGGGAAAGCTAATGGGGCTAAAGGTAGACAAGTCTCCTGGCCCTGATGGAATGCATGCTAAAAGAGATGGTTCGGGAAATTGCAAATGCACTAGTGATAATTTACCAAAATTCACTAGACTCTAGGGTGGTCCCGGCGGATTGGAACTTAGCAAACGTGACACCACTGTTTAAAAAAGGAGGTAGGCAGAAAGCGGGTAATTATAGGCCAGTTAGCTTAACTTCGGTAGTAGGGAAGATGCTGGAATCTATCATCAAGAAAGAAATAGCGAGGCATCTGGATGGAAATTGTCCCATTGGGCAGACGCAGTATGGGTTCATAAAGGGCAGGTCGTGCCTAACTAATTTCGTGGAATTTTTTGAGGACATTACCAGTGCGGTAGGTAACGAGGAGCCAATGGATGTGGTACATCTGGATTTCCAGAAAGCTTTTGACAAGGTGCCACACAAAAGATTGCTGCATAACATAAAGATGCATGGCATTAAGGGTAAAGTAGTAGCATGGATAGAGGATTGGTTAATTAATAGAAAGCAAAGAGTGGCGATTAATGGGTGTTTCTCAGGTTGGCAATAAGTAGCTAGTGGTGTCCCTCAGAGATCAGTGTTGGGCCCACAATTGTTCACAATTTACATAGATGATTTGGAGTTGGGGACCAAGTGCAATGTGTCCAAGTTTGCAGACAACACGAAGATGAGTGGTAAAGCAAAAAGTGCAGAGGATACCGGGAGCCTGCAGAGGGATTTGGATAGGTTAAGTGAATGGGCTAGGGTCTGGCAGATGAAATTCAATGTTGACAAATGTGAGATTATCCATTTTGGTAGGAATAATAGCAAAAGGGATTATTATTTAAATGATAAACTATTAAAACATACCGCCGTGCAGAGAGACCTGGGTGTGCTAGTGCATGAGTCGCAAAAAGTTGTTTTACAGGTGCAACAGGTGATTAAGAAGGCAAATGGAGTTTTGTCCTTCATTGCTAGAGGGGTGGAGTTTAAGACGAGGGAGGTTCTGCTGCAATTGTATAAGGTGTTAGTGAAGCCACATCTGGAGTATTGTGTTCGGTATTGGTCTGCTTACCTGAGAAAGGATGTATTGGCTCTGGAGGGTGTGCAGAGGAGATTCACTAGGTTAATCCCAGAGCTGAAGGGGTTGGATTACGAGGAGAGGTTGAGTAGACTGGGACTGTACTCGTTGGATTTTTGAAGGATGCGGGGGGGGGGGGGGGGATCTTACATAAACATATAAAATTATGAAGGGAATAGATAAGATAGATGCGGGCAGGTAGTTCCCACTGGCGGGTGAAAGCAGAACTAGGAGGCATCGCCTCAAAATAAGGGGAAGTAGATTTAGGACTGAGTTTAGGGGGAACTTCTTCACCCAAAGGGTTGTGAATCTATGGGATTCCTTGCCCAGTGAAAGCAGTTGAGGCTCCTTCATTAAATGTTTTTAAGATAAAGATAGATAGTTTTTTGAAGAATAAAGGGATTAAGGGTTATGGTGTTCGGGCCGGAAAGTGGAGCTGAGTCCAAAAAAGATCAGCCATGATCTCATTGAATGGAAGAGCAGGCTCGAGGGGCCAGATGGCCTACTCCTGCTCCTAGTTCTTATTTTCTTATGTTCTAGGTTAGGTTGATTGGCCATGATAAATTGCCCTGAGTGTCCAAAAAAATAAATAAAAAGTTAGGTGGGGTTACTGGATTACGGGGAAAAGGTGGAGGTGTGGGATTAAGTCGCCGGTGCAGACTCGATGGGCCGAATGGCCTCCTTCTGCACTGTAAATTCTGTAAATTCTTGCCATCAATTAGGGATGGGCAGTAAAAGCTGGTCAAGCCAGCGGAGCCCGCACCCCATGAAGTGGGTAGCTGATACAGCTCGTTAACA
The DNA here is from genome assembly GCF_047496885.1 of Scyliorhinus torazame. Taxonomy (NCBI): domain Eukaryota; kingdom Metazoa; phylum Chordata; class Chondrichthyes; order Carcharhiniformes; family Scyliorhinidae; genus Scyliorhinus; species Scyliorhinus torazame. Next base: position 30,891,293 of record NC_092708.1, on the reverse strand, counting down.
ACCACTTGAATCCAATGTAACAGAGGTTGGCTGAGACTTACCATTTACTAGGTCCCTGCTGACAGCATGAGCTGAGGCAGCCTCCTAACAGCAGGTCGAGGACACAGTATTCAAGGCCCGCCTACAGGCCTACACAGCCTGCTTGGGTGCTACAGCAACCACAGGCCACCCAGTAAAGGGGATCTTTTCCGACTGCAAAGCAGAGGCATCGCTGCAAAAACCATTTATTTATTTTAAATTTTAAAAGGTTGGGGAGAGGCCACCTCCAGGTTGAAGCGTCTTTTCCCTTGCTTACCTTCCCTTGGAGAATACTGCTGATTTAAAGCTGGAAGGCCTCCATCTTTGAGCGTGCCCACTGTCCATTAATTGACCCCACCGTAAGAAAAGAAAATCACAAATGGATGACTGTATCCCCCACAGGGACTTCTGACCCACATTTCAGCCTGATGGCTAGGTTCCTAATCCCACGAGAAATTATGTTTTAATCCTGTCACGCCACTCAAAGGAATTTTGAATTGAATTTTTATTTGGAAATTTAGAACTAAAAAGCAGATATCAGTAAAAGTGACCATGAAGCTGCTGGGCTGTTTTTGAAGGAGAACTCAATCTTTTCCAAAGAAGGGGCTTATTGAGCTCAAAATGTTCACTCTGCTGCTCTCTGCACGGAAACTACAAGACCTGTTAGGTTTTTCCAGCATTCTCTGTTTTGATTTTGTGATGTCAGCATGAAGGGCGAGCAGCCAATCACACGGAGGTATTCTCGTAGACAGCAAGCCCTGAAGTTAAAAGTACTGAGTCATTTGATTTTTTATTCAAAATTTCAGATCAAAATATAAGTAATTATGTTTAGAAACAGGCAGAAACTAAAATAAAGATGAACTTAAAAAATAAAAATATGTATTTATATTATAATGGACAGATTATACATACCATCAATGTAAAATTAGGTTTTTGATAAGGTTCCCCATGGTAGGCTACTGCAGAAAATACGGAGGCATGGGAGTCAGGGTGATTTAGCAGTTTGGATCAGAAATTGGCTAGCTGGAAGAAGACAAAGGGTGGTGGCTGATGGGAAATGTTCAGACTGGAGTCCAGTTACCAGTGGTGTACCACAAGGATCTGTTTTGGGGCCACTGCTGTTTGTCATTTTTATAAATGACCTGGAGGGGGGCGTAGAAGGATGGGTGAGTAAATTTGCAGATGACACTAAAGTCAGTGGAGTTGTGGACCGTGTGGAAGGATGTTACAAGTTACAGACGGACATAGGTAAGCTGCAGCGCTGGGTTGAGAGGTGGCAAATGGAGTTTAATGCAGAAAAGTGTGAGGTGATTCATTTTGGAAGGAATAACAGGAAGACAGAGTACTGGGCCAATGGTAAAATTCTTGGCAGTGTGGATGAGCAGAGAGATCTCGGTGTCCATGTACATAGATCCCTGAAAGTTGTCACCCAGGTTGATAGGGTTGTTAAGAAGGCGTACGGTGTGTTAGCTTTTATTTGTAGAGGGATTGAGTTTCGGAGCCATGAGGTCATGTTGCAGCTGTACAAAACTCTGGTGCGGCCGCATTTGGAGTATTGCGTGCAATTCTGGTCGCTGCATTTTAGGCAGGATGTGGAAGCATTGGAAAGGGTGCAGAGGAGATTTACCAGAATGTTGCCTGGTATGGAGGGAAGATCTTATGAGGAAAGGCTGAGGGGCTTGAGGCTGTTTTCGTTAGAGAGAAGAAGGTTAAGAGGTGACTTAATTGAGGCATAGCTTTAAATTGAGGGGAGATAGATAAAAGACAGATGTCAGAGGTAGGTTCTTTACTCAGAGAGTTGTAAGGGCGTGGAATGCCCTGCCTGCAACAGTAGTGGACTTGCCAACACTAAGGGCATTCAAATGGTCATTGGATAGACATATGGACGATAAGGGAATAGTGTAGATGGGCTTTAGAGTGGTTTCACAGGTCGGCGCAACATTGAGGGCCGAAGGGCCTGTACTGCGCTGTAATGTTCTATGTTCTATGTTCTATGTTCTAAGTTCTTGTCAGTTCAGCGGTTACTCATTAACTCCCCTCTGAGGCTGTGCCTCAATAGTGTACCCTCTGTAGTACGGTGGCGCAGTGGGTTAGCCCTGTTGCCTCACGGCGCCGAGGTCCCAGGTACGATTCTGGCTCTGGGTCACTGTGTGGAGTTTGCACATTCTCCCCATGTTTGCGTGGGTTTTGGCCCCACAACCCAAAGATGTGCAGGCTCGGTGGATTGGCCATGCTAAATTGCACCTTGAATGGAAAAAATGAATTGGGTACTCTAAATTTTTTTTTAAAATATATTCTACCCTCTGGAGAAGTGTAGAATCACTCACAGCGATTCCTGAATTTCCACATGTAACCTGTGGTTCCCAGAATTGCTGTCGGTTTGGGAGGAGTTACAACAGCAATCACTGATGTTTCCACCCTCATTACTGCCATCAGACCAAAGCTGTGACATTCTACATGGTCAATGGGGGTGAGAGGTGAGATTGCGACTGCTCCAAGAATGCGTTCAACCAGAATTGGCAACCTTATTCAAGATTATTTTTTATTTCCTCATTGATATGATGCTTTCAGCTTCCCACAATGATTTCTCACAGAGTTAGATTCAGTTTATATTCCTCAAACCGTTAGTTTACCGTTCCCCAACATCAAATGCGAACACACACACTTGCATTTCATGAGTCAACGGCCATTAATGATCATAAGTGACACCCGGGTAAACAAATTCTCAGCACCAATGGATTGTAAGCCTTTTTCCAGTGTGTAGAATTCACACACCGTGGGGTGTGAACAAAAGAAGAAAAGGAAAGTGCGCACACGCACAACAAAAAGATACATCATAAATAATTGTAATGATGTTGTGCCACCGGATAAAATAAAAGCGAATATCTTTTGATCAGGTGTTTCATTTGATGGCGTCTGACAGGAGCTTTGAAAGGAACGCATTTGATATTGTGCAGCACGGGGATCGGCACTGGAGGAGGCATTTATGCATCTCTTTCACATTAGCTTTGAAGGCCTGAATCAGAGTGTAGACTGATCCTATTTTATTATTGCACTGAAGAAGAAATGGTTGCCAAGCAGGTGGACAGATGGAATTCGGATGGCAAACTAAATTGACATCAATATTTTCTCATCTCAAAATGACGACAGCACTCTCTCTTGGTTGAGTACTGTCGCACTATGTGTCATCAGGAATCTCTTTCACCCCTTCAAATGCTGAAGGTGCACGACACACTGAGGGTAACTTAAACGCTCGACAATCGTTCAAAATCGTGACGTTGCTTCAGATATCAACCTCGGCTCAGGTTCTTGCCCCGCTATTCAGAAGATTTGAGGCTCCCACTTCAGAACATAAAATCTCGCCAGCACTGTCAGATGCCATCCTTTTTGATCAAGCTTAAAGCTATGGCCCCATACGATGATCTCTGATGGATGTCAAAAATACTGTGCTACAATTTTGAAGAATAATAATAAAGAAATATGAATAATAATAATAAAGGGATGGTTTAGCACAGTGGACTAAGACAGCTGGCTTGTAATGCAGAACAAGACCAGCAGCACGGGTTCAATTCCCCTTCCAGCCTCCCTGAACAGGCGCCGGAATGTGGCGACTAGGGGCTTTTCACAGTAACTTCATTGAAGCCTACTTGTGACAATAAGTGATTATTATTATTCTTCTTATTATTAATCTGCATTAGTGTCACAGGTAGGCTTACATTAACATTGCAATGAACTTACTGTGAAAACACTGCGGCGCCTGTTCGAGAACACTGAGGGAGCATTCAGAATGTCCAATTCACCCATCAAGTACGTCTTTGGGACTTGTGGGAGGAAACCGGAGCACCAGGAGGAAACCCACCCGACACGGGGAAAATGTGTAGACTCCGCACAGCCAGTAACCCAAGCTGGGAATCGAATCTGGGTCCCTGGCACTGTGAAGCAACAGTGCTAACCACTGTGCTACTGTACCACCATGAACTGCTGCAAACAAGGCAGAAGAATACATGAAGAATGGCAGGACCCTAGGAAGCACCGAGTATCAGAGGGACATTGGTGTTCATGTACACTGGTCCCGTACGTTAGCAGGACAGGTGGATACAGTGGCTAAGCAGGTATATGGTATCCTTGGCTTTATTAGCCGAGCCATAGAGTTTAAGAGCAGGGAGGTTGTGCTGGAATTGTATAAAATATTGGTTAGACCAGAGCTAGCATATTGTGTGCAGTTCTGCAATCCACATTATAGGATGGATGTGATAGTAGAGGAGATTTACCAGGATGATGCCTGGGCTGAATAGGTTTCGTTTTGAAGAGAGACTGGATAGACTGGGGTTGTTTTCCTTAGGGCAGAGGATACTGAGGGAGGACATGGTGGAGATGTATAAAGTTATGAGGGGCATAGATAGGGTAGATAGGAATAAACTTTTCCCTTTGGTGGAGAGAACAATGACCAGGAGGCATAGATTCAAGATAAGGACCAGGAGATTAAGAGGGGATGTGAGGGAAAACCTTTTATCCAGACGGTGGTGAAGTCTGGAAATCGCTGCCTGAAAGGGTGATGGAGGCAGAGACTCTCGTACCATTTAAGAAGTATTTAGATGTCCATTTGCGATGCCAAGGCAGACAAGGCTGTGGGCCGAGGGCTGGAAAATAAATGGGATTGGAGTAGGTAGGTGATTGTTATTGACCAGCATAAATGCAATGGGCCGAAGGGCCTTTTCCATTCTGTAGGTTTCTATGACTCTACCTCCAGGGCTATCGCCAAGCGCTGGAAAACGGGATAAGTGTCGTCAGATCTGTGTTGACTGGCATGGATACGATGATCCTTATGGCCTCCTTCTGTGCTGTAAACGTCTATGAAACCATGTGGTGTTGGTACACCCACAGTGCTGTGAGGCAGAGAACACCAGGATTTTGACTAAGCCACAATGAAGGAAAGTGGGTAGAGTTGCAAATTCCAAGGCAGGAATGTGTGTGGTTCAGAAGGGAACCTCCAGGTGGTGCCTGGTGTTCCGCATGCATCTGCTACATAGAAACACAGAAAATAGGTGCAGGAGTCTTTGTCCTTCTAGGTAGTAAGTGATTAATTGGCCACTAACGGGTCTTAACAATCCCAAGGGGTGTGGTGGTGGTGGGGGGTGGGGGATTGGGGGGGGTGGGGGGGGGGGGGGTGGGGGGGGGGGGCTGTTGGTGCAGTCTGTCTGATCCCTCCCCCACCTCTGGTAAAATTTTAGACAAGTCACGGACAGACGGACAGGCGGTTAGAAGACCAGCTGCTGGAAATCATGAGTGCCCCACCCTCAATCACCATCAAACCCACCGGGGAGGAAGTGAAAAATCCAACCACTGGATGCTGACTGACCACTTGTGAGCTTCCCAGTATTTTCTCTTCCTATTTCACATTTTTAACGCCCGTAGTCTGTCTTTTTCAACAAATCGATAACTTGCATTTACAGTGACTGCTGGGTGAATTTGTCGTGAATTCGGGGGTGGGCAATGGGGTTTTGGATGTGTTCCGGTTCCAGTTCCAGACTGTGGAAGAAGGGAGACCAGCCACTTTTAACAAAAGACCCTGCTCCCATGCCCACATGCCTGTCCTTGGCCTGCTGCAATGTTCCAGTGAAACTCAACACAAACTGGAGGAACAACATCTCATCTTCCGGTTAGGCACGCTACAGCCTTCTGGCCTCAACATCGAATTCAAAAAACTTCAGATGATTAGCTCGACCCCACCTAGACCCATTTGTTTTCATCCCATTTAATATAAACTGTCTTTTACCATTTAGTTCTTTCTTAATATATATACAACCCCGCCACAATCTTATCCACCTTTCCTTACCCCTTCTCCCCTTTGCTTCCTCCTTCCCCACCTCCCACATCTGCATATGTCACAGTTCACCCTCTGATGTTAGTTTCTCTGCTGTTTGGCCTCTCACACCTTTTGTTCTCTCTGGGGACTGACATCAGCACTCTTTCCCCTTGGGTTCTGTGGCCATTAGCACCCCATTTCCCTGGGTTTCTGTGGCTATGACTCATCTTTCATTCTCACTCCACAGTATAAATATTCCCCACATTCTCTGTCTGTTAGCTTTGACAAAGAGTCATCGGACTCGAAACGTTAGTTCTTTTCTCTCCCTCCAGGAGCTGCCAGACCTGCAGAGAATTTCCAGCATTTTCTCTTTCGAGGCCAGCCACTGTTGGAATCATCAAGTTTTAAGGTAACTTAGCCGTGGATGAGGGGATCAGCAGCAGACAACCCAAGGCAGAACTAAAGTCGGATAATGCTACAGCAAGATTTGGATAATATCCAGGCTTAGGCTGACAACTGGCAAACAAGAATCCCGCCACACAAGTGCCAGGCAATGATCATGTCCGACAAGAGAGAATCTAACCATCATCCTTTGACATTCAATAGCATTGGCATCGCTGAATCCCGTCCTATCAACATCCTGTGGATTACCATTGACAATAAGTTGAAATAGACCAGCAAATATGAATACTGCGGCTCCCAGAGCAGGCCAAAGGCTGGGAACTCACCTCCTGACACCGCCCCCCCCCTACCCCAGAGCCTCTCCACCATCTACAGGCACAAGTCAAGAGTGAAATGAAATATTCTCCATTTGCCTGGATGAGTGCAGCTCAAACAAAATCCAAGAAGTTAAACTCTAGGACAAAGCAGCCCATTTCATTGCCACCCCTTCCACAGACATCCAATCACTGATGCACAGTGGCAGCAGTGTTTACCAGCTGTAAGATGCACTTCAGCAACTCACCAAGGTTCCTTAAGCAGCGCCTTCCAAACCCATGACCTCTGCCATTTTGAATGCCAAGGGCAGCAGATACATGGGAACACCACATCTGGAGGTTCCCCTCCAAATCACTCAAGTCCTGACTTGGAAATATATGAAAAATGAAATGAAATGAAAATCGCTTCTTGTCACAAGTAGGCTTCAACGAAGTTACTGTGAAAAGCCCCTAGTCGCCACATTCCGGCGCCTGTTCGGGGAGGCTGGTACGGGAATTGAACTGTGCTGCTGGCCTGCCTTGGTCTGCTTTAAAAGCCAGCGATTTAGCCCAGTGTGCTAAACCAGCCCTTCATTGTAAACAGTCTGCTTTGGCCTCAGAGATTTGCCACGAAGATGAATGATGTAAGGCACCATTACTGTCAATGGTAGCAGTAATAGGATTTATTTATAAAAAGTTAGTTCTTGAGGATATTATAGAATCCCTACAGTGCAGAAGGAGACCAACCCTCTGAAAGAGCACCCTAATTAGGTCCACTCATCTGCCCTATCCCTGTAATCCCATAACCCCACCGAACATCGAACATTTGGACACTAAAGGACAATTTACAATGACCAATCCACCAATGCACATCTTTTGACTGTGGAATGAAACCGGAGCACCCGAAGGAAATCCACGCAGACACGGGGAGAATGTGCAAACTCCACACAGTCTCTCAAGGTTGGAATTGAACCCGAACACCTGGCGCTTTGAGGCGGCAGTGCTAATCACTGTGCCACCGTGCAGCCCATGGTTACAACAGAGTAACAAAGGGGAGGGAAGTTTGAAACATCTGGCAAAGAGGAGAAAGTTCCCGATGCCCAGGAATGTGTAATGAGTCATTCCTTAGGATGTACTTTTTGATGTGATGGTAAGGATTACACAATGTATTTTAGCTCCAGTCAAAATCAGATTATCCCCCCTGTCAGTACATGTGTAAAAAAGTTAACAAACTGCTCTTCACTTTTGTCTATTTCTCTGCTGTTTGAAATTAGCAAATGAATGAAGATATCACCCTGAAGTAATGTTGGTGACGGGATTATCCCAAATCCTTTGTGACTATAATTCTGGCACTCGCACCCAGACCGATAAGAAAGAATCGTTGATTTTTCTGTGACCTTCATTAAAGAACGTATTTGATTCCATCAGAGATGATATTAGCAACTGCTTTTCAATTACCTCTTAAAAAGATTTATTCTGAGCCCTTTTTTTTTTAATCAGATACTTGCAGGATAACAGGAAACAGCTTTGAGGACACCCTTGAAGAAACAAATGGAAATACCTTTCACTGGGGAAGAGTTAATGACAAGAGCATCGGTGCTGAAGGAACCCATTTAACCCCTTGAGCCCACCTCTTTTGCCTCACCTGCATCTGATGTCCATCTCCTCAACTTGATCCTGGAACATTTGCCGAACTAAAGTCTATCAATCTCAGTTTTGAAATCTTCCATTTACCCCCAGCCTCTAAAGATTTTGGAAGGCAGAGAGTTCAAGATTTCCATCTGCTTTTGCGTGAAGAACTGTTTTCTGATATCACCCCCTGAATGGTCTAACTTTAAAACGGAAGGATTCGGACTCCCCGCAAGTGAAAATACCATGGCGGGATTCTCCGGTCCACCAGCCGCGTTTTCCTGCGCCGCACGCCCTCGCCAGCAGCGAGATCCTCCGTTCCAGCAGCCGGCCAATGGGATGCCCCATTGTGGCCAGCCCACGTTGTTGGGACGCCCGTGGGTGTGGGGGCGCTGCTGGCAGAGTGGAGGACCCTGTCGACGGAGCATTCTGCTGCATACCTACCTTATCAATGCCTTTAATCATCTTCAAGTGGATTATCTCTTAAACGTTGTCCACAAGGTTACAGACGAAACCATTCCAGCCCACTTTTGGTCCGAGCCCACATTCTACCCTCTATAAATGTGAGGGCATCCATAACTCTGCCGCCCACCTCCTAACTCACATTAAACCCAATTCACTTATGAGCTCAGTGCTTGCGAACCAACATTGACTCCCAGTTAAGAAGCACATTCATCTTATACTTCTTTCCAGGTGCCCCCAGGCCTCCTCCTCTCCTTTCAATTCTCCTGCAGATCTTCAGTCTTCCGCGCACCTCCAACTCCGGCCTCCTGAATGTTTGTCAATTTAATGGCTCCACCATTGGTGCCATGTCCTAGGCTTGGAATTGTTTCCCTTCAGCTCTCTCTCTCTTTGGCCTAATCTGTTCTTTTGAGACACTAATTAAAACCTAGACCAAGCTTTTGTCTCCCTAGGTGACTAAGTGCAACATCTTGTTTCATAATGGCTCCGTGATTGGGACGTTTTATCACGTTAAAAGGTACGACATGAACGCAAGTTATTGTTGTAATGGAAGCACAAGCCTTGTCAATGCAATTGATGATGAAGGGCCTGCTGTCAATACACATCTGTTTGACTTCTGAAGCTGGCACTCACGGTAAGAACAGCCGTAAAGCTCAACCCGCATTCCAATCCTTCCGTTAGGATTCCAATCAAGAGGAACAAAGCGAAGGAATCTGGCTTTGATGGAGTGCTGCAACTTGTGATGTACAACAGTGTCTGCATTAGAGTTTCCCACAAAGGCCTGCAAGGAAAAAAAACAAAGGGTTAGGACAAAGCGAGATAACACTATTAACGATCACCAACCTGTCAGTACCAGCCAAAGTGAGTCTGAAAGGCGCACACGCAACTTTCACAGCAAGGTCAAACAGAAAACAAAAGTAATCAGTCTGGAAATTAATGGTGATTTTCCATGGATGAGTTGAGTGATCAATCTGGAACTATTTATAATTTGAACCAAAAAAGATGGATTGTCGTCACACCTGAAAATACACCTTTTTTTAAAGATTCAAAACGAAAATGGGGAGACTTGTATTTATGTGACACTGTTCAAATCATCGGACATCTCAAAGTACGTTGCAGCCAATTAAGTGCATTTCAAGTGTAGCCACTGTTGTGAAGTATGAAAAATGGCAGCCATTTTGTGCAAAGCAAGCTCCCACAAGCAGCAATGTGAGAATGACCAGGCAATCTTGATTTTGTAAATTATGTTAATTGAGGGTAACTATTAGCTGGGAGAGTGGGTTTAACGGTTGAGGACTCTGGGTCTGTACCCGTTGGAGTTTAGAGGGATGAGGGGGGATCTTATTGAAACTTACAGATTACTGCGAGGCCTGGATAGAGTGGACGTGGAGAGGATGTTTCCAGTTGTAGGAAAAACTAGAACCAGAGGGCACAACCTCAGTCTGAAAGGAAGACCTTTAAAACAGGGATGAGGAGGAATTTCTTCAGCCAGAGGGTGGTGAACGTTTGCCGCAGAAGGCTGTGGAGGCCAAATCACTGAGTGTCATTAAGACAGAGATAGATAGGTTCTTGATTAAAAAGAGGATCAGGGGTTATGGATGTAGTGATCTCTTGTTATGGGCGAGGCATTTTCAGAATCCCAAAATGTATCATGGAGTTCAACCAACCTGTCCCTTTAATGGATTTGTTGCTTTTCCTAGCACATGGCTTTTTCCCTCGGTGTGGGATTACAATTATGGACATGTGGGTTTTTAGACACAAAACACTGTTTATTCCATGAACTCAACTTAACATCTTAAATAAACATTGGATCTCTTAACATCTCTTAACCCTTACTTCAAAGATAACTCAGAAAATATTGCAACAGTAAATAACTTCCAAGAGACTTAACACCTTTAAACAGTATCACATCAGGTTAAAGGACATATATATTTTCTGTAGATTGGCACGGATATATTAGCTTGGTTGATTTCAGCTCCAGCACCTTGCTTTCTTCTTGCAGCTCTCTGGACACACACTGCTTTTTAAATTGAAACTAAAAACCTGCAAAATGGCTGAACTGAGCTGAGCTCCACCCACTCTATGACATCACTGTTTTCTTAAAGGTACATTGCTTACACATCAATTTCTTAAAGGCACTCTTGTATGACACTCTGTATATTAATATACATGATCAATGTATGTAAATGCAGAACAGTCAATTCAATACTAGATGTCTCACTATCAGATGGTATAAGAACGACTTTTCCGCTCACTCTGAGAGAGTGTGCTTCAGGAGAGTGAACAGACAAGACAGAGATTAGCTAGAGAGAGAAAAGTTATACGTTATTTCATTGTTACATTGTATAGTTAGTTAGTTATCTTTACTGTAGTTTATTTCTTTTACCAGTTGAGTATTAAGTACAAAAGACTCACAGAATATTATTTATGTTACTCATTAAGTTTGTTCATCTTTAAAAGGCTATTGTTTATTTCATCAACTCGGCTGGTTCAAAGAGTAGTATATATATTACGTAAAGTAATATAACATGGTACCAGAGTGATTTAAGCTTTTAAGAAAGACTAGTGAAGATTTAAATAAACAGAAGAAAAAAAAAACATTGGAATTAACTATTCGACTACAAAAGTCATCGCAACATCGGCAACTTCGACAAAAACAACTTTTCAATGGACCAAGTTCAAGCACCAAGACATCTCATGACCATTGGTAATTTAAATTTGAATTGGAAATTGTTCAAACAACAGGTTCAACTCCATTTCGAAGCTAGTGACTTAAGTGCTGCACCAGAACCTAGAAGAATTGCTTTACTTGTGTCCCTGGCAGGACAGCAAGCAATCAAAATCTTCAATTCCTTTAATTTTAATGCTGGTGAAGATAAAACAAAATTTGATCAAGTTATAGCGAAGTTCGATGAGCATTGCAATGAAATTTTAGAAAAATTAAAATTTCACAGACGAGTTCAAAACGTTGCTGAATCGGTGAATAATTTCATCACTGATCTCAAACCCTTAGCTAAAACGTGTAACTATGCAGATCTACATAATTCACTTGTAAGAGACAACGGCCATTCTCCGACGTTAGTCAACACTGAAATTCTCCAAGAAGAATCGATAAATGGGGCGTCATTCTCCGACCGCCCGCCGGGTCGGAGAATGGCCGTTGGCCGCCGTGAATCCCGCCCACACCCCCGCCGAAGTCTCCGGTAGCGGAGATTGGGCGGGATTCGGGCCGCGCCGGTTGGCGGGACCCCCCGCTCAATTCTCCGGCCTGGATGGGCCGAAGTCCCGCCCATAAATTGCCTGTCCCGCCGGCGTAAATCAAAGCTGGTATTTACCGGCGGGACCAGGCGGCATGGGCGGGCTCCGAGGTCCTGGGGGGGGGCACGGGGCGATCTGACCCCGGGGGGTGCCCCCACGGTGGCCTGGCCCGCGATCGGGGCCCACTGATCCGCGGGCGGGGCTGTGCCGTGGGGGCACTCTTTCCCTTCCGCCTCCGCTACGGCCTCCACCATGGCCGAGGCGGAAGAGACTCTCCCCACTGCGCATGCGCGGGAAACTTTCAGCGGCCGCTGACGCTCCCGCGCATGCGCCGCATTTCCGCGCCAGCTGGCGGGGCAACAAACGCCATTTCCGCCTGCTGGCGGGGCGGAAATCCCTCCGGCGTCGGCCTAGCCCCTCAATGTTGGGGCTAGGCCGCCAAAGATGCGGAGCATTCCGCACCTTTGGGCCGGCGCGATGCCCGGCTGGCTTTGAAAGCAGACCAAGTCAGGCCAGCAGCACGGTTCAATTCCCGTAACAGCCTCCCCGAACAGGCGCCGGAATGTGGCGACTAGGGGCTTTTCACAGTAATTTAATTTGAAGTCAACTTGTGACAATAAGCGATTTTCATTTCATTTCATTTCAAGATGCTACTTTGATGAAAGTCATACATCATCTTCAACAAGGATAGCCTTAAGGTAACTGTCTGCAATACCAATGCATTCAGTCAGAACTAACTATTGTAGGTGGTATACTGCTGAGACAAGATCGCATTGTGATTCCACAAAGCATGAGGTCTGAAATGCTCTCTAGACTTCATGATGGACATTTAGGGATTGAAAAATGTAAATGTCGTGCCAGACAATCGATCTATTGGCCAGGTATCAACAATGAAATCCCGGGCATGATATCATCGTGTTCAACGCGTCAGTCACATCAAAATCATCAATGCAAAGAACCACTGCAACCACGTGATCTTGTAACATCACCATGGATCAAGGTTGATCTTTTTCACTTATTTGGTAAGGACTATCTCGTAGAAATTGACTGTTTTTCCAATTTTCCTGAACTAGTGAAATTGAACGACATCACATCCAGTACTGTCATAAAGGCATGCAAGGAAATATTTGCCAGGCATGGTGTTCCCAGTATCGTCATGTCTGACAATGGCCCATGTTTTTCAAGTCATGAATGGCAAGAATTCTCATTGAGTACAATTTTGAACATGTAACTTCAAGCCCTAATTTTGCACAGTCCAATGGAAAAGCAGAAAAAGGTGTTCACATTATGAAACAGCTACTTATTAAATCAAAAGATTCACAATCTGATTTTTATCGAGCTTTGCTCAATTACAGGACATCATCTTTATCTACAGGATTATCTCCATCACAAATGTTAGACTATAGAATTTCGAGGACGACTCTACCTCAGTTACATTTTCCTGATCCTGCACAGTGTTGCACTGTGAAGAAAATTCAACAACAGAAAATGAAGCCGAAAAGATACTTTGATCAACATTCAAAAGAATTGTCTACTCTATCTGAGGATATTACTGTTAGATTACGATTTCCTGAAGGTGGTTGGTTTGACATTGCTCGTATAATGTGGCAATTTTCTCCAGGATCTTATCTGATAAGAACTTCAGATGGAAACATTCTGAGAAGAAATAGAAGAGATCTACTTCAAGTCACTGATACTGTGAAGATTTTTCCTGATCTTTATTTGAACCAGACATCCCAAAACAAATTGAACAGCAAATGCATTCAAATTTGATGATCAACAAAGACATTAAAACTTCTTCATCACCTTTGAGGTTAAGAAAATCGACAAGGAGAAGACCCAATCGTCTGAATCTTTGAACTTTTTCATGATTCTAGTGATTACTGTACATTGTATACATTGCATTTCATATGTAACTAAATTTTCTTTTAATATTTCCAAGAAAATGTAAAAAAAAGGGGATTTAGTGATCTCTGTATATTAATATACATAATCAATGTATGTAAATGTAGTACAGTCAATTCAACACTAGGGGCGTCATTCTCCGCCGGCGGGAGTCTCCGTTTTGCCGGCGGTGGGGGGTTTCCCGACGGCGTGGGGCTGCCCCACAATGGGAAACCCCATTGACCGGCCGGTGTTACGGAGACTCCCGCCGGCCGGTCGGGGCAGAAATGTGGCGGGGCGGGTAGGAGAATTTCGCCCTAGATGTCTCACTATCAGACTTTCCCGCTCTTTCTGTGTGAGTGTGCTACAGGAGACTGAACAGACAAGACATAGAATAGCTAGAGAGAGAGAAAGAGAAGTTATACGTTATTTCATTATTACATTGTATAGTTAGTTATCTTTACGTAATTTGATTTATTTTACTAGTTGAGTATTATACACAAAGGACTCACAGAATGTTATTTATATCACTCATTAAATTAGTTCATCTGTGTGTTAAATTATGAGGAGAAATCATATAAACTCAGCGTTACTCTCTTGAATTTAGAGGTTTGAGGACGTAGTCGAATTGCAGGAACCAAACTAGTAAAGTATTTCAATACGGTGGATGCAAAATAGATATTTGCCCTGGTGTGGAACTCCAGCACAACACGACACCATCTTAAAACTAAAGCTAGACTCCTCAGGAATGCAATCAGGATGCACTGCATCACACACAGGGTTGTAAACAGGTGAACTCTCTACATTGCCATGGATCCTGGATCAATTGAAATTTTTAAAGACAGAGAAGGTCAATTCCAAGAATGGACAGGTTGTCTTACGAGGAAAGGTTGGAGAGGTCAGCAGGTTTGTGTTCATGAGAGTTTAGAAGAGTTAGAGGTGACTTAATGAAAGCCTTTCTGATCCTGGGGGGTATTAACAGGGTGTATATGGGGAGGATGTTTCCTCTTGTCAGAGAATCTGGAACTTGGGGATCACTGTTTTAAAAATAAGTGGTTTGGGGGCACAGATAGGTGCTTCTGTGGACGTGAAAGAGACTCCAGGATGGCATGTTGCCTCCCTGGTGCGAGGGTCCAGGGTGTTTCAGAACGGGTAATGGGCATCCTGAAGGGGGAGGGCAAACAGGCAGTGGTCATGGTACGTATTGGTACTAACGACAGAGGCAGGAAGGGGGATAAGGTCCTGCAGCAGAGTTCAGGAAGCTAGCCAGAAAGTTAAAAGTCAGGACCTCTAGGGTTGTAATCTCGGGATTACTCCCTGTGCCATGTGCCAGTGAGGCTAGAAATAGGAAGATAGAGCAGCTAAATACGTGGCTAAACAGCTGGTGTAGGAGGGAGGGTTTCCGTTATCTGGATCACTGGGAGCTCTTCCGGGGCAGGTATGACCTGTATAAGAAAGACGGGTTGCATGTAAACTGGAGAGGCATAAATATCCTGGCCACGAGGTTTGCTGGTGTCACACGGGAGGTTTTAACTAGTATGGCAGGGGGGTGGGTACCGGAGCAATAGGTCGGAAGGTGAAAATATTGAGGGAGAACGAGGAAGAGCAGACAGGGAGATGTTGCTGAAACAGCGGGACATGTGGCCCGAAGTGCATATGTTTTAATGCAAGGAGTATAACAGGTAAGGCAGATGAACTTAGAGCTTGGATTAGTACTTGAAACTATGATGTTGTTGCCATTACAGAGACCTGGTTGAGGGAAGGACAGGATGGGCAGCTAAACGTTCTAGGGTTTAGATGTTTCAGGTGGGATAGAGGGGGACGTAAAAGGTGGTGGAGGAGTTGCGCTGGTTAGGGAGAAGCTGTTCTGTGGGAGGACACCTCAGAGGGTAGCGAGGCTATATGGGTAGAGATCAGGGAAGGGATTCTCCCACAATTGGCGGGGTGGCCAGTACCGGCACCAAGGGCAGCATGAACCACTCCGGCATCAGGCCGCCCGGAAGTTGCGGAATCCTCCGCACTTCCGAGGGCTAGGCCGGCGCTGGAGGGGTTGGCGCCATGCCAACCGGCACAGAAGGGCCTCCGCTGGCCGCCGCGAGATGGAGCATGCGCAGGACTGCCGCCATGATTCCTGTGCATGCGCAGGGTGTTTCTTCTCCGCGCCAAGCAAGGCGGAGCCTTACAGAGGCCGGCGCGGAGGGAAAGAGTGCCCCCACGGCTCAGGCCCGCCCGCAGATCGGTGGGCTCCAATCGTGGGCCAGGCCACCGTGGGGGCCCCTCGCCAGTGCCAGATCCCCCCGCGCCCCCCCGAGGACTCCGCTAAACGGCTGACAAGCCAGATCCCGCCAGTATGGACCATGTCCATTTCACGCCAGCGGGACAGGCCAAAAACGAGTGGCCGCTAGGCCCATCGGGGCCCGGAGAATTGCCGGGGGGGCCGCTGCCAACAGCCACCGACCGGCGCAGGCGATCCACGCCTCCGCCCGAAAACCGGCGCCGGAGAATTCGGCAGCCAGCGTCGAAGCGGCGGAGAGGGTTTCACACCGCCCCCCGGCGATTCTCCGACCCGGCGGTGGGTCAGAGAATCTCGTCCCAGGAATAAGAAAGAAAATGGGCGTCATTCCCCGACCCCCCGCCGGGTCGGAGAATGGCCGTTGGCCGCCGTGAATCCCGCCCCCGCCCCCGCCGAAGTCTCCGAGGGGAGAAAAGTCGGCGGGGCGTTAATGGCGCCGCTGCCGCGGAGAATGTCACGGGTCTGCGCAAGGCAGCCGATTTTCGGCCTGCCGATATTCTCCCTTCCGGATGGGCCGAAGTCCCGTCGACTTGATGACCGTTCACGTCGACGTGAATCAAACCTCCTTTTCATCGGCGTGACCCGGTGCTCCAGGCTCACGCCGACCAGCGAGGAGGTGAGTGACGGCCTGGGGGGTTGGCTCTGGGCAGGAAATGGCGTGGCCGCAGACTGATTGCGTGAGGAGAGGTGTGTCTCGGCTTGTGTGTGTGTGCGGCGGGGGGGGGGGGGGGGTGGTTAGAGTAGGCTGGGCTCCGGGGGAGTGCCGGGAGGGGGTCCGTGCCGGGGTGGAGTTTGGGGGTTGGGGAGGGGGTCCGTGCCGGGGTGGAGGTTGGGGGTTGTGGAGGGGGTCCGTGCCGGGGTGGAGGTTGGGGGTTGTGGAGGGGGTCCGTGCCGGGGTGGAGGTTGGGGGGGGGGGTCCGTGCTGGGGTGGGTGATGGGAGGGCAAATGAGTTGGTCCACCTGGCCAGGTGCCAGCCTCCAACAGTTGGACCCATGCGGTCCATGCCACCTGGCTGGGGGGAGGAGGGGATATGGGCAATGATGACATGTCGTCGTTCCCCTCCCCCCCACCAGGTCGTCATGTTTTCAGATCATCCAGCGATGTTGGCCGCCGTGGTGGCAGCCGCTCATGTCTATGTTGCCCTGGATGAGGAGGAGGAGGAGGAGGAGGAGGAGCGTGCCAGAGAGGCGGCGCAGGCTGCCGCAGAGGGGCAGGCGGCAGCCGCCCAGGCTGGCGGGACACCTGACCGACAGGACGAGGAGGGGGAGGAGGACGTCGCGGCCCCACGGCAACGGAGGCACCCGAGGGCGCCCCTTGTGTACCGGCCCCGGCAGTCATACCAGGACCTCACGGACCGGGAATGCAGGAGGAGACTCCGGATGAGCCGGGAAACCGTGGCACACATCTGCCACCTGCTGGCACACCTGTCACCGCGTGGCACTGGCGGGGGACACCCTCTCCCCGTGTCCGTCAAGGTTACGGTGGCCCTGAACTTTTATGCAACGGGGTCATTCCAGGCACCGAGTGGGGACCTGTCCGGCATATCGCAGACATCGGTGCATCGGTGCATCCGGGCAGTGACAGATGCCCTTTATGCCATGGCGCACCGCTACATCCGCTTCCCCGTGGACCGGGCCAGCCAAGATGCCCGGGCCGTGGGCTTCTCTGCCATTGCCGGGTTCCCCATGGTCCAGGGCGCGATTGATGGGATGCACGTCGCCGTGCGGCCACCTGCAGATAACAGGGCCGTGTTCACTAATAGGAAGGGGACCTATTCGATGAACGTACAGGTGGTCTGCGACCACCGCATGATGATCCTGCACGTCTGCGCCCGTTACCCAGGCAGTGTACACGACTCATTCGTGTTGTCGCGGTCATCCATCCCCGGCATGTACGAGGGACGCCATCCCCGGCTGAGGGGCTGGTTGCTGGGCGACAGGGGCTACCCATTGCGATCGTGGCTGATGACGCCTATACGGAGGCCACGCAATGAGGCGGAGAACCGCTACAATGATGCACATGTAGCGACAAGGGGAGTGATCGAGAGGTGCTTTGGCGTGCTGAAGATGCGTTTCAGGTGCCTGGACCTCTCTGGGGGCGCCCTCCAGTATCGGTCAGATAGGGTCGGCCGCATCATTGTGGTGTGCTGCGTCCTGCACAACATAGCCCAGCAGAGGGGCGATGTGCCGCAGGCAGAGGAGGGCGGAGTGGAGGAGCAGCAGGAAGAGGCCCAGTCCTCCCCAGATGAGGGGGATGGGGGCAATGGTCAGGGCAGACGGGGTAGACACAGACGGGTGGCTGTCCACCGTTACCGGCTGGCCCAGCGGGCACGGGACAGACTGATAGACGCCCGCTTCACTGACTAGATGGGCGTGGGAATTGGGTAGTATGGCCACAGACCGCACACCATGACAACAGCCGACCACCCACACCCCCCACCCATCCATCCACCCAGCACCATCACCCCCCTCCCCAACCCCACACACCCCACCCGCATGCACACCACCCCCCCCACTCCCAATTGCCGATCCACCGGCGGCACAACGGGCCGGGCTCACCCAGTTGCGGGTGGACGCGTGTCTATCGCAGGCCATGGAGAATGATGACAGCCCGCCTCCGATGAGCTCCTGGCTCTACATCGTTGGACTATGTCTGACCCATGGCCACAGTACCACCATCCACCCGGACCATCCCTGCATGCGGCTGTGACACTGCAGCGCACGGTCCCGTCCTCTGCCCGGGGGATGTTGATGGCGGCCCAGGGGGAAGGGGGCAGACTCACCTGGGGCTGAGGTAAGACCACCCCTCACACACACACTTGCGCTCAACGTACATGACACCCCCGCACACTTTGGACAGAGCACAAAGGCAGCTTCGGTAGGTGTAACATTGACTTTAATAACCAAAGGAGTTCATGCACGTGCCCTAGCGCCTAAAACTCATCTGTGCCCTGCACCCGTGCCAACTTACTCAGTGTCTAATTGTTTGGCCTTACGGGACCATTGACTACGTCTACGTGGTTCCCCAGACGGTACAGCAGAACTGGAGGTGGACTCCTGTGATTCCTGCCCTCTGACACTGGATCCCTTTGGCGGCCGTTTCCTGGGGCATCCTGGCCTAGATGGGCCAGGCTGCGGCCCGGGCGACTGGGATGGCGAGCTGCCAGCCTGTCCTGCCCGTTGCCCACCCGATGCACCTGGGACGGAAGGGGGGGAGTCCGAGGTGTCGCGGTGTACCGGGACCTCCCCTACAGAGGGAGCCGGGACGGACCACACCACCTCCTCCTCCCTCAGGGTGCCCGATGGCCCCCAGGCCTCTACATGGGTGGGGGATGCGAACGGACTGGCCATCCGACGCGCCCCCGACATCTGGCGCTGCCAGTCCTGGAGGCCCGTGCTGGTATCGACAGGGGTCTGCAGGTTTGCAGCCATGGAGCCCAGGGGGTTGTCGAACCCTGTCTGCGACAGTGCGACGCCAGCTCGCACATGGCCACTGGCGCCGATGCCCTCAGCGATGGCCTGCTGAGACTGGGCCATGGCCTGC
The DNA here is from genome assembly GCF_047496885.1 of Scyliorhinus torazame. NCBI lineage: Eukaryota > Metazoa > Chordata > Chondrichthyes > Carcharhiniformes > Scyliorhinidae > Scyliorhinus > Scyliorhinus torazame. The sequence goes on along the minus strand of NC_092708.1, from coordinate 30,871,704 downwards.
AGAGACTGGGCCATGGCCTGCAGAGACTGGGCTATGGCCTGCTGAGACTGGGCCATGGCCTGCTGAGACTGGGCTATGGCGTTGAGCGCCTCTGCCATCTGGCGCTGGCACTGGCTCATGGCCTCCTGTGAGAGGGCAGCCATTTCCTGGGCCACAGACGCCGCCTGCACGGAAGGCCCCAGGCCTCGCAAACCGTTCCCCATGTCTGACACCGTCGCACCCATTGCCTCCACCGCGGACGCCACCCGTGTGGTGTCAGCCTGGGTGGCACGCATGACCGGGACCACTCCCAGCTCCTGGACGCGGGTGGACTCCTCCACCTGCGACCGCAGCCGCCGCAAGCCACCCGTCACCCTATTCGCTCGTCTCCGTGTCGGTGGTTGCATCGGATCTATGTGTGGGTGTGGTAACTGCAGGAACCCGGGATCCATCTGGGCGGCAGATGTTCGCTTGGCCTGGGCTGCCCTCCGACCGCCCGGTCCCTCTGCTGCTCCTACCTCCACCTGCTGTACCGGGACGGCTGTGTTGTGCGCACCAGTGAGTGTACCAGACGCCTCATCACTAAAGTGCCCAACCGTGGTGAGTGTTTCTGCGATGGTGGAGGGTGTTGGTGACAGCAGTGGCGTTGTGTCGTGCTCTTCGTCCCACTCTGAGTCCATGGCACTTTGGGGTGGGGGTTCGTCTCCACCCATCCACTCTGAGTCACTGTCCGGTATTTCGTCTTCCCGGGTAGGGGTGTCCTGGGTAGTGCTGTCCCGGGTAGTGCTGTCCCGGGTAGGGGTGTCCTGGGTAGTGGTGTCCCGGGTAGGGGTGTCCTGGATAGTGGTGTCCTGGGTAGTGGTGTCCTGGCTCGGATGTGACGGGGGCCTGTGGCTGCCCCCCTCATCGCTGGGTGGTCGCTCCCGCACGTGACGGGGGTGTCGTCTCCCTGTTGCTCCAGGTCTCTCCGTCTCCCGTGGTCTCCGAGGGGCATCCTGCGGGCGTCGCATGCTGGAGGGTTCGGGTCTCTCCGTCTCCCGTGGTCTCCGAGGGGCATCCTGCGGGCGTCGCATGCTGGAGGGTTCGGGTCTCTCCGTCTCCCGTGGTCTCCGAGGGGCATCCTGCGGGCGTCGCATGCTGGAGGGTGCGGGTCTCTCCGTCTCCCGTGGTCTCCGAGGGGCATCCTGCGGGCGTCGCATGCTGGAGGGTGCGGGTCTCTCCGTCACCCGTGGTCTCGGAGGGGCATCCTGCGGGCGTCGCATGCTGGAGGGTGCGGGTCTCTCCGTCTCCCGTGGTCTCGGAGGGGCATCCTGCGGGCGGTCTGCATCTGCGGGGATGGGTGCCTGGACGTTTGGTCCTGCGATACACAATGAAGCATGCATGGTTAGACATCAGGCAGTGATCAGGTGATACGGGAGAGGGGGATATAGGGGAGGGGGGATATGGGGACGGGCTGTTGGTGGCTCACTTGCTCGTGGGGCCCCGACCTCTGCATCAGCAACCTCCCGGTCGTCAGGTCCGCCAGCCAGTTCCAGGGCCCTTTCCTCGTGTACGGTCAGTGGCCTCTCATCAGCGGGCCCTCCTCCAGTCCTCACATGCTCCCTATTGTTGTGTGCGCGCTTCTCCTTGGGGGGGGGGTGGTGGCAGGGGTAAAAGGCAACAGTGTTAGGCAGGTATATGAATGCACGCCATCGGTTGCGCGTGCATTGCAGAGGTTAAGGTTAGGGCTGGATTCACTTGGGGATATGGGGGATATGGGGGAGGGGGGATATGGGGGATATGGGGGAGGGGGGATATGGGGGATATGGGGAGGGGGGATATGGGGGATATGGGGGAGGGGGGATATGGGGGATATGGGGGAGGGGGGATATGGGGGTTATGGGGGAGGGGGGATATGGGGGATATGGGGGAGGGGGGAATATGGGGGATATGTGGGAGGGGGGATATGGGGGAGGGGGGATATGGGGAATATGGGGGAGGGGGGATATGGGGAATATGGGGGAGGGGGGATATGGGGGATATGGGGGAGGGGGGATATGGGGGAGGGGGGGATATGGGGAATATGGGGGAGGGGGGATATGGGGGAGGGGGGATATGGGGAATATGGGGGAGGGGGGGATATGGGGGATATGGGGGAGGGGGGATATGGGGGAGGGGGGGATATGGGGAATATGGGGGAGGGGGGATATGGGGGAGGGGGGGATATGGGGGAGGGGGGATATGGGGGAGGGGGGGATATGGGGAATATGGGGGAGGGGGATATGGGGGATATGGGGGAGGGGGGATATGGGGGAGGGGGGATATGGGGAATATGGGGGAGGGGGGATATGGGGGATATGGGGGAGGGGGGGATATGGGGGAGGGGGGATATGGGGGATATGGGGGAGGGGGGATATGGGGGAGGGGGGATATGGGGGAGGGGGGATATGGGGGAGGGGGGATATGGGGGATATGGGGGATATGGGGGAGGGGGGAATATGGGGGATATGTGGGAGGGGGGATATGGGGGAGGGGGGGATATGGGGGAGGGGGGATATGGGGGATATGGGGGAGGGGGGATATGGGGGATATGGGGGAGGGGGGGATATGGGGGAGGGGGGGATATGGGGGAGGGGGGAATTTGGGGGAGAGGGGATATGGGGGACGCTCACCCTGCCTGCTCTGACGAGGTCGTTCACCTTCTTGTGGCACTGGGTGCCTGTCCGTGGTGTCAGGGCCACAGCGGTGACGGCCTCTGCCACCTCCCTCCACAAACGCCGGCTGTGGCATGGGGCAACTCTGCGGCCGTGCCCGGGATACAGGGCGTCCCTCCTCTGCTCCACCGCATCCCGGAGCGCCTCCACATCGCGTGACTCGAACCTCGGGGCTGAGCGACGGCCAGCCATCAAGTCGGGTGTTGCGGTCGGCTGTTCCGGTCGGGTGGGGGGGAGCTGCGCGGCCTTATGAGCCGTCACGCCGTGCAGCGCGTATGACGCTGCACGGCGTGAACCACTGCGCAAGCGCGGATCCCGTTACGTCGCTGCTAGCCCATTTCGGGCCGCAGACTATCGGCCCATTTTTATGACGTGACGCAAGTGGGATTTGCGCCGTTTTTTGCGCCGATCGGCGGAGTTTCCGCCGATAACGGAGAATTTCGCCCAATGTAACTGGTCTGGGGCGGGATTCTCCGCAATTTGCGCGATGTCCGCTGACCGGCGCCAAAAACGGCGCAAATCAGTCCGGCATCGCGCTGCCCCACAGGTGCGGAATCCTCCGCATCTTGAGGGGCCGAGCCCTAACCTTGAGGGGCTAGGCCCGTGCCGGACTGATTTCCATCCCGCCAGCTGGCGGGAAAGGCCTTTGGTGCCCCGCCAGCTGGCGCAAAACTGACTTTGCCGTGCGCGCATGCGCGGGAGCTTCAGCGGGCGCTCACGGCATCCCCGCGCATGTGCAGTGGAGGTGGTCTCTTCCGCCTCCGCCATAGTGGAGACTATGGCTAAAAAGGATAGGTGGGGCTACTGGGTTCAGGGGATAGGGTGGAGGTTTGAGGTGCTCTTTCCAAGAGGTGGTGCAGATTTGATAGGCCGAATGGCCTCCTTCTGCACTGTAAATTCTATGTCTATGTCTAAGATAATGACGAGAAGCTTCCTTGAACCACTATTGTCCCTTGTCTGTCGTGATTTGGTACAACTGATTGGACTGCTAGGCCAATTTAGAGGGCAGTTCGGAGTCAAACACATTGGGCGGGATTCTCCACACCCGCGCCGAAGTGGCCGCGCCGTCGTGAACGCCGTCGAGGTTCACGACGGCGCGAAACGGCCTCGATCCCGACCGATTCAGGCACTGACAATGGGCTAGGATCGGGGCCGCGGGGGCAGCACGGTAGCATTGTGGATAGCACAATTGCTTCACAGCTCCAGGGTCCCAGGTTCGATTCCGGCTTGGGTCACTGTCTGTGCGGAGTCTGCACATCCTCCACGTTGTAAGGTTTTCGGGCAATTCGGCCCTTTTTGGACTGCCCAAGAATAAAACCCAGAGACTAAACTGGACACTTTTCAGCCAAAGGAACGTAACCAAATTTCCCAGCAGGCTTGGTCCGCTGAGCTGAGTAGGGGCATAGGTATTTACAAACCCCCCCCCAGGAGCTACAAGGAAGAAGGAGCCAGACAACTAGATAAGATTAAACACAGAGACAAAGGGGCATGGTAATGCTGTAAGGGGCCTGCCTGCAAGCAGGACAATGGAATGGTCATAGCCCCATGCAGATGTAAATGACTTTGCCTCCACCAGAGCAGAATCCAATCAACACCCCATCAACATAGCAGCTATCTCCGGAGCAGATGGAAGACTTTGAAAATCTTCACAAGGGAGCTCAACCTCGTTATCTCGAAAAGCAGACTGGAGGCGGACCTAGGGGAGGTACTCCCATCTCGACAGGTCTGACCGGCTCAAAGGGGGCAGGACCAGCGGGAACTTTAAACCTTATGGATTCAATGCAAAAGGGGCTGGCCGAACACAGGAAAAAGCCAGGTAAAACAATATAAAAGGGGCTGTGTTTCGATTGAGGGTCTCTTGGCTCGACCTCTCCACCTTTGACTTGACCTCTGCAGCCTGTGACTGTAAGTACCCTGCAGCAGCTTGCGAAACTCCCTTGACTTTGATAGTGGTTGAGGCTTTGGGGAAGGGGACTTGATTTGTGTTCTGTGTCATTGCTAAAACTGTGTAACAATAAGATTTTTCGTTGTGTCCGTTATAGTACTTTCTGAATAGACTTAGTTTGTGTTAGAGTTTAAGATTTTATTATAATTTCTTCTGTTTGATGATTTTGACCTGGGTTTTGCAATAAACCTTGATTTGCTGATAATTGGAGTTGTTTAAATTCTTCAATCTCTCACCAGCGATCTCTGACCAAGTCATTGTTAAGATATTCCTCACCTTAATTCCGGGTTCAAGAATCTAGGGTCATCTTGAGCGATTCACTCAGGACAGGCTGCTGGTTAGGTAATAAACAGCAGTGTCCTATTCTCTCTCTTGGGAAAGCTACTCCAGCGAAGTAGGAACCGGGTGGGTGTTGCACCACCGGCAAGAGAGAGAATCACCTGGGCATTGGTAGGGGTCTGGATATCTGTGTGATATAAGCCTCAGGCTTCCGGTTAGGGATAAACGGCAGGGTATAATGATGGAGCAGCAGGCACTAGGACCCTGGTGGAGCCGGGCTGTGGACACAGAACCACAGACAGGCTGCGGCAACTTCAAAGCGGGAGCTGCTGCTGCCGCCGGATAGCAGCAGGCACTAGGACCCTGGTGGAGCCGGGCTGTGGACACAGAACCACAGACAGGCTGCGGCAATTTCATGTTGATTTCACAACTTCAAAGCGGAAGCTGCTGCTGCCGCTGGATAGAACCCATGCACTTTAAGGTAGGTAGGTCTGTAGAGGCAAGGATGTGTTTTGTCTGTTTTACAGATGGGGCACCCGACGATGTGGAGCTTGCTGATGATCTTGGCGATGGTGGGACCGGGAGAACTCCGCAGAGGCGAGACAGAAGAGTCCTTCGTCTATGGGTGCTCTGGCGGCAGAGCCCCTCTTGTCACTACCGGACAGGGAGACCAGGTGGCCACAGAGCAGACCCGCTACTCCCACCTGGGGAGGTGGCCTGGGTGGCTGGGGTCGAACTCGACCAGGTACTCCAGCCACCAGAGCTTCACCTATGGAGAGGCCTCTGTACTCTGCGAGGAGGTACAGGTGGCGACTGACCGGGTTAGGGTGACTGAGGGCAGGCGGGTGTGTCTAACCTGTAAGGGGGACGTTCCTTTGGGGAGATGGTGGTGGCTCAGGAAGCTGAGCCTGGACATGAGGGATCGGTCCTCGGACTGGGAACGCCTGGACAACAACACCTACCGGACCATCACGGGGTCACCGGGTAGGATCACCGTTTGCTGGGATAAGTGGTGGGCTTCTGACCAGGGCATTTATTTGTGTTTATGGGGGTCTACCAAGGCATGTCCACAAGGGGCATCGATCACTTTTGTTAGGTGGTGGCAGAACCCAGGGAACGGGATGAATTGACCGCAGTGGGGAGGGATGTGTAACGCCCAGGGAAGGGATGACTGTAAAAGCTACCGAACTGCTGGTTCAGGTAAAGCGACCCCTGCCCACAGCCCAACCAATCGACCCTCACAACTGTCCGATCACCACCAGGGGGGCCTGAGAATGGTTTAGTGTTTGTCCCCACAAAGAAAATGTTGTACCAGGGGGTACATTATGCTGTCGCCTCAGTTGGACTGAACCCCTCAGCTGCAGGTATCGACGACGGAGGAAAAATGAAGAGCCTTCAACGGGAAGAAGCGAAGTGCAGCCCAGAAAAGAGGATCCTTAGTAAAATAAAGAGATTCAAATGTAAATAGTTGTATGGATTCGCGGGTTTCAGTTATTTGATTGTGATATATGTACAGGGACCCTTACGTTTGGGGTTCCGGTGAAATGTGTGTATGTTACTGTGTGTTTAAATTAAGTATGGTCTTGTCTTTCCCTTTCAATGAAATTAGGGGTAACCTAGATTAAGGGAACTGTCTTGGGACTTGTAGTTTCGCATGTTGTTGAGGGGGGGCCTACGGTCCACACAAAAGGAAATGATTGCCCTTCACCTGTGTCGATACGGTCCAAGCAGGTAGGGACGTATCGAAGGGGCATCTGTAAGGTTTTCGGGCAATTCAGCCCTTTTTGGACTGCCCAAGAATAAAACCCAGAGACTAAACTGGACACTTTTCAGCCAAAGGAACGTAACCAAATTTCCCAGCAGGCTTGGTCCGCTGAGCTGAGTAGGGGCATAGGTATTTACAAACCCCCCCCAGAAGCTACAAGGAAGAAGGAGCCAGACAACTAGATAAGATTAAACACAGAGACAAAGGGGCATGGTAATGCTGTAAGGGGCCTGCCTGCAAGCAGGACAATGGGATGGTCATAGCCCCATGCAGATGTAAATGACTTTGCCTCCACCAGAGCAGAATCCAATCAACACCCCATCAACATAGCAGCTATCTCCGGAGCAGATGGAAGACTTTGAAAATCTTCACAAGGGAGCTCAACCTCGTTATCTCGAAAAGCAGACTGGAGGCGGACCTAGGGGAGGTACTCCCATCTCGACAGGTCTGACCGGCTCAAAGGGGGCAGGACCAGCGGGAACTTTAAACCTTATGGATTCAATGCAAAAGGGGCTGGCCGAACACAGGAAAAAGCCAGGTAAAACAATATAAAAGGGGCTGTGTTTCGATTGAGGGTCTCTTGGCTCGACCTCTCCACCTTTGACTTGACCTCTGCAGCCTGTGACTGTAAGTACCCTGCAGCAGCTTGCGAAACTCCCTTGACTTTGATAGTGGTTGAGGCTTTGGGGAAGGGGACTTGATTTGTGTTCTGTGTCATTGCTAAAACTGTGTAACAATAAGATTTTTCGTTGTGTCCGTTATAGTACTTTCTGAATAGACTTAGTTTGTGTTAGAGTTTAAGATTTTATTATAATTTCTTCTGTTTGATGATTTTGACCTGGGTTTTGCAATAAACCTTGATTTGCTGATAATTGGAGTTGTTTAAATTCTTCAATCTCTCACCAGCGATCTCTGACCAAGTCATTGTTAAGATATTCCTCACCTTAATTCCGGGTTCAAGAATCTAGGGTCATCTTGAGCGATTCACTCAGGACAGGCTGCTGGTTAGGTAATAAACAGCAGTGTCCTATTCTCTCTCTTGGGAAAGCTACTCCAGCGAAGTAGGAACCGGGTGGGTGTTGCACCACCGGCAAGAGAGAGAATCACCTGGGCATTGGTAGGGGTCTGGATATCTGTGTGATATAAGCCTCAGGCTTCCGGTTAGGGATAAACGGCAGGGTATAATGATGGAGCAGCAGGCACTAGGACCCTGGTGGAGCCGGGCTGTGGACACAGAACCACAGACAGGCTGCGGCAACTTCAAAGCGGGAGCTGCTGCTGCCGCCGGATAGCAGCAGGCACTAGGACCCTGGTGGAGCCGGGCTGTGGACACAGAACCACAGACAGGCTGCGGCAATTTCATGTTGATTTCACAACTTCAAAGCGGAAGCTGCTGCTGCCGCTGGATAGAACCCATGCACTTTAAGGTAGGTAGGTCTGTAGAGGCAAGGATGTGTTTTGTCTGTTTTACAGATGGGGCACCCGACGATGTGGAGCTTGCTGATGATCTTGGCGATGGTGGGACCGGGAGAACTCCGCAGAGGCGAGACAGAAGAGTCCTTCGTCTATGGGTGCTCTGGCGGCAGAGCCCCTCTTGTCACTACCGGACAGGGAGACCAGGTGGCCACAGAGCAGACCCGCTACTCCCACCTGGGGAGGTGGCCTGGGTGGCTGGGGTCGAACTCGACCAGGTACTCCAGCCACCAGAGCTTCACCTATGGAGAGGCCTCTGTACTCTGCGAGGAGGTACAGGTGGCGACTGACCGGGTTAGGGTGACTGAGGGCAGGCGGGTGTGTCTAACCTGTAAGGGGGACGTTCCTTTGGGGAGATGGTGGTGGCTCAGGAAGCTGAGCCTGGACATGAGGGATCGGTCCTCGGACTGGGAACGCCTGGACAACAACACCTACCGGACCATCACGGGGTCACCGGGTAGGATCACCGTTTGCTGGGATAAGTGGTGGGCTTCTGACCAGGGCATTTATTTGTGTTTATGGGGGTCTACCAAGGCATGTCCACAAGGGGCATCGATCACTTTTGTTAGGTGGTGGCAGAACCCAGGGAACGGGATGAATTGACCGCAGTGGGGAGGGATGTGTAACGCCCAGGGAAGGGATGACTGTAAAAGCTACCGAACTGCTGGTTCAGGTAAAGCGACCCCTGCCCACAGCCCAACCAATCGACCCTCACAACTGTCCGATCACCACCAGGGGGGCCTGAGAATGGTTTAGTGTTTGTCCCCACAAAGAAAATGTTGTACCAGGGGGTACATTATGCTGTCGCCTCAGTTGGACTGAACCCCTCAGCTGCAGGTATCGACGACGGAGGAAAAATGAAGAGCCTTCAACGGGAAGAAGCGAAGTGCAGCCCAGAAAAGAGGATCCTTAGTAAAATAAAGAGATTCAAATGTAAATAGTTGTATGGATTCGCGGGTTTCAGTTATTTGATTGTGATATATGTACAGGGACCCTTACGTTTGGGGTTCCGGTGAAATGTGTGTATGTTACTGTGTGTTTAAATTAAGTATGGTCTTGTCTTTCCCTTTCAATGAAATTAGGGGTAACCTAGATTAAGGGAACTGTCTTGGGACTTGTAGTTTCGCATGTTGTTGAGGGGGGGCCTACGGTCCACACAAAAGGAAATGATTGCCCTTCACCTGTGTCGATACGGTCCAAGCAGGTAGGGACGTATCGAAGGGGCATCTGTAAGGTTTTCGGGCAATTCAGCCCTTTTTGGACTGCCCAAGAATAAAACCCAGAGACTAAACTGGACACTTTTCAGCCAAAGGAACGTAACCAAATTTCCCAGCAGGCTTGGTCCGCTGAGCTGAGTAGGGGCATAGGTATTTACAAACCCCCCCCAGGAGCTACAAGGAAGAAGGAGCCAGACAACTAGATAAGATTAAACACAGAGACAAAGGGGCATGGTAATGCTGTAAGGGGCCTGCCTGCAAGCAGGACAATGGGATGGTCATAGCCCCATGCAGATGTAAATGACTTTGCCTCCACCAGAGCAGAATCCAATCAACACCCCATCAACATAGCAGCTATCTCCGGAGCAGATGGAAGACTTTGAAAATCTTCACAAGGGAGCTCAACCTCGTTATCTCGAAAAGCAGACTGGAGGCGGACCTAGGGGAGGTACTCCCATCTCGACAGGTCTGACCGGCTCAAAGGGGGCAGGACCAGCGGGAACTTTAAACCTTATGGATTCAATGCAAAAGGGGCTGGCCGAACACAGGAAAAAGCCAGGTAAAACAATATAAAAGGGGCTGTGTTTCGATTGAGGGTCTCTTGGCTCGACCTCTCCACCTTTGACTTGACCTCTGCAGCCTGTGACTGTAAGTACCCTGCAGCAGCTTGCGAAACTCCCTTGACTTTGATAGTGGTTGAGGCTTTGGGGAAGGGGACTTGATTTGTGTTCTGTGTCATTGCTAAAACTGTGTAACAATAAGATTTTTCGTTGTGTCCGTTATAGTACTTTCTGAATAGACTTAGTTTGTGTTAGAGTTTAAGATTTTATTATAATTTCTTCTGTTTGATGATTTTGACCTGGGTTTTGCAATAAACCTTGATTTGCTGATAATTGGAGTTGTTTAAATTCTTCAATCTCTCACCAGCGATCTCTGACCAAGTCATTGTTAAGATATTCCTCACCTTAATTCCGGGTTCAAGAATCTAGGGTCATCTTGAGCGATTCACTCAGGACAGGCTGCTGGTTAGGTAATAAACAGCAGTGTCCTATTCTCTCTCTTGGGAAAGCTACTCCAGCGAAGTAGGAACCGGGTGGGTGTTGCACCACCGGCAAGAGAGAGAATCACCTGGGCATTGGTAGGGGTCTGGATATCTGTGTGATATAAGCCTCAGGCTTCCGGTTAGGGATAAACGGCAGGCTTGATTCAGTGCTCTCTCCCGCGGAGGTGTCCCAGTGCGGCATCCCCTGGCCTCTGAAGTTTCAGTGCCAGCTGGAGAGAGACACACACAGATACTCAAACCCCAGATATCGGCCCAGTAGTGAAGTAGCAGAGATGGCACCCTCTACAACGTGTGTGCGTGGGTTTCCTCCGGGTGCTCCGGTTTCCTCACACAGTCCAAAGATGTGCAGGTTAGGTGGATTGGCCATGCTAAATTGCCCTTAGTGTCCAAAATTGCCCATAGTGTTGGGTGGGGTTGCTGGGTTATGGGGATAAGGTGGAGGTGTGGACCTTGGGTAGGGTGCTCTTTCCAAGAGCCTGTGCAGACTCGATGGGCTGAATGGCCTCCTTCTGCACTGTAAATTCTATGAAATATCTACACGCGCCAGGCCTTGTCGCCCGCGTAAAGGCGGCGCCGCATAGATGACGCGGCCGGCGCCGCATGACTGGCGTCATCCGCGCATGTGCGGTTGCCATCCTCTTTAAGTCCGCCCCGCAAAAAGATGGCGGACGATTCTTGCGGGGACGCAGAAGGAAGGAGGTCCTCCTTCAGAGAGGACGGTCCGACGATCGGTGGGCACCGATCGCGGGCCACCCCACATTTCAGGCACCCCCCCAGTGCAGGATCCCCCCTCGCCCCCCGCAGGCCCCCCCCCCTCCCCCCAGCATTCAAGCACCGTTCATGACGGCAGTGACCAGGTGTGGACGACGCCGAGGGGAACCCGCCGTTTTGGCCTGGCCGCTTGGCCCATCCGTGCCTGAGAATAGCGGGGGTACCGGAGAATCGCCATTTTGGCTGTCTTCGGCGATTCTCCGGCCTGCGGCCCGCGAAACTCGACCGGGCCGTTCCTGCCGCTTGGGAGAATCGCGGGAGGGCGTCGGACCGGTGTCCCGGGTAATTTTGGCGGCCCAGGCGATTCTCCCAACCGGCACGGGAGTGGAGAATCTCGCCCATTGTCATCCACGGATCAACCATGGTGTGATTGAACAGCAGAACAGCCTTGAGGGACTCAATGCCCTATTCCTCACTGCACAAGGGATCGCCAATTTGCGACAGAGATGAGGAGAATTTGCTTTTTATCAGAGGGCCGTGATTCTGTGGAACTCTCTTCTCCAGAGTGCAGCTGAGGAAGGGTATTGAATATTTTTAAGGCAGAGGTGAATAGATTTGTGGCTGAAAAGGGAGTCAAATAGTTTTGGGGCGAAGCAGAAATCAGATCAGCCATAATCTTATTGAATGGTGGAGCAGGCTTGAGGGGCCGAATGGCCTACTGCTGCTCCTAATTCATATGTTTGCATGTTCACATTAGTGGTTTTGGATTGGTCCAAACTTCACTGCAATGAAGTTACTGTGAAAATTCCCTAGTCGCCACACTCCGGTGCCTGTTCAGGTACGCTAAAGGAAAATTTAGACTATCTAATTCACCTAACAAACACCAAACCTTCGGCCTAGTTTGATCCTCCAACATGGTATCCAAGCTCCAAACAGTGTTTAAAGGCCCTCAGACCCCCACCCACCCACAATGCCAGGCCATGCACCCTCAGTTACCCATTTCACCCCGTCACCTCAATACTCATCTCTATCCTCTATGCTTCCCTAGATCACCTGTACCTTCTTATGCCACCACTATACACCCCCATGTATCCTCCACAGCTGCTCAGTTAGTATGCACCATGTATGCTCAGTTAGTATGCAACTCTGATCCCATGCAATGGAATGGAAAATATGTCACCATTTTGGGGAATAAAATTAACCGCTCATCATCGAACAAAAGCCTCCATATCATTGATACAAAGAAACATTTTTTAAAAATCATGTAATACTTATAATCCCATTAAATTGTACTAACATACACAGAACCACTGTCATTAATTCTCAGATAGTGGAATGCATACTGTGCTGAAACCCATTAGCACCTAAAACTCAGCCAAGCATTTAGAATGACCACACCTGTCCGAACAATAGACTACAGTCTGCCAAGGATAGAACAGAAAGTGCTCATTCCAATGGAAATCAATATCAATCAATGTAAGAGAGCAGGTGATTATATATTTTTGAAGTATAGATTTTTCAAAATCAGATTTTTTCAGATCAACCAGAGACATTTAAATCAGAGTCAAAAAACCTGACAGCTCAGGCAAACAGGCACTTTGTAACATTTTTCACTGCATTACAGTGCTTCTTCCATTGGAAAAGTACTGCAATGCATGTGAACAAATGCACATGATTGGTCAATGTAAGGGAAAAGCATCATACTGCGAATGTTAGGAATCCGAAATAAAACCAAAATAATGCTGGAAACAAATGCAAGAAAACCTGATTTTGAAGAAAGCAAAACTCATTTTCTCAACATGCAAGCTTAATGCTGAAACAGAGTGAAAGAATGCTATCCTACAGGATAACGGTTACCCCAATCAGATCACTGCTCGTTGTGTAACTCGAATACACACAAACGGGCATAAGGTAGCCACTTTCGGACTTGAAATATACCCAGCTTAAATTAAATTACCCTGGAACAGTAAGGAACCCAAAAATTTGAGGAAGAGGCGAAGCTAACCATTTCATGCTGATACTATGCAGTAGCAACATGACTCATTGTTTCCACTAACGCAATGCAGCTATCAAGCTAAAATTATGTTCTGCCTACCAGGCAAATGAGCAATGAAGTATGTGAATTTCAGTGCCAGTGCAATGTCAAGTGTGTGAGCCGCTATGTTGTACCAACTGGTGGGTTGTCTCAAACAGCTCGTCCCGGCCTTTTTTGTGCTCAAAGGGTTGTGGTTTAAATTCCACTCCAGGATGAAAGCAGAAACGCCAGGCCAGCAGGCCGGTACGAGGGAGTGCAGCACTGTTGGCTGCAATGTTAAAGTCCTCTCGGGTGAACTTCAATAGATCCCACAGTGCTATTTCAGAGGAGGGTTGTGGGGAGCTATCCAGATGTCTTGGCTCATATTTCTATCTCAATCAACATCACAAAAATAGATTACCGTTATCATATGTTTGTAGGATCTTGCCGTGTATAAAGGGGCTGCTGCGTTTCTTTAATTACAACAGGGACTACACTTCAAAAGTACCTCATTGGCTGTAAAGCATGCCTATGGACATGACAGGCACCACGCTAAGGCTTTTTTCTCTCTGACTGTGACCTCCTCGGGACCTGCAGAGCTCCATGTTTTTACAAGTCTGGCACCTTGCACATCTCATCCTTCCTCCTTGCTCTAACACGGACAGCAGGGCCTCCAGACATCTAGACCATTCGCTGGGATTCTCTCCCTAAGTACCTACGCTTCTCCACCACCACCCCTCCCCCCAACCCCTCCTTGAAGCCCAACTGCCTGAGCAAGCTTTCGGCCACACCTTCTAGCATTGCCTTCTTTGGATTGGCGGTCATTTTGATCATGCTTTTGCGAAGCAGCTTGACACATTATTCCACACTAAATATATTACGTAAAATACAAATCGTTGGGAATACTTGTTGTGCAAATACTGTTGCAGCTCAGATCCTGCAACATTCTATTGTATCGGCCAGCTTGGGGGGAGAAAGGTCCTCTTTTTTTTTCTATTTGTAGCAAAAATATAAATAACCAGACGAAGGACGTGAAGTGATTTTGCAAATGCAGTAAATATTGTAAATCTCCCCGGGAGTTTAATGCATTTTGGAAGATCTAATGCAGGTAGGGAATATACAGTAAATGGTAGAACCCTCAAGAGTATTGAAAGTCAGAGCGATCTCGGTGTACAGGTCCACAGGTCACTGAAAGGGGCAACACAGGTGGAGAAGGTAGTCAAGAAGGCATACGGCATGCTTGCCTTCATTGGCCGGGGCATTGAGTATAAGAATTGGCAAGTCATGTTGCAGCTGTACAGAACCTTAATTAGGCCATACTTGGAGTATAGTGTTCAATTCTGGTCGCCACACTACGAGAAGGATGTGGAGGCTTTAGAGAGGGTGCAGAAGAGATTTACCAGAATGTTGCCTGGTATGGAGAGCATCAGCTATGAGGAGAGGTTGAATAAACTCGGTTTGTTCTCACTGGAACGACGGAGGTTGAGGGGCAACCTGATAGAGGTCTACAAATTTATGAAGAGCATAGACAGAGTGGATAGTCATAGGCTTTTCCCCAGGGTAGAGGGGTCAATTACTAGGGGGCATAGGTTTAAGGTGCGAGGGGCAAGGTTTAGAGGAGATGTACGAGGCACGGTTTTTACACAGAGGGTCGTGGGTGCCTGGAACTCGCTGCCGGTGGAGGTGGTGGAAGCAGGGACGATAGTGACATTTAAGGGGCATCTTGACAAATACATGAACAGGATGGGAATAGAGGGATACGGACCCAGGAAGTGTAGAAGATTGTAGTTTAGACGGGCAGCATGGTCGGCACAGGCTTGGAGGGCCAAAGAGCCTGTTCCTGTGCTGTACTTTTCTTTGTTCTTTTGTTCTTTGTTCTACCTCCCACAGTGTACTAAAGGCAAGTATAATGAACATTTTTTTTAAAAATGAGCTGTGAAATCGATAGGAAACTACATGGAAAGGAAAATACTCACTCCAGATATTTCACTCAACTGATGTATCTGTTTACAAGCCAAGATTTTACTAACACCTCTGGCAATAAACACTTCCTTCTTAAGGAAGTCAGGAGATTGTTGGCTGCAGCACAACACCTCCCAACGGTGAGGTCAGCCAAAGAATCCTCACAGAGTTTATCAATTGACAAACATTAGTCAATTGATCTCTGATCAGCTGAAGGTTAAATAAAAAAGCCTCCAAAATGTCCCCGATGACTCAAGAATGTGCTGTCCGGTTTGAAAAAAATAGCTCACACAGAAATGGCCGTCATTGAATCGTACCGCATAGAAGGAGGCCATTCAGCCCGCCACACCTGTGCCAGCACTTGAGAAGAACTGTTCGAGTCAACTCTCCTGCACACCAGTCCTGTAATTTTGTTTTATTTTGTATTTATCCAATTCCCTTCTCAACACTGCTGTTGAATCTGTTTCCGCCGTCTGTTTTGTCTTTCCCCTTTTGACACCCAGAAATTAGTTCCAGCATTTTCTTAACAGATTAAGGCTCAGGGCAATTATCAGAGCAAGGCTCAAAGCCTTTCATTAGGGACCCCCCCATCAGGGGCATTTGTTTTGTTATGCCCTTGGCGTAGCATAAGCTGCTTCCTTGATGTGCACTCTGACGAAGGAACGTCCAGACTTGGAGATAGCTTTAACACATTTATTAAGCTATTATTAATTCTCCTACTTGGATTCGATGCTACTGTTAATCCTGCTATAGCTTCTCAGACTGACTCACCGGTCTTCTACAATGCACCTGGTGGGAGTGATGTTCTATCAACCCTGTGCCTGTACTCACTGAGAGTCTCCACTAGAAAGAGACTGAGCATGTGTGATGAGTCCTTTTGTATGGGTTGGTGAAATGCCCCCCTGTGGTAGTGCCACCTCTGGGTGTATCATGAATGCCCATTGGCCGTGTCCTATCTTACTGACCTATTGGTTGACGGTCTGTGTGTCATCTCTGGTGTTCCCTCTAGTGTCTAGCTAGGTGTAGTGTATGTACATTAACCCTTTGTGTACTTAGTGATGTATATCACCACATCCCCCCTTTTTTCGTGTTACATATTTTCTGTACAGTGTTAAAGAAAATTGAACAAACCAGGGTCAAGGTTCAATACCCCGCTGGGTTAATGTCTGTGCTGAGTCTGCACTTTCTCCCCGTGTCTGCGTGGGTTTCCTCCAGGTGCTCCGGTTTCCTCCCATAGTCCAAAGACGTGCAGGTTAGGTGGATTGGCTATGATAAATTATCCTTCGTGACCAAAAGGATTAGGAGGGGTTATTGGGTTATGGGGATACGGTGGAAGTGAGGGCTTAAGTGGGTCGGTGCAAACTCAATGGGCTGAATGGCCTCCTTCTGAACTGTATGTCCTATGCTTATCTTCTATGACGCGATGGATTTGGCTGGCAGTTAATAATTTGTGCTAATTCACGGTGTTCCGGAATGTTCTGCCAAACTCAGGCCTGATACATTTTGGAGTTTGGAGCTCACTTGTGATTCAAAGGCTTGGGGAGCCACAGTCCTGATCTCTCCCTCTTACCTGATGACCTCACTAAGGTCCTGAAGAAAAGGCCTTCCTCTCCTTCTCTCTCCTCAGCCAGTTAAACATGCAAGAAGATCCAGGCAGGCAGAGCTGATTGTTTGAAAACCTCCTTTTAAAATCTCATGTGGAGAACTCTAGTCTTACCTCAATGAGGCTGATAATTGTGAGTTCTTGCACATGCCAGAAGATCCAATCCAACTGGTGGTTTTCAACACTCCGCACCCTGGGAAGACAGCCTACTACAACGACTTCAGCATCAGCAACAAAGAACCATCTCTCTTTCTTCCATTTTTAATCCCTATCATTTTATTCTTTTCCCTTCCTCTATGTGTGACTGTGTTCTGTGTTTTTGGGTAGTGGGTGGGTGGTTATTCTAGTTTAATTATGGAATGCTTTAACTCTTTTCTTGTTATAAATAAAGTTATTGTGCCTTACTGACAACTTTGGTGCCTGTAAGTCGTTGAAGCAGCCGAGGGCCAAAGATCTCAAAAACTTTATTAGAATAGTTGGTTAGTTCATTTATGTTGGGATTCTGGGGCCTGTGGGGCTGAAATTGACCATACACTCACCCAGGGTGTTGTAACAAGGTAACCACACTCCTGAAGCATGGCGGTTTAAGGAGATTGGTTGTTTTTATTGTCACAAAAGAGGACATTTGGTCACCCAGTGCAGAGCTAAGTCAAGATCGCTGAGTAATTGATCAACCGATTTGATACAAGTTTACAATGTGGTAGAGATTGGCATCAGTTAGTTTGATATTCACTCTGCTTAATCTAAAAACTGGCAAGGTAGACCCAATTAGTGTAATGCTCTGGGTAAATGGGAAACCTCTTTAGATGGAAGTGGATACAGCGGCATTGGCCATTGTGATGGGCAAGCATACATTTCAGTACCAAGGAGATAGAGTCCAACAATCAAAATTGAAGAGCACTTCTGCCAAGTTGAATATTTATATGGGAGAAGTAATAAAAATGAAAGAAACCACGACAACAGTCTACCCAGCTCTCATTGATAAAAGTGATGGGTGAAGGACCAAGCCTTGTTGGCCACGATTAGCTTAAAGAAATCAAGTTGAATTAGGCCAAGATTTTTCGAATGCAGGAACGGAGACTGCTCAAACTGATAAGAAAACACAAGAGCGTCTTCTGTGATGAATTAAGCAAAATCATAGGGCGACAAACAAAGATTTATGTGGATCCAGATACAACTCTAAGTTGGATTATTATCCAATCCAAGAATTGAAGACTTGCATGTCAAGTTGGCAGGATGTCAACCTTATACAAAGCTGGATATGAGTCAATTGTAGCATTTAACTCAAATTAGATTATGCTTCTCAGGAGTATGTCACCATAAACATGCACTAAGGCCTTTTCCAGTGCACACACCTGCCTCTGGGTGTTTCTTCGCCATGTGTGATATTCCAAAGGAAAATGGAGAATCTGCTGCAGGGGTTATTGGGGTTGGAGCATACCTTGTCCTTCTAATTAGATCAACAGAGGCCGAGCGTCTAACAAACTTATGGAGGTGTTAACGGTATTTCAGGAGGCTGGAGTTCGCCTGAAGAAAGAGAAGTGTGCCTCTCAAGCCATTGATGTGACCTACCTGGAGCACCATGTAGTTCACAAGGATTGCACCTCAAGGAAGACAACAAGACGATGAAGGAGAGGGCTGCCCCCACAAACACGACAGAACTCAAATCGCTGTTGGGAATGGTAAGCTACTGTGGGTGATTCTTTCACCAGACTTATCGCCGGTGTTGGCCCTTTTGCATTTTCTGCTCAACAAACACCATCGTTTGAAGGCTCCCCAAGAGGAAGCTTTCAACAGAGTAAAGCAATTGCTGCATTCCTCAAACCTTTATTTTTCTAAATTTAGAATACCCAATTAATGTTTCCAATTAACGGGTAATTTAACGTGGCCAATCCACCTGTCCTGCACATCTTTGGGTTGTGGGGGTGAAACCCACGCAAACACGGGGAGAATGTGCAAAGTCCTCATGGACAATGATCCAGGGCCGGGATTCGAACCCGGGTCCTCAGCACCATAGGCAGCAATGCTAACCACTGTGCCTCCGTGCTGCCCCGCATTCCTCAAACCTGTTAGTACACTTCAACCCATCTAAATAAGTGATATTGACCAGCGACTCCTCTCCATATGGTGTTGGTGCAATGTTGTCCCAAGAGATGGACGACGGCTTTGAAAGGCTGGTAGGCTTTGTGTCAAGAACCCAGTCAGAGGCTGAAAAAGGCTACTCACAAATCGAGAAGGATGGACTATTGCAAGTCTTTGGTGTAAAGAAATCCAGCAGCACTTACATGGTAGACATTTTACCTTTGTTTCAGACCACAAACCGCTCTTGGGTCTCTTCAAAGAGGACAATGCAATCCCGCCTATCATCTCGGCAAGAATTCAATGATGGGCATTAATTCTGTCCCTCTCTGAATGTACTTTCCAGCACAAACCTGGAACACACATAGTGAATGCGGATGTTCCTAGCCGCCTACTTTTGCAACAAAGTATCACATGTATTCCAGTGCCATCAGAAATCACCATGGCATAAATTCTTCAGACAGATTGCCAGTCTCGGTGAAGCTGCCCAGGAACTGGACCAATCGAGATCATTCACTTCTGTCCAACGTGAGAGACAAAATATTTATAGGATGGGTAACTGAACCAGTTTCCAAGGAAATGGCACCCCGATCTCTTGTGACCCTGATGTGGATTATGCGCAGAGCACGCCCGGGCCCGATCCCCAGTGCAGGCAGAATGCCACCTTGACACCTTGGCACTGCCAGACAGGCACTCTTCCAGTGCTCCTGCTGGCCTGACAATGCCATTTGGACACGCTGGCAGTGCCAGGTTGTCATCCCGATGGCACTGCCAGGTGGCACTGGGTGCCAGGCTGGCAGTGTCACAGTGCCTGGGTGGCAACAGCAGTGCCACAATGTCACCCTGCCCAGAGG
This sequence comes from Scyliorhinus torazame, assembly GCF_047496885.1. Lineage (NCBI taxonomy): Eukaryota > Metazoa > Chordata > Chondrichthyes > Carcharhiniformes > Scyliorhinidae > Scyliorhinus > Scyliorhinus torazame. The sequence continues at coordinate 30,852,067 of NC_092708.1, read as the reverse complement.
TCAACCACCTGTGGGTTTCAATCCATCTTGGGGACCCCCCTCAAGTCCTGCCCCGCCTGGTGTCCATTTGTGGAGACCAGTGTTAAACAATGCCCAAGGTCCCCTTGGCGAGACTGGTAGATCCCCAGGGCCGGTTAGCTCTAGCATCGGCATAGTTACGTCAGCTCATTTATCTATGCAAGTCTGGATGCTGCCCATTGTGGGTGGGATCCAGATTGTGACATCTCATGAGATTTTGTTGGATGCTGTGGGGCGTAAGGACCGTCGGGAATCCCAGATGAGGCCCCTTGCAGGATCTACCAGCCCACTCCTATCCCGATTCCGATGGGAAGTGGCCGGTAGATTGCCCCCCATAACACACATAGTCCAGCCTGATCGTTTATGTTAAATGAAGTTGTGAACGTGAGAATCTTCAGCAGTGGATCAAGTTGGATCCCTGGAAGTATTGTCTCTTCAGACCGGATCCATTTCATACCAAGTGAACGTGGATGGGTGGATCAATTGTAAACAGGTGAACCAATTTAGGAGAGAGATGCTCCAAGAAATTACATTTGAACAGCTTCTTTAAATAAATAAAACGTCCCAGGCACTCCTGTGTTATCAAGCAACATTTGACACCAAGCGAAATTAGAGGGTATTTGGACAGGTGACCACAAGTTTGATCAAAGAGTGAGGTTTTCGAGGGCATCTTATCTGAGGAGAGAGAGAGAGGAGGAGAGTTTGAGGGAGGGAATTCCAGATTTCAGGACTATGCAACCAGAGCCCGGCCGGCAATAGTAGATTGGTTATTAACGGGAATGTGCAAGTGGTCAGAATGGGAGGAGGGCAGGTATCATGGAGGACTGGTCAATTGGAGGAGGTTACAGAGTTAGGGAGGGATGAAGCCATGGAGGGGCTGGAAAACCAGCATTGTGAGATGATGGGCAGTTCAGGCTCTCGCAGGTATTTGTCAAGGAAAGGGAACAATCGATGCCCTCCCTCCTTCCAGTACATAAGAGTACCTTTAAGAAATGGGTGTTTATCATAGAATTTAGAATTTACATAGAATTTACAGTGCAGAAGGAGGCCATTCAGCCCATCGAGGCTGTACCGGCTCTTGGAAAGAGCACCCTACCCAAGCCCACGCCTCCACCCTATCCCCATAACCCAGTAACCCCACCCAACACTAAGGGCAATTTTATCATGGCCAATCCACCTAACCTGCACATCTTTGGACTGTGGGAGGAAACCGGAGGAAACCCACGCACACACGGGGAGGATGTGCAGACTCCGCACAGACAGTGACCCAAGTCGGAATCGAACCTGGGACCCTGGAGTTGTGAATCAATTGTGCTATCCACAATGCTACCGTGCTGCCCTTATCAAATAGCTGTAGTGGATGTACCTTTAAGAAATGGGTGTTTATCAACTAGCTGCAGTGATGTCAGAGTGTGGGTGGTGCTGGGCTGTCTGTCTATTTTTACTTTCGTTTTTGAGCTGGCAGCTACAGTGTGTGTTTAGTTTTGTTTTCAGAGTTGGAGCTGCATCCAGCCAAACAAGGTGTAATTTTGATCTCCCTCTGTATGAAAAGAATGTCTTCAGATCACTTGCTAATTTAAAAGTGATAACTGCTCTCAGTTGAGAATTTAAACCTGCTGTCTTTGTTAAAGAGGGTATTTGTCTTATGGATATTGCTAGGAAAGATGAAGGGTTTCTTATAGAGTACGGTATTCTTTGGGGGAGTATTTGAGTTGATAGTTGCTAAGATGTTTACTGTGTGTTTATAAAATGTTAACTGGATTCACATAATAAACATTGTTTTGTTTTAAAAGTACTTTAGATCTCTGTTGCATCACACCTGTAGAGTGGGCCCTTGTGCTGCCCATACGACAATCTATTAAAAGTTGTGGGTCGGTGAACTCCATGATACACTTTGGGGTTCTCTAAACCCTGGCCCGTAATAAGAGTGAGCGTTGTTGTTCAACCGATGATAGGCACGACAGCTTGCATCATCCAGCAGTACTGTGCAGGTATCATAATACAAAACTCAATTACATGACCAGGACAGTTTGTGCACTAATGGAGAATAAGCTGCTGATGTCTGAAATTAAGTCGAGGAGTTGACATGATCGCACTTAGGAGAAATGCTGACTGGAGAGTGCACTGCTGTATGCTGAAGTGAGAAGCTTTTGCAAGTAATTGTAAAGTTGATGCTTTGTGACTTTAGCAGGATGGATTGAGGAATGCTGACCAGATCTTACAACAACTTGCATTTCTGTAGCAATTTTAATGAAATTAATTGTTCCATGGGCATCTTACAAGAACTTCATTGGACAAAATCTAGCACGGAGCTAACCAAGGCAATGACGAAAAACCTGGTGAGGGAGATAGGGTGGAAGGAATGTCTAAAAGGACGGAAGTGAAGGGGAAGGGTGGAGAGATTTAGGGACGGAATTCCATGGCATAGTGCCCCAGCAACCGGAGACACGGCAACAGTGCAAAGGCAGAGGGAGGAAGACAGAGAAGGTATATCAGTGAGAATCTTGGTCTGATACTTGCGTGGGTGATACAGAAGAAGGGGCGAAATTCTCCCCCAACGGCGTGATGTCCGCCGACTGGCGCCCAAATTGGCGCCAATTAGACGGGCATCGCGCCGCCCCAAAGGTGCGGAATGCTCCGCATCTTTGGCGGCCTAGCCCCAACATTGAGGGGCTAGGCCGGCGCCAGAGGGATTTCCGCCCCGCCAGCTGGCGGAAATGGCGTTTGTTGCCCCGCCAGCTGGCGCGGAAATGCGGCGCATGCGCGGGACGTCAGCGGCCGCTGAAAGTTTCCCGCGCATGCGCAGTGGGGAGAGTCTCTTCCGCCTCCGCCATGGTGGAGGCCGTGGCGGAGGCGGAAGGGAAAGAGTGCCCCCACGGCACAGGCCCGCCCGCGGATCGGTGGGCCCCGATCGCGGGCCAGGCCACCGTGGGGGCACCCCCCCAGGGTCAGATTGCCCCGCGCCCCCCCCCAGGACCCCGGAGCCCGCCCTCGCCGCGTGGTCCCGCCGGTAAATACCAGCTTTGATTTACGCCGGCGGGACAGGCAATTTCTGGGCGGGACTTCGGCCCATCCGGGCCGGAGAATTGAGCGGAGGGTCCCGCCAACCGGCGCAGCCCGATTCCCGCCCCCGCCCAATCTCCGGTACCGGAGACTTCGGCGGGGGCGGGATTCACGGCGGCCAACGACCATTCTCCGACCCGGCGGGGGGTCGGAGAATGACGCCCAAGAACTTTAAAAGAGAGACAGGGAACAAGATGAGATGGTCCAAGGAGGAGGTGGTACCAGAGGAGTAACAAGACAGCTCTGGGTGCCATTTAGAACTCAAGGCTACACCAAGAAGCTTTGCCTGAGTCCAGTCCCCCGATGCTCCGCCCCCGAACGGCCGCGTTCCTGACGGCGTCGGTCGTGTGTGGTCTCATCCATCGGGAACTTGGCATGGTGGCTGTGGGCTCAGTCCAGGGCCGCCACAGTCGGGGGAGGGCCGTTCCGTGAGCAGGGGGGTTCATTATTACAAAGAACAAAGAACAAAGAAATGTACAGCACAGGAACAGGCCCTTCGGCCCTCCAAGCCCGTGCCGACCATACTGCCCGACTAAACTACAATCTTCTACACTTCCTGGGTCCGTATCCTTCTATTCCCATCCTGTTCATATATTTGTCAAGATGCCCCTTAAATGTCCCTATCGTCCCTGCCTCCACTACCTCCTCCGGTAGTGAGTTCCAGGCACCCACTACCCTCTGCGTAAAAAACTTGCCTCGTACATCTACTCTAAACTTTGCCCCTCTCACCTTAAACCTATGCCCCCTAGTAATTGACCCCTCTACCCTGGGGAAAAGCCTCTGACTATCCACTCTGTCTATGCCCCTCATAATTTTGTATACCTCTATCAGGTCGCCCCTCAACCTCCTTCGTTCCAGTGAGAACAAACCGAGTTTATTCAACCGCTCCTCATAGCTAATGCCCTCCATACCAGGCAACATCCTGGTAAATCTCTTCTGCACCCTCTCTAAAGCCTCCACATCCTTCTGGTAGTGTGGCGACCAGAATTGAACACTATACTCCAAGTGTGGCCTAACTAAGGTTAGGGGCTGGGGTCACTGTGATGGGGTGGTCCGGGGCACGCGAGCCGGCCAAAGGGGGGCACAATTTCGCCTGCCGGGTCCGCGAGCGGCCTCTGCAATGTAGCATGACGCGGCCACTGTAGGCCGCCGCTGTGCACATGTGCAGCCACGCATCCGGCAAAGGACATATCAGCAGCTAGAGCCGGGTGCTCTACGCTGCCGGCATGCTAGCCCCCAGCCAAACAGGAAATCGGTGGCTATTTTACGCCATTAGCCCTGGCGTAAAACGCCACCCTTCCCACACTAGCTCCAGAATCGGAGAATCCAGCCCCATATCATTAATGGAAGCGATGGACGAAGACTCCAGATGCAGTGGGTAGGGGTCCAAGTGGAACCTGGGCACCTTGCAGGTGATGGGCTCAGGGGGAGAGGGGTTTGATCGAGGAACAGACTTCTCCTTGAGGCTGCTAGCCTTTTCTCTCTGGGTGTTGACACCCTGGACAGTCTGGGGAAGGGAGTGATATGCGTGTGCTGGACCGATGCTTAAATTTGGCGCCTGTCAGCTGAGGGCAGGCAGTTGAGTCAGCTGCTGAGTCACCAGGAGAATTGTTTGGGGCAGGGTGGGGGGGGGGGGGAGCAGTAAGTCTCCTGTTGTAAATAATGAACTTCCAAGCACAGCATCAGTTGTGGGATCGCACTATTCTGGTCAACGGGACAGGCACCGCAGGAGCCACCCGACACCTCACTTAGTCTCAAAATGGCAGAATTCCACCTTTTTCATTGAGACATAGCGCTTACAAAGAGACTCATTATCACGTTATTAATTATCAAAATGATTAAATATATGTAAATAGGAAAACTAAGGCGCTGCCAGTACCTCAATTCCAGAATATTAAACCATCCTTGCAGCCAGATAGATGCAGGGCAGTGAAAGTCTCCCTGGACCAGTTAGTTCTCAGTTTATGCAGTGCGATGCTGAATTGAACACTAACATTGCAACGATCAAGGTATTATCATCTCAGCTGCCGACTTACACTGTAACATAAACCCGAAACTACTTACGTGCCCCAATAAGGCTTCTTCTTTTACAAAATTAATCAATGCCTTGGTCAGCTCACAAATTTACCCAACGCAAACAATTTGTTCAATGATCAGATACATCTCCACTTTAATTATCAGGTCTTTAAAATTATACATTTGACACCTTTTAGGCAACAGCTGCCGAATGCCTAAATGGGTCTGATATGCTTTTGAATATGTTAATGAGGGTCCTAACATCTATCAGCGGACTGCTTTTCAAATTATCCTGAGATGAGGAGATCAGACAGTCTGCGGGACATAGGTTTGAGCAACTGTTTCAAAAATAAAACTTTTCCGTGAACCCACGACGAGCAGAAGGAGAACTGATCTTCTACCCTACTGCCTCTCTCTCTCTCTCTCTCACCCCCTCCCCCCCCCCCCCCGACCCTCCCCAGCTTCCCGCCAGGTAACCCATGAGGGCCGGTAACGCCTGGCCTTAATGCCTCATCTGAGAAAACAGCACATCAAACCATGTAGCACTCCCTCAGGGTCGCACAACATTGTGTCAGCGTAGACGGTGTGCTTGGGTTTCCAGACAGAGACTTAGAATCCTCTCATGGGGCAGCCCGGTAGCACAGTGGTTAGCACTGTTGCTTCACAGCGCCAGGATCCCAGGTTTGATTCTCGACTGGGTCACTGCCTGTGCGGAGTCTGCACGCTCTCCCGCGTCTGCGTGGGTTTCCTCCGGGTGCTCCGGTTTCCTCCCACAAGTCCTGAAAGCCGTGCTTGTTAGGTGAATTGGACATTCTGAATTCTCCCTCTGTACCCGAACAGGCGCCGGAGTGTGGCGACTTGGGGATTTTCACAGTAACTTCATTGCAATGTTAATATAAGCCAACGTGTGACAAAAATAAAGATTATTGAAAAAAATAAAGATTATTAGAACCCACAAACTTGTGGTGCAGGGTCAAGAGGTCACTGCCTGCACCACGATTGCATATATTTTTCTCTTCTTAAATCCTAAGTCAGTCTCTCTGAAGGCAGAGACCTAATTATTGAATTGTCATCAATTGTCGGAGCAATGGTCTAGCCGTCTGAAGAAAAATAACACAAAGGCGAGAAAGGACAGCAGACAGACAGTTTCTCAAGTACTTGAGTCCAGAATACAGAGCCTGGCTGATGAATGCCTTGACACCCTTGTGCAAAACACATGAACAAAACTTTACGCCAAATCTAATGGCAATTGTGAAGGATAAACAAATATTTATAAGCAAAGCCACGGGTCTGCAGAAGTGGTTACCGTTTTCTCATAAGTTAAACCTGTGCGCACACATTCTAAGTCAAAGAAAATGACAGAGGATTTTGCAGAGTCAGGCACCACATTTGCAAGTGATCAGTACATTTGTATTCAAGGGCTAAAGCTCTTTTTTCCAGGTGTTCGGAATAAATTCCAGCCGTGTCCAGGGGCAATGTTTCATTTCAGGTCGCTGCCGATTTTCATATTCTATTATGGACGTGACCTCTATCCATCCCCACTCGAATGCCAAGCTTTCAGGTGCAGCGCAGTGGGAGGCACTTGTGACTCTTGAGTCAGGAGGTTGTGGGTTCAAGTCCTACTCCAGGGGCTTGAGCACACCATCCAGGCTGACTCTTACGTTGCTGTTGAAGGTGCAGCCTTTAGGCTGAATTATTCAGCCAAGTACCTGCCCGTCCTCTCAAATGAAGAGGGCACGGTTTAGAAGAAAAGCAGGGAAATTATTTGCACTGGAAAATTGTGAACGACGAACATATTTTACAGTCGCTGAGGTCGACAGCACAGATAAGACCCTTTGGCTCATCGCGTCTGCGCCAGTCAAAAACAACCACCTAAGTATTCTAATCCTGGGAAACAATGAGATAGGTCCCAGCTATCCTAACATTTGACCCGTATAAAAGATCAAAGGCAATAAAAACACTGGGCGGGATTCTCCGTAGCCTGATGCCGAAATTATTATCGGCAATTTGGCGGAGAATGGATTCGCACACCGAAATTGGGGCCCGCGCCAGTTTGACGCTGGTCTGCCCCATCCAAACTGGTGGCACTGTGAGAACTGGTGGCGTGCGCCGTTTCAACGGCGTTGCCGCGTCATCAGCCGGCACACCCATGATGCTCCGCCTCTGATGGGCCGAGTAACCGACGGCGCGGACCATGTGTGGTCCCAGCGGCCAGGAACCTGGCGTGGTGGCTGTGGGCTGTGTCAAGAGCCGCCACACTCGGCCGGAATCCATGCCACTGGCTGGGACGACGTCTGCTAGGACTGGGTGGACTGGTAGGGGGTGGCCAGGGAGTAGCCGGGGGTGGGCTGTGAGGTCGCGGTTGGCGGGTTGGGTTTGCGCACGGCCGGCGGCATGTTGTATGGTGCGACTGCTGCAGGTTGTCAGCCATGCTCATGCGCGGCCCGGGACCCGGCCATTCTCCGGACATTTTCGGCGTGGTCCGCGGGAGTTTCAGTCACCGCCAGTCCCAGCCCCTGACCAGTACCGGAATCGGCCTGGATTCTCTGCCCCGTGGAGCTGGCAACAAGGATCGCGATCGGGAAGAGAAATTACATCCTGTTGAAATCAAGGTTTCCGCCAGGCACCAAACCGACTGCCGGCAGTGAGATCGGGTTTCATACTCGCGCTCCAGCTGGAGAAGACTAATGAATGCAACTGGGACCTAACAGCTCATTTGCACCCACTTAGAGGGCCCATCACCAGAGTCTCTGGGCCCTCGCAATTCTCTGGACCTCTGGGCCTGTAATCGTGTGGGTGAGAATCACTGCTGGCATCAGCAAACGTGAACCTCGCTGTGGGCCAATGGGGTAAATCCTTCGGGGGTTGCCCCTGAAGTCCATCTAAGGACCAACCATGCCTCCACAATATACCAGCTATCCACTCCTCCCCTAAAATAACCCCCACCACACACCCCCCGCCCTCTAATTAAAGAACCTCCACAAAGACTCCCTAAATAGGGAGACACACCCACAGGGATCTGAACTAAACGGACCCCCCAGAAACGCCCTAACTGAAGAATCGCCCTGCTCCATAGAGGCCCCCTAAATAGGAAGACCCCCCCCCAAAGGAACCCTCTAACTAAAGGGCACGCCCAGAAAAGAGACCACTGTCTGAAAGTTAGAGAGCAGTTCAGACAGGGCCAGTGAAAAAAGTTATAGTTGTAACACTCACCTGGAAGCACAACATTCCTGGAAAAAGTACAGCTGTGACCTATGCTTGAAACCCTCAGATCCTTGAGCAGCATGCCATTCATTTGGTTCTCATGGTGGGCTGTGATTGACCGCTTCGACAAAAAAGCTATGAGCCTTGCTTCATTCATCTTCTTCACTCCAAGTGCTGTAGCCACAATATTCACAAACCTCAACCACATCAAAGAGAGTTAAGTGCTGTCAACTTCCAGCTCAACACTTCAAAATCACTCAAGCGTGGAGGGGCATCCTTGGAATTCACTTGGAAGCCAATGAACGAATCGGCGAAAGAGGAAGTCTCAAATGGCGGGACTTTACTGGATCACTAAAACGGATGTTCAGCTATTTCCAACCTACACCAGGGAACTGAATGCAGTCTTTCAATATTTGTTGGCGATCCAACATGAGGTGGGAAAGTAAGTTGCGAGAAGGGTGGAAAGACAGGTCAAAAATATGGCAGGTGGATTGGAATGTGGGGAATGTGAAGTCATTCATTTTGGAAGGAAAAACAGAGAAGCAGAATATTATTTCAAACTGGTGAAAGGTTCGGAAATGTGGCTTCAGAGAAATCTTCATTTTCCTGCATTCCAATCACAGAAAGTCACCAGAAAAACTCTGAAGAAGAGTCACACGGACCCTAAATGTTAACCCTGTTTCTCTCTCCACAGATGTTGCCAGGCCTGCTGGGTTCTTCCAGCAGTTTCTATTTTTATGACAAAAATTTAACAGGTACAGAAAGCAATTAGGAAAGCAAATGGCTTGCTAACCTCGTATTAGAAAGGGATTGAAATATAAGAGTGAAGAAATCTCACTGCAATTGAGACCACACTTGGAATACCTGGGCATGTTTTGGTCTCCTAGCCTAAAGAAGCAAACATTAGCCTTGGAAGGAATGAAATGAAATGAAATGAAAATCGCTTATTGTCACGAGTAGGCTTCAATGAAGTTACTGTGAAAAGCCCCTAGTCGCCACATTCCAGCGCCTGTTCGGGGAGGCTGGTACGGGAATAATGAGCATTCATTAGACTGATTCCTGTGATCAGAGATCTGTCTTATAAGAGGAGGATGTCAGAACAGGTCTATAATTCGCTATAGTTTTAGGTGGCTGAGAGGTGGTCTGATTGAAAAATATGAAATTCCTAGTGGACTTTAAAAAAATTATTACATGGGATGTGGGCATCGCTGGCTGGGTCAGCATTTTCTGCCCATCCCTAAATGCACTTGAACTGAGCATCTTGCTTCACCATTTCACGGTGATTATTAGACTTTTCAATCCTGATTTTTATGGATTTTGAATTCCACCACCTGTCATGGGTCCCCAGAGCATTAGGCTGGGATTCGGGATTACGAGTCTAGTGACAATACCATGACGGCTGGATGACTGTTTCCCGAGCTGGGGAATATAGAACAAAAAGTGGACACAGTCTCAGGATATGCGATGGGCCATTTAGGACCAGAACATAGAACATAAAACATACAGTGCAGAAGGAGGCCATTCGGCCCATCGAGTCTGCACCGACCTACTTAGCCCTCACTTCCACCCCATCCCCGTAACCCAATAACCCCTTCTAACCTTTTTTGGATGAGGATAAGGAAAATCCCTTCTTTCAAAAGGCTATGGAGCTTTGGAATTCTCTGCGCCAGAGAGCTGCGCAGCCACCAAAACAGAGGTCGAAAGATTCCTGGACACTAATGGTAGTAAGGGTTATGGAGAAGGTGTAATTTAGGACAAACATTAGTCATGAATGTATTAAAAGGCGAGGCAGCCCCGATGAACCTAATGGCCGACTCCTGTAAAAATTCTTTGTTCTCGTTCAGGTCATTAATGACAGGCTGGATTGTGGGTTTGAATGTGGGGGCATGTAACCTCCAACAGGTGGCTTTCCCATTCCCTATCCACCTGCCCCCGACCTGTCTGGAATTTTATAGGGGATGGGGAGTGGGGGTGGGGGGGGGGGGGGCGGGAGGAGGCTTTAGCATGCTGGGACTTTCGGTGCTCCCAGCAGTTGCCAAAGTCTTAGTTGGACCTACCAACCAATCGGATTGTCCGGCCACTCTCTAAGGTGGGAGTTCCTTTCAAGATAGAGGTGGAAGGTTCACAATTAATGCGGCCCCCAGCGTTAAGTTGCTTAGTGTTAACTATCAGTATCATCGGGAGGCCGGCGCAGTGGTTAGCATTGCTGCTTCACACTGCCAAGGAGCCGGGTTCGATCCCGGCCCGGGTCACTGTTCGTGTGGAATTTGCACATTTTCCTAATGTTTACATGAGTCCCACCCCCACAACCCAAGGATATGCAGAGCAGGTGCATTGCCCCTTAATTGGAAAACATTTTTTAAAAAAAAATTTAGAGTACCCAATTCATTTTTTCCAATTAAGGGGCAATTTAGTGTGGCCAATCCATCTAGCTTGCACATCTTTGGGTTGTGGGGGTGAGACCCACGCAAACACGGGGAGAATGTGCAAACTCCACACGGACAGTGACCCAGAGCCGGGGTCGAACCTGGGACCTCGGCGCCTTGAGGCAGCAGAGCTAACCCACTGCGTCATCGTACTGCCCTAATTGGAAAACATTTAAAGAAAGTATCATTGGTAGGCTTCCCGGACTTTTTAGCCGTGGGGGTGGGCCAGTCGTGTACCATAACATACAGCCCCACATTACTGTTTCTGAGAGCTTGCGGATGCTATTTGACTGCTGAGGGTGTGTGAGCTACATTACAACATTGATTACACTTCAAAAACTCCTTGATGGTTTCAAAATACTTTGCAGCCTTCTTTAATAAAAATCTGGAATGCTGTTTGATGCAGTAAATAAGAAGAGACCGTTGGACAGGCAGGTAGACACCGTGGGCAGCATGGTGGGTGGTACTGTTGCTTCCCAGCTCCAGGGTCCCAGGTTCGATTCCCGGCTTGGGTCACTGCCTGTGTGGAGTTTGCATGTTATCCCCGTGTCTGCGTGGGTTTCCTCCGGGTGCTCCGGTTTCCTCCCACAAGTCCCGGAAGACATGCTGTGAGGTAATTTGTACATTCTGAATTCTCCTTCTGTATACTAGAACAGGCGCCGGAATGTGGCAACTAGGGGCTTTTCACAGTAACTTCATTGCAGTGTTAATGTAAGCCTATTTGTGACAATAAAGATTATTATTATAACCTGGCAACTCAGATTTAACATAATTTGTAACAAAACTGTTGTCATTGTCAGCTGTTCTTCGATTCAAGGGTGATGTCTACTTCGGGTCACAGGTATCTGTCGTGGGTTATCATGTGACTCACAGACCTCTGGGAACATGGGGGCATGACCCATGAGGTAGTGTGGCCCAGAGAGCTCGATTTGCTTCCTCTTCTTTCCTTTCTGCCCCGCATTGCCTCATCATTAAGATCTCATAACTCAAAGTATGATGCTGCTTGATGGACAAATGGACAAGTGGTCATCATTCTGGACTATTGGTAGCAAGCTCCTCCCAGTTATTAATGGCCATGCTACTGTGCATCAAGGCGAGCTTCTGAGTGTCTTTGAAGTGTTCTCTTTATCCTCCCTGAGGCATTGGCCATTGGAGAGCTGAGAAAACAGGATCTGGTAAAGCAGGCTGTTTTCAGCCATCCGGACAAAGACAGAGAGAAGAGGGTTTTCTGGACCTTCCTGCAGGTGGGACCTTCCAGTCCCAACGAAGTCACCTGCTCCCCGCAGAGAGTTCCCTGGTCACAGGATGGACAGGCCATGCAAAGCGATGCAAACATCAGCGGGATCGGGAGCCACTAACAGGACGCTGCTGCCAAGCCAAAAAGGTGTTCTACTTATCACACAGAAAAATGAAATGATATATGAATTTCAGTGCCAGTCTGATGTGAGGTAAGTAAGCCAGACAACCCAAAAAATAGTATATCATATCAAACAGCGTGTTCCAGTTGTTGTTCATAACGGGCAAGGTACCAGCCTGTGCGTGCAAAACTCAAAACACAGTGGGCACGGAATCGAGACGGGATGCGGCCGGTTAACCTGACAATGGGCGGGATCCAGACTTGCACAGTTAAGTGAGCTTAACTTCGCACGTAACTGTGCCAATGTCAGACATAATCAGACCCCGGGGTCTGTCGGCCTCACCGAGGAGACCCCAGCCAGGTACAGTTTAGCACTGGTCTCGACAAATGGGGACCAGGCAGAATGGCACTTGGGGGGGTCTCCCGGACGAGTGTAGACCTCCGAGTGATCGGCCTCTGGCTAAGGTGACAGCCTGGCACTGCTGATGCCACCAGGCATTGACAGCCTGGCACCCTGGAAGTACCACCTATACACTCTGGCGGTGCAACCTAGACACCAGCCTGTCTTTGCCCGGGTGCCCTGGTGGCATGGCCAGCCTGGTAGGGGCATGGCCAAGGGTTGCCCTGTCCTTATAAGGTGGGGTGCGGAGGGAGCTCGGTGAGCTCAAGGACTCCCCCAACAGGTGAGTTGAGGTGTTGGGAGGGTCCAGGGGCGCATCGGGGGTCAAGTGCGGAGCTCCTCAGTGCAGGAAATGTGGCCTCAGCAGAGCTTTCCCCGCCATGGCCTGAATAAATAATAGAGTCCCGTTCGATAGGGTGATCGTTCCCAATGCTCTAGGTGCCAGAAATAAAACAGGGCTTTTTTTTTGTTAAATCGTGCCAGTGTCCAACATTGGATGTGATTCCACGAATTGACAATATTTGTTAAATAATCCTCAATGTGCTAGGAATTATGCTGTTGAGATTAACAGTCGAGCTCGCAATTTGTCGCATTTCGTGTACTGGAAGCTACATATATTAATACACAGGCCTGTTCTTTGCAGACATAATGAACATGTGCACACATTGTGCCTGTTTTAGCTGAACAAACTAAGTGATGGCTATGCTGGTTCATTCTTCAAGGCAATGCCTTGACTAATCAGAGTCAAGGTACTGTGTTTAAATTCAAGCAATGCTTGGCAGTTAACTGTCAGTAACCAATACTGGTGCATTCTCCATGGCAACATCTCTACCATTCAGAGTCAACTCGCCAACAAACACTTCCATAAAATATAAATTTGTTGAATTCTTTTATATTTTATTCTTGCGATTGTCCTGAAGTGTGCAAGGAAAAAGGCTTCGACAAATGTCTCTTTTTTCCAGTAACATTACAGAACAAATGATCAAGCTCGGATTTTTTTTAACTCCATACATCTTTTAAAATTTAAAGTCCTGCAGACTTAACTCTCGTCACAGCTTTGACAGTTCGAATAAGTGTTGACAGCTCTTTGATAGGTTTGACAGTTCGTTGACAGCTTTGACAGTTTTTTGTCTGACCCAAAAATCATGTGCACTATGAACAACATCAAAGGGTCACTTACGTCTCCCAAATCAACCTGAAAGGCTGCTTTACCTACCCTAAAGGTGTCCCGGGACCATGTCCAAAGGGGTATCTGACCTCTTACTTGGCTAGCCAAACAAATCTACTAAATTCAGACTAGTTCCTACCTTGTCTAATCTGTACACATTGAATTTCAAATTCCCACCTTACAAAAATCTCACTTCAGTGGAGGCAGCTAATGGCTGAATTGGATAGCTACCTCCGTAAAACGTGCATGCACACAAAAGACTCTGGTCCGAATTCATTCCCATCCAGCAAAAATGCGAAATAACATTTTCAGGGGCCGGACTTAGGACTTTCAACATTTCTCCTATTTCTGCTGGCATTTCAATCATGGTGAAAATCTGTGTCCAGGATTAAAGTTCTTCAACTCAGTAAATCTGAGGACACCCAAAATGACGATTCTCCGCTACACCTGCTATTCTCCGGCCCGGTTGGGCCAGTTCTGTATCCACCTTGCCAGCTCACCCCTGATCCCGTGTGACTTCACCTTTTGTACCAGTCTACCATGAGGGACCTTGTCAAAGGCCTTACTGAAGTCCATATAGACAACATCCACTGCCCTGCCTGCATCAATCATCTTAGTGACCTCCTCGAAAAACTCTTTCAAGTTAGTGAGACACGACCTTCCCTTCACAAACCGTGCTGCCTCTCACTAATACGTCCATTTGCTTCCAAATGGGAGTAGATCCTGTCTCGAAGAATTCTCCGATCCCATGAGCGAGTGAAGCATCGTGCTCACATATGCCCCGACGTCCGCCCCCTCTGTGCCTTCGGGAAGACCCAAGACTCTTAAATTCTTCCTCCTCGAATTATTCTCCAGGGCTTCCAACCTCTCCACACACCTTTTGTGCTGTGCCTCGTGCGTCTCTGTCCTTACCACCAGGCCCTGTATTTCATCCTCATTCTCCGCAGCCTTTGCCTTCACGACCCGAAGCTCCAACTCCTGGGTCCTCTGCGCCTCCTTTAGCCCTTCAATCGCCTGTAGCATCGGGGCAAACACCTCCTTCTTCAGCTCTTCCACACAGCGCAGCAGGAACTCTTGTTGCTCCGGGCCCCATACCGAACAACCACCTTCCAACGCCATCTTGCTTCGAGCTTCCCTTCCTTGCCGCTGCTCCAGTGGATCCACTGCAATCCTCTCCTTTATCCATATTTATCCGGGGGGATTCCCTCCTATTTCACCGCACAATGATTTTGGCCGTTAAAAATTGCCATTGGGGCTCCTAATAAGAGCCCAAAAGTCCGTTTCAACGGGAGGTGCCAAAACGTGCGACTTAGCTGGTCATCGCCGTACCCGGAAGCCTCCCAATCACTATTTGTTGATGTACCATTTGTCCATGTACTCTGTCGATTATTATTTGTCTATTATGTACGTACTGTGTATGCTCCCTTGGCCGCAGAAAAATACTTTTCACTGTACTTCGGTGTCAATCTTTAGATTGTGGGAGGAAACTGGAACAGCCAAATTTTGCACTGAGTGCTGAATTTGGTGCATTTGAGTGCGATAGAGAGAGTTTGGTGACCGAGGGAGTTAGGTGAGGAGGGAGTAAGGCGCTCCTTTCATTTTGTTTCCGACATTTCCGCAAAGAGTGCGAAGAGAGCCAGGAGTTTACAGAAAGTGTAGCTGACTGGGAGCAGGGTCGGTAGGCGGAGATCTAGTTAGTCCACAGGGCAGCTATATTCTGTCAGGTAAGAGGGGATGGAGGCTAGGCCAGTTACATGCTCCTCCTGTAGGATGTGGGTGGTGAGGGATACCACCGGTGTCCCCACTGACTATACCTGCGGGAAGTGCACCCAACTTCAGCTCCTCAAAGACCGTGTTAGGGAACTGGAGCTGAAGCTGGATGAACTTCGGATCATCCGGGAGGCAGAGGGGGTGATTGAGAAGAGTTACAAGGAGGTAACCACACCCAAGGTACAGGACAAGAATAGCTGGCATACAGTCAGGGGGAAAAAAACAAACAGGCAGAAAGTGCAGGGATCCCTCGTGGCCGTTCCCCTTCAAAACAAGTATACCATTTTGGATGCTGTTGGGGGGGATGACCTACCGGGGGAAGGCCCTAGCGGCCAGGTCTCTGGCACTGAGTCTGGCTCTGGGGCTCAGAAGGGAAGGGGGGAGAATAGTAAAGCAATAGTTGTAGGAGATTCAATGGTTAGGGGAATAGATAGGAGATTCTGTGGTCGCGAGCGAGACTCCCGGAAGGTATGTTGCCTCCCGGGTGCCAGGGCCAGGGATGTCTCGGATCGTGTCTTCAGGATCCTTAAGGGGGAGGGTGAGCAGCCAGAAGTCGTGGTGCACATTGGTACCAACGACATAGGTAGGAAAAGGGGTGTGGAGGTAATAAACAAGTTTAGGGAGTTAGGCTGGAAGTTAAAAGCCAGGACAGACAGAGTTGTCATCTCTGGTTTGTTGCCGGTGCCACGTGATAGCGAGGCTAGGAATAGGGAGAGAGTGCAGTTGAACACGTGGCTGCAGGAATGGTGTAGGAGGGAGGGCTTCAGGTATTTGGATAATTGGAGCGCATTCTGGGGAAGGTGGGACCTGTACAAGCAGGACGGGTTGCATCTGAACCAGAGGGGCACCAATATCCTGGGAGGGAGGTTTTCTAGTACTCTTCGGGAGGGTTTAAACTAATTTGGCAGGGGAATGGGAACCGGATTTGTAGTCCAGCAACTAAGGTAGCCGCTATTCAGGACGCCAAAGCGTGTAATGAGGCAGTGGGGAAGGGAACACTGACAAAGGAGAGTACTTGCAGGCACGGAGAGGGGTTGAAGTGTGTATACTTCAACGCAAGAAGCATCAGGAATAAGGTGGGTGAACTTAAGGCATGGATCGGTACTTGGGACTACGATGTGGTGGCCATCACGGAAACTTGGATAGAAGAGGGGCAGAAATGGTTGTTGGAGGTCCCTGGTTATAGATGTTTCAATAAGATTAGGGAGGGTGGTAAAAGAGGTGGGGGGGTGGCATTATTAATTAGAGATAGTATAACAGCTGCAGAAAGGCAGTTCGAGGAGTATCAGCCTACTGAGGTAGTATGGGTTGAAGTCAGAAATAGGAAAGGAGCAGTCACCTTGTTAGGAGTTTTCTATAGGCCCCCCAATAGTAGCAGAGATGTGGAGGAACAGATTGGGAAACAGATTTTGGAAAGGTGCAGAAGTCATAGGGTAGTAGTCATGGGCGACTTTAACTTCCCAAATATTGAGTGGAAACTCTTTAGATCAAATAGTTTGGATGGGGTGGTGTTTGTGCAGTGTGTCCAGGAAGCTTTTCTAACGCAGTATGTAGATTGTCCGACCAGAGGAGGGGCAATATTGGATTTAGTACTGGGTAATGAGCCAGGGCAAGTGATAGATTTGTTAGTGGGGGAGCATTTTGGAGATAGTGACCACAATTCTGTGACTTTCACTTTAGTAATGGAGAGGGATAGGTACGTGCAACAGGGCAAGGTTTACAATTGGGGGAAGGGTAAATACGATGTTGTCAGACAAGAATTGAAGTGCATAAGTTGGGAACATAGGCTGGCAGGGAAGGACACAAATGAAATGTGGAACTTGTTCAAGGAACAGGTGCTACGTGTCCTTGATATGTATGTCCCTGTCAGGCAGGGAAGAGATGGTCGAGTGAGGGAACCATGGTTGACAAGAGAGGTTGAATGTCTTGTTAAGAGGAAAAAGGTGACTTATGTAAGGCTGAGGAAACAAGGTTCAGACAGGGCATTGGAGGGATACAAGATAGCCAGGAGGGAACTGAAGAAAGGGATTAGGAGAGCTAAGAGAGGGCATGAACAATCTTTGGCGGGTAGGATCAAGGAAAACCCCAAGGCCTTTTACACATATGTGAGAAATATGAGAATGACTAGAGCGAGGGTAGGTCCGATCAAGGACAGTAGCGGGAGATTGTGTATTGAGTCTGAAGAGATAGGAGAGGTCTTGAACGAGTACTTTTCTTCTGTATTTACAAATGAGAGGGGCGATATTGTTGGAGAGGACAGTGTGAAACAGATTGGTAAGCTCGAGGAAATACTTGTTAGGAAGGAAGATGTGTTGGGCATTTTGAAAAACTTGAGGATAGACAAGTCCCCCGGGCCTGACGGGATATATCCAAGGATTCTATGGGAAGCAAGAGATGAAATTGCAGAGCCGTTGGCAATGATCTTTTCGTCCTCACTGTCAACAGGGGTGGTACCAGGGGATTGGAGAGTGGCGAATGTCGTGCCCCTGTTCAAAAAAGGGACTAGGGATAACCCTGGGAATTACAGGCCAGTTAGTCTTACTTCGGTGGTAGGCAAAGTAATGGAAAGGGTACTGAAGGATAGGATTTCTGAGCATCTGGAAAGACACTGCTTGATTAGGGATAGTCAGCACGGATTTGTGAGGGGTAGGTCTTGCCTTACAAATCTTATTGAATTCTTTGAGGAGGTGACCAAGCATGTGGATGAAGGTAAAGCAGTGGATGTAGTGTACATGGATTTTAGTAAGGCATTTGATAAAGTTCCCCATGGTAGGCTTATGCAGAAAGTAAGGAGGCATGGGATAGTGGGAAATTTGGCCAGTTGGATAACGAACTGGCTAACCGATAGAAGTCAGAGAGTGGTGGTGGATGGCAAATATTCAGCCTGGATCCCAGTTACCAGTGGCGTACCGCAGGGATCAGTTCTGGGTCCTCTGCTGTTTGTGATTTTCATTAATGACTTGGATGAGGGAGTTGAAGGGTGGGTCAGTAAATTTGCAGATGATACGAAGATTGGTGGAGTTGTGGATAGTAAGGAGGGCTGTTGTCGGCTGCAAAGAGACATAGATAGGATGCAGAGCTGGGCTGAGAAGTGGCAGATGGAGTTTAACCCTGAAAAGTGTGAGGTTGTCCATTTTGGAAGGACAAATATGAATGCGGAATACAGGGTTAACGGTAGAGTTCTTGGCAATGTGGAGGAGCAGAGAGATCTTGGGGTCTATGTTCATACATCTTTGAAAGTTGCCACTCAAGTGGATAGAGCTGTGAAGAAGGCCTATGGTGTGCTCGCGTTCATTAACAGAGGGATTGAATTTAAGAGCCGTGAGGTGATGATGCAGCTGTACAAAACTTTGGTAAGGCCACATTTGGAGTACTGTGTACAGTTCTGGTCGCCTCATTTTAGGAAGGATGTGGAAGCTTTGGAAAAGGTGCAAAGAAGATTTACCAGGATGTTGCCTGGAATGGAGAGTAGGTCTTACGAGGAAAGGTTGAGGGTGCTAGGCCTTTTCTCATTAGAACGGAGAAGGATGAGGGGCGACTTGATAGAGGTTTATAAGATGATCAGGGGAATAGATAGAGTAGACAGTCAGAGACTTTTTCCCCGGGTGGAACAAACCATTACAAGGGGACATAAATTTAAGGTGAAAGGTGGAAGATATAGGAGGGATATCAGAGGTAGGTTCTTTACCCAGAGAGTAGTGGGGGCATGGAATGCACTGCCTGTGGAAGTAGTTGAGTCGGAAACATTAGGGACCTTCAAGCAGCTATTGGATAGGTACATGGATTACGGTTAAATGATATAGTGTAGATTTATTTGTTCTCAAGGGCAGCACGGTAGCATTGTGGATAGCACAATTGCTTCACAGCTCCAGGGTCCCAGGTTCGATCCCGGCTTGGGTCACTGACTGTGCGGAGTCTGCACGTCCTCCCCGTGTCTGCGTGGGTTTCCTCCGGGTGCTCCGGTTTCCTCCCACAATCCAAAGATGTGCAGGTTAGGTGAATTGGCCAATGATAAATTGCCCTTAATGTCCAAATTGACCTTGGTGTTGGGTGAAGGTGTTGAGTTTGGGTAGGGTGCTCTTTCCAAGAGCCGGTGCAGACTCAAAGGGCCGAATGGCCTCCTTCTGCACTGTAAATTCAATGATAATCTATGATTAATCTAGGACAAAGGTTCGGCACAACATCGTGGGCCGAAGGGCCTGTTCTGTGCTGTATTTTCTATGTTCTATGTTCTATGAAACACACAGACATGGGAAGAATGTGCATTCTCCACAGAGACAGTCACCCAAGGCTAGAATGGAACCCGTGTTGACCACTGGACTATCGTGCTGCCTGTGCCAACCTGTCACCTGTGAACAGAGTGACTTGCGAGGCTTCAGGCATTCAAGAGTCATTCACATCTGGGCCAGGCCAGATCAAGTAATTCTGGCAGATTTCCTCCCGGAAGGTAATAATGCTACATTGTCGGAGGGAGGCACCATCTTTCAGATGAAACTGAGGTCTGCTCTGCTCTCCAAGGAGGTTATAAAAGACTCAATGCCACTATTTGAAGGACAAGAAAGTTCTCCCTGATGTCCAGGCCAACATTTAGCCTTCAATCAGCGCCAACTAAACAGATAAACTGGACATTGTCAGATTTTTGATTGAAAAGGGTGTCAGTGGTAATGGAGGCAAGCAGGAGTGAGCAACCATTGAATGGCAGCACGGTAGCATTGTGGATAGCACAATTGCTTCACAGCTCCAGGGTCCAAGGTTCGATTCCGGCTTGGGTCACTGTCTGTGCAGAGTCTGCACATCCTCCCCGTGTGCGCGTGGGTTTCCTCCGGGTGCTCCGGTTTCCTCCCACAGTCCAAAGATGTGCAGGTTAGGTGGATTGGCCATGATAAATTGCCCTTAGTGTCCAAAATTGTCCTTAGTGTTGGGTGGGGTTACTGGGTTATGGGGATAAGGTGGAGGTGTTGACCTTGGGTAGGGTGTTCTTTCCAAGAGCCGGTGCAGACTCGATGGGTCGAATGGCCTCCTTCTGCACTGTAAATTCTATGATGTTTTGAATGCAGAGCAGACTCAAAGACCTGAATAGTCTACTTCTGCTCCTAGTTCTTATGATCATATGTAGTTTGTGGAAGCCATTTGTAATTCAATTAATAAATCTGGAATTGAAAGCTAATCTCAGTAATGATGGCCATGAAACTATCACTACTTGTTCTAAAAATCCATCTCATTCACTAATGTCCTTCAGGGAAAGAAATCTGCTATCCTTACCTGGTTTGGCCTACATGTGACTCCAGACCCACAGCAATGTGGTTGACTCTGGAATGGCCCAGGAAACCAGTCAGTTCAAGGGCACTTGGCGATGGGCATCAGATACTGGCCTTGTCGGTGATGCCCATAGCCCATGAGATAAAAACATGAGAACCCGCCCCCCCCCCACAATTTTCACGAACACACTTCCCCCCTCCCCGCCAACCCCCTGCATTTCTGGCTCTCAGCTGTGTACCGGGAAGCAAATCTTCCGCTCCTGAATTCACCAAGGCAGTCAGGGAGGGTTGGTAACCCAGTTGCTTACACAATTGCAGCCAAGGCTATGGCATGAGATCCTTTATGTAGCAAACTGGCCACGGCTGAGCCTGTGGTGCTAAGCCTTGCCGCAGTTAAATATAAGACCGCAGCTTGGGATTTATCAAGCTGTCACTCTCCGCTTATGAAGCTATGACCTGGGAATGGCGCGCCACTCAATTTCCCACCATGTACCTCATTGTTTTGCATTAATCTCCATCACATCCTGACAAAAACTGATTGGGTGTCAAAGGACAACTGAGACTGTGACAACGCACCATCGTTCTATCGCACCTGAAGTCAGCTGCCTCTGAATGGCAGTGGCATTCAAATGAATATTTATTGATCATCTGTCTTGTCATCCTTGTTACATACACAAGTTATTAATATCCTATTGAAGCACACAAAAAAAAACTGCATGGCTATCAAAATAGAAGCACATCAGGGGACCTCGAACAAATGACCAAGTCCCACTCCCTTGCCCTTTTCCCCAAAGCTCTGCAATTTTTTACTTTTGAAAGTCAGGATGACGTCTGCCTGCACCATTCTCTCAGGTAGTGCATTCCAGACCCTAACCACTTGCTGTGTAAAATAGATTTCCCCTCATGTTGCCTCTGGTCCTTCTGTCATTCACCTCACATCTGTATCCTCTGGTTCACAATCCTTCTGCTAATGGGAATAATAAATAAATTAAATAAATTAATTCTCAATGCCACGTTATTACAGAGCTCCTATCATTCTCTCTTCGGGAAAAGGCTTAGTTTCATTCATATTGTGGCAAATCGTTTGTGGTTCAGATGATTCAGGTGCAATTTGTAGTTTGAGGTTTAGCTGTAGAAAATGGGATAAATGCAATTAACGCAAGGTTGGAGGAATGAGAAGATTGGGGTCCCACCTCTTTCGGAGCTTAATAGGTGGAAAGGCTAATTTAAACTAGTATTGCAAGGGGGTGGGAACCAGAGCACTTTCTTAGAAGGTGTAAAAGCTGAAGGGGAAATAGAGCACAAAAATAAGAGAACAACAAAATCACCCTGTCTGCTTAAACGCAATGGTTTGAAGTGTATTTGTTTATGCGGCAGATGTATAGCGCGGAAGGCAGATGAGCACTTATTAGTACTTGGAATTCCGATGTTGTGGCTATCACAGAAACATGGTTAAAGGGAGGGCAGGATTGGCAGCTGAATGTTGGAGGATATAGATGCTGCAGGAGAGATAGAGGGGGATGTAAAAGGGGTGGGGAAGTAGCATTACTGGTTAAGAAGAATATTACAGCCGTACTGCGGGAGGACACTTGGAGGGCTCACACAATGAGGCAATCTGGGTAGAGCTTCGGAACAGGAAGGGGGCAATCACAATGTTGGGAGTTTATTACAGGCCCCACAACTGCCAGAGAGAGATAGAGGAGCAGACAGGTAGAGAGATTTTGGATAGGTGCAAAAGTAACAGGGTTGTTGTGGTCGGGGATTTTAATTTCCCCTATATTGACTGGGATTCACTTTAGTGCTCGGGGTTTGGATGGGGCAGAGTTTGTAAGGTGTATCCAGGAAGCCTTCTTGATGCAATATGTAAATAGTCCAACTTGGGAAGGGGCAGTACTGGATCTGGTATTGGGGAATGAGCCTGGGCAGGTGGTTGAGGTTTCAGTGTAGGGAACATTTTGGGAGTAGTGGCCACAATTCCATAAGTTTTAGGGTACTTCTGGACAGGGATTAGGGTAACTCTCGCGTCAAGGTGCTAAACTGAGGAAAGGCAAATTACAATAACATTAGACAGGAATTGAAGAATTTGGATTGGATGCATCATTAGACAATTGGGAGTCTTTCAAGCGACAGTTGATTAGGATTCAGGGAAGTCATGTTCCTGAGCGAATGAAGGATACGTATGGGGAGTTTAGGGAGCTTTGGATAACAAGGGATATTGTGAACCTCGTCAAAAAGAAAAAGGAGACTTTTGTACGGTCTAGAAGGGTGGGAACAGTCAAAACCCTTGAGGAGTATAAAGGAAGGTACTGAAGTGGGACATTAGGAGGGCTCGGCGGGGTCATGAAAAGTCCTTGGCAAGTAGGAATAAGGTGAATCACAAAGCTTTTTATTCATATGTAAAAAGCAAGAGGGTGGCCAGGGAAAGGATTGGACCACTTAAGGACAGTGGGGGAAATCTGTGTTGAGTCAGAGGAAATGGGCGAAGTACTAAATGAATACTTTGTATCAGTCTTCACTAAAGAAAGGGACTTTATGAAAGTTCATTCTTGGGTAGGGTGTGTGGAAAGTCTGGATCATGTTAACATCAAAAAAGAGGAGGTATTGGGTCTTTTCAAAGATATTAAGGTAGATAAGTCTCCTGGGCCGGATGGGATTTATCTCAGAATACTGAGAGAAGCAATGGAGGAAGTTGCTGGGGCCTTGACTGACATCTTTATATCCTCATTGGCTACAGGTGAGATTCCAGAGGACTGGAGAATAGCTAATGTGGTACCGCTGTTTAAGAAAGGTAGCAGCGATAATCCTGGAAACTATAGGCTGGTGAGCCTCATGTCGGTAGTAACTAAATTATTGGAGAAAATTCTCAGGGACAGGATTTATACCCATTTGGAAACAAATGGACTGATAAGCGACAGACAGCATGGTTTTGTGAAGCGGAGATCGTGTGTTTTGAGGAAGTGACAAAGATGATTGATGAGGGGAAGGCGGTGGAAGTTGTTTACATGGACTTCAGTAAAGCCTTTGACAAGGCGCCTCATGGCAGACTGGTACGGGATCAGAGCTCAGGATACAGAACTGGCTCAGTCACAGAAGGCAAAGGGTAGCAGTAAAAGGGTGTTTTTCTGAATGCTCTCCCTCATGGCAGAATGGTAAAAAAAGGTGAAGTCACACGGGATCAGAGGTGAGCTGGCAAGATGGATACAGAACCGGCTAGGTCACAGAAGGCAGAGAGTAGCAATGGAAGGGTGCTTTTCTGATTGGAGGGCTGCGACTAGTGGTGTTCAGCTGGGACCTTTTCTGTTCATTGCATTGATAAATGATTTGGAGAAATATGTAACTGGTCTGGTTAGTAAGTTTGAGGACGACACAAAGTTTGGTGGAATTGCGGATAGCGATGAGGACTGTCAGAGGATACAGCAGATTTGGATCGTTTGGAGACTTGGGCGGAGAGATGGCAGATGGAGTTTAATCCGGACAAATGTGAGGTAATGCATTTTGGAAGGCCTAATGCAGGTAGGGAATATACAGTGAATAGTAGAACCTTCAAGAGTATTGACAGTCAGAGAGATCTTGGTGTACAGGTTCACAGGTCACTGAAAGGGGCAACACAGGTGGAGAAGGTAGTCAAGAAGGCGTACGGCATGCTTGCCTTCATTGGTCGTGGCACTGAGTATAAAAATTGGCAAGTCATGTTGCAGCTGTATAGAACCTTAGTTAGGCCACACGTGGAGGATAGTGTTCAATTCTGGTCTCCACACTACCAGAAGGATGTGGAGGCTTTAGAGAGGGTGCAGAAGAGATTTACCAGAATGTTGCCTGGTATGGAGGGCATTAGATATGAGGAGAGGTTGAATAAACTTGGTTTGTTCTCACTGGAATGAAGGAGGTTGAGGGGAGACCTGATAGAGGTATACAAAATTATGAGGGGCATAGACAGAGTGGATAGTCAGAGGCTTTTCCCCAGGGTAGAGGGGTCAATTACTAGGGGGCATAGGTTTAAGGTGAGAGGGGCAAGGTTTAGAGTATATGTACGAGGCAAGTTTTTAACGCAGAGGGTAGTGGGTGCCTGGAACTCGCTACCGGAGGAGGTGGTGGAAGCAGGGACGATAGTGACATTTAAGGGGCATCTTGAAAAATACATGAATAGGATGGGAATAGAGGGATACGGACCCAGGAAGTGTAGAAGATTGTAGTGTAGACGGGCAGCATGGTCGGCACGGGCTTGGAGGGCCGAAGGGCCTGTTCCTGTGCTGTACATTTCTTTGTTCTTTGTTCTTTGTTCTTTGTAGGCCCCGACGGGCCCTTTGGAGGTGGAGGGAGCTTATTGAGTTCTGGCGCGAAGACCTAAGGCAGGAGAAATACCTCGAGCCATAGTGGTGAGGTTTCACCGCTACAATGACAGAGAGATGGTTCTAAGATGGGCGAAGAAAACTCGGAGCTGCAGATGGGAGAACGCGGTGATCCGCGTGTACCAGGATTGGAGTGCGGAGGTGCGAGAAGGAGGGCAAGTTTCAACCTGGCCAAGGCGGTGCTCCACAAAAAGGTTACATTTGGAATGTTGCAACCGGCGAGATTGTGGGTCACACACCAAGGGAAGCACCACTACTTTGAGACGGCAGAAGAGACGTGGACATTCATTGTGGATGAGAAGCTGGAATAGTCTGG
Organism: Scyliorhinus torazame; assembly: GCF_047496885.1. Taxonomy (NCBI): domain Eukaryota; kingdom Metazoa; phylum Chordata; class Chondrichthyes; order Carcharhiniformes; family Scyliorhinidae; genus Scyliorhinus; species Scyliorhinus torazame. Next base: position 30,826,722 of record NC_092708.1, on the reverse strand, counting down.
ACAGAGAAAAAGCTTCTGTAATAAAGTGGTGGGGTGATTATGTGGGACGAGGAAGGGGAAGGGGGGGGAATTTTTTCAATTTTTCAATTTTGTAACTTTTCTCTTTTCCCCTCGTGGGGGGGGGGTGGGGAGGGGGAGTATGGGGAACTGTGGGCGCTGGTGGGAAGGAAAGGGGAAGGAGAAGGGAACTGCGCCATCAGGGGCGGGGCCGAGTGGGAAACGCGGGCTTTGCTCCCACGCTATGGTAATTGTGGCGGGAACAGGGACGCAGGAAGGAGGGAGCCTCGCACAATGAGGGGCCGAGGACAAACGGGGGAAGCTGAGGTCAGCCAGAGTTTGCTGACTTCTGGGAGCAACATGGGGGGTGCAACTACGCTAGAAAGGGATCTAGCGGAGGGGGGGGTGGAGTTAACTGGGTTGCTGCTGCTAAGGGGAAGGGGGAGCTGTTATGGGGCGGGGTGGTCGGGACGGGAGAGCACCGTCGGTGGGATATACGGGTACGTGGGAACCGGGTGAGGAGCTGGGTTAGAAAAGGGGATGGCTAGTCGACATGGGGGCAGGGGGGGGGTTAAAGAGCCCCCCAACCCGGTTGATCACGTGGAACGTGAGAGGGCTGAATGGGCCGATTAAAAGGGCACGGGTACTCGCACACCTAAAGAACTTAAAGGCAGATGTGGTCATGTTGCAGGAGACGCACCTGAAACTGGCAGATCAGGTTAGACTACGTAAAGGATGGGTGGGGCAGGTGTTCCATTCGGGCTTAGATGCAAAGAATAGGGGGGTGGCTATTTTAGTGGGGAAACGGGAACTGTTTGAGGCAAAGACCATAGTGGCGGACAGTGGGGGTAGATACGTGATGGTGAGTGGCAGATTGCAAGGGGAGACGGTGGTTCTGGTGAACTTATACGCCCCGAACTGGGATGATGTAAACTTCATGAAGCGTATGCTGGGGCGTATCCCAGACCTGGAGGCGGGAAAGCTGGTAATGGGGGGAGACTTCAATACGGTGCTTGATCCAGGGCTGGACCGGTCCAGGTCTAAGACCGGGAGGAGGCCGGCAGCGGCCAAGGTGCTTAAGGACTTCATGGAGCAGATGGGAGGAGTAGACCCCTGGAGATTTATTAGGCCCAGGAGTAAGGAGTTTTCATTTTTCTCCCATGTTCACAAGGTGTATTCACGGATAGACTTTTTTGTCCTGGGAAGGGCACTGATTCCAAAGGTGACAGGGACGGAGTACATGGCCATAGCCATTTCGGACCGCGCTCCATATTGGGTAGATCTGGAGGTAGGAGAGGAAAAGGAGCAGCACCCACTCTGGAGATTGGATATGGGGTTGTTGGCGGATGAGGGGGTATGTCTAAGGGTGAGGGGGTGTATCAAAAGGTAACTGGAGCTTGATGATAACGGAGAGGTCCAGGTGGGAGTGGTCTGGAAGGCGCTGAAGGCGGTGGTCAGAGGGGAACTGATATCCATAAGGGCCCATAAAGGGAAGCAAGAGAGCAAAGAAAGGGAGGGACTGTTGAGAGAACTTCTGAGGGTAGACAGGCAATATGCAGAGGCTCCGGAGGAGGGACTGTACAGAGAAAGACAAAGGCTACATATGGAATTTGACCTGCTGACCACGGGCAAGGCAGAAGCACAGTGGAGGAGGGCACAGGGAGTACAATATGAGTATGGAGAGAAGGCGAGCCGGTTACTGGCCCAACAACTGAGGAAGAGGGGAGCGGCGAGGGAGATAGGTGGGGTGAGGGATGAAGAAGGCGAGATGGAACGGGGAGCGGAGAGGGTGAACGGGGTGTTTATGGCATTCTACGAGAGGCTGTATAAGGCTCAGCCCCTGGAAGGGAAGGAGGGAATGATGCATTTCCTAGATCGGCTGGAATTCCCGAAGGTGGAGGAGCAGGAGAGGGCGGGACTGGGAGCACGGATTGAGGTGGAGGAGGTGGTAAAGGGGATTGGGAGCATGCAGGCGGGGAAGGCCCCGGGACCAGATGGGTTCCCGGTGGAATTTTATAAGAAATACATGGACCTACTGGCCCCACTTTTGACGAGAACCTTTAATGAGGCCAGGGAAAGGGGGAAGTTGCCCCCGACTATGTCGGAGGCGACGATATCGTTGCTCTTAAAGAAGGAAAAAGACTCGCTGCAGTGCGGGTCTTACAGATCTATTTCCCTCCTGAACGTGGATGCTAAGCTCCTGGCCAAGGTGATGGCGACAAGGATAGAGGATTGTGTCCCGGGGGTGGTCCACGAGGATCAAACTGGGTTCGTTAAGGGGAGACAGCTGAACACGAATATACGGAGGCTGCTAGGGGTGATGATGATGCCCCCGCCGGAGGGGGAGGCGGAGATAGTGGTGGCGATGGACGCTGAGAAAGCATTTGACAGAGTGGAGTGGGACTACCTATGGGAAGTGTTGAAGAGATTTGGTTTTAGAGAGGGGTTTATTGGATGGGTACAGCTGCTATATAGGGCCCCGGTGGCAAGTGTGATCACGAACAGGTAGAGGTCCGACTACTTCCATCTTTATAGAGGGACAAGACAGGGGTGTCCCCTGTCTCCATTACTGTTTGCATTGGCAATTGAGCCGCTGGCCATAGCACAGAGGGGCTCTAGGAAGTGGAGGGGAGTACTCAGGGGAGGAGAAGAACACCGGGTATCATTGTATGCAGATGATCTATTGCTGTATGTTGCGGACCCAGTGGAGGGGATGCCTGAGATAATGTGGACACTCAGGGAGTTTGGGGAATTTTCGGGGTACAAATTGAATATGGGGAAGAGTGAGTTGTTTGTGGTGCATCCGGGGGAGCAGAGCAGGGGAATAGATGATTTACCGCTGAGGAGGGTAACAAGAGATTTCCAGTACTTAGGGATCCAGATAGCCAGGAACTGGGGAACCCTACATAGGCTTAATTTAACACGATTGGTGGAACAGATGGAGAAGGATTTTAAGAGATGGGACATGGTGTCCCTGTCACTGGTGGGCAGGGTGCAGGCGGTCAAAATGGCAGTCCTCCCGAGATTTCTTTTTGTGTTCCAGTGCCTCCCGGTGATGGTTACGAGGGCTTTTTTCAAAAAAATTGAGAAGAGTGTTATGAGCTTTGTGTGGGCTGGGAAGACCCCGAGAGTGAGGAGGGGTTTTTTGCAGCGTAGCAGGGATAGGGGAGGACTGGCACTGCCGAGCTTAAGTGATTATTATTGGGCCGCCAATATCTCAATGGTGTGTAAGTGGATGGGAGAAGGGGAGGGAGCGGCATGGAAGAGACTGGAAATGGCGTCCTGTAAAGGAACCAGCCTACAAGCATTGGCGACGGCGCCGTTGCCCCCGAAGAAATACACCACAAGTCCAGTGGTGGTGGCAACGCTGAAAATTTGGGGGCAGTGGAGACGGCATAAGGGAATGACGGGTGCATCGGTGCGGTCCCCGATAAGGAATAATCATAGGTTTGTCCCGGGGAGAATAGATGGGGGATTTAGAACATGGCAGAGAGCAGGGATTGTGCAACTAAGGGATCTGTTCCTAGACGGGACGTTTGCGAGTCTGGGAGCGCTGACGGAAAAATACGGGTTGCCCCAGGGGAATGCATTTCGGTATATGCAATTGAGGGCTTTTGTGAGGCAACAGGTGAGGGAAGTTCCGCAGCTCCCGACGCAGGAGATTCAGGATAGAGTGATTTTGGGGACATGGGTGGGGGATGGTAGGGTGTCAGATATATACAGGGAAATGAGAGAGGAGGGGGAGATCATGGTGGATGAGCTGAAGGGAAAATGGGAAGAAGAGCTGGGGGAAGAGATCGAAGAGGGGCTGTGGGCAGATGCCCTACGTAGGGTAAACTCTTCGTCCTCGTGTGCCAGGCTTAGCCTGATACAATTCAAGGTCTTGCACAGGGCGCATATGACCGGAGCAAGGCTCAGTAAATTTTTCGGGGTCGAGGATAGGTGCGGGAGATGCGCGAGAAGCCCAGCGAACCACACCCACATGTTTTGGTCATGCTCGGCACTGCATGGGTTCTGGGTGGGGGTGGCAAATGTGCTTTCGAAGGTGGTGGGGGTCCGGTTCGAGCCAAGCTTGGGGTTGGCTATATTCGGGGTTGCAGAAGAGCCGGGAGTGCAGGAGGCGAGAGAGGCTGATGTTTTGGCCTTTGCATCCCTATTAGCCCGGCGAAGGATATTGTCAATGTGGAAGGAAGCTAAACCCCCGGGCGTGGAGGCCTGGATAAACGACATGGCAGGGTATATAAAACTGGAACGGATAAAGTACGCACTAAGAGGTTCGGCTCAGGGGTTCACCAGGCGGTGGCAACCGTTCATTGACTATCTCGCAGAACGATAAAGGAACTGGGAAAGTAGCAGCAGCAACCCAGGGGGGGACGGGAGGGGGAGGGCTCGGGTGGGTCCTCAGGGGTGTTTTTGTATGGATATTTTTACTTGGATATGTATATTGGCTTGTTTGACTTTATTATTTGGGAGAGTTGATATTTTGTTATGGCAGCTGCCATTTAGTTTATATATTATTTATTTATTTGTTCAAAACGGTCACTATTATTTATATTATTTTATTGTTGTAAAAGGGAAAACATTTTGTACTGTTTTGTTTGGCCGGGAAAAAAAAATTGAATCAAATATATTTCAAAAAAACAAAACAAATAGTGATTGGTTGCAGATGTGCAGGTTGGATGGATTGGCTTTGCTAAATTACCTCTTAGTGTCCAAAGATGTGCAGGTGAGGTGGGGTTACTCTTGCTCTTTCAGAGGGTTGGTGCAGAATCAATGGACCAAATGGCCTCCTTCTGCACTATCGGGATTCGATGATAAACGCTCAGCCGTAACGCCCACATCCCATGAATTAATTTTCAAAAACCCACTGGAAGGTCAGCCGGGACTTTTGCGTCCAAGCCTCTGAAATGGATTGATATCCACCACCTTCCTACTCCGAGGGGTGAGCGTTGCCAGCTGAACCACAACTATCTTTTGAGTTGTATCATTGTGTTGAATGCTATTGGTGCCAGTAATTAATTTGTTGAAGAATGTTGCACTCTTAAAACAATTCCCCCACCTGCAAACACGCTCAATCAGCGAAAGAAATTTAAAACACTTCTGAGAGTTCCCTTATCACCGTGACAAAATGATTCAATAGGCTTAACTCTAAATTAACTTGAGCCTCATTGGGCAGGTGGTGACATTTAGTTTTGATCAACGCATATCTGAAATTGAATCTAAATTAAACCAAATCATGTTTGCAGGATTTAAGGTTATTATTACTGATTGCTGTGTACATACATCATTATCAGGGCCATTGGTTTGTGGTGACTCAATGGAACATTTTTTTTGTTGAGCAATTCAGACTTAAAGCATAACATTAAAGATGGAACACACTTAAGAACATGGGCCGGAGGGTCACAGATCCATAACAGCGTACACTCAAAGCCTAGTCTACTCAAGTAAAGGGATGGAAAATGGAGCAGACGATGATAAAGTGTCCAATCTTCTCCCCTTTCATAGAGGAAAATGTGCAGCCCTTTTTTTTTAAATGTGCGTTTCACTACTTTTAATCTTCATTTTATGAATCACATTAGGTGGAAATGGCCACGCTAAAATAGCCCCTTAGTGTCCAAAAGATTAGGCGGGGTTATGAGGTTATGGGGATAGGGTGATGGTGATGGTGGTGCTGGGGGAGGAGAGGGGGGGAATGCGCCTAGGTAGGGTTCACCTTCAGAGGGTTGCTGCAGGCTGAATGGGCCAAATGGCCTCCTTCTGCACTGCAGACCTCTATGATTTAGAGAGACACAACAGGCTGGGGCACTTTTCTTTGGAAAAGTGAAGACTGAGGGCGGATCGGAAGTCTTTAAAATTAGGAAGAAGTTGGATGGGGTAGACATAGAGAAAATGTTTCAACTTGTGGGAGCTACAAAATCAGGGAGTCATAATGAATAACAAATTCAATAGGGAATTCAGGAGAAACTTCTTTAATAATAATAATATTAATAATAATAATCTTTTGTTGTCACAAGTATGAAGTTACTGCGAAACACTCCTCGTCGCCACATTCCGGCGTCTGTTCGGGTAAGCTGGTATGGGAATTGAACCTGCACTGCTGGCCTTGTTCTGCATCACAAACCAGCTATCCAGCCCAGAGAATGGAGACAATATGGAACTTTCTACTGCATGGAATTGTTATGGGGAATAACATCGATGCATTGAAGGAGTATCTTAATAGACAGATGAGGAGCAAAGGATTAGACTGCATTGATTGAATCTCTTGAATTGGGGTGGGAGGGAGCCAGTAGGGAGCATAATCGCCTGTACAGACCGGTTGGATTGATTGGTGTGTGGCTCTGCAGAAAACTCTCTGCAGCTCAATGCACTCTGTGATTCCATCTGTGTGATTGCAACTGTGACACATATACGTTTACATGAACAACACTCATTTCTTCGCATATTTTCAGCTGGATTCTCTGCTTTACACTGAAATGACCCGATGCTGGCGTGAAAAGTGGTGCGACCCACTCCGGCGCCAATGGGCCCCGAAAGTGAGCAATTCTCCACTTACCTCCACTTTCTCGGGGGCTAGCTGGACACCGTAGGTGTTGACGTCACTCCAGCCAGCTGCGAAGGGACTGCGCGAGTTTGTGCATGCGCCAAAGGGCCGGCGTGATCTCGCACATGTGCCGAACCACCGGCGTGTTTTGGCGCATGCGCGGGGGGTTCTCTTCTCCGCGCTGGCCATGGCGGAGCCCTACAGGGGCAGGTGCGGAAGGAAGGAGTGCCCCGACAGCACAGTCCCGGCTGAAGATCGGTGGGTGCGCCCCGATCGCGGGCCAGGCCACCGTGGGGCCCACCCGGGATCGGATCCGCCCTCGCCCACCCCCCCCCCCCCACCCCGAGGATCACCCCAGCCGCCTTAGCTGCCAGATCCCACCATGTGGGACCCACGCCGGTGGGACTGGCCATGAACGGGCCCGACGAACTGCCCGGAGGGGGGCGCTCCCAATGGTCCCCGACCGGCGTGGCGTGAACCCCACCCCCGTCCAAAAAACCGCGCTGGAGAATACGGCAGCCGGCGGCGGGTCAGGATTCGCGCCGTCCCCCGGAGATTCTCCGACCTGGTTGGAGAATCCCGCCCCTGAAATCACCGATTTGTTACGGTGTAGAAGGAGGCCATTCAGCCTATCGGGTCAGCACCGGCTCTCCAAATGAAGAGGAAATTATGCCTGACCAATTTATAAGAATTCTTTGAGATGTGAGCAAGCAGTATAGATCATAGAATCCCTACAGAAGGAGTGGCTCAACTCGCCTGCACCAACCCTCTGAAAGAGCACCCTACCTAGGCCTACTTCCCCGCCTAACCCTATCTAACCTTCAGATCTTTGCACTGTGGGAGGAAACCGGAGCACCCGGAAGAAACCAATGCAGATAAGTGGGGGAAGTCACACAAGGCAGGAATTGTGACACAGCCTGAGTGAGACACATCCAGAGTGGGAATTTGGAACTTGGTAATTTGGTGCAGTGAGGTAATCAGGAAAGGTAAGTGGTAAGTCTAATTTTGCTGTTTTTCAGTTAAAAGCGCAGTGTGTAGCTTGGTGTCTGATTGGCTGAAGCTGCCCCCGCCCTAATTGCTGACAGGCAGTTGTCTGTCAGTCAACTGAGGCCTGTTTAGTGGCACAAGGGTATACATTGTATTCTTCTGTTTGAAGCTTAAGTAGTGTGAATCTCCCTGGTTAGCTGAGGTCTGTATAAAAGACAGACAGAAAGCGTACTCAGAAAGCTTTGCGCAGGTGAAGGAGACACAGCCTGAGTGAGACACATCCAGAGTGGGAATTGGAACTTGGTAATTTGGTACAGTGAGGTGATTTGGTGCAGAGTGGGAGAAGGTGCTTTTTCCATACCGTTTAGTTCTCTTTCTTCTGACCTGTAACTGTTAATCTGCAGGGAGAGAACCAGAGAGCATCCTGGGAAGGTAAGTGATTTTTTTTTATTTTGATTTTTATTACCTTTTCAAATTGTGTGTGTGTGTGGGGGGGGGGGACTGAAGTGACATCACAGTAAAGCTATGACCTGATTGGCTGGTTGGGAATCTGATAAATTTGAAAAAAAATAATATTGCAGAACAAATCTAATTGATTAGCTAGATAGTGGAGTAACTAAACCTGGCGGCAGTGTTCAGTATTTAGCATTTAATTTTACAGTAAAAATCATTTAGCGTCAGGACAATATAGTTAATTGTAACTCAATCTAACAAGAATTCAAGTATTTATTTTAAATTAATTAATTAGTGGTTAAATGTCACTCAGCAGGGTGCAGTGCTCCAACTGTGAGATGTGGCAGATATGTGATGCTTCTAGCGTTCCGGTCGACTACATCTGCAGCAAGTGTAACCAATGGCAGCTCATCACAACCCGCGTTTTTCGGTTGGAGCAGCAATTGGATGCACTTACGAGCATGCAGGTGGCAGAAAGCGTCATAGATCGGAGTTATAGAGACGTGGTCACACCCAAGGTGCATGCAGAGAGATGGGTGACCACCAGAAGGGGCAGGCAGTCAGTGCAGGAATACCCTGTGGTTGTCCCCCTCTCGAACAGGTATACCGCTTTGGATACTGTTGGGGGGGAATAGCCTATCAGGGGAAAACAGCAGCAGCCAGAGAAGTGGCACCACAGCTGGCTCTGATGTTCAGCAGGGAGGGTCAAAGCGCAGAAGAGCAATAGGGGACTCGATAGTCAGGGGCACAGATAGGCGCTTCTGTGGACGTGAAAGAGACTCCAGGATGGTATGTTGCCTCCCTGGTGCCAGGGTCCAGGATGTCTCAGAACGGGTAGCTAGCATCCTGAAGGGGGAGGGCAAACAGGCAGAGGTCGTTGTACATATTGGTACTAACGACATCGGCAGGAAGGGGCATGAGGTCCTGCAGCAGGAGTTCAGGGAGCTAGACAGAAAGTTAGAAGACAGGACCTCGAGGGTTGTAATCTCGGGATTACTCCCTGTGCCACGTGCCAGTGAGGCTAGAAATAGGAAGGTAGAGCAGCTAAACACGTGGCTACACAGCAGGTGTAGGAGGGAGGGTATCCGTTACCTGGACCACTGGGAGCTCTTCCGGGGCAGGTGTGACCTGTATATGAAGGACGGGTTGCATCTAAACTGGAGAGGCATAAATATCCTGGCCGCAAGGTTTGCTAGTGTCACATGCGAGGGTTTAAACTAGTATGGCAGGGGGGTGGGTACCGGAGCAACAGGTTAGAAGGTGAAAACACTGAGGGAGAACTAGGGAATAGGACTAGTATGGCTCTGAGGAAGAGCAGACAGGGAGATGTTTCTGAAAACAGCGGGTGTGGTGGCCTGAAGTGCATATGTTTTAATGCAAGAAGTATAACGGATACGGCAGATGAACTTAGAGCTTGGATTAGTACTTGGAACTATGATGTTGTTGCTATTAAAGAGACTTGGTTGAGGGAAGGACAGGATTGGCAGCTAAACGTTCCAGGATTTCGATGTTTCAGGCGGGATAGAGGAGGATGTAAAAGGGGTGGCGGAGTTGCACTACTGGTTAGGGAGAATATCACAGCTGTACTACAGGAGGACACCTCAGAGGGCAGTGAGGCTATATGGGTAGAGATCAAGAATAAGAAGGGTGAAGTCACTATAGAACATAGAACATAGAACGATACAGCGCAATACAGGCCCTTCGGCCCACGATGTTGCACCGAAACAAAAGCCATCTAACCTACACTATGCCATTATCATCCATATGTTTATCCAATAAACTTTTAAATGCCCTCAATGTTGGCGAGTTCACTACTGTTGCGGGTAGGGCATTCAACGGCCTCACTACTGTTTGCGTAAAGAACCTACCTCAGACCTCTGTCCTGTATCTATTACCCCTCAGTTTAAAGCTATGTCCCCTCGTGCCAGCCATTTCCATCCGCGGGAGAAGGCTCTCACTGTCCACCCTATCTAACCCCCTGATCATTTTGTATGCCTCTATTAAGTCTCCTCTTAACCTTCTTCTCTCCAACGAAAACAACCTCAAGTCCATCAGCCTTTCCTCATAAGATTTTCCCTCCATACCAGGCAACATCCTGGTAAATCTCTTCTGCACCCGCTCCAAAGCCTCCACGTCCTTCCTATAATGCGGTGACCAGAACTGTACGCAATACTCCAAATGCGGCCGAACCAGAGTTTTGTACAGCAGCAACATGACCTCCTGACTCCGTAACTCAATCCCTCTACCAATAAAGGCCAACACTCCATAGGCCTTTTTCACAACCCTATCAACCTGGGTGGCAACTTTCAGGGATCTATGTACATGGACACCTAGATCCCTCTGCTCATCCACACTTTCAAGAACTTTACCATTTGCCAAATATTCCGCATTCCTGTTATTCCTTCCAAAGTGAATCACCTCACACTTCTCTACATTAAACTCCATTTGCCACCTCTCAGCCCAGCTCTGCAGCTTATCTATGTCCCTCTGTAATCTGCTACATCCTTCCACAGTGTCGACAACACCACTGACTTTAGTATCGTCTGCAAATTTACTCACCCACCCTTCTGCGCCCTTCTCGAGGTCATTGATAAAAATGACAAACAGCAACAGCCCCAGAACAGATCCTTGTGGTACGCCACTTGTAACTGAACTCCATTTTGAACATTTCCCATCAACCACCACCCTCTGTCTTCTTTCAGCTAGCCAATTTCTGATCCACATCTCTAAATCTCCCTCAATCCCCAGCCTCCGTATTTTCTGCAATAGCCTACCGTGGGGAACCTTATCAAACGCTTTACTGAAATCCATATACACCACATCAACTGCTCTACCCTCGTCTACCTGTTCAGTCACCTTCTCAAAGAACTCGATAAGGTTTGTGAGGCATGACCTACCCTTCACAAAGCCGTGCTGACTATCCCTGATAATATTATTCCTATCTAGATGATTGTAAATCTTGTCTCTTATAATCCCCTCCAAGACTTTACCCACTACAGACGTGAGGCTCACTGGTCTATAGTTGCCGGGGTTGTCTCTGCTCCCCTTTTTGAACAAAGGGACCACATTTGCTATCCTCCAGTCCTCTGGCACAATTCCTGTAGCCAATGATGACATAAAAATCAAAGCCAAAGGTCCAGCAATCTCTTCCCTGGCTTCCCAGAGAATCCTAGGATAAATCCCATCAGGCCCAGGGGACTTATCTATTTTCAGCCTGTCCAGAATTGCCAACACCTCTTCCCTACGTACCTCAATGCCATCTATTCTAAGAGCCTGGGTCTCAACATTCTCCTCCACAACATTATCTTTTTCCTGAGTGAATACTGACGAAAAATATTCATTTAGCATCTCTCCTATCTCTTCAGACTCCACACACAACTTCCCATCCCTGTCCTTGACTGGTCCTACTCTTTCCCTAGTCATTTGCTTATTCCTGACATACCTATAGAAAGCTTTTGGGTTTTCCTTGATCCTACCTGCCAAATACTTCTCATGTCCCCTCCTTGCTCGTCTTAGCTCTCTCTTTAGATCCTTCCTCGCTACCTTGTAACTATCCATCGCCCCAACTGAAACTTCACACCTCATCTTCACATAGGCCTCCTTCTTCCTCTTAACAAGAGATTCCACTTCTTTGGTAAACCACGGTTCCCTCGCTCTATGCCTTCCTCCCTGCCTGACCGGTACATACTTATCAAGAACACGCAGTAGCTGATCCTTGAACAAGCTCCACTTATCCAGTGTGCCCAACACTTGCAGCCTACTTCTCCACCTTATCCCTCCCAAGTCACATCTAATGGCATCATAATCGTCCTTCCCCCAGCTATAACTCTTGCCCTGTGGTGCATACTTATCCCTTTCCATCATTAACGTAAACGTCACCGAATTGTGGTCACTGTCCCCAAAGTGCTCTCCTACCTCCAAATCCAACACCTGGCCTGGTTCATTACCCAAAACCAAATCCAACGTGGCCTCGCCTCTTGTTGGCCTGTCAACATATTGTGTCAGGAAACCCTCCTGCAAACACTGTACAAAAAACGACCCATCTAATGTACTCGAACTATATCTTTTCCAGTCAATATTTGGAAAGTTAAAGTCTCCCATAATAACTACCCTGTTACTTTCGCTCTTATCCAGGATCATCCTCGCCATCCTTTCCTCTACATCCCTCGAACTATTTGGAGGCCTATAGAAAACTCCCAACAGGGTGACCTCTCCTTTCCTGTTTCTAACCTCAGCCCATACTACCTCGGAAGATGAGTCCCCCATCCAGCATCCTCTCCGCCACCGTAATACTGCTCTTGACTAGCAGCGCCACACCTCCCCCTCTTTTGCCTCCTTCTCTGAGCTTACTAAAACACTTAAACCCCGGAACCTGCAACATCCATTCCTGTCCCTGTTCTATCCATGTCTCCGAAATGGCCAGAAAATCGAAGTCCCAGGTACCAACCCATGCTGCCAGTTCCCCTACCTTATTTCGTATACTCCTGGCATTGAAATAGATACACTTCAAACCACCTACCTGAACACTGGCCCCCTCCTGCGACGTCAAATCTGTGCTCCTGACCTCTATACTCTCATTCTCGCTTACCCTAAAACTACAATCCAGGTTCCCATGCCCCTGCTGCATTAGTTTAAACCCCCCCAAAGAGCACTAACAAATCTCCCCCCCAGGATATTTGTGCCCCTCAGGTTCAGATGTAGACCATCCTGTCTGTAGAGGTCCCACCTTCCCCAGAAAGAGCCCCAGTTATCCAGAAATCTGAATCCCTCCCGCCTGCACCATCCCTGTAGCCACGTGTTTAATTGCTCTCTCTCCCTATTCCTCATCTCACTATCACGTGGCACGGGCAACAACCCAGAGATAACAACTCTGTTTGTTCTAGTTCTGAGCTTCCATCCTAGCTCCCTGAAAGCCTGCCTGACATCCTTGTCCCCTTTCCTACCTATGTCGTTGGTGCCAATGTGGACCACGACTTGGGGCTGCTCCCCCTCCCCTTAAGGACCCGGAAAACACGATCCGAGACATCACGTACCCTTGCACCTGGGAGGCAACATACCAAACGTGAGTCTCTCACGCTCCCACAAAATCTCCTATCTGTGCCCCTGACTATCGAGTCCCCAATTACTAATGCTCTGCTCCTCTCCCCCTTCCCTTCTGAGCAACAGGGACAGACTCCGTGCCAGAGGCCCATACCCCATGGCTTACCCCTGGTAAGTCCCCCGCCCCCACAAGTATCCAAAGTGGTATACTTGTTTCTCAGGGGAACGACCGCAGGGGATCCCTGCACTGACTGCTTCTTCCCAGTCCCTCTTACAGTTACCCATCTATCTCCAATCTTTGGTGTAACTAATTCCCTAAAGCTGCTATCTATGACCCCCTCTGCCTCCCGAATGATCCGAAGTTCTTCCAACTCCAGCTCCAGTTCCCTAACTCGGTCTTGGAGGAGCTGGAGATGGCAACACTTCCTGCAGGTAAAATCAGCAGGGACACTAACGGCATCCCTCACCTCAAACATCCTGCAGGAGGAACATTGCACTCCCTTCCCTGCCATCCCTCTAACTTTCTACCAAGATCTGGCTAACAACTAAATTAAATTTTAAAAAATAATAATAATAATAAAATATGGTACTTACCTCACACCAATGGGTTTTATTATTAGGTTAGAGGAGGAGGGCGGGTGGGAGACACTACACGTGTAGTGTCTCGGGTTTCCTCTCCATCAGAATTTATTGGTGAGGGACTTCCCAGAAGTCCACGGGTCAAACTTCCTGTTCCCGCCTTAAACACTGAAATTTAAAAAAAACAACAGAGAGGGACCGAAAAAAAACGGGAGCAGGTAAGTGTTTTACCTAAATACTCACCCTCCAGCTGCCTCTGCGTTCCCGCTGAAACTCCAAGATCTGCTCCTGTAAAGGTAAGTTACTTTAGGATTTCAGTATTCACCAGCAGCCTCTGCACTCCGCTCCAGCTGAAGCTCCAACAATGTTGGGGGTTTACTACAGGCCTCCCAACAGCCAGCGGGAGATAGAAGAGCAGATAGGCAGATAGATTTTGGAAATGAGTAAAAACAACAGAGTTGTTGTGATGGGAGACTTCAACTTCCCCAATACTGACTGGGACTCACTTCGTGCTAGGGGCTTGGACAGGGCAGAGTTTGTCAGGAGTATACAGGAAGGCTTCTTAAAACAATATGTAGATAGTCCAACTAAGGAAGGGGCTGTACTGGACCTGGTATTGGGGAATGAGCCCGGCCAGATGGTCGAGGTTTCAGTAGGGGAGCATTTTGGGAACAGTGACCACAATTCAGTAAGTTTTAAAGTGCTGGTGGACAAGGATAAGAGTGGTGCTAGGGTAAATGTGCTAAATTGGGGGAAGGCTAATTATAACAACATTAGGTGGGAACTGAAGAACCTAGATTGGGGGCGGATGTCTGAGGGTAAATCAACATCTGACATGTGGGACGCTTTCAAATGTCAGTTGAAAGGAATTCAGGACCGGCATGTTCCTGTGCGGAAGAAGGACAAATACGGCAAATTTCAGGAACCTTGGATAATGAGAGATATTGTAGGCCTCATCAAAAAGATAAAGGAGGCATTTGTCAGGGCTGGAAGGCTCGGAACAGCCGAAGCTTGTGTGGAATATAAGGAAAGTAGGAAGAAACTTGAGTCAGGAGGGCTAAAAGGGGTCATGGAAAGTCATTGGCAAATAGGGTTAAGGAAAATCCCAAGGCTTTTTACACGTACATAAAAAGCAAGAGGGTAGCCAGGGAAAGGGTTGGCCCACTGAAGGATAGGCAAGGGAATCTATGTGTGGAGCCAGAGGAAATGGGTGAGGTACTAAATGAATACTTTGCATCAGTATTCACCAAAGAGAAGGAATTGTTGGATGTTGAGTCTGGAGAAGAGTGTGTCGATAGCCTGGGTCACATTGAGATCCAAAAAGACGGGGTGTTGGACGTCTTGAAAAATATTAAGGTAGATAAGTCCCCAGGGCCTGATGGGATCTACCCCAGAATACTGAAGGAGGCTAGAGAGGAAATTGCTGAGGCCTTGACAGAAATCTTTGGATCCTCACTGTCTTCAGGTGATGTCCCAGAAGACTGGAGAATAGCCAATGTTATTCCTTTGTTTAAGAAGGGTAGCAAGGATAATCCAGGGAACTACATGCCGGTGAGCCTTACGTCAGTGGTAGGAAAAGTAGTGGAGAGAATTCTTCGAGACTGGATCTATTCCCATTTGGAAGCAAATGGACGTATTAGCGAGAGGCGGCATGGTTTTGTGAAGGGGAGGTCGTGTCTCACTAACTTGATAGAGTTTTTCGAAGAGGTCGCAAAGACGATTGATGCAGGTAGGGCAGTGGATGTTGTCTATATGGACTTCAGTAAGGCCTTTGACAAGGTCCATCATGGCAGACTGGTACAAAAGGTGACGTCACACGGGATCAGGGGTGAGCTGGCAAGATGGAGACAGAACTGGCTAGATCATAGAAGGCAGAGAGTAGCAATGGAAGGGTGCTTTTCTGATTGGAGGGCTGTGATTAGTGGTGTTCCGCAGGGATCAGTGCTGGGACCTTTGCTGTTCATAGTATATATAAATGATTTGGAGGAAAATGTAACTGGTCTGATTAGTAAGTTTGCAGACGTCACAAAGGTTGGTGGAATTGCGGATAGGGATGAGGACTGTCAGAGGATACAGCAGGATTTAGATCGTTTGGAGACTTGGGCGGAGAAATGGCAGATGGAGTTTAATCCAGACAAATGTGAGGTAATACATTTTGGAAGGCCTGATGCAGCTAGGGAATATACAGTGAATGGTAGAACCCGCAAGAGTATTGACAGTCAGAGAGATCTAGGTGTACAGGTCCACAGGTCACTTAAAGGGGCAACACAGGTGGAGAAGGTAGCCAAGAAGGCATACCGCATGCTTGCCTTCATTTGCCGGGGCATTGAGTATAAGAATTGGCAAGTCATGTTGCAGCTGTATAGAACCTTAGTTAGGCCACACTTGGAGTATAGTGTTCAATTCTTGTCGCCACACTACCAGAAGGATGTGGAGGCTTCAGAGAGGGTGCAGAAGAGATTTACCAGGATGTTGCTTGGTATGGAGGGCATTAGCTATGAGGAGTGGTTGAATAAACTCGGTTTGTTCTCACTGGAACGACGGAGGTTGAGGGGCAACCTGATAGAGGCCTACAAATGTATGAGGGGCATAGACAGAGTGAATAGTCAGAGGCTTTTCCCCAGGGTAGAGGGGTCAATTACTAGTGGGCATAGGTTTTAGGTGCGAGGGGCAAGGTTTAGAGGAGATGTACGAGGCAAGTTTTTTACGCAGAGGATAGTGGGTGCCTGGAACTCACTGCCGGAGGAGGTTGTGGAAGCAGGGACGATAGTGACATTTAAGGGGGATCTTGACAAATACATGAATAGGATGGGAATAGAGGGATACGGACCCAGGAAGTGTAGAAGATTTTAGTTTAGATGGGCAGCATGGTCGGCACAGGCTTGGAGGGCTGAAGGGCTTGTTCCTGTGCTGTACCTTTCTTTGTTCTTTGTTAGTTGAACCCAGTCTCTGGTGCTGTGAAGCAACAGTGCTAACCACTGTGCCACCCATGATGAAGGGGAATTTCAAAAAGCATTTAATAAGGTACCACACAAAAGGCTACTTAATAAGATAAGAGCCCATGGTGTTAGGGCTAGTATATGAGCATGCATAGAGGATTGGCTAACTGATAGAAGACAGAGAGTTGGGATAAGAGGGGAATTTTCAGGATGACAACCTGTAATTAGTGGAGTGTCACCGGGATCTGTGCTGGGGCCACAAAGTTTGGCAATATATATTTCTGACTTGGATGAGGAACGTGAATGGACTATTGCCAAGTTTGCGGATGAGACAAAAATAGGTGGGAAGGCAAGTGGTGACGATGACCACAAAGAGTCTACAGAGGGATATAGACAGGTTTAGTGAGTGAACAAAAAACTTGGCCCATGGAATATAATGCAGGAAAATGTGCAGTTTTGCACTTTTGTAGGAAGAATAAAGGCGTGTCATATTAGTTAAATGGAGAAAGACTGCAGAAAGCTGCAGCACAGAGGGATTTGGGGGTGCTGGTGCATAAATCACAAAAATCTAGCATACAAGTTCAGCAGGTAATAGGGATGGCAAATGGAATTTTGGCCTTTATTTCAAAATGAATAGAGTATTAAAGTATGGAGGTCTTACTAAAATTAAACAAGGCACAATTGGAGCACGCCTGGACTAGTGTGACCAACTTTGTCCTCTTATCAAAGGAAAGATATAGTGGTATTAGAGGCAGTCCAGAGAAGGTTCACTGGGTTGATCCCGGGTATGGAGAGATTGAGTGTGTTGAGCCCATACTCATTGGAGAACAGAAGAACAGATTTAGAAGAGTGAGAGGTGACCTTATTGATACATAGCGGATTCTCGGGGGGCTGGACATGGTAGAGGCTGAGAGGTGGTTGTTTACCCTTGTGGGAGAGTCTTGCACCAGAGGGTTCTAAACTCAGAGTAAGAGCAACTCCTTTAAGACAGAGATGAGGATGAATTTCTTCTATCAGAAGGTAGTGAATTTGTGAAATTCGTTAAAGAGAGTGGTAGATGCTGGGTCGTTAAGCATGTTCAAGGTTAGGCAGCACGGTGACACATTGGTTAGCACTGCTGCCTCGCCACGCTGAGGAACGGGGTCCAATCCCAGCCCCGGGTCACTGTCCGTGTAGAGTTTGCACATTCTTCTCGTGTTTAGGTGGGTCCCACCCCCATAACCAAAAGATTTGTAGGGTAGGTGGATTGGCCATGCCAAATTGCCCCTTAATTGGTAAAAAAGAATTGGGCACTTTAAAATTTAAAAAAAAGGAAATCAAGGTTTATGGGGTAAAGGCAGGACATTGGAGTTGAGAATTAACACATCAGATCAGTCTCACTGAATGGCGGAGCAGACTCGATGGGCTGAATGGCCTCTGGCATGTTTAGGCCTAATGGTCTGTAATCAAAGAAGCACGAAAAATAGCAGCAGGGGTAGGCTTTTCGGCCTTTCAAGCTTTCTCCACCATTCAACATGATCATGGCTGACCCTCTATCTCAACATCATACTCCTGTTCTCTCCCCTTACTCCATGATGACTCTGGTGTCTAGAAATCTATTTTTTCCTTCTTAAGTATATTCAATGACTGGATTCTGTGATAGAGAATTTCACAGATTCACCAATTTCTTCTCAGTCCTAAATGTCCTACCCCGTATACTCCAACTGTGACCCCTTGGTCACAAAACCCCAATCAGATGAAACAACATCCCTGCATTCAGTCTGCCTGGCCCTGTCAGAAGTTTGTATATTTCAGAGGGGTGCCCCTCTCATTCTTCTAAACTCCTGTGAAAACAGGCCAAGTCAACCCAATCTCTCCTCAGATGACAATCCGGCCAACGCAGGAAGCAGTCTGGTGAACATTTGTTCCACCCTCTCCATGCCAAGCATATCTTTTCTTCGGTAAGGAGGCCAAAACTGTACACAGTACTCCAGAAGTGGTCTCACCAAGGCCCTGTACAGCCATAGAATGATATCCTTGCTCCTTTACTCAAGTCCTCTTGCAATGGAGGCTAGCTGACCATTTACTTTCTTAACTGTTTGCTGTATACCTGCATGCTTGCTTTTAGTGACTGGTGTGCAAAGACACCCCGGTGCCTTTATACGTGAATATTTCCCCATCTTTCACCATTTCAGTAATACTCTGATGTTCTCTTTTTTGCTAACAAAGTGGATAATTTCACATTTCTCCACATTATACTACATCTGCTGTGGACGGCACAGTAGCACAGAGTTTGCACTGTTGTTTCACAGCGCCAGAGTCCCGGTTTCGATACCCGCTTGGGTCACTGTCTGTGCGGAGTTTGCACATTCTCCCCGTGTCTGTGTGGGTTTCCTCCGGGTGCTCCGGTTTTCTCCACAAGTCCCGGAAGACGTGCTTGTTAGGTGAATTGGACATTCTGAATTCTCCCTCTGTGTACCCGAACAGGCGCCGGAGTGTGGCGACTGGGGGATTTTCACAGTAACTTCATTGCGGTGTTAATGTAAGTCTACTTGTGACAATAATAAAGATTATTATTATTATTATTTGCCCATTCATTCAAATTGTCTAAATCGTTTTGAAGTCTCTTTACATGCTCCTCAACACCTAGTTTTGTGTGGTCAGCAAACCTGGAAATATTACAATTGGTTCACTCATCCAAATCATTGGTGTATATTATGAACAACTAGAGCCCAAGCACTGACCTTTTGGGACCCCACTAGTCACTGGCCTTCCACTCCGAAAAAGGCCCATTTATTCCTACTCTCTTTCCTGTCCGCTAACCAATTCTCGATCCATGCCAATATATCACCCCCAATCCCATGTGCTTTAATTTTCACTACCCTCTTAGACAGGGCTTCATCAAAAGCTTCTGATAATCCACATCTACTGGTCTCACTTATCTATTCTATGAGTTATGTCCTTCTTTCATAGTGCCACAGGATTTTTAACATCCATCTGACAGGGCAGAAAGGCCATCAGTTTAACATCACATTGGAAAGGTGGCACCTCGAACAGTGCACACTCCTTCACTACCGCACTTGGACCCACAGCCTTTTGACTTGGAACTGAGAGCGCTAACAATGACGACCAACGCCTTTGTTAGGCTTTCAATACTAATTTGAATATTTTAAAGGATGAATAACACAGAATAAAGCTCTTCCTCATGCAGGAGTGGATTTGTTCAGCGCCACACTGAGGTTGTGGAAAACAAGAAAAAACAGTGAATGGAGGAGGGTGTTTGTCATTTCCCTGAAAGTTCTGCAAGTTTCAGCGTTCATACTTTTGATTTATGCAGCTTGTACTCTATGAAACACAATCCGTTTTAAGAATCTCTCGGGAAACAAAATAGCAAGTGCCCTATTTGATTCCAGAGTATTATGCCCAGGAGACGATACAACTTAAAGAATCTGTCCTCCACCTCAAAGACGTTAGCAATGCCGGGTAAAATTCCTGCAACTCTCTACTTAAACAAGCACCATGGCCGCAACCTCACCACACAGATTGCAACGGTTCAAGGAGACCCACCACCGCTTTCTAAACGGGCAACGAGTGGTGTGAAATAATTGGGTGAGTGATGCCCGTACACCCAGAATTATTTTTCAAAAACACCAATGTTAAAGAGTAAAAGTTAACTTGATAAATTCTGTGACATCAAGCCAGAGAATCATAGAACTTACAGTGCAGAAGGAGGCCATTCGGCCCATCGAGTCTGCACCGGCCCTTGGAAAGAGCACCCTACTCAAGCTCACGCCTCCACCCTATCCCCGTAACCCCGCCAACCTTTTGGGCACAAAGGGGCAATTTATCATGGCCAATCCACCTAATCTGCACAACTTTGGATTGTGGGAGGAAATTGGAACACCCGGAGGAAACCCATGCAGACATGGGAAGAACGTGTAGGCTCCGCACAGACAGTGACCCAAGCCAGGAATCGAACCTGGGAGCCTGGCACTATGAGGCAACAGTGCTAACCACTGTGAAACTGTGCCGCCCAGTTTTTCAAACTGTCATTCGAGCTGTTACACTGACAGTTTCCTCCCTGTCAACACTGGATTCATTTTCAGGGCTGCAGAACTGTATTGTATCAACAAAATGCTTTTATGACAGAGAAAATAAATACTTTTATAAGTACTATTGTGCAAAATATGCTAGCTGAGTTTGGAAAACTACCCATTTTTTGCTGAGTTTCTGGTCTGGGTGGTGTTTGCTAACCACAACATGTTCGTAGTGGGGACAATCGCTGCACTACGCCTCATGGGTTAAGTTGGACACAAATATTCCTACCCAGAAATCCACATTGAATTAAAATATGTGTGATTGGACATCAGATAAGGAGGACAGGGAGTTCAGTAGTGTATTAGTTATGGTACTGAACAAGTAATCCTGAACACTGGACTAAGGATCAGGAGACATGAGATCAAATCGCAAAGATGATTCTGGATAGGAGCGAAAGCAACAGGGTAGTTGATATGGGGGACTTTAACTTTCCAAATATTGACTGGAAACGCTATAATTTGAGTACTTTAGATGGGTCCGTTTTTGTCCAATGTGTGCAGGAGCGTTTCCTGACACAGTATGTAGATAGGCCAATGAGAGGCGAGGCCATATTGGATTTGGTACTGGGTAATGAACCAGGACAGGTGTTAGATTTGGAGGTAGGTGAGCACTTTGGTGATAGTGACCACAATTCCATTCCGTTTACTTTAGTGATGGAAAGGGATAGGTATATACCGCAGGGCAAGAGTTATATCTGGGGGAAAGGCAATTATGATGTGATGAGGCAAGACTAAGGATGCATCAGATGGAGAGGAAAACTGCAGGGGATGGGCACAATGGAAATCTGGAGCTTGTTCAAGGAACAGCTACTGCATGTCCTTGATAAGTATGTACCTGTCAGACAGGGAGGAAGTTGTCAAGCGAGGGAACCGTGATTTACTAAAGCAGTCGAAACACTTGTCAAGAGGAAGAAGGAGGCTTTTGTAAAGATGAGACATGAAGGTTCAGTTAGGGCGCTCGAAAGTTACAAGTTAGCGAGGAAGGATCTAAAGAGAGAGCTAAGAAGAGCCAGGAGGGGACATGAGAAGTCTTTGGCAGGTAGGATCAAGGATAACCCTAAAGCTTTCTATAGATATGTCAGGAATAAAAGAATGACTAGGGTAAGCGTCGGGCCAGTCAAGGACAGTAGTGGGAATTTGTGCGTGGAGTCCGAGATGATAGGAGAGGTGCTAAATGAATATTTTTCGTCAGTATTCACACAGGAAAAAGACAATGTTGTCGAGGAGAATACTGAGATTCAGGCTACTAAATTAGGAGGGCTTGGAGGTGTTAGTAATTCTGGAAAGTGTGAAAATAATTAAGTCCCCTGGGCCGGATGGGATTTATCCTAGTATCCTTTGGGAAGCTAGGGAGGAGATTGCTGAGCCTTTGCTTTGATCTTTAAGTCATCTTTGTCTACAGGAATAGTGCCAGAAGACTGGAGGATAGCAAATGTTGTCCCCTTGTTCAAGAAGGGGAGTAGAGACAGTAACTATAGACCAGTGAGCCTTACTTCTGTTGTGGGCAAGGTCTTGGAAAGGTTTATAAGAGATAGGGTGTATAATCATCTGGAAAGGAATAATTTGATTAGAGATAGTCAACACGGTTTTTTGAAGGGTATGTCGTACCTCACAAACCTTATTGAGTTCTTTGAGAAGGTGACCATACAGGTGGATGAGGGTAAAGCAGTTGATGTGGTGTATATGGATTTCAGTAAAGCGTTTGATAAGGTTCCCCACGGTAGGCTATTGCAGAAAATACGGAGGCATGGGTTTCAGGATGATTTAGGAGTATGGATCAGAAATTGGCTAGCTGGAAGATGACAAAGGGTGGTGGTTGATGGGAAATGTTCAGACCGGAGTCCAGTTACTAGTGGTGTACCACAAGGATCTATTTTGGGGCCACTGCTGTTTGTCATTTTTATAAATGACCTGGAGGAGGGTGTAGAAGGATTTTTACAGATGACACTAAAGTTGGTGGAGTTGTGGACAGTGCAGAAGGATGTTACAAGTTACAGAGGGACATAGATAAGCTGCAGCGCTGGGCTGAGAGGTGGAAAATGGAGTTTAATGCAGAAAAGTGTGAGGTGATTCATTTTGGAAGGAATAACAGGAAGACAGAGTACTGGGATAATGGTAAGATTCTTGGTAGTGTGGATGAGCAGGGAGACCTCGGTGTCCATGTACATAGATCCCTGAAAGTTGTCACCCAGGTTGAGAGGGTTGTTAAGAAGGCGTATGGTGTGTTAGCTTTTATTGGTAGAGGGATTGAGTTTCGGAGCCATGAGGTCATGTTGCAGCTGTACAAAACTCTGATGCAGCCGCATTTGGATTATTGCGTGCAATTCTGGTCGCCGCATTATAGGCAGGATGTGGAAGCATTGGAAAGGGTGCAGAGGAGATTTACCAGAATGTTGCCTGGTATGGAGGGAAGATCTTATGAGGGAAGGCTGACGGACTTGAGGCTGTTTTCGTTAGAGAGAAGAAGGTTAAGAGGTGACTCAATTGAGGCATACAAGATGATCAGAGGATTAGATAGCGTGGATAGTGAGAGCCTTTTTCCTCAGATGGTGATGTCTAGCACGAGGGGACATAGCTTTAAATTGAGGGGAGATAGATATAGGACAGATGTCAGAGGTAGGTTCTTTACTCAGAGAGTAGTAAGGGCGTGGAATGCCCTGCCTGCAACAGTAGTGGACTCGCCAACACTAAGGGCATTCAAATGGTCATTGGATAGACATATGGACGATAAGGGAATAGTGTAGATGGGCGTTAGAGTGGTTTCACAGGTCAGCGCAACATCGAGGGCTGAAGGGCCTGTACTGCACTGTAATGTTCTATGTTCTAATCCCACCATGACCGCTGGGAAATTTAAATTCACTTAATTCGATAAATCTGGAATTAAAACTCTTGTCTCAGTAATGATGACTGTCGTGTCCATTGTGTGAATATGCTGTTGATGTTCACAGCATCTACTCCATGCCTCATCTTTTTCTACAGCTCTGTTTACATTTGACTCTGTTTACACACCCCAACTTCAACCAAGCAAGTGCAGTTAGCAGACTCACATAATCAAACACAGAACAATTGAACCATTGAGCACTACCAATGATCATGGAGCTGCTGGATTGTCGTGAAAGAAATTACTTCAAACAGAATTAAGTGTTTTCCTATCACCTTCCTTCATGATTGAGTGATTTTGAAGTGGTCAATTAGAAACTGGCAGTACTTAACTCTTTTCGAAGTGGTCCAGGAGCTATCAATCAAAGCTTGATGTTTATAAACATTCTGGCTCGAGCACCTCAGAGTCACTCAACTGTAAAGGAAGATCAATGGGACAATGCTGATAGCTGGGGTGTGTGGAAGCTGACACTCACAGACTAATAAATTAATACCAAAGAGAAATGAAGGAATGGCCTACAGGTCAACGATCTGACGGGGTTTAAACACAGTTGACTGCTTTTCTCTTTCCAGGAAGTGACAGGTGGTGGTTCCTGTATCTGAGCCAGCACGTGTATTGCACAGGTGAGTGTTAATGCAGTACTTTTTTTTCACTGCCTCTGTCTGGTTGAGGACTCTGGGTCTGGACTTGTTGGAGTTTACAAGGGTGAGGGGGGATCTTATTGAAACTTACAGGATACTGAAAGGCTTGGATGGAGTGGACATGGAGAGGATGTAGGAAAAACTAGAACCCGCGACCACAGCCTCAGCCTGAGGGAACGATCCTTTAAAACTGAGATGAGGAGGAATTTCTTCAGCCAGAGGGTGGTGAATCTGTGGAACCCTTTGCCGCAGAAGGCTGTGGAGGTCAAATCACTGAGTATCTTTAACACAAAGATAGATAGGAATTGATTAATATGGGGATCAGGGGTTATTGGAAGGAGACAGGAGAATGGAGATCAGAAAAATATCAGCCATGATTAAATGGCGGAGCAGACTCAATGGGCCGAGTGGCCTAATTCTGCTCCTAGATCTTATGGTCTTATAGTTTTCAGGGTCTTACTTTCTTGCCCATTTCTCCATTGTTTGGCTTCTGCTTCTGGCATAGCTGTGAGAGTTGCCTTTTCTATCACTACCTAGCTCTACTTGCCTCGGATCCAAAGCACCTTCTAACCTAAAGGTGGCCCCTGGTTGCTAAGTAACAGCTCAGTCTTTCTTTAAGCTCTTGTTTAATTTTCACATCATAAACTCTCTCAACTCAATATCCACACAGTTTGAAAGCAACCAAAACCCTCATATATGCAAACACTGCTGTTTAACATGCATCTAACTAGAGTTTTATCCTTTCTTACACAGAAATATTAAATTAAACTCACTTAAATCTATAGCCTATTTATACTATCCAACAATGCAAAGATAGATTACTTAAAACTACCTCTGCTTCCTGATACCGCAAATATATTTTTTAAAAGGCTGAGCTCAGTTGAAGGGCCTCTCATGCTCCAAGAGCCTTCTCAGTATCAGCACTGACATATGAATCTGGGTTTCTTGGGCAAGACATTAGAGGGATGATCACATCTATGGAATATCTTTAGGAGGTGAAGGGGAGGAATCCTTTAAAACTCCCCCTATATTACATTCTGACACGGCTTCATTTAAATTAAACTGTAGGAAAAGGGTTCATCAGATGATCCAGAATTCTATTAGTGTTATACTACTATTGATTTAGCTTCATACTGTAGACATGTTAACCTTTAGTCCTTACCTGTGAAGGAGGGGGATTTAAGTCAATTTAAATTGCCATGGGGCGTTCGACCCAGGGTGAGTGCTGCAGCGATGGTCATTTTCAGGGTGAAATGATAAGAGGTGCAAATACAGAATTTTTTGATAACAAGGTTTGGGAAACAGTTCCGTAAAGGAACACATCAGGGTGGCCATCATCCTTCTTAATGGACGTTTCTGAAGAAATTGAAGATTAGCTCCGACAGAATCAACAGAAAATCGAAACCTAGTTAGTTAATAGCTAGTTAAGTAAGGACAGTTGAATTTATTAGAAACTGATAAGTAAACTAAATTCGCCATATTTGAAGTTGTACTTTGACTTTGCCAAAAGCTTGCTAAATATCATAATGTAAATTTAACTTGCTGTTTTTATTTATTTTAACTGCAGTAAGTGCTTTAATAGCAGAGTGCAATGTGTTATGTTTGTATGGGATGGATGGATGTTAAATATGCACGAATGTATCAATGCAGGTATACATTAAATATTTGCTGTTGTTAACTAATGACGGTGTGGTTAAATGTTATACTGGAGGAGAAACCAAAGACAAATTTCCATTGTTGCATAGACAATAAAAGCTCTATTCTATTCTATTCCATTACATAATAATGCAAAGACAAAATGGCATGGAGTGTCAGATAGAGGGACTGAGAGTAATGTGTAAGAACCGGGAGGGGAAATTAAGTTTTGATGTTAGGCGAACCAATATTCCTCCTGTCTTTGTAATGAATACTCAACAAGAAATGTGACATGTTCGAATCCAAAGCCACGCTATCAGGTTTTGTTCTAAATTTTGCCTTCTAAGTGTTGGCTTACATGTTACAGCATGCTCTGTATGTTTGATAAATCTGTGACACCTGGGGCGAAATTCTCCGGAAACGGCGCGATGTCCGCCGACTGGCGCCCAAAACGGCGCAAATCAGTCGGGCATCGCGCCGCCCCAAAGGTGCGGAATGCTCCGCATCTTTGGGGGCCGAGCCCCAATCTTAAGGGGCTAGGCCCGCGCCAGACGAATTTCCGCCCCGCCAGCTGGCAGAAAAGACCTTTGGTGCCCCGCCAGCTGGCGCAGAAATGACATCTCCGGGCGGCGCATGCGCGGGGGCGTCAGCGGCCGCTGGCAGCATTCCCGCACATGCGCATTGGAGGGAGTCTCTTCTGCCTCTGCCATGGTGGAAACCATGGCGAAGGCGGAAGGGAAAGAGTGCCCTCACGGCACAGGCCCGCCCGCTGATTGGTGGGCCCCAATCGTGGGCCTGGCCACCCCCCCAGGACCCTGGAGCCCGCCCACGCCGCCTTGTCCCGCCGGTAAAGTAGGTGGTTTAATCTACGCCGGCGGGACAGGCATTTTAGCGGCGGGACTTCGGCTCATCCGGGCCGGAGAATCGCGGGGGGGGGGGGCCGGCGCGGCACGATTCCCGCCCCCGCCAATTCTCCGGTGGTGGAGAATTCGGCAACCAGCGGGGGCGGGATTCACGCCAGCCCCCGGCGATTCTCCGACCCGGCGGGGGGTCGGAGAATCTCGCCCCTGATTTTCAATGTTTAGAGGCTCAGTGATGAAGAAGGATGATAACAGAACTGAGAGGAAAAGATTGAATAGGCTGGGCCTTTTTTTACCTATAAAAGAGTAGACAGAGATGTGACCTGACGGAAGGTTTAAAAATTAAGCTAGATATTGACATAGAACTGAGGTTACCGGGGCTGAACAGAAACAGCGACCATAAGTGCAGGATAGTCATCAGTAGGAATTCAGGAGAAAACTCTTTGATCAGAGAACAGGTAGAATGTGGAACTTGCTGTCACCAGCCATAGAGCTGAATAGCATAGACACACTTAAGGACAAGCTAGATTAAGCATAGGAGGAAGAAGGAAATAAAAGGAAGGTTAGGTTATGCTCATAGGGTTAGCTGATTTTCTTCTGGAGTTCAGTATTTGCATCCATCCTACTCCTGCCAATTTTACAAAAAATGTTTAAGGGCAGCATGGGTGGCATACTGGTTAGCGCAGTTGCTTCACAGCTCCAGGGTCCCAGTTTCGATTCCCAGCTTGGGTCACTGTCTGTGCAGAGTCTGCATGTTCTTCCCGTGTCTGCGAGGGTTTTCTCCGGGTGCTCCGGTTTCCTCCCACAGTCCAGAGATGTGCAGGTTAGGTGGATTGGCCATGATAAATTGCCCTTGGTGTCCAAAATTGCCCTTAGTGTTGAGTGGGGTTACTGGGTTATGGGGATAGGGTGGAGGTGTTGTCCTTGGGTAGGGTGCTCTTTCCAAGAGCCGGTGCAGACTCGATGGGCCAAATGGCCTCCTTCTGCACTGTAAATTCTATGATGTTTTGAATGCAGAGCTGACTCAAAGACCTGAATAGTCAACTTCTGCTCCTAGTTCTTATGATCATATGTAGTTTGCACATCCTCCCAGTGTGTGCGTGGGTTTCCTCCGGGTGCTCCGGTTTCCTCCCACAGTCCAAAGATGTGCAGGTAAGGTGGATTGACCATGTTAAATTGCCCTTAGTGTCCAAAAAAAGGGTTATGTGGGATTAATGGGTTACGGAGATAGGGTGGAGGTGTTGGCTTAAGTAGGGAGCTCTTTCCAAGAGCTGGTGCAGACTCAATGGGCCTCCTTCTGCCTTGTAAATTCTGTGATTCTATGATGTAAGGTGGAAGAAGGCTTGTGTGGAGAATGAAAAAAAAAACATAGATCTGTAGGCCTGAAAATACCTTGCATTTTCTACAATACAGCATTTTGAAGAATAAATTAAAAATAGAAACTCTCCTGACACAGCTATGAACTGACAGTTTATACCATCTATGCCAGAGTTACAACTATTTCTTGACGAATTTTAGGCTCCCTCACTTTCCCTGAAATCGGTTTTTACCTGGTGGGACATCGTGGCTTTGAGCGCCTCAAAATTTGAATGCTTTTTCCCGTTCCTCTTCGGACGATTCTCTTGTTCCAGGGCGACTACAATGGTTGGGATCTCCCACCCTTCCGTGGCGTGCTTTCCAGCATAGGAAGCAGCTCACCATTCGCTGTTGGTGGGGGTCTTCCACTCCCTCCGAGGTCTATGCCGCTTTGTATGGCTCATCCTCCCAACTGCCGGGAAATCTACGATGGGAGGGGGGTCACCATTGGCAGGACTGGAACACCTCGCCATCGGGAAGAGCCAGAAAATCCCACCCACTGTTTAGGCACTTTTGCCATCAATTTTTCCACAGAGTGGTCTGGGAAAAGTTAATTTCAAATATGTTTTTAAGCATAATTTCATCACATCTTTTTATGTTGTTGAAAACATGCTGCTGAAGCTTTTTCTTTTGCACTCTTTAGGACAAGGCCAAATTTCAAAAGAAATCCCGACAATTTTAAAGGTATTGATTGGTTAGCAAATTGACTCTGATTGGCTAAGGCATTTCTATGGAGAAAGCAATGCAGAAGGCTCTCCAAGCTCTCGGGTAATTCAAAGAGGATCAAGCTTTGAACATATTCCATTTTATTGACATTGGTTGAGGAATAAATATTGCCCAAGGCACAAAGAGCATTTCCCTGCATTCCTTTTGTTTGCAAAGAATAGGATCACGTGCCTGAAAGAACTTTGCTTCTAACAAGTGTAAATGAGCTACAGCTTAACTGATATCTTAAATTGGTTGTTACTGTAGCCATTAGCACACTTAGGATTGTTCAGCAAATGCTGTCAAATCACATCTCATTTGTTGGCGGTCTGGGGGAGGGGCGATGTTACCAGTGCAGGTTAGTTGGGTAAGTCTGCAATCTGCCTATTTCGAATACCCGAAGGAACAGGCTGTTTGATTCAGTCAGCGAGTTATTGGAACATACAGCCCTTGTACCTGGACGATACCTCTCTTAAGTTCTGTACTACGAAGCAAAAGATAGATAAAGTGGTTGTGGTGGTATGTATTCGGGGTGTTACGGTACCCTGTGATGCCGAGAGGCTATTGGTGGATAGAAGCTGGGTCCCGATTGGATCAGCCGCCTACTGGCTCCACCCAGTAAGGCGGAGTATAAGAGCCTGGACTCTCCCAGCAGCCGCATTCTGTAACTGTGCTGCTGGGGAACAAGACTCCTTCTCATCTCGTCTCGTGAGTGATTGATTGTGCTACAATTTATTACGCAGACTTTAAAGGACATGGAGCTCCGAATCACTCCGGAGTGTCTGCGAATCAGCCCCCATGCGGCAAATTCAGCAGCCACTTTTAAACACTGGTTAGCGTGTTTTGAAGGATACCACCGAACGGCCACCTGCGTACCTACAGAAGACCAGAAAATGCTGGGCCTGCATTCCAGGGTGAGCCTGGAAATCTATACTCTCATAGATTAACAGGCGGCGCTCGCCATGCTGAGAGGACTCTATGTTCGGCCCGTCAACCAGGTTTACGCACGCCACCAGCTCGCGACGAGACGGCAAATCCCCGGGGAATCGCTGGACGAATTCTACAGTGCGCTGCTAATACTGGGGAGAAATTGCAACTGCACACCGGTTCCGGCTAATGAACATATGGAGCTACTGATTCGGGATGCTTTCGTGGCAGGTATGCTTTTGTCCCAAATTCGCCAGCGATTGCTGGAAAGAGACTCACTAAGCCTCAAGGAGGCACGGGCCCTCGCTGCCTCGCTCGATGTGGCATCGCAGAACACCCCCGACCGCGCAGCAGCCCCTTGGGCACCGTGGACCCCCGCCGCGACCGAACCTCTGGCAGCCCCCGCTGCCCCGCAGGCCTGTGCTGCCAGAGCGCCAGATCACCCTGGTGGGCCCCGCTGCTACTTTTGTGGGTAAGTGAAACACCCCCGACTGCGCTGCCCGGCCCGCTCAGCCCTCTGTAAAGGGTGCGGCAAAAAGGGGCACTTTGTAGCAGTGTGCCAGGCCCAGGGGGTCGCCACAATCTCCGGGGGAGAACCAGGACCCCAACCTCAACCCCCCCAACGATCCATGTGCGGCCACCGGGTGCCGCCATCTTGGGTCCCGGACTCCATGCGGGAGGGATGGGCGCCGCCATTTTGTGCT
Organism: Scyliorhinus torazame; assembly: GCF_047496885.1. Lineage (NCBI taxonomy): Eukaryota > Metazoa > Chordata > Chondrichthyes > Carcharhiniformes > Scyliorhinidae > Scyliorhinus > Scyliorhinus torazame. The sequence continues at coordinate 30,796,401 of NC_092708.1, read as the reverse complement.
CCTCCGGCCACGTGCGATCAATGGGTGGCGCCATCTTGTCCACCACCGACCGTGTGCGACCCGTGGATGCCGCCATCTTGGCTGACGGCTAAGGTCCCCGGGATGGACGGCCCCACGGGGCATGAAGAAAACTGAAAGCAACTGCGACTGGCTTCGGTGACCCTGGACCAGTCGCAGCTCCAAATGGCAACAACGACGGTATTCATAAACGGGTACGAAACGCCCAGCCTGATCGACTCTGGGAGCACGGAGAGTTTTATACATCCCGATACGGTAAGACGCTGTTCCCTTCCAATCCACCCGAGTAATCAAAAATATTTTCTGGCGGCAGGGTCCCATTTTGTAGAGATCAAAGGGTTCTGCATCGCGAACCTCACGGTGCAGGGGAGGGAGTTCAAGAACTACCGGCTTTACGTCCTCCCCCACCTCTGCGCTGCCACACTCCTGGGGTTGGATTTTCAGTGCAACCTCCAGAGTTTAACGTTTAAATTCGGCGGCCATATACCCCCACTCACTATCTGCAGCCTCGCGACCCTTAAGGTCGACCCGCCTTCCCTGTTTGTGAACCTCACCCCGGATTGCAAACCAGTCGCCACTAGGAGCAGACGGTACAGTACCCAGGACCAAACTTTTATCCGGTCAGAAGTCCAGCGGCTGCTGAGGGAAGGCATAATCCAGGCCAGCAATAGTCCCTGGAGAGCTTAAGTGGTAGTTGTAAAGACCGGGGAGAAGCAGAGGATGGTCATAGACTATAATCAAACCATCAATAGGGTCACGCAGCTGAAAGCGTACCCTCTCCCCCGCATATCCGACATGGTCAATCGGATTGCACAGTACAAGGTCTTTTCCACCGTGGACCTTAAGTCCGCCTATCATCAGCTCCCCATCCACCCGAGCGACCGCAAATACACTGCTTTTGAAGCAGATGGGCGGCTCTATCACTTTTTAAGGGTTCCATTCGGCGTCACTAACAGGAGATGGACCGAATAGTTGACCGGTACTGTTTGCGGGCCACGTTTCCGTACCTCAATAACATCACCATATGCGGCCACGGCCAGCAGGACCACGACACAAATTCCTCCAGACCGCAAACGCCCTGAATCTCACATACAACAGGGAGAAATGCGTGTTTAGCACCGACCGTCTAGCCATCCTCGGCTATGTAGTGCGAAATGGAGTTATAGGCCCAGACCCTGAACGCATGCGCCCCCTCATGGAGTTCCCCCTTCCTCACTGCTCCAAAGCCCTGAAACGCTGCCTGGGCTTTTTCTCTTATTACGCCCAGTGGATCCCCAACTATGAGGACAAGGCCCATCCGCTAATTCAGTCCACAGTCTTTCCCCTGTCGACAGAGGCCCGCCAGGCCTTCAGCCGCATCAAAGCGGATATCGCAAAGGCCACGATGCACGCGATCGACGAGTCCCTCCCCTTCCAAGTCGAGAGCGATGTGTCTGACGTAGCTCTGGCGGCCACCCTCAACCAAGAGGGCATACCCGTGGCCTTTTTTTCACGCACCCTCCACGCTTCAGAAATCCGCCATTCCTCAGTGGAAAAGGAGGCCCAGGCCACAGTGGAAGCTGTGCGACATTGGAGGCATTACCTGGCCGGTAGGAGATTCACTCTCCTCACTGACCAACGGTCGGTTGCCTTCATGTTCGATAATGCACAGCGGGGCAAGATCAAGAACGACAAGATCTTGCGGTGGAGGATCAAACTCTCCACCTATAACTATGAGATCTTGTACCATACCGGAAAGCTGAACGAGCCTTCCGATGTCCTGTCCGCGGCACATGTGGATCGTCTCCGAACCCTCCACGAGAACCTCTGCCACCCGGGGGTCACTCGGTTCTATCACTTCGTAAAGACCCACAACCTGCCCTACTCCATCGAGGAGGTCAGGACAGCCACCAGAAACTGCCAAATCTGTGCAGAGTGCAAGCCGCATTTCTACAGGCCAGATAAAGCGCACCTGATAAAGGCTTCCCGTCCCTTTGAGCACCTCAGTCTGGACTTCAAAGGCCCCCTCCCCTCCAGCGATCGCAACACGTACTTCCTGAACGTGATTGACGAATACTCCCTTTCGCCATCCCGTGCCCCGACATGACCGCGGCCATAGTCATTAGAGCCCTCAGCACCATCTTTACACTGTTCGGTTTCCCCGCCTACATACATAGCGATAGGGGGTCCTCCTTCATGAGCGAAGAACTGCGTCAATTCCTGCTCAGCAAAGGCATTGCCTCGAGTAGGATGACCAGTTACAACCCCCGGGGGAATGGTCAGGTAGAGAGGGAGAACGGAACGGTCTGGAAGACCGTCCTCCTGGCCCTACGGTCCAGAAGTCTCCCAGTTTCCCGCTGGCAGGAAGTCCTCCCGGGCGCCCTCCACTCCATCCGGTCGCTGCTCTGTACAAGAATGAATCAAACACCTCACGAACGCCTCCTTGTCTTCCCTAGGAAGTCCTCCTCCGGAACGTCACTTCCGACCTGGCTGGCAGCCCCGGGACCCATCCTCCTCCGAAAGCATGTGCAGATGCACAAATCGGACCCGTTGGTTGAGAGGGTTCATCTCCTCCACGCGAACCCTCAGTACCCTGACGGCCGACAGGATACGGTCTCCCTGCGGGACCTGGTGCCCACCGGAGCTCCATACACCCCCCCAACACCAATCACCCCCTCCCTCCCACCGGCACACCCCACAGCCTCCCCCTCCGTAGCTCCACACATACCCCCAACACCAATCTCCCCCTCCCTCCCACCAGCACACCCCACAGCCGCCCCCTTCCCGGGTGGATCGGTCCTTCCCCCGGCCCCGCCTAGGGGTAGTGGAGCAGGAAGAGGCATCGCTACGCTCCCAGAAACGGCGGACCCGAACCAGCACCTGCATCACCACGGGGCTGAGACGATCGGCGAGGACGACCAGGGCACCCATTCGACTCATCAAATCCGTATAACAAAGCAAGAAATGCCTTTGTAAATAATTCAGTTGCCCAGTAAAAGTGGCATTGTAAATAGTACTGGTAGTGGATATCGGAGCATAGCCGCCGTGTTAACGGCATCCTCGGTACCGACTCTGTAAACCCCTACCACCATATGGCCCACTAGCCCCGCCGGATTCTTTTTTAACAAGGGGTGAATGTGGTGGTATGTATTAGGGGTATTACGGTACCCTGTGAAGCCGAGAGGCTATTGGTGGATGGACGCTGGGTCCCGATTGGATCAGCCGCCTACTGGCTCCACCCAGTAAGGCGAAGTATAAGAGCCCGGGTTCTCCCAGCAGCCGCATTCTGTAACTGTGCTGCTGGGGAACAAGTCTGCGTAATAAAGCCATCGATTGACTCCTTCTCATCTCATCTCGTGAGTGATTGATTGTGCTACAGTGGTTAAGAAGGCTGATGGGGTCCGTGCCTTTATTAACCGAGGCATTGAATCCATCCTGGGATGGAGTGTTTCGGCTAGCCAGAGCGGATGGGTAAGCTGATATTGTTTTCCCTGGATCAGAGAAGGCTGAGGGGGGACCTGACTGAGGCGTATCAAATTATGAGGAACATAGATAAGGCGTAAAGGAAGGTTATTTTCCCCTTAGTGCAGGGGTCAATAACCAGGGGGCATGGATTTAAGGTAATGGGCAGGAGGCTCGGATGAGATGTGAGGAAAAACGTTTTCATCCAGAGAATGTTTGGAATCTGGAACGCACTGCCTGAAAGGCTGATAGAGGCGGGGAACAACTTTTAAGGAGCACTTAGATGAGCACTTGAAATGTCGTAACATACCAGGCTACAGGATGCAATGGGCCAAAGAACCTCTTTCCGTGCGGTAAAATTCTACCATGACTCTACGATCTATATACATAAAAAAGCACAAAATCGTTGTAACTTAAACTATTAGAGGCAGGAGAGAGAAATAATTTGCATTTTGTTGCATTGCTCAAGCTCGCAGCATATCCAAAAGCAAATTACAGTTGATGAAGTGCCCTTAATGTTACAATATAGGGACACACAACAGCCAATTGGAACCCAGCAAGGTCCCACAAATAGCAACGTCATAATCCATTTCAGTGACATTGTTGAGGAATAAATATTGGACAAGATGCAAAGATAATTTCACTGCATTTCTTTCGGTGACCTGAACAAAAGCCATACGGGACTCAAAATGTTAATGTGGTTTCTTGCTCCACAGATATTGTCAGGCCTGCTGCTTTTTTCCTAGTATTTTCTGTTTTGATACAAATTTCCAGCATCGACAGTATTTTCCTTTTATGAAATCGGAAATATCACCTCTCGTTTCATAACCAACTCAGGAGCGGGAAAAATAGCGTAGTTAGTTCACCTTCTGTTAACCTGATTATAATAGATATTTGGATGCTTATGTCTGGCATTTGAACCCATAGACAAATGAGTGTAATTGGAAGTGTGAACTAAATTAATCTGCAGATATAATTTCAACGCACTCGTACAGTTTTCTTGTGTACTGGAGTGACCCCATACAAACCAAAATGTCCACTTTCGAGGCTAACTTCTTTTTAGAACAGAATGGCATGATTAGAATCATTAAATCTCGACAGTGCAGAAGGACGCCATTCGGCCCATTGAGTCTGCACTGACCTCTGAAAGAGCACCCCTCTTCGGCCCATTACCCCACCCTATCTTCATATCCCCACCTAGCATTTGGAAACTAAAGTGCAATTTATCATGGCCAATCCACCTAACCTGTAGATCTTTGGACCGTGGGAGGAAACCTGCGCACCCGGAGGAAACCCACGCACACACGGGGACAATGTGCAGACTCCGCACAGACAGACACCCGAGGTCAGAATCAAACCCAGGTCCCTGGTGCTCTGAGGCTGCAGTGCTAACCACTGTGCTACCATGCTGGTTGGAACTTGCAACAGTTTAAAGGCAGTGACAAATTGAAAAGTGTGGCTCGGCAGTTGGAAATAGAATTTTGCCCAAAAGCTAGGAAAGAAAAAATTCAAAAACTAGTGGCTAGCCATCCTGAAATTGAATTGGAAGAGTTAGGGGTGAGCTTAGAACTGAACACTGACAAAAATACAGCCGGCACAGAAAGGTGACAGCTAGAATTTCAGGAAAGAGCAAAGTAAAGGGCGGCACGGTAACACAGTGGTTAGCACTGCTGCCTCAAAACGCCAGGGACACAGGTTCAATTCTGGCCTTGGGCCACTGTCTGTGCGGAGTTTGCACATCCTCCCCATGTCTGCGTGGGTTTCCTCCGGGTGCCTCGGTTTCCTCCCACAGTCCAAAGTTGTGTGGTTTAGGTGGAATGGCCACGTTAAATTGTCCCCAGTGTCCAAAAGATTAGGTGGGGTTCTTGGGTTACGGGGTTAGGGTGAGGGACATGGGGGCTCTTTCAGAGGGTTGGTGTAGACTTGAATGGTCGAACGGCCTCCTTCTGCCCTATGGGTATTCTATGATAAGGAGGGGCAGGAGCAAGCAAAGGAAAAGCAGGAGAGATAGAAGGAAAGACAAAGAATATGTCAAAGAAAAAAAAATCGAGAGGCAGGAATGAAGATGAGAAAGAGGATTACAATTTTAAAAACTTTAACGAAGGAGGCAGACTACTACCGGTCCAGTGATGGTATTGGTAGGAGGAGACCTGACCCCCAGCTCAGGCTTAAGTGTGGAGCTGCTTAAATTTGCTCAGCAATCCTGAATCCTGAGGATTTGAGGAGCGGGACCTTGGGGCATTTTTCATTTAATTTCAGAAAATAACAAAGCAAATGAAATGACCTGCAGAAATCTGGACACTGCTCATCCAGATCAGGTTAACAGGGAAAGCCCAGGAGGTTTATACAATGCTTTCTGAGGAGACCTCCACAGCCAGGGCCAGGTCATGACTCACAAGCCTCGTTGAATTCTTTGAGGATGTGACGAGACACATTGACGAAGGTCGGGCAGTGGATGTGGTGTGTATGGATTCCAGTAACACTGGACTAAATCGCTGGCTTTTAAAGCAGACCAAGGCAGGCCAGCAGCACGGTTCGATTCCCGTACCAGCCTACCCGAACAGGCGCCGGAATGTGGTGACTAGGGGCTTTTCACAGTAACTTCATTGAAGCCTACTTGTGACAATAAGCGATTTTCATTTTCATTTGATAAGGTTCCCCATGGTAGGCTCATTCAGAAAGTCAGGGGGCATGGGATACAGGGAAATTTGGCTGTTTGGGATACAGAATTGGCTGGCCGAAAGAAGACAGCAAGTGGTCGTGGATGGAAAGTATTCCACCTGGAGGTCGGTGGCCAGTGGTGTCCCGCAGGGATCTGCTCCGGGACCTCTGCTCTTTGTGATTTTTATAAATGACTTGGAAGAGGAAGTGGAAGGGTGGGTTAGTACTTTTGCCGATGGCACGGAGGTTGGTTGAGTTGTAGATAGTGTTGAGGGCTGTTGTAGGTTACAACAGGACATTGACAAGATGCAGAGCTGGGCTGAGAAGTGGCAGTTGGAGTTCAACCCAGATAAATGTGAAGTGATTCATTTTGGAAGTTTGAATTTGAATGCTGAATACAGGGTAAAAGTCAGGATTCTTGGAAGTGTGGAGGAACGGAGGGATCTTGGGGTCCACGTACATAGATCCCTCACACCCAGGTTGATAGGATTGTTAAGAAGGCACATGGTGTGTTGGCTTTCTTTAACAGGGGGATTGAGTTTAAGAGCCGCAAGGTTTGTTGTAGCTTCAAAAACCCTGGTTCGACCACACTTGGAATATTGTGTCCAGTTCTGGTCACCTCATTACAGGAAGGATGTGGATGCTTTGGAGAGGGTGCAGAGATTTATCAGGATTCTGCCTGGACTGGGAGGCATGTCTTATGAAGAAAGGTTGAGGGAGCTAGGGCTTTTCTCACTGGAGAGAAGAAGGAAGAGAAGTGACTTGATAGAGGTGTACATGGTGATGAGAGGCATGGATAGAGTGGATAGCCAGAGACTTTTCCCCAGGGTGGAAATGGCTGTCACGAGGGGACATAATTTTAAGGTAATTGAAGAACGGTATAGGGGAGATGTCAGTGGTCAATTCTTTACACAGAGAGTGGTGGGTGCTTGGAATGCACGGCCAGCAGAGGTGGTGGAGTCAGAGTCATGAGGGATATTCTTTTTTTTTTAAATATTTTTTATTCTCCACCTTTTTCACATTTCCTCCGAAATTTACACCCACCAATCATAAACAATGATCAGTAACAAAGATGTCAATCCCCATATCAACAACAACGATCCCATCCTCCCACCACACCCCAAACATTAGCCCACATGTTCACACAAACAAATGACAAAAAGGAATTAGGGATCACCCATAGTCGCCATTAACACACACAGCCCCCTCCCTCAAACCCTCCCACCCACACGCCCCAACTAATGTTTGATGTTATCCAGTTCTTGAAAGTGCATAATGAATAATGCCCATGAATTGTAGAACCCCTCCATCCTTCCCCTCAGTTCAAATTTAACCTTCTCAAGAGTCAAGAATTCCAACACCCCACCACGCCAGGGCACAGGGTGGAGAGGTTGCTCTCCAACCTATCAGGATCCGCCTTCGGGCGATCAAGAAGGCGAAGGCTACAACATCTGCCTCCGCAACTGTTTCCAACCCTGGCTGGTCCGACACCCCGAATATGGCCTCCCGGGGGCCCGGGTCCAGTTTCACGTGCACCACTTTAGAAATTAATGTAGAAACCTCCTTCCAATAATCCTCTAGCTTTGGACAGGACCAAATCATATGACCGTGATTAGAGCCCCCCCCCCCACCCAACCCCGCAACGTTCACACACATCTTCTACTCCTTCAAAGAATCGGCTCATCCTCGCCCTCGTGAGGTGTGCTCTGTATATTACCTTCAGCTGTATCAGCCCAAACCTCGCGCATGAGGTGGAGGCGTTCACTCTCCGGAGCACCCCACACCAGAGCCCCTCCTCCATATCCTCTCCCAACTCTTCCTCCCACTTTGCTTTGATCCCTTCCAGTGGTGCCTTCGCGTCTTCCAAAATAGCTCTGTAAACCGCTGGCACTACCCCCTTCTCCAGTGCCCCTGTCGTCAGCACCTCCTCCAGCAATGTGGAGGCCGGCTCCACCGGGAAGCTCTGTATCTCCTTTCTGGCAAAATCTCGAGCCTGCATGTATCTCAACATTTCCCCCTGCTCCAGCCCGTACTTCACTTCCAGCTCCTTCAATCCTGCAAACCGACCCCTAAGAAACAAATCTTTTAGTGTCTTAATCCCCTTCTCCTCCCATTTCCAAAAATTTCCCTACCACCTCCCTGGCTCAAATTTGTGGTTCCCCCGAATCGGCATTTCCCTTGACCCTACCCCCCAACCCAACGTGTTGGCGAAACTGCCTCCAAATTCTCAATGAATCTATTATTACCGCACTCCCTGAGTATTTCTCCGGGGCTATCGGGAGCGGCGCTGTTGCTAGTGCTTTCAATCCTGACCCCCTGCATAAACTCTCCTTCATTCTGACCCACTGGGAATCAACCCCTCTAACCCAGCTCCGCACCTTCTCCACATTCACCGCCCAGTAGTAATACATCAGGTGCGGAAGACCCAAATCCCCTACCTGCCTTCCCCTCTGTAGCAACACCTTTCTAACTCTGGCCACCTTCCCTCCCCATATGAACAAAGTAATCCTTCCCTCAATCTCTCTGAAACAAGCCTTTGGCAGGAAGATCGGCAGGCATTGAAAAATAAACAGAAATCGCGGCAACACATTCATTTTAACCACCTGTACCCGTCCCGCCAGTGACAGAGGGAGACCATCCCACCTTGCCAGATCAGATTTGAACTCTCCCCACCAAACTAGAAATGTTGTACCTGCGGAGACCCCCCATTCCTGGGCAACCTGCACCCCCAGGTACCTAAAGTGAGTCCCTGCCCTACGGAATAGCAGCCCCCCCACCCCCGGCCGAGACACCAAAAAATACTCACTCTTGTCTAGATTTAGTTTGTACCCCGAGAAAGACCCAAACACTCGAAGCAGCTCCAATATTCCCCCGATCGACACACTCGGTTCTGACACGTATAACAGCAAGTCATCGGCATATAAGGACACCCTATGCTCTATCTCCCCCTCCCGCACTATTCCTTTCCATACTCCCGAACTTCCTAATGCGATGGCCAATGGCTCAATCGCAAGTGCAAACAGCAGGGGGGATATAGGACATCCCTGCCTAGTCCCACGGTGGAGAGAAAAGTATCTTGAGCTGATGTTGTTTGTGCAGATACTCGCCCTCGGCTCCTTATATAGTAGCTTTACCCAGTTCACAAATCTTGGTCCAATCCCAAACTGCTCCAGAACTGCCATCAAGTACCCCCATTCTACCTGGTCAAACGCCTTCTCAGCGTCCAATGCCACAACTACCTCTGTTTCCTTCCCCGCTGCCGGTGCCATAACGACATTCAATACCCTTCTAACGTTTGAAAAGAGCTGCCGCCCTCTCACGAACCCCGTCTGATCTTCACCTATCACCTTCAGGAGGAACTCCTCCAGCCAACCCGCCGCTACCTTTGCCAATACTTTTGCGTCAACATTCAGAAGTGATATGGGCCTATATGACCCACACTCCATTGGTTACTTATCTTTTTTTAGCAACAGGGAAATCGATGCCTGCCCCAAAGTTTGTGGCAATCCCCACTTCCCTACCGCCTCTTGAAACATCCCCACCATCAGGGGTGCCAGCTTATCCTTGAATTTTTTATAATATTCCACCGGAAACCCATCCGGCCCTGCCACCTTCCCCGACTACATCCTCCCAATCGCATCCTTTATCTCCTGCTCCACTATCGCTCCTTCTAATGTAGCCCTGTCCCCCTCCCCTAACCTCGGGTACTCCAACCCATCTAGAAATCCCTGCATCTCCCAGTCTCCCCCAGGTGGCTCTGCCTGTAAAACCTCTCATAAAATTCCTCAAAAATCTTGTTAATCAGATCCGGAGCCACCACCAACTTCCCTGCTCTATCCCTCACCTGAACAATTTCCCTTACCGCTGCCTCACTCCAGAGCTGACCAACTAACATATCTCCATGTTCGTAAACTGCACCCGTTGCTCGTCTCAGTTGGCGCACCGCCTTCCTGGTAGATATTCGGTCAAAGCTCGCCTGTAGTTCCTTCCTCTTTTCCAGCTTCGCTGGGTCCCCATCTTCTGCATAACTCCTATCTACCTCCAACATCTCATCTATTACCCTCTGCCGCTCCAACCTCTCCTCTTTGTCCACCCTGGCCTTAAACAAAATCACCTCACCACTCACCACCGCCTTTAGAGCCTCCCAGACAACTGCCTTCAACACCTCACCCTACATATTCCTCAATTACCTTTTCAATTTTGTCACAGAACCTTTGGTCCCCCAAAAGTCCCACAACTAATTTCCACAACGGCCTCTGCGCTACCCCCTTCTCCAGTACCATACCCACCCAATGCGGAGCATGATCTGACACTGTAATTTCCGAGTATTCCGACCCCTTAACCCCAGCCAGCAAAGCCTTCCCCACCACGAAAAAGTCGATCCGCGAGTATACCTTATGGACTGCTGAGAAAAACGAGTACACCCGTTCCCTCAGGTACAGAAACCTCCAAGGGTCCACCCCTCCCATTTCCACCATTAGCCCAGCCAAGACCTTTGCCCCCCCCCCCTGATGGGACCAGCGAGCGCGGCCGTAACCTGTCCAACCTTGGCTCCTGCACCAAGTTCTAGTGCCCCCCACTATCAGTTTGTGTGTGTCAAAGTCGGGGATGGCCCCAAACACCTTCCTCACGAATCCCACATCGTCCCAATTGGGACCGTATACACTTAACAGCGCCACTAGCCTCCCCTCCAGCGTCCCTGACACAATCACATACCTACCCCCCCAATCTGCCACCACCTTCTCCATCTGGAAGCGGACTCTTTTGCTGACCATTACCGCTACCCCTCGAGCCCTTCCGTCAAATCCAGAGTAAAACAGCTGACTAACCCAGCCCTTTTTAAGTCTCACCTGGTCCTTCACCTTCAAGTGAGTCTCCTGTAGCATTGCTACATCGGCTTTCAAACTTTTAAGATGCGCAAGCATCCTTGACCTCTTGACCCGACCTCCTAACCCCCTCACGTTCCATGTGGCTATCCTAACAGGGGGTCTCTCACCCCCCCACCCTTATTATCCACCATCAACACACCACCAGGCCCTGCCCCATGAGCCTGACCCGCCCCTATCCATTATTAACATCGAACCCCTTCTCCCCGTCCCAAAAAACCCCCTTACATTTCCTCTCGAAAAAAACATCTCCCAGCATCAATCCCTTCACCCCCCCCCCCCTCGCTCGCCTCGTAGGTCCATCGAAACCTGCTAACCAGGCTCCAATGTCCGCAGCCCTCCTCTCACCTCACCTCCGCTCACTAGCCGACTTTAGTTAGCTAGCGCGGGTGGCTCCCCCCGCCAAGGTATACCGTCCCCTCCCACCCAATCCCAGAGAAAGAAAAAACAAAAACAACAAACCAACCCATACAATTCACTAAAATAAGATATAACCGTCGCAACACAGAATGCCAATCAACCCAACCAATAACTTGAACTCTGTAACAATGTGAAGAGAAGTAAATTACAATACACGTCAGTAAAAAGAAAGTTATACCATTTATACATTTTCCAGCTCCCCAATCACAGTCCACAGTCTCTCTTCCAGCTCCGCTCCTCACGTCTGTCCAAAGCCTTCTGCCCTATCATTAGGGACATTTAAACAACTCTTGGACAGGCACATGGACAGCAGTAAATTGAAGGGGTGTAGGTTAGGTTGATCTTAGATTAGGATAAGTGGTCGGCACCACATTGTGGGCCGAAGGACCTGTACTGTGCTGTACTGTTCTATGTTCTATGATTCTGAGATGGCCAAGAAAGGCTGGCTTCTGAGTTGATGCTTGAAGCTTACAGACAGAAGTTTCAAAACCTCCAAATATAGCTCAAGCAAACATATGTGGAATTTGACAGGGTCGAGCAACTTGACTTCAACCACTGATGTCGGCATTTAAATCAGGGGACACCTACGAAAGCCTCGGAGGGGTAATATTGAAAGGTTTCAAAGCTCACTCTCTGGGCAGAAGCTTACAATATTTTTTACAAAGTGCCAGGCTCAGACTGAAAACTTGCATATAGTTCTCCAATTGCACAGGCCAGTTTTCTCTCCAGATCTTGAGCCTCCTTAAAGAAAACAAACGAGTGTGAGAGATTTATGCCACCACTCTGGCGGGTTGGGGACCGATGGAGCCCGAAATCATTGGGGCACCCACCATCATCACCACGGCAGAAGTATCGCCGACGTTCCCGCCTCACTGCCCGCTCCCCTGTGTCTGAACGCTTTCTCCTCATTGTCCACTTTGTCCCGCCAGCCCCCCTCCCCCAACACCGACCATACATGTATGGAAACCCCTCCCATGGAGAGCTCCCATGAGGGCCCAACGTTGTCACTGCCCCCTGGCAGAGGTTGGTAATGCACCTGAAAGTGTTAACTTGTTCCAGGGAGCAGCGTGCCAGGGCATTGCCAGAGCATGTTTCTCTCCTCCTGGGAGTCTATATGTATCTGTGCACCCCTAGACGGAACCCCTCGACTGTTTCTCATTTTAAAAAAGTTGTTGTGAACCTTGCTGAGGTGGCGTCACGTCAGCAAGGTATGAATATTTAGTGAGGGGGCGGGGGATTATGAGGCGGCGAGGTCTGCTGTTAATATTAAAATGTAGCCAAATCTACATAAATGAGGTTCCCACACGTTGTGGTCATGAACCTCGCTGGCAAGAGGTGGTGAAAATCGGGAAGCACGAGAGAATTGCGTTTCCCGATTTTCTCTGGATTTTCCGTACCAGCCTCCCCGAACAGGCGCCGGAATGTGGCGACTAGGGGCTTTTCACAGTAACTTCATTTGAAGCCTACTTGTGACAATAAGCGATTTTCATTTTCATTTCATTGCCGTTCTCTCTGACGGTGATCGCGGGCTGAAACTCACCCCCACTATCTCTGTAAGGACGCAGGTAAGAACTTAAAGGTTTCAAAAGCAGAGCTGGCCGATAATTATGAGCTTTTCCCCAAGCCCATACTGCGAGAGAAACCCTTTTCCCATTCGCCCCACAGGCGCAAGAAGGATAGAAGGTGGGAGGGTGAAAGGGAGGTGAGTAGCCAGGGGTGAGGAGGGAAAGCTGGGAAAGCCAGGGGGTCCCCGCCTCAGGCCAAAAAGGTAGATGCTGAAAATAGGAGTAATGCTGGGAAGCCTATTTGCTTCTATTGCAGCAAGGTAGGACACCTTCAATCTGATTACTGGCAGTCACATGAAAAGACAGTAGGATTGGTTGGGGTTCACCAGGTCAGTGCAGGAGAAGGAACCATCACTGGCAGTACAGCGAAAGCTCTGACCATGGTAGTAAATTCCAGTAAAAATACCCAGTGATTGGGGATGAATCGAATAAGGCCCCTGAGAGTTAGCAGGATTTCTTGTCCAAAGGAAATGTGACTCCCTACCCGTCGAGTGAGGCAGGTAAACCCATAGTCATACTGAGGGATGCAGAGCCAGCGAGCTATACATAGTTAAGTATATATTAAATTGGCAGCAGTACTTTACCTTTAAATTCACACTCTGTCATAATAACACAGGAGTCGGAAAAAGAGAGGAATAAGTTCACCCTGTTAACCTGGCCATGACAAGAACTGTCAATGACTATAACCAAATGACTATAACAACTTGTACTTATATAGCGCCTTGAACACAATAAAACATCCGAAGAGTTAAGAAACAACCAGCAGGGAAATGAGGGGATTTTATTTTTACACGGAGGGTGATTATAATTCATTTTGGCAGGAAGAACGCAGGCAGACATTTTAAAATAAAGGATATAATTCTAAAGGTTTTGCAGGAGCAGAGGGAACTGAATGTATACGTGCATAAACCATTGACAGGCGAGGTTGTGAGCACAGTTAGTAAAACAAACAGCTTCCTGTGGCGGCACGGTGACACAGTGGTTAGCACTGCTGCCTCACAGCGCCAGGGACCTGGGTTCAATTTTGACCTCGGGTTACTGCCTGTGTGGACTTTGCACTTTCCCCCCGTGCCTGCGTGGGTTTCCTCCGGTTTCCTCCCACAGTCCAAGGTTGTGCAGGTTAGGTGGATTGGCCATGTTAAGTTGCCTCTAAGTGTCCAAAGATTGGTTGGGGTTACAGGGATAGGGTGGGGGATTGGGCCGAGGTAGGGTGGTCTTTCAAAGGGTCGGTACAGACTCAATGGGCCAAGTGGCTTCTGTCATGATATCCACATTAACATATCATGGTGCAATCACACATACACACTGATGGACAGGTAGTTGGACCAACCAACACACACACAACATCGCAGCCAGTCAACAGTGAGAGCACTATAAAACAGGGAACACACACTCATTCTACCAGGAGATAGCTCAGAACACAGAGCTCACAGCGTGCCACTCAGACATACACCATGTGCTGAGTGCCTCACTAAGATAGTGCTAGGGCTGGGTCCACAGGTTAGCTGGTGAAGTACGGACCACAGCCAGAAGCTAATAGTTATTATTGTACAGAATAATAAAACAGAGTTGTACCATCTACAACTGTGTTGGTTCGTTTGTGTATCGGAACACCCAACACGACATGATACCAGGTCTGGAAACTCGCCAGCGACTGTGAGACCTACCTGCACCTCTTCAGAAACCCGCCATCCTGCGCCATGGAAACCATCAACCCGCCGCAGCCGCTCCGGATCGCTGGAAATCTTGGCGTCAACTGGAGGCTGTTTAAACAGCGCTTCCAACTCTTCCTAGAAGCCACAGACAGGGAGAATGCATCGGACACCAGGAAGATCGCCCTCCTCCTCTCCACGACGGGGCAACACGCCATCCACATCTACAACTCCCTGGCATTCGCGGAAGGCGAGGACAAGACGAAGGACAAGACGGTCCTTTTAAAATTTGAGGAACACTTCAGTGTGGAAGTTAATGAGAGCTTCGAGAGGTACCTCTTCCAGCAGCGCCTGCAGGGTAAGGATGAGACTTTTCAATCTTATTTGACACTCCTCCGTATCCTCGCGCAGTCCTGCGGTTATGAGCCCACCTCCGACTCCATGATTCGGGATCAGATAGTTTTTGGGGCCACCTCGGACACCCTACGCCAGCAGCTCCTTAAAATAAAGCGCCTCACCCCAGCCACCGCCATCGAGACCTGCGTCCTCCACGAAAACGCGACCAGCCGGTACTCCCAATTCCAGGCGGCTGAATCGGCATGGCAGGGGTCCTACGAGGCTGAGCGGGTCCAGTCGATCGAGTTCCTCCCGGCCCACGGCCCGGACGAGGGCGGCCATTTCACGCGCTTTCAGAGGCCTCCCGCGCTTGTACCCGCCAAAAGAGGGGACGTTGACGCAGAGGGACGGGATGCACAGGCGCGCTCTACGCAGGACCGCACCGCGTGTGCGCAGTGGCACAACGAATGCCATGATGTCACGATGTGCGGCAACTGTGGATCCGCACACTTAAAGAGGCAATGTCCGGCCAAAGCGCGACAATGCCTCCGCTGTGGCAGGATGGGCCATTACGCTGCCTGCTGTTGAGCAGCTCAACCTGCCAACTCTCTGCAATTCCGCCAGCCTCGCAGGGACGTGCGGGCCATTCAGCCCCCAGACACCGAGTCATACCCTGACGACGTGCAGACCGGTGATACCGACGACCGGTAACCCTTCCGCGTTGCGGTAATAAACAAGAACCGGATGTCCCCAAGTCGGACCCACCAGCCGATGCCAGTGCACAGCATTAATCCGGGCAATGAATGGTGTGCCACCTTAACGGTCAACCCAAATTCGTCGCCCACCTAATAGACTGGACGTATGAGCCTGTTTGCACATTGGACTCACTGCATTGTTGTGCAACAATGTTAATGTGTTTCTTTTTTGTCGTTCCAGGAGTTCTCTTTCGATATTTGATGATTGCACTTGTTTTGTTCGTGGTACAACCTCGTTGCTCTGTTGCACCTGACACCTTCCTATGTATATAGTTTAGCCTCATGTACATGTTGTAAATATTGCACACACGTACTCAGATGCACTCAGTACACACCAATATTTATTACAATGTAGGCACATATCCTTTTGACAAGGGGGGGATGTCATGATATCCACATTAACATATCATGGTGCAATCACACACACACACTGATGGACAGGTAGTTGGACCAAACAACACACACACAACATCGCAGCCAATCACCAGTGAGAGTACACGCACTATAAAACAGGGAACACCACAGTTCCCGCTCATTCTACCAGCAGATAGCTCAGAGCACAGAGCTCACAGCGTGCCACTCAGACATACACCATGTGCTGAGTGCCTCACTAAGATAGTGCTAGGGCTGGGTCCACAGGTTAGCTGGTGAAGTACGAACCACAGCCAGAAGTTAATGGTTATTATTGTACAGAATAATAAAACAGAGTTGTACCATCTGCAACCGTGTTGGTTCGTTTGTGCATCGGAACACCCAACACGGCAGCTTCCTTCTACACTATAAGGATTCTGTGATCAGTAAAGGTATAGCGTGCAAAAGCAAGGAAGTTCTGCTAAATCTGTGTAATAAATTAATTTGGCTCAACGGTAGTATTGTGTCCAGACCTGTGCGTCACACTCTAGGGAGGGTGTGACGACATTTGAAAGGGCGCTGAAAAGATTCACGAGAACAGTTCCAAGAATGTGGAAGTTCAGTCATGTAGACAGATGGGAGAAGCTGGAACTGTTTTCCTGACAGAAGAGAAGTTTGAGAGAAGTTTGAGATAGGTGTTCAAAATCATGAGGAGCCTGGAGCGAGTAGCTGGGGAGAAGCTATTTCCGTTGGTGGAGGTATCAAGAGCCAGAGGGAACAGATTTGAGTTAATTTGGAAAAGAAACAAATTGGCGACATGTGGAAAAACCTTTCTGAGCATCGAGTGCTAAGGATCGGGAATGCACTGTCTGAGAGGGTGGCGGAGGTGGGTTCGATCGAGGAATTCAGGACTGAACTGGATTATTATCTGAAACGGAAGAATAGGCAGGGCTATAGGGAGATGGTTGGGGACTGGCTCCATGCAAATTGATCCTTCAGAGGGCTAGCAGGGATATGACGGACTGAATGGTCTTCTGTGCAGTAACCATTCTATGTTTCTAGCCTGAGTGCACTGCCTGAAAAGGGGGTAAAAGCAGATTCAGTAATACAAACTGGGATACAGAATAATTTGATAAGGTGGATTCAAAATTGGTTGTAGGAGACAGAGGGTGATGCCAGACGGCTGCTTTAGTGACTGGAAGCCAGCGTTGGAGGGTCAGTCACAAGGGGACACAAGTTCAAGGGGCAGGACAGGAGGTTTAATGGGGATGTGAGGAAAAACATTTTTACCCAGAGGGTAGTGACGGTCTGGAATGCACTGTCTGGGAGGGTGGTAGAGGTGGGTTGCCTCACATCCTTTGAATAGCACCTGGATGAGCACTTGGTAGGTCATAACCTTTCAGGTTATGGGCCATGTGCTGGCAAATGGGATTAGGCAGGTAAGCCAGGTGTTTTTCACGTCTCGGTGTAGACGCGGTGGGCTGAATGGCCTCTTCAGCAGTGTGTGGGCTATGAGGACGGAGCAGGAAAGTGGGGCTAAATGGATAGCTGTTTCAAAGGGATCGCACAAAGCACAATGGGCCACAAAATAGCCTCTGCATTATGAACCTATGAGAACAGTATAAAGGTAAGGCCCGCAGACCACTCTGAGGACTTAATGATGTGATAACCCATGAAACTATCTTACAGCACTGTGAATGCGTCACCTTGACCCATTAAATGGGTTAACAGCTCTGTCAAAATAGCAAGGAGGGCCATTCCAGAGGATGACGTTGAGTCCTCACATGATATTATAGAAGTCACAGCACACAATGAAGTTACTCAGCCCATTGTGTCCATTTTCCAACTCGCTTTTCACCTGAAGCTGCCCGCTCCAATTTGCCTTCGCTTTCTATTTTCTCTCTCTCTCTCTCTCTCTCGAGGGGGGGAACGCTGTATGGCGTTCAGAATGATGATGCCTTGCCGTTGTCAAGGTGATCAAAAGGAATTATCAATAAGTTGTGCAGCAAAGCCCCTGCTGAGTACACGGATCCAATGGAGTGACTTTGAGCACTAAAATTATTAATAAATACCTTCCAGTGGTTTTGAAGTGCACGATGAGACGGCGAACGGTTACATTCACAATCCTTCCTTCCTTGCTCTTACAACAGGCACCAGCCCAACATTTGTCAAAAAGGAAGTTTCAGATTGCTGCACTGAAAGTTAGATTCTTGTCGGCTTTCTCGAGTGAGGGGGGGGGGGGGGGGGGGGGGGGGGGGGGTAGAGAGATCTTTTATCGCACGTTTCGTCTGACTGCATCTCGATATTTCTGCAGGTTGCGCCTGCCTGTGACGAGAGCAAACGGCAATCGTTTCATGTTTAGTCACCTTTTCTCCAGAGTCACCATTTTTGGTTTTCAGTGCCCCCGTTTGCTTTTCAATTTCCGTTCCACGGCTGAGCACTCGGGGTAATGGACTGCAGTGTCCTACTTGACAATTGCTTTCATTGCCACTCCGAGGGTCAGTGAATCAGCCAGCTTCCCCCTCCCACCCCCAGCTCAGGCTGCACTCACCACCTTGCTGGTGCTCTCAAAATGGTAACAGGTCAAGCCAGGCCTGTGTTCAGATTGAAAGAAAAGACCATGGCAGGGTGCAGAAACATTATGTGCATTTACTGAACCCTGGTGATTATCAGGGTGAACTGGAGGTCAATTTGTTTGAGTCCCATCGGAGTAGGTTTCTAAATAAATAGAAAAATGATTGAAAAAGCCTGAATGCTTGTAAAATCCCAACTGGCCAGCGCGCGAGATGTCTTCCCGTCTCAGAAGGGTGTAAAAGATCTTTTCGCACTATGTCTTTTTTTGTTTTCATACGATATGGGTATCTATGGCGTCACCCATCCCCAATCGTCCTGGCTTGATGGAGGGCAGTTAATTATTAACCACATTGCTGTGGGTTTAAGAGCCACGTGTAGGCCAGGCCAGGTAAGGATGGCAGATTTCCTTCCCTAAAGGACACTGGTGAGCCAGGTGCAATTTTACAGCGCTCGATGATGGTGGTCATGGTCACCATTACTGAAAGCAGCTTTATATTCCAGATTTATTCGCTGAATTGAAACTCTGGGCATTACCCTGGGCCTCTGGATTACCAGTCTAGTTATTTTAGACCACAACAGCACCTCCCCAATGTTGAAGAAGAGGAGGGGAGTTGTCCCTGGCGTCCCAACCAATATTACTACAAAAAACGGTGATCACATTGCTGTTTGTGATGAATTTGCTGTGAACAGATTGGCTGACGGGTTTCTACATTATACTGGTATCTCACAGGCCAGAGAGCACTTTGGGACACTTTGAGATTGTGACAGGCGCTATAGAAATGCATAGGCCTTCTTCCTTCTTTCCAGCCACAGAACTGAAACATGGCTAATGAAGGTCCCTTCGTAGGGCAGGCAGACATTGGCGATCAGTTTGATGAAACGGTACGTATTGTAATAAGCTGACATTTTTCAAGGCTGGCAGAACTTGCTGCCCCAGGCATCCAAGGGCACAGGTCTCATGTAACTGGCAAAATATCCTGGGGGGAGATGAGGAGAACTGTTTTGGTGCAGTGAGTTGATGCGATCTGGAATGCGCCACAGGTCTGAGAGTTAAATTCAAAGGGGAATTGAAGATATTGTCCGAAAGGTGAAACATTGCAGAGCTATGGAGACAGGTCATGAGAGTAGGACTAATTGGATCGCTCTTTCATGAACCCAGAACAGACACAATGGGCTGAATGGCCTCCTGCTATGCTGTGATTCTACGGTATGCAGTTTAGTTGCTTTGATCAAAACTAAATCTTGAATGGGAGAATGAACCAGGGTTAATTTCCAGAGGGATGGTGTTCAAAGGTTCCTGTCAATCCCGTGTCGAGCTTCAGTTAGGTCGCACTTAAAAACGCTGCAGACAATTCTGGTATGCGTATTATGTAAGAAGAAGAAATGGGAAGAAAAGTGCAAAAACTGTTCAGAATGATGTCGGAATCAAGAGGTTACAACTTTCAAGTAAACCTAAGCAGCCGGATGTTTCTTCTCGAGGAGAAGAGAAGACAAGGAGGTGACCTGATCGAGGATTGGGCGACACGGTAGCACTGTTGTTTCACAGCACAAGTTCGATTCTTGCTTGGGTCACTGTTTGTGCGGCGTCTGCATGTTCTCCCTGTGTCTGTGTGGGTTTCCTCCGGGTGCTCCCGTTTCCTTCCATAAGTCCTGAAAGCCGTGCTTGTTAGGTGAATTGGACATTCTGAATTCTCCCTCTGTGTACCTGAACAGGTGCTGGAGTGTGGCGACGAGGGGATTTTCACAGTAACATCATTGTAGTGTCAATGTAAGCCTACTTGTGACAATAATAAAGATTATTATTAATTATGGAAGGGTTCGATAGGGTTGAAGGGGAGACGTTGGGCGGGATTCTCCCCTACCCGGCGGGGCGGTCCATACCGGCGGCGAGGAGTGGCGTGAACCATTCTGGCATAGGGCTGCCCGGAAGGTGCGGAATCCTCTGCAAACTCAGGGGCTAGACCGGCAGCGGCAGGGTTGGCACCGCGCCAGCCAGCACCGAAGGGCTTGGCGCTGTGCCAACCGGCGGCGAAGGGCCTCTGCCGGCCGGCGTGAGTTGCCACATGTGTGGGAGCGCCAGCATGTCCTGGCATCATCCCAGCGCATGTGCAGGGGGGTTCTTCTCCGCGCTGGCCATGGAGGACCGTTACACCAGCCGGCGCGGAGGGAAAAGGTGCCCCCATGGCACAGGGCCACCAGCGGATCGGTGGGCCCCGATCGCGGGCCAGGCCACCGTGGGGGCCCCCCCCCCCCCCCCCAGGGCCAGATCCCCCTCGCCCCCCTGAGGACTCCGCACGGCACCCGCGGAGCCAGCTACCGCCGGTACGGACCTGGTGTATTTTACGGCAGCGGGACTCACCGAAAATGGGCGGCCACTCGGCCATTCGCAGGCCGGAGAATCGCCGGGGGGCGGAGGGGGGGGGGGGGGGGGGGACTGCCAACGGCCCCCGACCGGCGCAGCACGATTCGCGCCCCTGCCGAGAAACCGACACTGGAGAATCCAGCAGCTGGCGTCGCGGCGGGATTCACGCCGCCCCCTGGCGATTCTCCGGCTCAGCAGGGGGTCGGAGAATCACGCCCAATGTTTCCACATCTGGCAGAATCCAAAACAAAGAGCCTCAAATGAGGCTTTGTTTGCTTATCATTTTAATTTTTCACCCCACTCCCACTCTGGTCTCTCAACTCTTGTCCTTACCTGACATTTTTCAATGCTGACAGAACTTGCTCCCACAGGCACTCAAGGGCACAGATTTCAAGTAATTGGCAAAATATCCTGGGGGGAGATGAGGAGAACTGCTTTGCTGCAGTGAGTTGATGCAATCTGGAATGTACCACAGGTCTGATCGTAACTTTCAAAGGGGAATTGAAGATATTGTCCGAAAGGCGAAACATTGCAGAGCTATGGAGACAGGTCATGAGAGCTCTTTCATGTAGCCAGAACAGGCACAATGGGCTGAATGGCCTCCTGCTATGCTATGATTCTACGATCATTGCAGAGCTATGGAGACTGGTTTGAATGAAGCTAAAAGAAAGCTCGGGGAGCAGTATCTCCTCTTCCCTTCAGACACTTTAGTCCTCTGGTTTCAACGAGTTGTACAGTTTTAGATTAAAACCACTATTCATATTTTCACTATTTTCTCAGGCAACAGATGCTGGCACTTGTACCTCCTCAAGACTCATCTTTTATTTCTTGTGATGGATCTTGCACTTAAGTTTGTATTTTCATTTCTTCCACTTTCCTGACTACTTTCCTTTTTTTCCCTCAAACTTCTCCCTTGGTAATTCAGGTTTTCATATTTGCTCTTACTCGTTCCTTTTCTACTCTTTCCGTAAGACATAGGAGTGGAAGTAAGGCCATTCGGCCCATCGAGTCCACTCCACTTTCGCGCCCTTTTTTTTCATTTCTTTTTGTTCTTTCCAATCTCACGCTCTCTTTCTTGAATTCAATTTTTGTTAATTCCACCGAATACAAAGCCCCTTTCATCCCCATGGTTCAAGTGTTGAGCCAATTCTTCAACAATCTCTGCCTTGACCCCTTCAAAATGTCTTGTGGTATCTCACACCTCGCATTGTGAGGACCTGTTACAGTTGAAAAACCGGGGAGCTGTAGACAATGGTCCATAGCGTCCTGGTTCCATCATGTCGAATTTAGGAGGTACCCCAATGATGCACTTCAGAATCCTTCTGGAAAGTTCCCAAGTCAAGGTATACCCGCAATTGCCCAGAAGCGCTAACTGCCTTTGGCCAATTGCGGTGGGCTGGGAACCATCCAACAGAAGCGATTTCAATTGCTAACTTTGGATGGATCTGCCACTTTTACCCTGAGGTTTAAACTGAAAGAGATGGAGGAAATAAATCACTTCTAACACCAGTCAGACCCCCTGCCCATTCCCAGTCTGACCACCCCCTCAGCTGGACTAACCTCCCCACCCCATAACCCCCCAACCTCTGGTCCAACCCCCCTCCTCCTGACTGAGACTCCCTCTGGTCCAAACCCTCTCACGGACTGACCCCCCAGCTCCTACCTGACCCCCCCACCCTCTGCCTCCAGTCGGACCCCCTTCCCACCCAGTCCAACTCCGCCACCCCCGCTCCACTCTGGGTTCAATCTTCCAAAGGCCTTCACCAATCATTCCACTCAGTCTGAATTTCCAGATAGGATTATCACAAGCAATGCACAATTCATTAGAAACTCTCTCCCTCCATTCACCGCGGACTGGAAAGTACAGATTCCAAGAGGCTCTTTTGTCCATCCCATGTCAAACAGCCTAGGCAACTCTGGTAAACCTGCCTTCCACATAGAGATTGTTTCTTCTGCTACAAAGAGATTCTGTTTTGCTCTATTTCATTTGAACAGGTACTGAACCATTAAAAGCACCCCCTTGGTCTTTTACACAATAGTTTTTTTCCCTGCTACTTCACAGTAACAGACTCTGTAACTGTGCGTCTAAAACCTGCAGCTCAACACCTCAATAGTTTCTATTTACTTTTGCTTTAGCTGTTTGCCATGAACAACGCAAACTGGATCACACGTCCATTTACAAGAACTGAGATTTTTGCTGAGAATCATTAGAACCTAATTTCACTTTGGATTTAGAGGAAGCTTCACAAAAAGAAACAGTCTTTTTCCCAATGTGCAATGTTCATCATATCCTTTACCTCACCCATTACTACCTCTTTTATTTTTACATCAGATCCCTTTGCCATTTTCTCACCTTATCACAGAGCTTCTCCGTTGTTTGATCATCCCTCCATGCTTTCTGTGCCTTTGTACTTGCTTAGAACTTGTGAACTAACATATTTCAGTTTGCACGAAAGGGCTCCAACCTAAAATGTTAACTTTGCATCTCTCTGACCTGCTGACCGTTTCCAACATTGTCTGTTTATATCTAAGACATTCATAGTGTTTTGCTTCTGTTTTTTGCTGTAAATATGTGAAAGCCACTAATAAACCCCATGAAAAACTCAGGAGAAATTTCTTTGTTATGCTACAATCGAAATTTGATCCGTAAATGGGATCAAAGATGTAGTGGGGCAATTCAGGGGTTAACAAACTGAGGGTAAAACTGCTAGCACTGAGTCAGATATACGTCCACACCTAGCCTGGGTCAGAATGTCCCACTCAGATTTAATGTGAATAAACAGGATATCCTTGTTCAGCTGGGGTGATTCACTCAAGATACGTTGTCCTCTGGGATACTCTGATCTGACCAGCCATTAGCCCATGACAGAGTCTGATGGCCTCTTTTGTCGGTAATTTCGAGGTTAATTGCATATTCATAACATGGCCCTGTTCTTTTGTGTAAACAGGATTGGGCAATCAAAAGCCCAGAGAGCGATGTTGAGGTCACGTCTGGACACCCCAGGACAGAAACATTGTTTAGGGACTGGGCAGAGCTCAGAGAGAGAAAATAATCCGGTTGGAATAGATGGGAGGAGAAGGATTTGAAAAGCCACCGGAAGAGGTCATGAAAAGCTGTCACAGAAGCCGGCTTTGGAAAAGGGGTCTGAAGGAGATGTACTAACAACAGGAATATATTCTGTACACGCAAGTATCATTGTTGCCTGCCTATCTAAGTGGAGTTGAGAGCTGTATGATCATTTTGCGTGCCGTTTAATGGGAAATTGTATATTAGGGTTAAGAGATACATGGACAAAGAACAAAGAAGAACAAACAACACTCTTCTTATTATTCTTGGACAGTCCCTTAGCATCAAGGATGATTTGCTTCCACTCTGCGGAGGTGGGTTCTTCAGTGGTTGAATAGTCCGATTCTGGATCCGCAGACTCTGCCACAGGTTTGGCAGGTGGTATTTGATGAGGTAGGTGGGTGGGATTCTCTGGATTCTGTGGCCTCCGTGTGTTCCACTCTACGACGCTCGAGGTGATTGTAGCCTTTGCGGATGCTTTTTCTCCAGTTTGTGCATTCCAAGGCATGCGATTCCCACGTGTCAGTTGGGACGTTGCATTTATTTAGGGAGGCCTATAGAGTGTCCCTGTAGCGTTTCCTCTGCCCTCCTAGTGATCGCTTGCCATTGCAGAGCTCAGACTAGAGCACTTGTTTTGGGAATCTTGTGTCGGGCACGCGGGCAATACGGCCCGCCCACCGCAGCTGGTCAAGTGTGACCAGCACCTCGATACTGGGGTAGTGGCCTGCGAGAAGATGCTTACGTTGGCATGCCTATCCTGCCAGTCGATTTGTAGGATTTTGCAGAGGCAGCATTGGTGCTATCTCTCCAAGGGTTTGAGGCGTCTGCTGTACACTGTCCAAGTATCTGATGCATACAGAAGGGCGGGGACCATGGCTGCTCTCTAGACCATGAGCTTGGTGCTGGGTTTGAGATCTCAGTCTTTGAATACTTTGTTCCTCAGGCGACCAAAGTCTGCACTGGCACAACAAAGAGTACACCACAGAAACAGGCCTTTGGCCCTCCCAGCCTCCGTCAATGCTGATCCAATGTTGGGGTGGATTGAGCTTGGGGGTCGGGGGGGGTGGGGGTTGGGTCTTGAGGGTGATGAATATCTGGGTGTTGAGGGAGGGGGGGTTCTGGGGTGTTGGGTGGATCCCATGGGGATGTAGTTGGGTCTGTCCACTGGAGGGTTGAGGTTATGGGAAGAAGAGGTTTTAATTCATTTACCTTTATCTGGGTATTGATGTAACGCAGTCGGAACCATCTGGAATTTGTGATTTAAATCATATTTTTGTATGGTCCCAACATAGGACAAGTACCCAGGTAAAGTTTGCACCTCTGGGCAATTGCCCTGCAAATCCTTACCTGTGAGGTTCCGTGGGGTGTTCTCCAGCGCATCGTTGGGGTATACCCAATCCGTCACTGGAGAGCTCGAACATTACAGCCCATTCAGTGTTGATACAGGTAGTTCCGTTTCTCGTCAATGGTAATCCCCAGGAATTTGATAGTAGTGTGGCATAGTGGCACATTGGTTAGGACTGCTGCCTCCCAACTCCAGAATCCTGGGTTCAATTTTGGCCTTGGGTGACTGTGTGGAGCTTGCACTTTCTCCCCATGTCGGCATGAGTTTCCTCTGGGTGTTCCGGTTCCCTCCCACAGTCCAAAGATATGCAGGTTATGTAGATTGACTATGCTAAATTGCCCCTTAGTGTCCAAAAGGTTAGCTGGCATCACATGGATGGGGTGGAGGCATGTGCTTAAGTGGGGTGCACTTTCCCAGGGCTAGTGCAGACTCGATGGGCCGAATGGCCTCCTTCTGCACTGTAAATTCTATGATCTATGATCTAATCGTAATGCTTATCTAAACTAAAACCTTCTGCACTCCCGGGGTCCGTATCCCTCTAATCCCATCCTATTCATGTATTCGACAAGATGACTCTTAAACGCCGCTATCGTATCTGCTCTCACCACCTTCCCTGGCAGTGTGTTCCAGGCACTCACCACCCTCTGTAAAAAACATGCCTCGCAGATCTCCTCTAAACTTTGCCCCCTGCACTTTAAACCTCTGTCCCCTGGTAAGAGATTTTTCCAGTTTGAGAAAAAACATATGATATCCACTCTGTCCATGCCACTCATAATTTTGTAAACCTCTATCAGGTCGCCCCTTCAACCTCCATCATTCCTGTGAAGACAATCCGAGTTGATTCAATCTCTCCTCATAGCTAATCCCCTCCATACCAGGCAACATCCTGGTAAACCTCTTCTGTACCCACTCCAAAGCATCCACATCCTTCTGGTAGTGTGGCAACCAGAATTGTATGCAATATTCAAAATATGGCCGAACCAAAGTTCAGTACAGCTGCAGCATGACGTGTCAATTTTTATATCTACTGCGCCGATCGATAAAGGCAAGCATACTGCATGCCTTCTTGACTACCTTCTCTACCTGCGTTGCCACTTTCAGTGGTCTCTCTTTAAAAGTATCTGCAAACATTAGGGCAGCACGGTAACACAAGTGGATAGCACTGTGGCTTCACAGAGCCAGGGTCCCAGGTTCGATTCCCGGCTTGGGTCATTGTCTGTGCGGAGTCTGCACATTCTCCCCGTGTCTGCGTGGATTTCCTCCGGGTGCTCCGGTTTCCTCCCACAATCCAAAGACGTGCAGGTTAGGTGGATTGGCCATGATAAATTGCCCTTAGTGACCAAAAAGGTTAGGAGGGGTTATTGGGTTCCGGGGATAGGGTGGAAGTGAGGGCTGAAGTGAGTCGGTGCAGACTTGATGGGCCGAATGGCCTCCTTCTGCACTGTGTGTTCTATGTTCTATAAACGAGGAACCTATTTTGTTAACTTTATTTATAAGGGGCATTTGAACTGTTGCTTAATTGGAATTAGTGGCAAGTGTTGATATTAAGTTCAACTTTTTCCTTTTATTTAAGAATTGCTCAACTGTTAATTGTAAAGCTATTTCTTTGATGTTAATGTGATTAGTTATGTGATTAAATTAAACTTTGTTTTGACATAAAAGATACCTGTTGGTCAGAGTCATCGCCCTTGTGCTGAAGTATCTTTCCTTGTAAAGTTTTACAAATAGAAAAATTGTTTGGGGTTCTGATCTGGTATCCTATCAAAAACTGGGGCCTAACGCTGGAGAGGCTTGAAGTCTGCTGCAAGCTCTAACATTTGGGTGACCCACTGACACTCAGACTTTCTGAAAAACTGCAGCATCAATGCGTGTTTAAGCAAGAAAGTAGCCAAACTACAACAAACAGGAGGACCAGTGGAGTAGGCAAACAAAAACTTCACCTTCATAGCTTTTTGTTTTAAATTCTATTTACATGGATTGCGTGAAAGAATATTGTGCTTTTTACAATTAGTATTCAGTACGCTCTCTGAGTGCTGAACACGAGTGGTGCTATGTCGAAGAAGAGCATGAGAGTTTTCCCAGCTGCCTTGCTCAACAAGTAATCTGCTCATTTACGTTATAGCTGCACTTGGGGTCTTGCTCTGCATATACTGGCTGCCGACATTGCACCAGTGGTTTCCAAAAGCACATCAGTGGCTGTGAAAGCTTTTGAGATATCCCAAGATAGTGAAAGTCGTTGTGTACTGCAAACTGTTCCTTTATGTTATGCCAAGTCGTTGGTCTTCTTCAACTGTGATAAAACGAGAGAGTTGCTTGGTTTTCTCAGTACGTCTTTGGAAAGAAATCTACCCATCTTTCCAAAGTAAAAATTTATGGGCCTGGATTCTCCATTATTGGGACTATGTCCCCATGCCGGCGTCAAAACGGTAGAGTTTTACACCAGAAAATCCTAGATCAAAGGGACACGAATTCCTAGCCATGGAGGGGGCTAGCAGGGACCCAGAGTAAATCTCGCAGCTTTTGCTGCAGATACGTGCCCCCGCACTTCCGG
Organism: Scyliorhinus torazame; assembly: GCF_047496885.1. Lineage (NCBI taxonomy): Eukaryota > Metazoa > Chordata > Chondrichthyes > Carcharhiniformes > Scyliorhinidae > Scyliorhinus > Scyliorhinus torazame. The sequence goes on along the minus strand of NC_092708.1, from coordinate 30,768,417 downwards.
GTTGGAGGCCACGCATGCTCACGGCGGCGGCCTCCAGCGGCCGCGCCGTGCTCCATGGTGGACTCGGACCGTGGAGCTAGACCGACAAAAGAGACCTCCCAATCGGCCGCGCGCCCGACCCTCAACCCCCGCACAAGCATTCCTCGGTCGCCTATAAGGCCGTCCCTAGCCTCCAATTGGCATGGCCCGACCAGGGGGGCCGCGGACTGAGTCCCGACTGGCAAGAACACATTTGTTCCACGCCGTCGGGACTTCAGATGGTTGGGGGGTGGAGAATGGCTGAGCGGGCCTCTAGCAAAGGTCCCAGGCTTCCCGGGTTCGCCGCTTTTCGGGGCCCGCAGAATCGGTGAACCGCCGCCGGTTCCAATTTCTTGAAGGACCATGGATTCCCCGCCTCCATGCCGGCTGCGTTTTCGGCCCGAGGGTGCGGAGAATCCAGCCCATGATCTGGGATGCTATTATTAGTGTCATAGAAACCGATTTTGACGATGTATCATATTTTACTCTGTTTACTTGGTCATATTGACATATCAAACAGGGCTGCTTACCAGGCGTAGTGAAGTAAACAATGACGCATTGACATTTTATTGCGAAAATTGAAGGTTAAAAGACCCTACAATTCAAGTTAAAGAAATATTTTACTTAATACAGCTATATTTAACACATGAGGAAGGAGCAGCGCTCCGAAAGCTAGTGACATCGAAACAAACCTTTTGGACTTTAACCTGGTGTTGTAAAGCCTCTTACTCTATTTAACACAGTTAAACAACAAGGTACTTCATCATTTTATCTTTGTTACGCACAATATGTCCTGTATGCAGTGGGTTGCGAAAACACTATTGTACTAAACTCGCCAGCTTCCCGATAGGTCAATTCTGATAACACTGCCCCAAATTACAAGGCTCTTGGAAAATAAAATAATTCTTGGAATGTGAATATCGCTGACAAGATTACACCATTTATTGCCCATCTCTAATTACCCTTGAGTATGGAGTGGTGAGTCACCTTCTTGAACTGCTGCAGTCCACCTGGTGCAGTTGCATCAGAAAGGGGGTTCCAGGGTTTTGAACCAGCAAAGGAACAGCGATATAATTCCAAGTGAAGAAGTTGAAGGTCGGGGCGTTCCCCTGCACCTGGTGTCTCTGTTCTGCTCAGTTGTACAGGGCATGGGTTTGGAAGGTACTGTAGAGGGAGGCTTGGCAAATTTCGACTGCATATGAAATTGTGCGTCGGTAGTGGAGAGAGTTAATGCTTAAGTTGCTGTATGGAATGCTGATCATACGGGTTGCTTTGTCCTGGATGGTGCTGAGCTTTTTGAGTTTTGTTGAGCTGCAATCATCCAGGCAATTGGAGAGTATTCCATCACACTCCTGACTTGTGCTTTTGTTACTCATTGAGGAATCCCAATCTCTTTTTTAAAAATAAATTTAGGGTACCCAATTATTTTTTTTCCAAATAAGAGGCAATTTAGCGTGGCCAATCCAGCTAACCTGCACATCTTTGGGTGGTAGAGGTGAAACCCACGCAGACACGGGGAGAATGTGCAAACTCCACACAGTGACCCGGTGCCGGGACCGAACCTGGGACCTCAGCGCTGCAGGCAGAATGGCTAACCACTGCGCCACCGTGACGCCCTGAGGAATCCCAATCTCTGTCCTACTCTTTCAATTAGTTTTTCTATAGTTGGTCCAGTTAAATTTCTTTGCAATGGTAACGCAGGATGCTGATCGAGTGGGATTCAGTGCTTGAATGTCCAGGGTAGATGATTAGATTCTCTTTTGTTGGAGCTGGTCATTGATTATTATTTTTGTGAGGAGAATGTTACTTGTTTTTTATAAGTCCAAGATTGGACTTATACTCTTTCAATTAGTTGTCCAGATAGAGTCATAGAGTTATAGAGATTTACAGCATGGAAACAGGCCCTTCAGCCTAATTGTCCATGCTGCCCAATTTTTACCACTAAGCTAGTCCCAATTGCCCGCATTTGGCCCATATCCCTCTATATCCATCTTATTCGTCTAACTTTCTGAATGCTTTTTAAAAGACAAAATTACCCGTCTCTACTACTGTCTCTGGCAGTTCCTTCCAGACACTCACCACCCTCTGTGTGAAAACATTGCCCCTCTGGGCCCTTTTGTATCTCTCCCCTCTCACCTTAAATCTGTGCCTTTTAGTTTTCGGCTCCCCTACCTTTGGGAAAAGATGTTGACTATCTACGTGATCTATGTCCCTCATTATTTTACAGACCTCTATAAGATCACCCCTCAGCCTCCTACACTCCAGGGAAAAAGCCCCAGTCTATTCAGCCTCTCCTTATAACTCAACCCATCAAATCCTGGTAGCATCCTAGTAAATCTCTTCTGCATTCTTTCTAGTTTAATAATATCCTTTCTATAATAGGGTGACCAGAACAGTACACAGTTTTCCAAGTGTGGCCTTACTAATGTCTTGTACAACTTCAACAAAATGTCCCAACTCCTGTATTCAATGTTATGGCCAATGAAATCAAGCATGCCGAATGCCTTCTTCACCACCCTGTCCACCTGTGACTCCACTTTCAAGGAGCTATGAACCTGTACTCCCAAGATCTTTGTTCTGTAACTCTACCCAACACCTGACCATTAACTGAATAATGGTCCTGATTTGATCTACCAAAATGCATCACCTCACATTTATCTAAATTAAACTCCATCTGCCATTCATCGGGCTACTGGCCCAATTGGGCAAGATCCCATTGCAATCCGAGATAACCTTCTTCACTGTCCACTATGCCACCAATCTTGGTGTCATCTGAAAACTTACTAACCATGCCTCCTAAATTCTCATCTAAATCATTAATATAAATAACAAATAACAATGGACCCAGCACCGTTACCTGAGGCACACCACTGGTCACAGGCCTCCAATTTTGAAATACAACCCTCTACAACCACCCTTTGTCTTCTGTCGTCTAGCCAATTTTGCATCCAATTGGCTACCTCACCCTGGATCCCGTGAGATTTAATCTAACATGCAGTACCTTGTCAAAGGTCTTGCTAAAGTCCATGTAGACATTGACTGCACTACCCCCTTTTACTTTCTTGGTTACTCCTTCAAAAAATTCAATCAAATTCGTGAGACATGACTTTCCCCTTACAAAGCCATGCTGACTGTCCCTAATCGGTCCTTGCCTCTCTAAATGCCTGTAGATCCTGGGCGTGATTTTCCCATTCGGCGGCAGAGTGTCCATGCCGTCGGAAACGGCGTCGCGTTTCACGACGGCGTAATCGGACTGCTGGGAGTACTGATTCTGGCCCCTACAGGGGGCCAGCATGGCGCTGGAGCGGTTCACGCTGCTCCAGCCTCCCATCCCGGCGCGGACTGTGCGCCGCAGGATCCGCGCATGCGCAGTGGCACCGGCGTCAACAAGGACATGCGCAGTGGCGCCGGCGCCGACCTGCGCATGCGTGGTGGCCTCCCTCAATGTGCCGCCCCCGCCGCAACATGGCGCGAGAGTTCAGGGGCCGTCGCGTAAGAAAATAGGGCTGGGGAGCGAGAGGCCGGCCCGCTGATCAGTGGGCCCCGATCGCGGGCCAGGCCCTATCGGAGGCCTCCCCGAGGGTCGGAGGCCTCTCCTCCTCCCCCACAGGTCGCCCCCCCGACCCTGTGCGCAGAGTTCCCGCCGGCTGGGACCAGGTGTGGACGGCGCCGGTGACTCTGCCTTTTTAGAGCGGCTGCTCGGCCCATCCTGGCTGGAGAATCGGCAGCTCGGCCGGGTAGAACGGCCTATGGCCGGCGCCGCGGCAAACGCGCCGGCGCCAATGGCGCCGATTCTCGACTGCACGGAGAATCGCGTGCCGGCGGCATGGCGCAGTTCCGGGGATTCTCCGGCCCGGCGCGGGGCTGGGAGAATGCCGCCCCCTGTCTCTCAGAATGCCTTCCAACAACTTACCCACCACAGACATTAGGCTCACAGGTCTGTAGTTCCCAGGCTTTTCACTACAGCCCTTCTTAAACAAAGGCATGACATTTTCTACCCTTGAATCTTCAGGCAGCTCACCTGTGGGTCAACGATTTAAATATCTCTGCTAGGGGACCCACAGTTTCCTCCCTCCCACAGCGTCCTGGGATACATTTCATCAGGTCCCGGGGATTTATCAACCGTTATTCGCCTTAAGGCTTCCAGCACCTCCTTCTCTGTAATATGTACACTCCTCAGGACATCACTATTTATTTCCCCAAGTTCCCTAACATCCATGCTTTTCTCAGATCTTGCTGCATTTGGACATAAAATGTTGCAGTATCCGAGAAGTTGCAAATAGTGCAAGGTTGGACATTGTGCACTAATGAGCGGACGTACCCAATCCTGAGTTCATGAGGAAAGGTCATTGACGAAGCAGTTCAAAATGGTTGTGTCTGGGACATTGCCTAGAGGAAATCCTGCAGTGATATCCTGCAGCTGCAATTATTGGCCTCTGCCAACCACAACCATCTTCCTTTGTGCTCGGTATGACTCCAACCAATGGACAGTTTGCTCTCTGATTCCCATTGACTTCAATTTTGCTATGGCTCCTTGATGCAACACTCTGTTAAATGCCAAGGGGCAATCATTCTCACCTCACCTCAGCTCTTTTGACCATGTTTGGACCAAGACTGAAATGAGGCCTGCAGCCTGGTGGCACTGGGAGAAGCCAAACTGAGCGTCAGTGAACTGGCTTTTATTGAGTATGTGCTGCTTGGTAGCACTGCCCAGAGAAATGTTGCACACTTTGCGTGTAGATTGATGAGGTGCTAATTTCCAATATCAGGTTTGTCCTGCTTTTTCTGCACAGAGCGATGTCGGAGATGGAGCTGCACTAGAACAGGTTGGCTAGCGGTGTGGCTAATTCTGGAGTACTGCAGTCAGAGCCCATAGTCTTTACATTATGCAGTGCCTTCTGCCATTTATTGATAGCATGTGGAGTAAATCGAATTGGTTGAAAACTGTCGTCTCTGATGCTGAGATAGATCATCCACTCGGCACTCTGGCTGAAGATTTAGACTTCTGTTTTCTCTGATGCACGGTGGCACAGTGGTTCGCACTGCTACCTCACAGTGCCAGGGACCCAGGTTCAATTCTGACCTTGTGTCAGTGAGAGTGCCCTTTAAGAAATCAGTGTTTAAGAAATGTACCTTTAAGAAATGGTGCTGCTCATGTTACTGGAGTGATGTAAGAGTGTGGGTGGAGCTGAGCTCTACTTCTGCTTTTTAGTTTTAGTTTGAGAAGAGCTTGGGTGTGTGTGTTTTTTCAGTGAGCTGCACTGCTGTTGATCTCTGCCATCCAAAGAGTATCTATGGATCATTTGGAGAACTGAGAATTGTAAAAGATCTCAATATTGAATGCAAACCTAATATGCTCCTGTTTAAAGGTTTGTTAAGTCTTTTGGATGTAAAAGGACAGCATACAGGTTACTTAGTGTTGTATTCTTTGGGGGATGTATTTGATTTACTGGTTGCTAAGATATTCACTGTTTGTTTTAAAAAGGTTGACTTGAGTTCATCGAATAAACATTGTTTTGTTTTAAAAACCACTGGTCCATTTTCTGCTATACCGTACCTGTAGAGTGAGCCATGTGCTCCCCATACCACAATCTAGTAAAAGTTGTGGGTCAGCTGAACTTCATGATACACTTTGGGATTCTCTAAACCCTGGCCCATAACACTTGGGTGAATGTCTATGTGAAGTTATCTCCCATTCTTCCCGTGTTTGTTCGAGTTTCCTCCGGGTGCTCAGGTTTCCTCCTCTTTCCACAAGGATGTGCAGGTCAGGTGGATTGGCCGTGCTAAATTTCCCCTTGGTGTCCAAAAATGCCCAGTTTGGGTGGGATTACGTGGGCAGGGCGGGGGAATGGGCCCAGGTAGGATGCTCGTTTAGGGGGGGGCAGCACAGACTCAATGGACCAAATGGCCTCCTTCTGTACTGTAGAGATTCAACGGTCGGGGTTCAATGGGCTTCATTGAGGATGAGGATATTTGTGGAGCCTTCTACTCTATCAATGTTATGGAGATAGGTAGGGGAGTGAGACTAGGTTGAATGCTCTTTCAGAGAGCTAGTGTAGGTTTTATAGACCAAATGCCCTCATGTATTATGTACTGTAAAGATTCTGTGATCTCCCTTGCACTTACTTGCATGGCAGAGAGATTGCCTCACCTTGATAAGGCAAACTGAATCGTGTAGCCCACTGGATCAAAGGAAATGGAATCTTAGCCTCAAAATAATGACTTAATCTATCATCTCAGCCAGTACAACTTTAAGGTAACCAGAAGTAAGATGCACAGTTGAATTCTGAGCTCCAGAGGCACTGGGGTTAATGTTCACACTTTGTGAGCTGCTTCTTGAATAGTATCAGTGATCTCAGCAAGGGCCAAGAATGAAATTAGAGGCCATCTGCTTAATCAGTGCGGAATGTCTTTGACCACATAGCAGTGGGAAAAGATCTATGGTGATCATAAAGTCATAGAATTTACAGTGCCGAAGGAGGCCATTCAGCCTATCAAGTCTGCACTGGTCCTTGGAAAGAGCACTCTACTTAAGGCCGCACCTCCACCCTATCCCTGTAACCCAGTAAACCCACCTAACCTTTTTGGACACTAAGGGCAATTTAGCATGATCAATCCACCTAACCTGCACATCTTTGAACTGTGGGAGGAAACCGGTGCACTCGGAGAAAACCCACACAGTGACCCAAACCTGGAACCCTGGAGCTGTGAAGTGACAGTACTAACCACTGTACTACCGTGCCACACCCAAAGGCCATGCCATTGATTTCCCAATGACGTCCACATAATTTTCCTTGGGCCTTTGTCAAGTTAATTTGTGGAGGAATTAATTGATATAGCAACATACGAGCAGGAGTAGGCCATCGGGCCCCTCAACCCTGCTCACGATCGTAACTGAGCCTTCTGCTTCAAAGCCACCTTCCCGCATTATCCCTTAATGTCCTTGAGTACCTAGAAATCTCTCGACCTCAGCTTTGAACACACTCAGTGACTGTGGCTGTACAGGCCTCTGAGATAGAGAATACCAATGAGTTACCATCCTCTGACTGAAGAAATTCCTCCTCATTTCAGTCCTAAATGGCCTGCCTTTTGTTATTCTGAGCAATAGCATTACCTGCTTTTAGGTAAAAATGTTTCACGGGCATCCCCCATGGAAAGCCTGTAGTAACTGCGCTGCGCGTGACAGCCACTGTCAACACATTGCTCGCACCGTGCTTTGTTCTGCAACTTCATAGGCGGCACAGTAGGCAGCGCTGTATTATTGAAAGCTGCAACAACAAAAAACATATTGAGCGCAAATTATTCCAGATAACAGTGGAAGGCGATAACTGGCATTTCATTACCATTCAGAGATCACTTGGTCTGATCTACTCGGAGTCTTCAAATGTCAGCAGCAGCTCTCTGTTGAATTACAACCTTGGCAATTCCTTTGCAGCAGCCTGCAATTTATATAACTTGTGTTTGCTCAAAGCGTTCTCAGTAATAAACAACCCGAGCGTTTTGATCAATTGCTCTGGCCTCTGGCTTTGCCATTTAACCAGCGAGTATTACCTTATCCACTTCTGACAAAAGAAGATTTATTGTGATATATACGCGAGGGAAAGGTCACACACCCAATACTTAGTCACCGATACGTGCAAATGAGCTGGTCAGGGAGTCCAAGTACTCGGACAGAATACATGAATGGTGTTGCAGGCTGAAATGGCACTGGGATATTTTCAACTGTCACAATACTGGTCCCTAAGGTTCCTCAGCCGATTTACCAAGACACGGGATAGGTGTTAAACCTCTTACACCCAGCTGGTGAGGGAGACCAGAAGTCACTTTTCACTCTGTTTTAGATTTAGTCACAAATGTCATTACTAATGTGTAACTCCGAACTATACAACCCACCACCAGCCTCAATAAGTGTATCCCTCTACCAACTAACTGCCCCCTTTGAAAGGAGCACTCCTATCTTTTGTACTTTTGCACCCATAAACCCTCTTGCATTACAGAAAAGTTTTAAAGGGAACTTATCAAATTAAAATGTTATTCCTGGTGTCAAGTCATAGATGTTTACAGCATGGAAACAGGCCCTTTGGCCCAGCTTGACCATGCCACCCAGTTTCTGTCACTAAGCGAGTCCCACTTGCCCGCATTTGGCCCATATCCCAATACCCAACCTGCCCATGTAACTGTCCAACTGCTTTTTAAAAGACAAAATCGTACCTGCCTCTACCACTGCCTCTGGCAGCCCGTTCCAGATGCTCACCACCCTCTGTGTGAAGAAATTTCCCCTCTGGCCTCTTTTGTATCTCTCCCCTCTCACCTTATACCTATGCCCTCTAGTTCTAGACTCCTCTACCTTTGGAAAAAGATGTTGACTATCTATGCTCCTCATTATTTTATAGACCTCTATAAGATCACCCCTAAGTCTCCTACGCTCCAGGGAAAAGACACCCAGCCTATCCAGCCTCTCCTTATAACTCAGACCATCGGCCGGAATGCACTCCAACTCCCCACTGACACCCACTGGCTCCAGAAGGCCTCAAGTATACCCAGGGATGCCCAGATATGAAGGTAACCATGGAAGAGAAGCAGCAGTCAGGCTGAATGACCCAACTTGACCGCTCGCTGCTTGGGCCTGTTAATGGCTGAAGTGTAACCAGATATTGGGGAGTAGATCCTTCAGGTAATGAGAGGGAGGGGGGGGGGGGGGGGGGGGCTGCAATCTCACATGCTCTACATGGCTATGAAACACAGACTCCTCCTCCAGGGCACAGAACATCAGAATGGTACATTCCAGAACCCCAATGAAGAAAGGGAGAAATCCCATATGGAGAGGCATCCAATGAGAGGCTCCTGGTCTCCTCTATGTGAACAGAGAGTTATCCAATAGGGTTGCTGGGAAAGTAAGTTGCCACGAGACATAAAGAGACCATAAAGGCATTGCAATAGCTCAAGTGAATGAGCAAAGCGTTGACAAGTGGAGCATGTCGACACGGTAGCACAGTGATTAGCACTGTCGCTTCACAGCTCCAGGGTCCCAGGTTCGATTCCCAGTTTGGGTGACTGCCTGTGCGGAGTCTGCACATTCTCTTCGTGTCTGCGCGGGTTTCTTCCGGGTGCTCCGGGTTCCTCCCACAGTCCAAAGATGTACGGGTTAGGTGGATTGGCCATGCTAAAAAATTGCCCTTAGTGTCCAAAAGGTTAATTGGGGTTACTGGGTTAAGGTGATCGGGTAGAGGTGTAGGCTTAAGCGGAGTGCTCGTTCCAAGGGCCGGTGCAGACCCGATGGTCCAAATGGCCTCCTTCTGCACTGTCCTGTACATTCTATGATAATGTGAGAAAATATGAACTTGTCCACTTTGGCAGGAAGTATATAAAAAACAGTCTGTTATTTGAATGGAGAAAGATTGCAAAACTTGACTGCGCAGAGTGTTCTGCATGTCATGATACATGAATCACAAAACGTTGAGGTGCAGGTACAGCAAATTGTTATATTCTTTGTTGAAGCCGGAAAGAGAAAGAATCAGAAATGGCACACGTCATGTTTGTGTAATATAGTGCAAGGGGGTTTATTCACAAGTTGCTGCTCAAACAGGGTACAATGGTGAACTCCACAAAAGCCCGGGAAACGCTCCAATGATGTCATTGCACAACATGTGACATTATACCAGCTAATGGTGCTGCTCTGTACATAACACAAATGCTTAGGAAGACAAAAGAATGTTGGTGTTTATTGCAAGGGGGATAGAATATAAAAGTAAGGGAGTGTTGCTGCAGCTCTACTGCGTGTAGTGTGGCGATGAGGGGATTTTCACAATAACGACATTGCAGTGTTAATGAGGGGCTGGTTTAGCACAGGGCTAAAGAGCTGGGGCACGATTCTCCGACCCATGCAGGGTCGGAGAATCGCCAGGGGGCGGCGTGAATCTCGCGCCCGGCAGCGGCCGAATTCTCCGGCGCCGGAGATTTGGCGGGCGCGGGAATAGTGCCGCGCCGGCCGGCGGCCGCTGGCAGCGCCCCCCCCCCCCCCAGCGATTCTCCGGCCAGCAATGGGCCAAGTGGCCGCCCGTTTTCTGCCAGTCCCGCCAGTGTAAATTAGAGTAGGTCCTTCCCCGCAGGATCTGGCGGCACGGGCGGCCTCCTGGGTACTCGGGGGGGGGGGGGGGGATCTGGCCCCGGGGGTTGGCCCCACCGTGGCCTGGCCCGCGATCAGGGCCCACCAATCCGCGGGCGGGTCTGTGCCGTGGGGGCATTCTATTCTTCCGCACCGGCGGCTGTAGCGGTCCGCCATGGCTGGTGCGGAGTCGAAGCTCTCTGCGCATGTGCCAACTCGCACCGGCTGGTGGAGGCCCTTCGGCACCGGTTGGTGTGGCGCGAAGCCCCTTCCCCGCCGGTTGTGCGCCGCAAACCACTCCGGGTCCGGCCGAGCCCCTGAAGGTGCGGAGGATTCCGCACCTTTGGGGCGACCCGACGCCGGAGTGGTTCACGCCACTCCTTCCCGCCGGAGTTGCCCGCCCCGCTGAATACGGCAGAATCCCGCCCCTGGCTTTTAAAGCAGACCAAGGCAGGCCAGCAGCACGGTTCAATTCCCGTACCAGCCTCCCCGAATAGGCGCCGGAATGTGGCGACTAGGGGCTTTTCACAGTAACTTCATTTGAAGCCTACTTGTGACAAGAAGTGATTTTCATTTCATTTCATGTTAGCCTACTTGTGACACCCATCAAGATTATTATTATCTTAGTGATATCTCCTTACTTAAGAAAGGATCTAAATGTATGTGAAGCAGACCTGGGAATGTTCTCTTGACGGATTCTTGGGATGTACGGGTTATCTTATGAGGAAAGGTTGAGTAGGTTGGGCCTGTACCCATTGGAGCTTAGAGGAACGTGAGGAGATCTTATTGCAACACAGGCTGAAAATTGCTCTTCTTGCTTGAGGTCCATCAGTGAAGCGACTGCTACCATGCAAACCCTGCAGGCTCTCCCCGATCGGGAGATGTCAGTTTCAGCTCCTTGATTTTACCTGCACTTCTGGAGACTTGGCTGCAGTCACTTGGGGAATATGTTTATTTTTCTTTTTAACTTAAAGCCTGCTTTCTGTGTCCTCTTTATAAAAGAAAGCATTGCAGCAACTCTGTTCCATTTTTATAAAACCTAAAGCCCAGCGCTTGTCTCTCAGTGTTACTTTCTCTGATTTCTTTCGCTATTTGTTTCTAAACTTTTGACGAAATCAGCCAATTAACTTGTGTTTTGCATCTGTCCCTCTGTTTCTTTAATGCACTGAGCATCTTGTAACAGACAATTCTTCAGATTCTACATTATTCATAGTCTGGCAATGTCTCAACATCTCAAATGGGTCTATTCGTCCAAAGAGAGGCATTCAGCTGAATACTTTTTTTTCAGACTTCAATTAAAACAGGATACCCTCCCATGTTGAACCAGAGACAGTGGCGTAATAATTTTATCCTCGTCGCCAGATGCAATCATGCAGTTTCGCAGACTTCATAATGATATAATAATCTTTAATGTCACAAGTAGGCTTACATTAACACTGCAATGCAGTTACTGTGAAGAGCCCCTAGTCGCCACACCCCAGCGCCTGTTCGGATACACAGAGGGAGAATTCAATACGTCCAAATTACTGAAATAACAGCATGTCTTTTGGGACTTGTGTGAGGAAACCGGAGCACCCGGAGGAAACCCACGCAGACACGGGGAGAATGTGCAGGCTCCGCACTGACAGTGACCCAAGTCGGGAATTGAACCTGGGATCCTGGCGCTGTGAAATAACAGAGCTAACCACTGTGCTACTGTGCCGCAAACCGCTCTTGGGTCACTTCAAAGTAGACAAGGCAAGGCAAGTACAGAGCTTCTTAAACACTTCTAACATCATGAAGTTCAAGAATTTTGGATGTTCGAAATGGCTAAAAAGTGTTGTTAGTTTGGCAGACAAATCTCTTCAAAGTCAGTGTGAGTAAAATAATAGTAATAACAATCTTTATTAGGGGTGGCATGAGGCGCAGTGGTTAGCACTGGGAATGCGGCGTTGAGGACCCGGGTTTGAATCCCAGCCCTGGGTCACTATCCGTGTGGAGCTTACACATTCTCCCTGTGTCTGCATAGGTTTCACCCCCACAACCCAAAGATGTGCACTTTATTTGGTGCTGCAATGTTAAATTGCCCCCTAATTGGAAAAGAAAAAGAATTGCGTTCTCTAAATTTAAAAAATAAAACAAAAAAACATAATAATCTTTATTGTCACAAGTAATCTTCCATTAACACTACAATAAAGCTACCGTGAAAAGCTCCTAGTCGCTACATTCCGGCGCCTGTTCGGGTACACTGAGGGAGGATTCAGAATGTCCAAATTACCTAACAGCACGTCTTTCGGGACTTGTGAGAGGAAGCCGGAGCACCCGGAGGAAACCCACGCAGCCACGGGGAGAATGTGCAGACTCCGCACAGACAGTGACCCAAGCCGGGAATTGAACCTGGGACCCTGGCGCTGTGAAGCAAAAGTGCTCACCTCTTGTGCTACCCGTGCTACCAGAAACACAAACGTATTTGTTAATAAAGCAAAATGCGCGTTAACACAGCAGCCACTGGGCTGCCCTCATCGCCGACATGTCTTCTATCTAAGAGAGGAGTCCACCCCCTGGGGTTGACTACCCATTCTGAGTCCCAATTGGTCCCCCAAGCCAGGTGACCCTTACTCTGCTGTGTTGCCCTGAAAGACAAAATCACCACAATCATTGAATATATTCAGGGCAGAGTTAGATTTAATTTTGATTAACAACAGTGTTGAGGGTTATAGGGGACAGGCAGGAAAGTGGAGTTGAGATCATAATCAGATCAGCCATGATTTTATCAAATGTGGAGCGGTCTGAAGGGGCAGAATGGCTCCTAATTCTTATGTTCTTGTGTTGGGTGTATGCTTCACCTCCATTTAAACAATTAATAGCAGGTAGTCTGTACTGCACGTGAATTGCATCTTCTTTCTTGTGTTTGAACCAATAAAACTTATGTTTAAAGCTTGAAAGCTCTGATTACCTGACTGGAATGCTGGAACACAGCATCGAAGAATATGTCCATCAGTTCATGTACCCACATTCTAGAGAGTACCAGAATGACTCACTTGCTAGTGGTGTCACCCGTGAGTCATGTAATTGTAGGTTGATGCTCCACACCTGACCTCGAGCCCAAGATATGGGATGACTTTGTAACACTGAAGGAAAGCTGCTGCAGATGTTCTTTTTCCAGATGGGAGAAGAAAGCAAAAAAAGGCCTCAGCTGACTGAAAAACATTTTATCGCTTGACCAACGGAAAGGTGGAGATTTATCCTGATCTCCTGAGCCAGCGCCAAAAGAACCTGACTAACTAGTCACGTAAATCACTCACTGCTTATGGAACTTGCAAAGCAGAAATTAGGCTGTAGTGTATTTCTAGATAATGTCACTGGGAAATTAATTATTGATTGTAAAGTGCTTTAAGGTACCCTGAGGGCATGATGAGAAGGGATGCAAGTTCTTTCTTTGTTAATGTCTTCCTGTTATTATCCCGAGCAACAGAGTTTCCCCTCAGCTCTATGATGATGGCTGTCTTCAAAGAGGTTGATGGAAGTATTCAGTGCTGCTTTCAGCTTGTGACATTAAAATAAAATAGCACATGTCAATCTTACTTATTACCAAAGGTTTAATTGGAGTGTGTACTGGCAGCACCGTGTCACACGGTGAGTTGGAAGTGGAACGGGTCTTATGGCAGAACTTACAACAGTTTATTTTACAGCATGATGTGGAGAGGCTGGCATTGGACTGGGGTGAGCACAGTAAGAAGTCTTACAACACCAGCTTAAAGCCCAACAGGTTTGTTCCAAATCATTAGCTTTTGGTGCACTGCTCCTTCCTCAGGTGAATTACCTGAGGAAGGAACAGTGCTCCGAAAGCTAGTGTTTGAAACAAACCTGATTCACCTGGGGAAGGAGCAGTGCTCCGAAAGCAAGTGATTTGAAACAAGCCTGTTGGACTTTAACGTGGTGTTGTAAGACTTCTTACTGTTTTACAGCAAACAGCAAACAGAATCTATTTAAAGAGTCACTACGAACTACAGCAAACAGGTCTGGCATCTTTGAATTTGTCTATATATATGTTTCTGGAACATACCTCTTCATTCACCTGAGGAAGGAGCAGTGCTCCGAAAGCTAGTGACATCGAAACAAACCTGTTGGACTTTAACGTGGTGTTGTAAGACTTCTTACTGTACAGCAAACAGAACACATGACTAAAATTTCAGTAGTAATAATAATAATAATCTTTATTAGTGTGACAAGTGGGCTTACATTAACTGCAATGACGTTACTGCGATAAATCCCCGAGTCGCCACACTCTGGCGCCTGTTCGGGTACACAGAAGGAGAATTCAGAATGTCCAATTCACCTAACAGCACGTCTTCGGGACGTGTGGGAGGAAACCGCAGCCCCCGGAGGAAACCCACGCAGACAAGGGGAGAACGCGCAGACTCCACACAGACAGTTGCCTAAGCTGGGAATCAAACCCGGGTCCCTGTCGCTGTGAAGCAACAGTGCTAAACACTGTGCTTGTAGAGGCGAGATGATGGGCGGTGGTTCTGTCACTGGACCAAAAATCCAGAAACCTAGTGTAATGCTCTGTGAACCAAGTTCGAATCCTACCACGGCAGAGAGTGAAAATTGAATTCAACAGAAAATCTGTAATAAATAGTTCAATGATTCATTGTGAATTGTTGTAAAAACCCATCTTGTTCACCAATGTCCTTTAGGGAAGGAATTCTGCCTTCCTTACCCAGCCTAATGTACATGTGACTCCAGACCCACAGCAATGTGGTTGACTCTTAAATGTCCTCTGAAATGCTCCAGCAAGCCACTCAATTCAAGGGCAATAAAATGCTGCCTTTGGGTGGCATGTGACGCAATGGTTAGCACTGGGACTGTGGCTCTGAAGACCTGGGTTCGAATCCCAGCCCTGGGCCACTGTCCGTGTGGAATTTGCACATTCTCCCCGTATCTGTGTGGGTTTCACCCCCACAACCCAAAGATGTGCTGGTTAGGTGGATTGGCTACCCTAAGTTGCCCCTTAATTGGAAAAGACAAAATAGTTGGCTACTCTAAATTTAAAAAATGCTGCCCATGCCAGTGACGCTCACATCCCCTGAATGAATAAAAAATAAAATAAAAGTAGAGTTATTTCTCCAGAAAAACACAGGGAGTGGAGGGGAGTAACATGATACAGATTATGTGCGGTGCCCAGGCATGGTTGACTGCAGTGAATTACCTTATCATCTCCATTCTAGAATTGTGGTGTTACAATCTGCAGCCTTGGATGGGGTTTTCTCAAATTTCTTCAGAGTGTGGTAGCAAGAGTAAAAACGCCGTGCCCAATTATTAGACACACAGCAGGAAATTCCAAGGGGTGGGTCCCACGACATCACGCAGGCAGAACAGGCGCTGAATGAGTCCACTCTGCCAGCATCTTCGGCATCTAAACGATTGAGGTGCCCCAATACAAATAATGCTAAATAGAACCCCACCTCCGCCCCGAACACCAATGCCACCATCGTCCTCCCCCCACCCCCAGCCACCCAAGGGCATCTCACGGAATATCCCCCCCACATAGATTCACAGATGGAACCACTGCCCCACAGAACACCGGCCTTGCCCTACCGCCCTGACCCATGGGACCCCCACTCATGCAACATCCACACAGGCCCCCCCAAGGAACATCTCCCCCGTCACTGCCCGGGCAGTGCCCAGGGACCATGCCCTAGGGCAGTGCCAGGGGAAGTGCCTGGGCAGTGCTGGCACAGTCCCTGGGGGAAATGCCAGAGGGCAGTTCCTGCTGAGCCAAGCACTCACCTGAACTTCTCTGGTGGGTTCTGCTCGCCAGGTGCAAGCTGCGGGAAAGCTAGCATGATTCACGTCCGTCTGCCCGCACATCATCGTGAATGGACAATTGAATTGGGAGGAGGAGGGGTAGGAGCTATCAGGCAGAAAGGTCTAATAATTACTTTTAAATATACTGAAATAGGGATACGAACGATGACTGTCGGGATTCCCATTACGTCATTGGTGGGGGGCAGGGATGGGAATGGGAAATCCCATTGGCTAAATCTCATTTTGGGATTCTTGCAGGGCTTCCTGCGGCCACCACTGATCCCACCCCCCACCCCCCCACACACATAATTTGAGCGTAAAATTCCACCCCTCCCCTTGTTTAATCAAGGTAATATCAAGGGACAGATCATATATTTAGGAGACTGAGTGATCTTCACAGTTAGCCACAGTAAGTCAGGTAGTGACTCCCTCTGCTGTCAGGTACCACTATGGGAACTTCATTTAAATCAGTCCTTGCTGTTGTGATCAGCCAAGCCACCATGTCACTGGGAGCATTGGCTGTGCTTCACATTTACGTTGGGCGGCATTCTCTCAGCCCGGGGCCGGGCCGGAGAATCCCAGCGATTGGCGCAAATCGCGCTACGCTGCCCCGACGCTGGCATTGGCGCCAGCGAGGTCGACGCGGCGCCGGTCGGGGGCCGCTCTACGCGGCTCCCCCACCGATTCTGGGCCCCGGGTGGGCCGGCCGTTACAAAAAGCCCGAGTCCCGCCGGTGGCGTTCTAACCTGCTCTCAGCCGGCCCGACCTCAGCGAGGAAGGGTCCGGGAGCGGCCTGTGGGGGGGAGGGGGGATCGACCCCGGGGTGGGGGGCCTCCATTGTGGCCTGGCCGCGATCGGGGCCCACCGATCGGCGGGCCGGCCTCTCGGACTGGGGGCCTCCTTTCTTCCGCGCCGGCCCCTTTAGCCCTATGCCATGTTGCGTCGTGGCCGGTGCGGAGAAGGGAGCCACTGTGCATGCGCGGACCCCGCGGCGCCTAGTTGACGCCGGAATCAGCAGCTGGAGCAGAGTGGGTCGCTCCAGTGCCGTGCTGGCTCCCTGTAGGGGCCAGAATTGCTGACCCTTAGGCCCTGTTGACGCCGTCGAGAAACGCAACAGCGTTTCCGACGGCGTCAACACTTAGCCTCAGGATCAGAGAATCCCGCCCATTGTTCCCACTCATCGCCCCTGCCCCCACACATGCCAACCCACCCTTTCAAAATCAGGGCCAAAGACGGTTCAGGAAGACGAGAAGTCACTAGATCTGTTTGGATCATCGATTTTTCTGTTAATTTCAAAGGATTGTCCTTGTAACCTTTATAAAAATGCTTTGTTTAACTGTTGTTCCATGTAAGAAATGAGATGGCATGATAATTGTCTTTTTCATCATTATGTTACTGTTAGGAGAACGAAGAGAGATTGCTAATCCCATCTCGTGAAGATGGCG
The DNA here is from genome assembly GCF_047496885.1 of Scyliorhinus torazame. Classification (NCBI taxonomy): domain Eukaryota; kingdom Metazoa; phylum Chordata; class Chondrichthyes; order Carcharhiniformes; family Scyliorhinidae; genus Scyliorhinus; species Scyliorhinus torazame. The sequence continues at coordinate 30,751,059 of NC_092708.1, read as the reverse complement.
ATCGTAGAATTGATTAATTGCAGGCTGATCGTCCATGCAAATCACATTACCGGCAGTTCAGCCACTGAACAGTAAAAGTTGACATTTAATATTGCAAGCCTGCTGCCTGTAAAGTTTTCGAGATGGTAGCCCCACCTTTCAATGTAATGGAATACATCAAGAGAAAACAAGGGAGATGACTGGAAGGAAACGCAGTAACCTTCCCTGGACATTATAATCAGTCTGTTCTCCCTGCTCTGAAGCAACATACTGCAGAGTCTAACAGAATTTAATAACGCAACTGGGATGCAAATGAGCACTTAAAATGTGTCTTTTCGACTTAATTAAATGTCCTGAGTCTGAATTGGCTTATATGGTTTGGTGCGATCTCGCTCTTGCTTCCTTTCCTGTTCCATGAATTCAGGTGATTAAATGCTGACCACTTTAGCTTTTATAATCAAGTGTAATATATTACTCATAAATTTAATTTCTTGGGCCTGTCATTGACAATAAATGGCATTCATGTTATTCCATGCCTGCCTCCGTAGGTTTAACATTTAGCTATTATGGCAGCCAATGTCTTGTGTATGCCAAGGAAACAAAAGGCTTCATTAAACAGAGACTATCACATAAAGTGAAAAGTAGACTGCGTAATATAATCCAGGATACAATTAACAGCTGCTTCGACAAGCATCGTCTAATTAAAGAGAGCCAGTGTGGATTTGTTGAGGGCAAATTGTGTTTGACTAACTTGATTGATTTTTCGAAGCGGTAACAGAGATGGTGGAAGGCGGTGACGCAGATGCTGCCGGGCTGGGCATCACAATCAGTGGTAAAAGCTGAGGTCAGAGCTCGCCGCTGACCTCAGAAAAAACTGCCTGGATAGATCGAGCAATCTCTGCAGCTCATACTTCCCTTTTTTCAATGACAGTTTGAATCTGGCTTCAAGGGAATCTGGCTCCAGGCATCCAGCAACAGTGATGTCACCAAGCAGGGGATGCAGCTCGTCATGTTGAAGTATCCTCACAGACAGCAAGGCAGCAAACGTAACCCAGTGAACACCTTCAGTTTTAATTTGAGATTTTATAGTCAGTGAAATTTAATTATTGCGACCCACACATGGGATGAAAGGAGGAATAACATCATAAACAAATTTTAAAAAGTTAAAACTAGGTGGGATATCTAACAATGGATAAATTTGACTTTGGACAAGTATACTACTCTTTCAGGGTTCATGAGATTGTTGGTCAGTAATAAAAACCAAGGCACAATGTACAGCTTTCACAAGGATTTTCATAGCAAGGCTAAGGGCCTGATCCTACAGACCATTAAAAATGGCAAGCAGGATCCAGATGCAGAAGCCCCACTCCTCATTGCCAACAGATCAAATTTTGGCTGCAGGGAGAAGGGACAGATTCTGATTCATACAGCCAGGAAACCCAAACTCAAAAGGGTTATTTGAACACAATGCTGAATTTGTGCCCCATTTGTCTGCTCCAAAGAACTTAACGCGCAGTTTGGAAGTCATAGCATTATCCTACAGTGCAGAAGGAGGCCATTTAGCCCTCCAAAAGAACATCTTACGTAGGCCATTTTCTTCCCTGTCCCCATAACCCTGTAAACCCCACCAATATTTGGACAATAAGGGGCAATTTAGCATGGCCAATTCACCTAACCTGAATATCTCTAGTCTATGGGAGGAAACCAGAGCATCTGGAGGAAACCCATGCAGACAGGGAGAGAATGTGCAAATTACACATCGTCACCCAAGGTCGGAATCAAACCCAGGTCCCTTGTGCTGTGAGGCATCAGTGCTAACCACTGTGCAACCGTGCCACCCATCATGGAATTGGAATAGACATAAACCCTATCCACCCTTCACGAGTCTTGATCTGAAACGTTTAAATCTCCTGCTATTTAAACTTGAAAATCAGGCTTAAGCTCTCAGTGAAAACATATTTTTAAACACAGTAGCAGGAATGGTTGTTAAATGTTCCGGGATTTAGACATTTTAAGAAGAATATGGAGGGAGGTAAAAGAGATGGGGGAGTGGCACTGTTAATTAGGGAGTACATCATAGCTGCAGAAAACGAGGTAGTCGAGGAGAGTTTGTCTACTGAATCAGTATGGGTGGAAGTCAGAAACAAAAAAGGAGCAGTCACTTTATTGGGAGTTTTCTATAGACCCCCTAATAGCAGCAGGGAGATAGAGGAACAGATTGGGTGGCAGATCTTGGAAAGGTGCAGAAGTAACAAAGTTGTTGACATAGATGACTTCAACTTCCCTAATACTGACTGGACCCTCCTTAGTGCAAATGGGTTGGATGGAGCAGATGTTGTCAGGTGTGTCCAGGAAGGATTCCTGACTCAATATGTAGTTAGGCCGACTAGGGGGGAGGACATATTGGATTTGGTGCTTGGCAACGAACCAGGCCAGGTGTCAGATGTCTCGGTGGGAGAGCATTTCGGTGACATTGACCACAACTCCTTGACCTTTATCATAGTCATGGAGAGGGATAGGAACAGAGAGTATGGGAAGACAGTATTTAATTGGAGGAGGGGAAATTAAACTACTATTAGACAGGAACTGAGGAGCATAAATTGGGAACAGATTTTCTCAGGGAAATGCACAACAGTAATGAGAGGGTTGTTTAAGGAGCACTTGCTGCGAGCGCTGGATAGTTTTGTCCCACTGAGACGAGGAAGGAATGGTAAGGTGAAAGAGCCTTGGATGACAAGAGAAGTGGAGCTTCTAGTCAAGAGGAGGAAGGAAGCTTACTTAAGGTTGAGGAAGCAAGGATCTTGCACGACTCTAGAGGGTTACAAGGTAGCCAGGAAGGAACTCAAAAATGATCTTAGGAGAGCCAGAAGGGGGCATGAAAAAGCCCTGGTGGAAAGGATTAGGGAAAACCCCAAGGCATTATGTGAGAAATAAGAGGATGATCAGCGTGATAATATGGCCGATCAGGGATAGTGGAGGGAACTTGTGCCTATAGTCTGAAGAGAGAGGGGAGGCCCTAAATGAATATTTTGCTTCAGTATTCATGAGAGAGAGGGACCTTGTTGCTTGTGTGAACAGTGTGAACCAGGTTAATAGTCTCAAACAGATTGCTATTAAGAAGGAAGATGTGCTGGAAATTTTGAAAAGCATCAGAACAGATACGTCCCCTGGGCCAGACGGGATATACTGTGGGAAGCGAGGGAGGAGATTGCTCCGCCATTGGCGATGATCTTTGCGTCCTCACTCTTCACTGGAGTCGTACCGGATGATTGGAGGGAGGTGAATGTTGTTCCCCTGTTCAAAAAAGGTAATAGGGAAATCCCTGGGAATTACAGACAAGTCAGTCTTACGTCTGTGGTGAGCAAAGTACTGGAAAGGATCCTGAGAGATATGGGGCGGGCTGCTCCGCCGGCGGAACTCTCTGTTTTGCCGGCGCCCGGAAGTTTCCCGACTGTGTGGGGCTGCCCCACAATGGGAAACCCCATTGACCGGCGGGTGTAACGGAGAATGCGGCCAGCAGGTCAAGGCTGAAAAGTGGCGTGGCGGGGCGGAGAATCCAGCCCAGGATTTATGATTATTTAGAAAAACATAATTTGATTAAAGATAGTCAGCATGGCTTTGTGAGGGGCAGGTCATGCCTCACAAGCCTCATTGAATTCTTTGAGGATGTGACGGGACACATTGTTGAAGGTCGGGCAGTGGATGTAGCGTATATGGATTTCAGTAAGGCATTTGATAAGGTTCCCCATGATAGGTTCATTCAGAAAGTTAGGGGGCATGGCATACAGGGAAATTTGGCTGTCTGGATACAGAATTTGCTGGCCGAAAGAAGACAGCGAGTGGTAGTGGATGGAAAGTATTCCGCCTGGAGGTCGGTGACCAGTGGTGTCCTGCAGGGATCTGTTCTGGGACCTCTGCTCTTTGTGGTTTTTATCAATGACTTGGATGAGGAAGTGGAAGTGGGTTAGTAAGTTTGCCGATGACACAAAGGTTGGTTTGTTGTAGATAGCGTTGAGGGCTGTCGCAGGTTACAACAGGACATTGACAGGATGCAGAGCTGGGCTGAGACGTGGCAGATGAAGTTCAACCTCGATAAATGTGAAGTGATTAATTTTGGAAGGTCGAATTTGAATGCAGAATACAGGGTTAGAGGCAGGAATTTTGGAAGTGTGGAGGAACAGAGGGATCTTGGGGTCCACGTACATAGATCCCTCAAAGTTGCCACCAGGTTGATAGGATTGTTAAGAAGGCGTATGGTGTGTTGGCCTTCATTAACAGGGGGATTGAGTTGAAGAGCCGCGAGGTTTTGCTGCAGCTTTATAAAACCCTGGTTAGACCACACTTGGAATATTGTGTCCAGTTCTGGTCGCCTCATTATAGGAAGGATATGGATGCTTTGGAGAGAGTGCAGAAGAGATTTACCAGGATGCTGCCTGGACTGGAGGGCATGTCTTATGAAGAAAGGTTGAGGGAGCTAGGGCTTTTCTCACTTGAGCGAAGAATGAAGAGAGATGACTTGATTGAGGTGTACAAGGTGATGAGAGGCATGGGTAGAGTGGATAGCCAGAGACTTTTCGCAGGGCGGAAATGGCTGTCACGAGGGGAGATAATTTTAAGGTGATTGGAGGAAGGTATAGGGGAGATGTCAGAGGTCGGTTCTTTACACAGAGAGTGATGGGTGCGCGGAATGAACTGCTCGCAGAGGTGGTGGAGTCAGAGTCATTCGGGACATTTAAGCGACTCTTGGGCAAACACATGGACAGCAGTAAATTGAAGGGGTGCAGGTTAGATTAGGATAAATGGTCGGCACAACATCTTGGGCCGAAGGGCCTGTATTGTGCTGTACTGTTCTATGTTTTATGTTTTACAGTCTGCTGGACTACTTGGGTGACAGGCCATCTGGTGGAGGCTAGAAAAAAAAAGTTAATTTGGACCTGAAGCATTAACTCTGTTTCTCTCCACAGTTGCTGCCAGACGTGCTGAATTTATCCAGCTTCCGGCATCCACAGCATTTTGCTTTTAGTCAACAGAGTTATTTGTTAACATTTCCAAAGGAATGTTATTATACCATTATGAATGTTTGGTCTAGTTTCAAAAGCTACAAATGCATTGTCTCAGCAGGGGGTTCTATGTTTACAGTTTGGTTGCCAGTTTAAGGAGATTATTAATGAATTATCTGTTACTTATGTGGCTTACAAAGAGAGCTGTGTTTGCCTTTCTAAGAGATTCACCATGTGAGGTGATTTAAAAGCTTGGAATAGGTTGAAATTAAAGAGCAGGTTCCAACAAGATGCTTCTTATGGTTGATACGCCCATTAAGGACAGGTGAGGTGGCAAAGAATTGCTTCACCTAAGGGGATGTACGTCAACAGGAGTGGCCAGATTTTCTTGCCCGAAAACCAAGTTTGAGTTGACGAAAAAGCAGGCAGCATCCAATTCTGGAATTCCCACCACCATTTCCATCACTGGTAATTTTCATTTGCATGGGAAAGGGGGCAGGTTACAAACCCACATCCAGCTATCCCAAAGTTGCCAGTTCCATTGCATTAGCGGGCATTTCAAATGCTTTCTTAAGGTTTTCAAGACGTCCGGCCAATGTTGCAAGTTGATGCAGTTCACACCACCTCACACGTGTTGTGAACCATGGGAAACCACGGTTTGGAGGCAGGAGCCATATGACAGTACGTTCAAAAAATATTGGCAATTTCGCATGTCATAATAAAATGTTGCATCTCATGCAAATTTTCAACACAGTGATTGATGGTGGCTTTTGTTTTGAAAAGGTAAGAGACTATTACAAATTGAACAGCATTTTTAAAATATTCTTTCACAGGAGGTGGCTGATGCAGCATTCACTGCCCATCTCTGATTGCCCTTGAGAAGGTGGTGGTGAGCTGCCTTCTTGAACCGCTGCAGTCCCTGGAATGAAGAGCTTGCCGAATGAGGAACGGTTGAGGACTCTGGGTCTGTACTCGTTGGAGTTTAGAAGGATGAGGGGGGATCTTATTGAAACTTACAGGAGACTGCGATGCCTGGATAGAATGGATGTGGAGGGGATGTTTCCACTTGTAGGAAAGACTAGAACCAGAGGACACCATCTCAGAATAAAGGGACGACCCTTTAAAACAGAGATAAGGAGGAATTTCTTCAGCCAGAGGGTGATGAATCTGTGGAACTCTTTGCCGCAGAAGGCTGTGGAGGCCAAATCACTGAGTGTCTTTAAGACAGAGAGAGATAAGCTCTTGATTAATAAGGGGATCAGGGGTTAGGGAGAGAAGGCAGGAGAATGGGGATGAGAAAATATCAGCCATGATTGAATGGCGGAGCAGGCTCGATGGGCTGAGTGGCCTAATTCTGCTCCTATGTCTTATGGTCTTATGTGATGGAAGTACACCCCTGTGCTGTTTGGGATGGACTGCCAGGATTTTGACCCAGTGACGGTGAAGGGACAGCGATATATTTTCAGGATGGTGTGTGAATTAGAGGGAAACTTACAGTTGCTGTTCCTATGCATCTGCTGGCCTTACTCTTCTCCGTACTGGATGTCGTAAATTTGGATGGTGCTGCCCAAGGAGCACTGGTAAGTTCCTGCAGTGCATCTTGTAGAAATGAAATGAAATGAAAATCGCTTATTGTCACAAGTAGGCTTCAAATGAAGTTACTGTGAAAAGGCCCTAGTCGCCACATTCCGGCGCCTGTTCAGGGAGGCTGTTACGGTACACTCTGCTGCTGCTGTGTATCGGTGGTGGAGGGAGTGAAGGTTGGTGGTGATGAATGGTGGTTATCTCTCGACTACCATCAACTTCACTTTTGAGCCTCCTTTACACCACACTGTGCTAAATGCCACCTTGATATCAAGGGGCATCAAGCTCATCTCACCTCCTGAGTTCAGTTTTTGTGAAAGTGGAGAGATTATACTATTCTGCGACGCACACAACAGTAAAATACAAGTTTGGCTGTGTGAATTGTTGCCTTTGCATTCTTGTTCTCTGTTAATATCAGCTCGTCCATCTGCTCACCTTTTCAACATTTTGACGGACGGTTGAGTTCTTTGAAGTTCAATTCAGCCAACTGACTTCAAATGCTTTGCTGTATTTAGATCTAGAGGTTTTGTTGACACGGATATTCAATTAAATCTCATTATGAGTGTTTGGCTGGGTTCCAAATCTACTAATAGATACTACTCAACAGGGGTTGTTGGTACACTGTCAAGGGGAATGTGAACTTTGTTATATTGACAGATTTATAAGCTGTTCAGAGGATCATGTTTTTAAGTGAATTTTGAAGTACTATTTATTTATTTTGTCAGATTTCTGAGTGTCCACTGTTATTCTAGAGCTCATGAATTTTAGATGTACTGGAGGTGTGAAGGGGGGTCTATGTGAGTCCCTGAGAAAGTTTGGGGGGAGGAGGGGCTATGGAGTGAAGCGATGAGGGGGTTATGGGACATAGGTTGTAGGATTTTGAATGTTAAAGGGTCCTAACATTCATCTCCAGGGATGAGTCGCCGCTATATCGGAGAGACCAAATGTAGACTGGGTGATCGATTTGCTGAGCACCTTCGATCTGAGCGCATTCAGAACCCTGACCTTCCCGTTGCTTGCCATTTTAACACAAGATCCTGCTCCCAGGCCCACATGTCTGTCCTTGGCCTGCTGCAATATTCCAATGAAGCTCAACACAAACTGGAAGAAGAGCATCTCATCTTCAGGTTAGGCACGCTACAGCCTTCCGGTCTCAACATCGAATTCAACAACTTCAGGTGATTAGCTCGACCCCACCTCATCCCCTTTGGTTTCATTCCATTTAATTTTAACTGTCTGTTACGTTTTATTTATTTCTTGTCTTTCTTTATATATATTTTCTCCCCCCCCCCCCACTCTTTCCCATCTATCTTAACCCTCTTTCCTTACCTTTCCTCCTCTTTGCTTCGCCTTCCCCCTTTTTCTCATTTTACCTCTCTCCCACCCATGTCCCCCTCCCCCCACACCTACATCTGTCACAGTTTACCCTCTGATTTTAGTTTCTCTGCTGTTTGGCCTTTCACACCTTTTATTCCCTCTGAGAACTACCATTAGCATTTTGTCCCCTTGGTTTCTGTGGTCATGACTCATCTTTCATTCCCTCACCCCACAGTATAAATATCTCCCACTTTCTCGGCCTTTGAGCTTTGACAAAGGGTCATCTCGACTCGAAAAGTTCGCTCTTTCCTCTCCTTTACAGGCGCTGCCAGACCTGCCGACATTTTCCAGCATTTTCTCTTGGTTCCAGAGCTGTGTCAATGTCCCAGCCAACGGAGACAGGTCTTTTAACCTGGCTGCCACAGCAATAGTCCACTCGAGCTGTGCCTTGGACTTGCCAAGGGAGGTAGCAGCCCTAACTCCAATCCATCCCCGGTTTCCACCTTTGGTTTTCAGGACTAGAGGGCAGCAAATTCAAAAATGTAATTCCATAAAGCCAAGGTGATAAACTCTGCCTTCACAATCAGAAGAACTTCATCTAAATCTTACATTTACATCACCGAAATGCCATAAATATTGAGTCACCGGGGAAAGTAGATTCCTTTCCCTGCACAGTAAAATTGTTTTTTTCATAAGCAGATACTTATTGATCACTGAGGGGCATGAGTTCCTTCTGATACATCACTATTGATGGGGCTGCTGAAACCTATCACAAATCCTTAGATGATTGGCCATCAGGTACGTGGAGTATAATGTTGGGCCTGCAGGATTTCATTCTGTGCCTTTCGGTGAATATCCGCCTTCAGTTTTAAGAAATAATGTCCAGATATTCCTCTCCAACTGCTATTTAGGTGTCAGCTGGAGTCAATATTGACACTCTCACCTCGGAGTCAGAGTCAGAGGTTTGTGAGTTCAAACCTCATCGAGCGACATCAGCACAAGGTTAGGGCTGACACTCCTATGCAGTACTGGATTTGGATTTGTTTATTGTCACGTGTACCGCGATACAGTGAAAAGTATTGTCCTGCGTACAGTCCAGACAGATCATTCCATACATGAAAAAAAAACATAGGGCAAACATAAATGCACAATGTGTGGTATTATAGGTATTACGGTACCTGAGAGGCTGAAGTACCATTGGTAGAACCTGTATGCTTGCTATTGGCTCGTGTGTATAATAGCTCCGCCCTTATAGGCGGGGTATAAGCCCTCATTCTGTACCTGAGCTGCTGGGGGAAACATCTAGCTTATTAAAGCCTTCAGTTGGACTACAACTTCGCTTTAGTGGTCATTGATCGTGCATCAATTTAATAGGCTAGATTTTAAGAAGAAAGGATGGAGCTCCGAAACAAGCCGGAGTGTCTGCAACTTAGCCCCCACGCGGCAAACTCAGCAGCAATCTTCAAGCACTGGCTGGAGTGCTTTAAAGGGTATCTCAAGACGGCAGAAAACGCACCCACGGGAGAGCAGAAACTGCACGTCCTGCACTCAAGGGTGAGCCCGGAGATCTACACCCTCATCGAGGAAGCGGAAGACTTCGATGCAGCAATCGAGCTGCTAAAAGGACACCATATTCGCCCGGTAAAGCAGGTCTATGCCCGGCATCTGCTTGCAACAAGACGGCAAACCCCTGGGGAATCATTGGAGGAATTCTACCGCACACTCCTGGTGCTGGGCAGTAAGTTTTGGCGAACGAGCACACGGAACTCTTAGTCCGGGACGCTTTTGTGGCAGGTATGCTTTCATCACAAATCCGCCAGCGCCTGTTAGAGAAAGACACTCTGGGTCTTAGAGAGGCATGGGCCCTTGCAGGCTCCCTGGACGTGGCCTCCAGGAACGCCTACGTCTACGTTCCTGACCGCGCGGCAGCTCCCTGGGCAGTGTGGAACCCCGCAGCGGCCGACCCAGAGACTTCCCCCGATCCCCCGCAGGCCTGCACTGCAAGGTGGCCTGCCAACCCCGAGGGGCCCCACTGCTACGTTTGCGGGCAGGCAAAGCACCCCTGCCAGCGCTGCCCGGCGGGATCCCACCTGCAGGGGATGCGGCAAAAAGGGTCATTTTGTGGGGTTATGTCAGGTCCAAGCAGTGGCAGCGGTCTCCAGCGGTGAATCCGGACCGCCACCACAAACTTCTCCACGGGCCACGTGTGGCCAGCGGTCGCCGCCACCCCCATATCCCAGGGCCACGTGCGGACCCTGGGCGCCGCCATCTTGTTCCACGGGCGCCGCGCTTGAAGGATGGGCATTTTGTGCACCCCCAGCCATGTGCGACCAATGGGAGACGCCATCTTGGATGAACCCCCAGGACCCCAGCTTGGCCGACCACACACTGCCTGAACAGAATTCCCAACTACTGTGATTGGCCTCGGTGACTCTGGATCAGTCTCGACCTCGAACACTCTCAACCGCTACGACGACCGTTTTCATCAACGGGCACGAGACGTCCTGCTTAATTGACTCTGGGAGCACGGAGAGCTTCATACACCCCGACACGGTAAGGCGCTGTTCCCTCCTCAACCACCCTGTTCATCAAAAAATCTCACTGGCCTCCGGTTCCCACTCAGTGGAGATAAAGGGGTTTTGTTCAGCAAACCTTACAGTCCAGGGAAGGGAGTTCAAAAATTTCCTACGTCCTTCCCCACCTCTGTGCGGCTACACTCCTGGGTTTAGACTTCCAGTGTAACCTTCAAAGTCTGACCTTCCAATTCGGCGGCCCTATACCCCCCCTTACTGTCTGCGGCCTCGCGACCCTTAAGGTCGACCCACCTTCCCTGTTTGCGAACCTCACGCCGGATTGCAAACCCGTCGCCACCAGGAGCAGACGCTATAGTGCCCAGTGTCATGATATTCATATAAACAGATCATGGTGCAATCACACACACACACACACTGATGGACAGATCAACGGACCAATCAACACACACGAAACATCACAGCCAATCACCAGTGAGAGCACACGCACTATAAAACAGGGAACACCACAGTTCCCGCTCATTCCAGCAGGAGATAGCTCAGAGCACAGAGCTCACAGCGTGCCACTCAGACATACACCATGTGCTGAGTGCCTCTCTAAGATAGTGTTAGGGCTGGGTCCACAGGTTAACGGGTAAAGTACGAACCACAGCCATGAGTTAACAGATGTTGTTATCAAGAATGATAAAACAGAGTTGTACCATCTACAACCGTGTTGGTTCGTTTGTATAGCGGAACACCCAACACGACATAGTACCAGGATTGGAACCCAGCAACTGTGAGACCTACCTGCACACCTTCAGAGATCCGCCATCCTGCGCCATGGACACCATCAGCCCGCCGCAGCCGCTCCAAATCGCTGGAAACCTCGGTGTCAACTGGAAGCTGTTTAAACAGCGCTTCCAGTTCATCCTAGAAGCCACAGAAAGGGAGACTGCATCGGACACCAGGAAGATTGTCCTTCTCCTCTCCACGACAGGGCAACACGCCATCCACATCTACAACTCCCTGGTATTCGCGGAAGGTGAGGACAAGACGAAGTACAAGACGGTCCTTCTAAAACTTGAGCAACACTTCAGTGTAGAGGTGAATGAGAGCTTCGAGAGGTACCTCTTCCAGCAGCGCCTGCAGGGTAAGGATGAGCCTTTTCAATCTTTTCTGACACACCTCCGTATCCACGCGCAGTCCTGCGGCTATGAGGCCACCTCCGATTCCATGATTCGGGAGCAGATAGTTTTTGGGGTCACCTCGGGCACCCTACGCCAGCAGCTCCTCAAAATTAAGAGCCTCATCCTAGCCACCGCCATCGAAACCTGCATCCTCCACGAAAACGCGACCAGCCGGTACTCCCAATTCCAAGTGGCCGAATCGGCACGGCAGGGGTCCTACGAGGCCGAGCGGGTCCAGGCGACCGAGTTCCTCCCGGCCCGCGGCCCGGACGAGGGCGGCCATTTCGCGCGCATTCCGCAGCTTCCCGCGCTTGTACGCGCCAAAAGAGACGCCGACGCAGAGGGACGTGACGCGCAGGTGCGCTCTACGCAGGACCGAACTGCGCATGCGCGGTGGTGCAACGAACGCCATGACGTCACGACGTGCGGCAACTGTAGATCCGTACATTTAAAGCGGCAATGTCCAGCAAAAAATCGACAATGCCTCCGCTGTGGCAAGATTGGCCACTACGCTGCCTGCTGTCGAGCAGCTCAACCTGCCAACGCTCCCCAATTCCGCCAGCCTCGCAGGGACGTGCGGGCCATTCAGCCTCCATACATCGAGACATACCCTGACGATGTACAGACCGGTGATACCGACGACCGGGAAGCCTTCTGCGTTGCGGTAATTGACAGAAATCGGATGTCCCCAAGTAGGACTCACCAGCCGATGCCAGTGCACAGCGTTAATCCGTGTGATGAATGGTGTGCCACCCTAACGGTCAACCCGAATTCGTCGCCCACCTACTAGGCTGGACTTATGAGCCTGTTTGCACATTGGACTCACTGAATTGTTATGCAACAATGTTAATGTGTTTCTCTTTTTGTCGTTTCAGGAGTTCTCTTTCGATATTTGATGAATGCACTTGTTTTGTTTGTGGTTCAACCTTGTTGCTATGTTGCACCTGACACCTTCCTCTGTATATAGTTTAGCCTCATGTACGTGTTGTAGATATTGCACACACATATTCAGCTGCACTCAGTACACACCAATATTTATTACCATATAGGCACATATTCTTGTTAAAAGGGGGGATGTCATGATATTCATATAAACATATCATGGTGCAATCACACACACACTGATGGACAGATCAACGCCCAATCAACACACACGCAACATCACAGCCAATCACCAGTGAGAGCACACGCACTATAAAACAGGGAACACCACAGTTCCCGCTCATTCCAGCAAGAGATAGCTCAGAGCACAGAGCTCACAGCGTACCACTCAGACATACACCATGTGCTGAGTGCCTCTCTAAGATAGTGTTAGGGCTGGGTCCACAGATCAACAGGTAAAGTACGAACCACAGCCATGAGTTTCCATGTTGTTATCAAGAGTAATAAAACAGAGTTGTACCATCTACAACCGTGTTGGTTCGTTTGTATAGCGGAACACCCAACGCGACACCCAGGACCGGATCTTTATTAGGTCAGAGGTCCAAAGGCTACTGAGGGAAGGGGTCATTGAAGCTAGTAACAGCCCCTGGAGAGCTCAAGTAGTGGTGGTAAAGACCGGGGAGAAGCATAGGATGGTCATCGACTACAGTCAGACTATCAACAGGTTTACGCAGCTGGACGCGTACCCGCTCCCCCGCATATCCGACCTGGTAAACAGGATCGCGCATTATAAGGTCTTCTCCACGGTGGATCTCAAGTCCGCCTACCACCAGCTCCCCATCCGCACTAGTGACTGCAAATACACTGCTTTTGAGGCAGACGGGCGGCTCTATCACTTTTTAAGGGTTCCCTTTGGTGTCACTAACGGGGTCTCGGTCTTCCAGCGCGAGATGGACCGAATGGCTGACCGGTACGGTTTACGGGCAACATTCCCGTATCTCGATAATGTCACCATCTGCGGCCACAACCAGCAGGACCACGACATCAACCTCCGAAAATTTCTCCAGACCGTTAAAATCCTTAACCTAACATACAATAAGGATAAATGCGTGTTTCGCACCGACCGTCTAGCCATTCTCGGCTACGTAGTGCGAAATGGAGTTATAGGCCCCGACCCTGAATGCATGCGTTCCCCCTCCCTCACTGCTCTAAGGCCCTAAAACGCTGCCTAGGGTTTTTTAGCTACTACTCCCAGTGGGTCCCCAACTACGCGGACAAGGCCCGTCCCCTGATCCAATCCACAGCTTTTCCCCCTGTCGATAGAGGCCCGTCAGGCCTTCAGCCGAATCAAAGCAGACATTGCAAAGGCCACGATGCACGCCATCGACGAGTCCCTCCCCTTCCAGGTCGAGAGAGATGCGTCCGACGTAGCTCTGGCGGCAACCCTCAACCAAGCAGGCAGACCCGTGGCCTTCTTCTCACGCACCCTCCACGCCTCCGGAATCCGTCATTCCTCAGTCGAAAAGGAGGCCCAGGCCATAGTAGAAGCTGTGCGACATTGGAGGCATTACCTGGCCGGCAGGAGGTTCACTCTCCTACTGACCAACGGTCGGTTGCTTTCATGTTCGCGAATGCACAGCGGGGCAAGATAAAAAAACGACAAGATCTTGCAGTGGAGGATCGAACTCTCCACCTACAACTATGAGATCTTGTATCGTCCCGGGAAGCTAAACGAGCCTCCTGACGCCCTGTCCCGCAGCACATGTGCCATCGCACAAGTGGACCGCCTCCGAGCCCTCCACGAGGACCTCTGCCACCCGGGGGTCACTCGCCTTTTTCCATTTCGTCAAGACCCGCAGCCTGCCCTACTCCATCGAGGAGGTCAGGACAGCCACCAGGGACTGCCAAATCTGCGCGGAATGCAAACCGCACTTCTACCGGCCAGAGAGAGCGCACCTGATAAAGGTTTCCCATCCCTTTGAATGCCTCAGCATGGACTTCATAGGTCACCTCCCCTCCACCGACAGCAACACGTACTTCCTGAACGTGATTGACGAGTACTCTCGGTTCCCATTCGCCATCCCCTGCCCCGACATGACCGTCTCAACCGTCATTAAGGCCCTCCATAGCTTTGCACTGTTCGGGTTCCCCGCTTACATACACAGCGATAGGGGGTCCTCCTTTATGAGCTACGAAGTGAGTCAATTCCTGCTCAGCAAGGGCATTGCCTCGAGCAGGACAACCAGTTACAACCCCCGGGGTAACGGACAGGTAGAGAGGGAGAACGGAACGGTCTGGAAGACCGTCCTACTGGCCCTACGTTCCAGGAACCTCCCAGCCTCCCGCTGGCAGGAAGTCCTCCCGGATGCCCTCCACTCCATCCGGTCACTGCTTTGTACGACCACCAATCAGACACCTCACGAACGTCTCCTTGTCTTCCCCAGGAAGTCCTCCTCCGGGACCTCATTCCCGACCTGGCTGGCAGCACCCAGACCCATCCTGCTCCGAAAACACGTGCGGGCGCACAAGTCGGACCCGTTGGTCGAGAGGGTCCATCTGCTCCATGCCAACCCCCAGTACACCTACGTGGCGTACCCCGACGGCTGACAAGGTACGGTCTCCCTACGGGACCTGCCGCCCGCCAGAACTCCACGCACATTCCAGCCACCAGTCCCACCCTCCCCTCCAATGCAGCACCTTACAGGAGGATCGATCCTTCCGTTGCCCCTGCCTAGGCCCCCCATCCACCGACGCTCCCCACAGGCGCTCCCTCCCCAAGTCAGCTGTTTTCCCACCAGCGCCGTCTTGGTTTGACAAAGCTGCCATGGAGACAAAGCCATGCTCACGGAGTCACAGACGCCCGAGCCTCCACTGGAGTCACCACTGAGGCTCCGGCGATCACAGAGGACGACCAGGACCCCCGATCGACTGATTGCTTCGTTTTAACTGTAATCTGTAAATATAAAACACCAAATATACATAGCTACCAGACTTGTAAATAGTTACTGAATGCTGTGCGGAGGTATTACGGTACCTCCATAATTAATTGTACCATGTTGTTATGTTTTGTAGTTGCTGGCCACCACCCCCGACGGACTTTTTTTTAACAGGGGGTGAATGTGGTATTATAGGTATTACGGTACCTGAGAGGCTGAAGTACCATTGGTAGAACCTGTATGCTTGCTATTGGCTAGAATGTATAATAACTCCACCCTGATAGGCGGGGCATAAGAACCTGTGCCGTCCCAGCAGCCCTCATTCTGTACCTGAGCTGCTGGGGGAAACATCTAGCTTATTAAAGCCTTCAGTTGGACTACAACCTCGCTTTAGTGGTCATTGATCGTGCATCACAATGTAAATACATAAACACTGGCATTGGGTGAAGCATACAGGAGCGTAGTGTCGTAATATACACCAGTATATTATGGTGCACACACACACACACACACATTGATGGACATGCAGTGGGACCAATCAGCATACACAACACCGCAGCCAATCACCAGTGAGAGCACACACACTATAAAGACAGGGGACAGGAGAGTTCCCGCTCATTCTAGTAGCAGCCAGCTCGGAGCACAGAGCTCACAACGTGCAACACAGACATTCACCATGTGCTGAGTGCATCACCTGGTTAGGACTAGGCAAGGGTCAACAGTTAAAGCTGGTATTGCATTTACCCACAGTTCAAGTATGTTAATATAGTTAACCTTATAATAAAATAGAGTTGCACCACTTCCAGTGTTGGTGACCTGTTTGTGATCCAGAACACCCAACACATCACGTAGTACTACTCAGTAGAGAAGATGTGTGAGGAGATCAGATCAGTCCATGAGAGGGTCATTTAGGAGTCTGCTAACAGCGGGGAAGAAGCTGGGCTGAATTCTCTGATTTGAAGACTAAGTGCTAACGCCGGCGTGGGAACAGTGGCCAGAGGAAACGGCGCAAACGCTGCACCCATTCTCCGTCTGGTGGGACGCTAGCAGGCATGCAGCATAAAGCCCCCGGCTTTACCTGCAGATACGGCCGGGGAATTGTCGGGTCTGTGGCCACATAGGTGCACGGCAGCGACCTGCAGCAGCTGCGCCGTGCAACATGGCGCCGGCTATGCCGTGCAACATGGCGCCGGCTATGCCGTGCAACATGGCGCCGGCTATGCCGTGCAACATGGCGCCGGCTGTGCCGTGCAACATGGCGCCGGCTGTGCCGTGCAACATGGCGCCGGCTGTGCCGTGCAACATGGCGCCGGCTGTGCCGTGCAACATGGCGCCGGCTGTGCCGTGCAACATGGCGCCGGCTGCACCGTGCAACATGGCGCCGGCTGTGCCGTGCAACATGGCGCCGGCTGTGCCGTGCAACATGGCGCCGGCTGCACCGTGCAACATGGCGCCGGCTGTGCCGTGCAACATGGCGCCGGCTGCGCCGTGCAACATGGCGCCGGCTGCACACGGACCCGGCCTGCCACAAGCTGTCCCCCAGTATCCAGCCTCGCCACCACTGGACCATCGCCCACCAGTGACTCCAGCCTCCGCCAAAACCCCTCCTGCTCGGTGAATGGATCCCCCCCCCACCCCCCACAGCCCCCCCCCCCCACCCCCCGACTGTGGCGGTGCTGGACTCAGTCCTCAGCCACCACGCCGGGTTCATGAAAGAAAGTAGCATGAGCGACCACGCCTTCGGGAACACGGCCCATCGGGAGCGGAGCATCGGGTGAGGGCCACAGGTGAGGTCCTGAGGCCTTCCCGACAGCATTTACGAGAGGTCAGAGGATCGCAAAAGCGGAGCCACCCCGATTTTGGCGCAAATGAGGATTTTCCGGCCGATCGCCAAACGCGATTCTGGCGACCGGAGAATCCCGCCCGCTGTTTTTGAGTCTGTTCGTGCGTGTTCTCAGACTTCTGTATCTCCTGCCCGATGGAAGAAGTTGGAAGAGTGAGTAAGCCGGGTGGGAGGGGTATTTGATTATGCAGCCCGCTTTCCCCAGGCAGAGGGAGGTGTAGATGGAGTCAATGGATGGGAGGCAGGTCCGTGTGATGGACTGGGCGGTGTTCACGACTCTCTGAAGTTTCTTACGGTCTTGGGCCGAGCAGTTGCCATACCAGGCTGTGATGCAGCCCGATAGGATGCTTTCTATGGTGCATCTGTAAAGGTTGATAAGGGTTAATGTGGACATGCTGAAGTTCCTTAGTTTCTTGACAAAGAAAAACATTGTGTACCTTCTGTTGCCCTATTATGTACTTTTATTTTATTTTCATGTACTAAATGACATGTTTGAGCTGCTTGCAGAAAAATACTTTTCACTGTACCTCGGTACACGTGACAATAAACAAATCCAATCCAATCCGAAAGTATAGGCGCTGTTGTGCTTTCTTGGTGGTAGCGTCGACGTGGGTGGACCAGGACAGATTGTTGGTGATGTGCACCCCTAGGAATTTGAAGCTGTTAACCATCTCCACCTCGGCCCCGTTAATGCAGACAGGGGTGTGTACAACATTTTGTTTCCTGACTAGCTCTTTAGTTTTGTTGACATTGAGGGACAGATTGTTGTCGTTCTGCCACTCCACTAGGCTCTCTATCTCCCTCCTGTGTTCTGACTCATGGGTGTTCGAGATCTGACCCACTATGGTCATGTCATCAGTAAACCTGTAGATGGAGTTGGAGGGGGTGTTGCACTGTCAGGGGTGTCGTCTTTCGGATGAGATGACAAGCTGAGGTTACATCTGCTCCCTCAAGTGGATGTAAAAGATCTCATGGCATTATGGAGCAGTGGAGTTCTTCTTGGTGTCCCAGCAAATATTTAACCCTCTCCCAACAATCACTAAAGAATCGTGTTCGGCGACGGGGTGGAGAATCCATTATGCCACACAAAATCGGGAGTGGCGGCGGTTGTTCAATTCTCCGTCCCCCGAAAATCGGTGCACTCGTGGAGTACGCCGCGCCGAGTATCCAACGCCTCAGGCCATTGCCTGAGGCCCGCCCCGCGATGCTCCGTCCCCGACCGGCCAAATTCCCCATGGCGTGGGATTCGTGTGGTCCCACCGTCCGTGATCCTCACACGGCGGCTGCGAACTCAGCCCAGGGCCGCCACAGTCGGGCTGGGGGCTGATCGGCAGGCAGGGGGGGTTCATTGGGGGCAATGTGCGCAGGCGGCCCAGGGTGCGCGGGCGGCCGATGCGGGGCACTATTGTATCGGTCCAGGTCCGCCGGCTGAGTCTGCCATGGACCCGGAAGTGCGGGGGTCCGTATCGGCAGCTAGAGCTGCCAACTCTACGACGGCTGCCTGCTAGCCCCCAGCAAAACGAGGAATCTGTGGCCTCTTGACGCCAGTTTT
The DNA here is from genome assembly GCF_047496885.1 of Scyliorhinus torazame. Taxonomy (NCBI): domain Eukaryota; kingdom Metazoa; phylum Chordata; class Chondrichthyes; order Carcharhiniformes; family Scyliorhinidae; genus Scyliorhinus; species Scyliorhinus torazame. The sequence goes on along the minus strand of NC_092708.1, from coordinate 30,732,266 downwards.
CCTGGCGTAAAAGATCACAGTTTTCCCGATGGTGTGGGGACATAGTCCCAAAAATGGAGAACCAGCCCATTATCTGGTCATTATTATGTTGCTGGGAGTGAGACCATGCTTGTGAGTGAATAGGCTGCCATAGATCCTCGTCTAGCATGAGGGGACATAGCTTTAAATTGAGGGGAGATAGATATAGGACAGATGTCAGAGGTAGGTTCTTTACTCAGAGAGTAATAAGGGCGTGGAATGCCCTGCCTGCAACAGTAGTGGACTCGCCAACACTAAGGGCATTCAAATGGTCATTGGATAGACATATGGATGATAAGGGAATAGTGTCGATGGGCTTTAGAGTGGTTTCACAGGTCGGCGCAACATCGAGGGCCGAAGGGCCTGTACTGCGCTGTAATGTTCTATGTTCTATGTTCTTACAACAGAGGCAACATTTCAAAATTACTCCATCAAATAGAAAATCATTTGGGATTTTCCAATGTCATGAAAGATGCTAAAAAACAAATTCCTCCTCTTTCTAAATATGTGTGTAAAAACATCTTAAGTGAGTGTTCACAACTTGGTCAACATTTTTCAGGATATCGATGGGCTGGTCAAATGGGCAGAACAGTGGCACATGGAATTAAACCCGGAAAGGTGCGAGGTGATGCATTTTGAGAAGATTAACAAAGCAAAGGAATACACAATAAATGGTCGGACACTAGGAAGTAGTAGGAAGAGGGACCTTGGAGTGCATGTCCAAACATCCCCAAAGGCAGCAGGACAGGTAGATGTTTAAGAAGGCATATGGGATACTTGCCTTTATTAGCCGAGGCATAGAATATAATGGAGCTGTATAAATATGTTCATTAGGCCACAGCGAGAGTACTGTATGCAGTTCTGGTCACCACAATATAGGAAGAATGTGGTTGCACTCGAAATGGTGCAGAGAAGATTCACTTGGATGTTACCTGGGCTGGAGCGTTTCAGTTATGAAGAGAGGCTGGTTAGCCTGTGGTTGTTTTCCTTGGAACAGAGAAGGCTGGGGGAGGACCAGATTGAGTTGTATAACATTATGAGAGATACAGACAGGGGAGATAGGAAGAATCATTTCCCCTTAAATAGAGGGGGCATAGATTTAAGGTAAGTGGTAGGAGATTTAGAGGGGATTTGAGTAAAAACCCTTCCACCTAGAAGGTGGTGGTAATCATAGAATCATAGAATTTACAGTGCCATTCGGCCCATCGAGTCTGCACCGGCCCTTGGAAAAAGCACCCTATCTAAGCCCTCACATCCACCCTATCCCCACACCTCCACCCTATCCCCGTAACCCCACCTACCCTTTTTTGGATACCAAGAGCAATTTAGCATGGCCAATCCACCTAACCTGCACATCTTTGGACTGTGGGAGGAAACCGGAGCACCTGGAGGAAACCCACACAGACACAGGGAGAACGTGTAGACTCTGCACAGACAATGACCCAAGCCAGGAATTGAACCTGAGACCCTGGGGCTGTGAAGCAACTGTGCTAACCACTGTGCTACCATGCTGCCCTAATCTGGAACTCGCTGCCTGAAAGAGGCAACAACCCTCACAATATTTAAGAAGCATTGAGAATTTGAAATGGCACAGCGTACGAGGCTACGAACTAAGTGCTGAAATATGGGATGAGAATAGATAGGTGCTTGGTGGCCATCGCGTACATGATGGCCCGAAAGGCCTCATTTTGTAATGCTCTATGGGTGGATCCACCGTCCATTCACTGCACCTCCTCCAAAATAGTCCTTAACATCGGGGCCCCGCAAGGATGTGTGCTCAGTCCTCTACTCTACTCCCTGTACACACACGACTGTGTGGCAAGTTTTAACTGCAATTCGATCTATAAGTTTGCAGATGATATGACTGTGGTGGGTCGTGTCTCAAACAACGATGAATCAAGACTACTGAAGGAAGATAGATCACTTGGCTGCATGGTGTACCGAAAACTACCTCTCTCTAAATGTCGGAAAGACCAAGGAACTGATCATCCACTCCACGTGGCGTAGCATGACCCCCCCGCGTCCATCCCCCCCCCCCCCCCCCCCCCCACCCCCACCCCCCGCGGCCTACATCAAAGTCTAAAGATGTGCAGGTTAGGTGGATTGGCCATGTTAAATTGCCCTTAGTGTCCAAAAGGGGTTATTGGTTAAGGGGATAGGGTGGAAGTGAGGGCTTAAGTGGGTCGGTGCAGGCGCGATGGGCCAATGGCCTCCTTCTGCACTGTATGTTCTATGTTCACATCAATGGCTCCGAAGTGGAGATGGTCGATGGCTTTAAGTTCCTGGGGGTCACCATCACCAACAATCTGTCCTGCTCCACTCACGTTGATGCAACAGTCAAGAAACCCCAACAACATCTCTACTTCCTACGGAAGCTAAAGAAGTTTGGCACGTCTTCATCAACTCTCAAAAAGCTCTACAGATGTGCTGTAGAGTATCCTATCTGGCTGCATCAAACTTGGTATGGCAACTGGGCAACCCAAACTAGCAAGAGACTGCAGAGTGTGGTGAGCTCAACCCAACGCAGCACACAAGCTTGCCATCCTGCCATAGATTCTGTTACACCTCCCGCTACCTCAGAAAGGCAGACAGCATTGTCAGAGACTCCTCACACCCAGCCTTTGCCCTCTTCCAGATCCTTCCATCAGACAAAGAACAAAGAACAATGCAGCACAGGAACAGGCCCTTCGGCCCTCCAAGCCTGCGCCGACCATGGTACCTGCCTAAACTAAAACTGTCTGAACTTACGGAGTCCGTATCCTTCCATTCCCACCCTTTTCATATATTTGACTAGATGTCCCTTAAATGCCAGTCTGAAGAACTACACATCCAGAGATAGGAGCAGTTTCTTCCCCACAGACTAGACTCCTCAACGACTCCCCCTCGGACTGATCTGTTCCCTGTAAGAACACTATTCATGACGCCCTATGCTGCTCTTGCTCATGTATTGCTTTGTTTGTCCCCTTGTTCCGCACTAATCAATCACTATTTGTCAATGTACTTTGTCGATTATTCTTTTTGTCTATTGTGTACGTACTGTGTACGTTCCCCTGCCGCAGACAAATACTTTTCACTGTACTTCGGTACATGTGACAATCAATCAATCAATCAATCAGTGAGATTTTCCCGTTCCGTTGCAGTCAATGGGAAATTTGGCTGAGTGCCACATTCTCCAGGGAGGTGCTGCTGCTGAGAGCTGCAGCTACTCCCGCCTTCGCACCTGCGCAAATATTTTAGGCTTGCCTTTCCAGTGAGCAATTCTGAATCAACATTATGCCCCAGCTGGAAGCCTTTCAGCCATCAAATCACGGTGACGTGAAAGCTTGCAGAGCAGCAGCAAATGCCAAATAGTCTTCAGCTGCTTCTCGGTGTTGCCAACAAACTGTCAACTAAAAAAGAAAGATATGGGGCGGAATTTTCTAAAACCGAATGGAAAAGTGTCAGGTTGCGACTCCCCGGGTTTCCTGTGCAGATCTACTGACACACTGGCAGGAAAATAAAGTGGGTGGGTGCGCTTAACTCGAATGGTGGGACGGGGGCCACATGAAGCCAGTCAGCTGGTTCCACAGAGATCGGGCCGCCGACTTCAGAGGGCCCCTCCTGATCAGCGAGGACACTGAACTCCCTCCCACCCTCTCATGGCCATGGAGTACCCCCCCTCCCCCCCCACCCCCCCCCCCCCCCCCCCCGCAATAAGCTTCGGAGTCAACCCACCCCACCACGGAAGTATCGGGGGGTACTCCCCGCCGCCGCTCCCCCCCGCCCCCTCTCGGTGAGGGGCCGGGTCCTTGGCACTTGCACCTCTCATGACCTCAGCATGTTCCAAAGAACTTCACAACCAATGAAGTACTTCCAAATTAATATAGGAAATTACAGCAATCAATTGTGCCTGAGCTTTCAAAGATAAACTGAAAATGGACCGAATTTTCAACTCAAAAATTGTGAAATGTCAGGTTCTGACTGAAACAAGAGTGTTGCTCTCCAGAAACAGAGGCAGGCTTTCTGTCCAGATCTCCTGACACTTTGTAGAAGAAAAAACAGCGGGGAGGGGGGGGGGGGCGTGTTTTGCGCCACCGTTCTGGTGGGGTGCGGCCTCTTAGAGCCACAGGAATAGGGGTGACCTTATGTCTCCCTATTGCAGGTATCGCTGGAGGGGTGGGGGGGAGGAGGGGTCACCCTATTTTAAGGGTTCCTGGTGGTGGGGGGGGGGGGGGGGGGGAGTTTCCCTATTGCAAGTGTCCCTGATGACGAACAGTCATTCAGGCTCAAAATGTTAGCTCTCTTCTCTCTCCACAGATGCTGTCAAACCTGCTGAGATTGTTCAGTATTTTCTGTTTTTGAGAGAAAGAGGGATGTCGGACAGTGGCTGAAAACAAGCTTGCAGGTACAACAAGTAAGGCAAATGATAGGTTGGTCTTCATTGAACGAGGACTTGAGTACAGGGGAAGGGTGCCTTACTGCAGCTGTACAAGGTCTTGGTGAGGTCACACCTGGAGTACAGTGTACAGTTTTGGCATGCTTACCTAAGAAAGGCTATACTTTCCATAGAGAGCATGGACCAAAGGTTCACCAGACTGATTCCTGGGTGACAGGATTGTTGTCTGAGGAGAGATTGCGTCGACTGGGGCTGTATTCCCTGGAATTTAGAAGTGTGAGAGGGGATCTAATTGAAACGTATAAAATTCTGACAGGGCTGGACAGGCAGGATGTGGAAATGTTGCTTCCTCTGGCTGTGGGGGGGGGGGGGGTCCAGAACATAGTCTCAAGGTATGGAGTAGGACTGAAATGAGGAGAAATGTCTTCATTCAGAGAGAAGTGAGCCTGTGGAATTCTCCACCAGAGCACTTTGTGAAGGCCAAGTCAGTGAATAAATTTCAGAAGGAAATAGATTTTTAGACGACAAAGGCATCAAGGGATATGGAGAGGGTGCATGGAGTGTGGCGTTGAATTAGAGGTTCATGGTTTTTTTTAAATTGAGAGTATCCAATTATTTTTCTTCCAATTAAGGGGCAACTTAGCGTGGCCAACCCACCTAACCTGCACATCTTTGTGTTGTGGGGGTGAAGCCCATGCAGACACGGGGAGAATGTGCAAATTCCACATGGACAGTGACCCAGGGCTGGGATTTGAACCCGGGACCTCAGCGCCGCAGTCTCAGTGCTAACCACTGCGCCACATGCCGTCCTATTAGAGGTTCATATTGAATGACGGAGCAGGGCAGAGGTGTCAATGACCTACCCCTGTCTCTATGTTTCTACCTTCTCTATGTTTCTACGTTTCTCAAGACAAGCAAAGTCACTGTTCAATAATAATCTTTATTGTCACAAGTAGGCTTACATTAACACTGCAATGAAGTTACTGTGAAAAGCCCCTCGTCACCACACTCCGGCGCCTGTCCAGGTACGCAAAGGAAGAATTCAGAATGTCCAATTCACCTAACAAGCGCGTCTTTCGGTACTTGTGGGAGAAAACCGGAGGAAACCCACGCAGACAGAGGGAGAACGTGCAGACTCCGCACGGACAGTGACCCAAGCTGGGAATCGAATCTGGGACCCTGGCGCTGTGAAGCAACAATGCTAACCACTGTGCTACCGTGCTGCCCATGTTGCTAATGGTACGATGAACACAAAGAGAAATGTAATCTGAAGCTGACACTGTGAGTAAATAATTGGGCAAATAATTTTATAGAACAGAGAGGAAACTCTTCAACTTACACCACCTTCAATCCAAAATTAAACCCACTCCAACTTCAATCATTGAACTTGGGTAGGAACATTACTTGTGTGCACTCACTCAGAAATGGTGGCCACAGGTCATAATTGGCATTTCTGAGAATCATTTGAGAAAATGGGCCTTATCAGGAGTAGTGGGGAGAAGGCAGGAGAATGGGGATGAGAAAAATATCAGCCATGATTGTATGGCGGAGCAGACTCGATGGGCCAAGTGGCCTAATTCTGCTCCTATGTCTTATGGCCACTAAAGACTGAAAAACTAAGTTGTCTTTGACCCAGATCTCCCAGCAAAACAGCTCCCCGTTAATTAAAATCAATGGAAATACCCTGAAAAATGTAGATTATTCTCCACATCTTGGAAATCTCCTCTCAATGAAGGTAGACTTAGGCGATGAAATGCACCTTCGTTCCAATGCGGAGACTCAGCCTTCGACTCACTGAGAAAAAGAGTGTTTGAGGATGAAGGTCTCAAATCCGAGTCCAATATCATGGTTTACCATGCAGCTGTGATCCCCGCCATCATATATGTGTTGGAGCATTGGTTAACCTACAACATGCGCTTCTAAAGGCTTTGGAGAAGTACCATCAGAGTTGCCTTCACGAGATACTCTCAATCCAGTGGCAAGGCAGGCTGTCCCAAGCCAACCTGCCAAGCATTAAGGTATTAATCATTCAAAAGTACCTCCGCTGGGCGAAGTAACTACTCCAATTAGAAGTTGGTCACATCAGGAGACCCCCAAGAGGACAGCTTGTCACTCAAAGAGTTCCTGACGAAGTCACACATCTCCGTCAATTCATGGGGGTCCCTTGCCAGTGACTGGCCAAACTGGAGGAGGTGCAGCCGGGAAGGCACTGGACACATCGAGAGACTTGATCAGGAAAACACAGAGCTGAATAGGAAGCACAGGAGGGAGCGGACAAACCTCTAAAAACTCATTTACCCCACCCTCTAAGCACCATCCCCCCTCAAGTGTTGAACACAGATTGGACTTCGCAGCCATCTCAAAACACAATAAACCAGTGTGGAAGCAAGTCATCTAATAATAATAGTCTTTATTAATGTCACAAGTAGGCGTACATTAACACTGCAATGAAGTTACTGCGAAAATCCCCTCATCGCCACACTCCGGCGCCTCTTCGGGTACACAGAGGGAGAATTCAGAATGTCCAATTCACCTAACAAGCATGTCTTTCGGGACTTGTGGGAAGAAACCGGAGCACCCGGGGAAAACCCACACAGACACAGGGAGAACGTGCAGACTCCGCATAGATAGTGACCCAAGCGAACCTGGGATCCTGGTGCTATGAAGCAACAGTGTTAACCACTGTGCTACCATGTCGCCGATCTTCAACAGGGTTGATACAGGAAGGATGTTCCGATGGTGGGTGTGTCCAGAACCAGGGGTCTGAGGGTACGGGGTGGACCATTTAGGACAGAGATGAGGCGAAAGTTCTTCACCTGGAGAGAGTGGTGAGCCTGTGGGATTTTTTATCACAGGAAGTAGATACATCCAAAACTTTGTATGGTTTCAAGAAGCAGTTATATATAGCACATAGCCGAAGAGGATTAAAGGATATGGAGAAAAGCGGGATTAGACTTTTCAGTTGGATGATCATAATGAGTGGCGAAGCAGGCTTAAAGGGCGGCATGGCCTCCTCCTGCTCCTATTTTTGCTCAATTTCTATGTTACTAATCCCGAGGGAGTTTTAAGAAGACTATTACTGAACTGGTGAACAATGTAATAGGGGAACTGCCCAAACCATATTTCAGTGCTAGACACAGTTGTAGTGTAAACTGTATCAATGTAATTTCCTGTCACATCAACCCAATCACAATTTGTTGTTATGACCTTTTTGCTAAAACAAAAGTACAATTTGCGAGTTTGACGTAAAAATTAAAAACTGTAAACTATTAACCAGTGCTCAAACAGTCACAATGAAGGACGTATATTGTAAGCAAATGGGTCACAAAGACAATGGGTAAGATTTTCAGCTTCTGAATAAGTGTTTAGGATTTGTGGACTTCCGTGACAGCAAAACTGGTGTCGCACCTGGACCAATTCAGCGACTGTTGAGGGCCTCGCACCGGCGCCACGTGGAACACAATCGATTCCAATGAGACAGTGCAGAATTCGCCGGGTCTGTGATTGACACTCGGGAGGCTGACAAGCTACAGCCACAGATACACACACATCACTCCCCCCACACATTCATCTCAGCCAACAAGATGGCACTGATTGTACTGGAGCACGCCCATCCCACTGATGGATCGGCTGGGGCCAGAGGGCACCTAGGGGTGCGCTGGGGGGGGGACACCCATATGACCTGTGGCCCTACGTTCACAGTGGGTAGTCAGCGGTATGGCTGCCTTGCCGGTTGCCGCAATGGTGCTCAGTGCCTGTCCACCCAGACCCCGCAACCCATCTCCTGGCCAGCCCTGCTACTCTCCCCAGCCCTGGCAGAAGCCCCCGGCCAGCGGCACAACTGTCAGCAAACTATGGCGATGTTGGACACGTTGCGTAGCCCCTCTCTCTCCCTCAGCAGCTACGGTGCCTGTTTCACGGTTTGTAAAAGCACAAGTGAACCGTGCCGTCGGGAATTCGCCCCAGTGGAGGCGGAGCATCATGGAGGCCCTGGAAAATACCGGGTCAGGCCCACTAATGATGTGCCAATGGCATTAAATAACAAACAAAGACCAACACAGCACAGGAACAGGCCCTTCGGCGCTCCAAGCCTGCCCCGACCATAGTACCTGCCTAAACTAAAACCTTATGCACTTACGGAGTCCGTATCCTTCCATTCCCACCCTATTCATATATTTGTCTAGATGTCCCTCAAATGCCACTATCGTACCTGCTCCAACCACCTCCCCAGGCCGGGCGTTCCATATATTTATCACAATTTATTGTACATGTGTTCTGGAACACATTGACGGCACTGTCAAGGCACCGGAGAATTGTGATTTGGCGTGAAACCGGTGTCCGCCACGTTTTTCCATACCGGCCGCCCCGAACAGGCGCCAGAATGTGGCGACTAGGGGCTTTTCACAGTAACTTCATTGAAGCTTACTTGTGACAATAAGCGATTATTATTATTATTATTGATTTGGGCATCAAAACCGTTTCTCTGCCCAATCGCATTTCCCAATTCCGGAGTCAGCCGACAGAGAATCCGGCCCAATGTATGTTGTAAGGGTCTTTATAATTACCATCCTTGGATCAGCGGCAGCACTTGAGTGTCTGAATCAGTAGGTTGTGGGGGTAAAGTCTCACTCAGGAGATTTCAGCGCCGTGTCTAGGCCGATACTTCAGTGCAGTACAAAAGGGGGTGCGACACTGTCACAGGGGTCACCTTTTGGATCAGATGCTAAAAAATCTGCATCCTCAGGTGGATGGACGAGGTCATGTGGCACTATTCAGAAACAACAAAGATCATCCCCAGGATCCTGGCCAATGTTCATCCAACATTTGAAACAGATTAACCCATCATTATCACATTGCTGTTTGTGCGGAGCTGACTGCGTGAAAATTGGCTGCCGCATTTCCCATATTAAAGCGCAGTGACTACAATTCAAAAGGACTTCATCGGCTGTAAAGCATTTCGGGATGCCCTGACCGTTACGCAGTTTGTATGTCAATGAACGGCAGTAAATGCAAACGCGCTCACCAATTTGAATATGATACTTCTTCGGAACTGATATTCTTCGGTTGCCACGGAAGAGTCAGACTTGACTCGAAACATGAGCTCCGTTTCTCTCTGCAGAGATGCTGCCTGGGATTTTCCAGCACTTTCCATTTTGCTTCCAGATTTACAGCACCTGTGGTATTTTGTTTTTATTTTAGTGCTTTGTTGGAATACTACAGAGGCACCGGGATCGGTCAGTCAATCAACAGAGAGATAGAACTTGCACTTATGTAAATATTTCACAAGTGCCAGATGTCCCAAAGTGCTGGAGAGCCAAACGCCAATATTTGAAGTGCTGTCACTTTTGTAACATAGGAAATCATTTTGTAACACAGGAAATCATCGTTGTTCCCATTAACATTCGTGTTTCTGTTTGATTTCGATGGATTGGTCACACGATGCGAAGATAAATGGATTAAGCTACTAAAATTGTGAAGTGTTTCCATTAAACTTGACAGGATGCAATATAAGGTCTAAAAATCGTAAATTAATAATTTTGAATAAAATGGCAAAGTATTTAGCAGCACTCCTAAATAAACTGTTGTAGTCAATCGAGCCAACGTAGAACATCTTATTTTTAAGCCCGACTTCTTTGTCACGTATCTTCTTCCGAAAATTATTGTTCAGATGTCTTTTATGTGGAATGAGCAAATTTCATGATTCTCTCCATTAAACAATTTTCTCTTAATTATTTCTTTCCTCTTAATTAAGACATGCTGCTATTGACATCGGAATGCTCGTTATATTCATGCGACATCTCTTGCTCTGTTATTTTAATGGATGTATTGCCTCATTTAGAACAAGCAGCTTAATAAACCTATTAAAATTATAAAAAGGAAATGTAATACAAGCGCAGAAGGAGTTCAGTCATTCAGGCATTTATTGACTTTAATAGATAGTAAAAGTTGGATGTGTGTAAAACGGGCAGGCACTCTAGTCGCACCAGTTTCCCACTGGCCGAGTTGGATTCAATTATTCTTCTCCTCTGGAATAGGAACATGGGAATGGATTCAATCATTCCCCCTTTATTCCGTTAAGTCATGGCTTATTTATCCCTCAATTCCATGACTGGGATTTTCCACTTCTGTTTTGCTGGGCGTGTTCAACAACGGGAGTTGAAAATGTCGCGAGATGTCCAAATCGCATTTGACGGCGATGTAAAAGCATCGGACGATTGCCCTCCCCCATCAGTGTCATAACGTATTTTCCAACATTCAACATCGGAACATAATTTCCATACATTAGCATATCACTATTAAGCATGTGCGCCTGAATCATCACCGCGCCCCCACCCTATAAGAAAGTCCATTCACGCCAGTGTGAGAGCAGACTGGCATGAAACTTTTCTTTCATAAATTTTGAGTACCCAATTAAATTTTCTTTTCAATTAAGGGGCAATTCAGAGTGGCCAATCCACCCACCCTGCACATCTTTGGGTTGTGGGGGTGAAACCCACACAGACACGGGGAGAATGTGCAAACTCCACACAGACAGTGACCCGGGGCCGGGATCGAACCCAGGTCCTCAGCGCCGTGAGACAGCAGTACTAACCACTGAGTCACCGTGCTGCCCTTGCTGGCATGAAACTCGATTGGTCTCCTACAGCACATGGTGAGCAGAGTTTGGCGGGAGATGACAGAGGGTCATGCTCGGGTACTGTCCACGGGCAGTGCCTGGGTGGAGGGGGGGGGGGTTGTTGCATGGAGGGGAGGTACCAAGTTAACTTTTGTCCACTGAGACGGCCTTTAAAATCTTTGAAGGGCTAAGTTGGTGGCAGGACAGGTTAGTGTGACATTGTGCAATAACAATAATCTTTTCTTGTCACAAGTATGAAGTTACTGAGAAAATCCCCTAGTTGCCACATTCCCGCCGCGCGGGTCGGGGGCCATTGACAGCACCTCCCCCCCCCCGGCGATTTTCTGTGCCCCAATGGGCCAAGTCGGCGACGAGTTTGGCCGAGTCTCGCCAGCGTGGATTACTCACCTCCCACACGGCGGGACCTGGAAGGTAAGTGTGCATGGGCAGTCCTGGAGGGGTGCGGTGGGTCCGATTCCGGGGGGGGCTTCCACGGTGGCCTGGCCCGCGATCGGGCCCTACCGATCGGCAGGCGGACTGGTTCCGTGGGGGCCTACTGTCCAGCCCACTGAGCTAACCTGGCAAAAGCAGACCAAGGCAGGCCAGTAGCACGGTTCAATTCCCGTACCAGCCTCCCCAAACAGGCTCCTGAATGTGCCCAATCGGGGCTTTTCACAGTAGCAGTGTCTGTGGGGGGGGGTCCCTTTAGCCAGGGGGTCCCTTTAATCAGGGGGTCCCTGTGGTCGGTCCCTTTAGTCAGGGGATCCTGTGGGGTGTCTTTTTAGTCAAGGGGTCTCTATGGTTATTTCCTTCAATTAGGGGTCCTTGTGTGGGGTCTCTTTAGTGCGGGAGTTCCTGAGGGGGGGGGGGGGGTCATTTAGTCAGGGTGTCCCCAGGGAGTCTTTTAATTTGGGTGTCACTGAGGATGATTCCTTCAGTTAGGGAATCCTTGGGGGACCTCCCTATTTACAGGGTTCCGGGGAGGAATAATGGTCTCCCTATTACAGAGGTCACTAGATGGAGGGGAGGGGTCTCCCTATTCATGGGGTCCCTTGCGGGGATCTCCCTATTGGGTAGCTCACCCTATTAAGGGTATCCCTGAGGGTCACCCTTTTAAGAGGGTCCCTGGGGGGGGGTCTCCCGGTTCATGGGGTCCCTGGGGGTGGGTCTCCCTTAATAGGGTGTCCCTGGGGGGGGGAGTTGAGTCACCCCTGTGCTTCAGAAAAGGGGGCACCCAGGCAATCTGGGGCGTTGGAGGGCGCTTTGCGGTGCATGGGGCGGCTTCTTTGCAGTGTGGGTGGGGTGTGGGTGGCTGATCGCCAGACTTCGCTATCTGGCCTGCCGCTCGTAATGGCGGCCTGTTAGCGAGATCCCCCCGGCAAACCCTCTTATTCTTCGCCATGCGTAAATTTGCATTGCCAGGGAAACGGAGTTGTTTACCGATTTGTGCTCCCAGGGGGATCGTAAACCAAATTGGAATTCTCCTCCGGCGGCAAAAAATACTCTCCCAAACGAAAAATCCCGCCCAGTGACTCTAACTACAGACTCCCAGGGAACCTTCTTTATATAAACAAAATTCCATCAGCCCAACTTCAGGTAAATAGCATGGTTGGAATGAATGATTATTTCATTTTTTACGGTGCTTTAATTGCACCTCTCTAGCCAAAGTGTCTGCTTGTCTTGTCAAGCAGGATTTTTATAAAACACTGCTGCAGCAGTCAAAGACACTAACGCAGGCTTTTAACATTTACTGCCCCCAATACAGATAATACAACGTATCTGAAATTCCTACATTTATCACACCTTAAGACCTCCTCCTTTGACCAAGCTTTTAGTCATTTCATAGAATTTACAGTCCAGGAGGCCATTCGGCCCATCGAGTCTGTACCAGCTCTTGGAAAGAGCACCCCTACCCAAGCCCACACCTCCACCCTATCCCCATGACCCAGTAACCCCACCCAACACTAAGGGCAATTTAGTACGGCCAATCCACCTAACCTGTACATCTTTGGACTGTGGGAGGAAACCAGAGCACCCGGAGGAAACCCACGCACACACGGGGAGAACGTGCAGACTCCGCAGAGGCAGTGACCCAAGCCGGGAATCGAACCTGGGACCCTCGAGCTGTGAAACAATTGTGCTAACCACTATGCTACCGTGCTGCCCTAATCTGCCCTAATGTCTCTTTTTGTCGCTCAGTGTCACATTTTGCTTTCTATTGATCTTGTGGCAATGAGGTTTTATTATGTGGAAGGTGCTATAGAAATGTAAGTTGATGTTGTTGCTTTGGGATGTGAAATTCACCACATCAAGAAATATTGCTTTTCTTTACTGCTTTTGAACTTAATTATGCTGAAGACACATGGAGAATTTCCCTGACACACCCTCACCTAAGTAGTTAATAGGTATCACATTCAAAACAGCAAAGCATCCAACTCTCCTAATTTTATTCCTGCGTTCCATTCCACAGTTTGAACCCACTTCATTATCCAGTGGCATTCCTTTATCCCTTTTCTCATGATTTCTTCCTTTGGTCAATAATTGTCCCTGCGGAACCTTGTCAAAACCTTTCTAAAAATTCAAGCGCAGATCAAGTGCACTGTCCTCTGCTACCCTGGAACTAATGTCTTTGAGAAGCTCCAGGTTAGTTACACACAATCTTCTTTTCTTAAAGTTAAGCTGATTATCCTCCAACCAATTTATCCATTTATAGATTTCATCCACTGGTTACCTCCAGATCATTTCAACGACTTTCCCTACATTGATATGAAACTTGCTGGGCTACAGTTTCAAGGTTTGATCTTGATCCTTTTTTTTAAAACAGCGATGTTCGATAGTAATTGTTCCCATATTTAAAAAATTCTCTAGAACCTAATTTTAATCCTTGTCTTTTAAAAGATATAAAGCTGCCTGCATTAGACACCGATTCTACTTTACCGAGTGGAATTTAATGCCCTTCCCTGTGGCGAGTTTGGTGGTGGGTTTGTATTTAATTGGACGAGAGTGTAGTGGGTGAGGATCCCATCATCTTCCCACAATGACCCTGATTAAGTCCATGGCTGGAAGAGCTCATGGACAGTCTTCCTGCCCCACCACCAATTAAGGCAATTAATGCGCACTAAAGACCCTCGTCTTACCACTACTGGTATTCACCCTGTGGCGAGCAGGGGACGCGTCATGTGAGAAGCCAGAACGGCAAATCCTGTCAGGATTGCTTGCTGTTTCCAAGGTGGTGGGGCTCCCTCATTCTCAGCTGGTTCATCAGAGCTGGTTTAGCTCAGTGAGCTAGACATCTGGCTTGTAGTGCAGAACAAGACCAGCAGTGTGGGTTCAATTCCTGTACCAGCTCTGTGTACCCGAACAGGCGCCGGAATGTGGCGACTAGGGGCTTTTCACAGTAACTTCATTGCAGTGTTAATGTAAGCCTACTTGTGACAATAAAAGGTTATTATTAGGACACTCCATGCCTGATTGAGGCACCCAGTATCAGGAAGGAGATGCCTTGACCAACTTCTCTGACTTATTGCCTCCCACCTTTCTCCACAACCCCCTACTACCCTCCTGCCATTACTCACCTGTGCCTGGTCTACAGATGTTCCTCAGCCTTGAATGGGCACTAGCAGCAGCCACTGCCTCCTTCCTATCAATACACGCTTCTGATTGGTCAGCAGCTCTTGGTGTCTATTCCTGGGTGCTTGATCCTCCATGCTGCTGCCCAGTTACGTGCCCGATTGACACTTCATTCTGCAGGCCTTCCCGAAAAGAGACAAGGCAGGGTTCTCGTCACCACTCTAGCCAGTGAGTGAGACTCCCATTGCCTCCATTAAATACCATCCATGGTCACATAAACTTATTTTTAAAGTACCATTTGTTTCATCTGCCTTTCTCTCCAAGAAACTTTGCAGGAATACTCCGGATCATGTATTGCCATTTTGGCACAATTTCTCTGGGTTTATAGTGGACGCATTGGGGAGACACCTCCAACTCTCCCATCCCCCCCCCCCCCCCCCCCCACCCAGGTATCTGCTGGAGACACCCCCAGAATTGGGTTTGGCTCTTTAAATCAACACCTGAGGAACGCACCAAATTTCTACACAGGATTTTGATGTATTAACACCACTGTCTCAGCTAATGAGTTTGAGTGGAGTAGGGATTAAGTCAGGACTCACATCAAACATTCAGTTAACTTAGCAAATGGTATGAATGACAGTAATCAGAACTCACGACTGTACCCGCAGCGGAGTATCCCAATAGATACGAGCAGGGCTATTTCTCCAGCAAAATTCAATCAGTAGATGATGGTTAGACAATCCAAAGAACTTTTTTTGCCAACAAGATGCGGTGAGTGGAGAATAGTGATAGATTACAAATTGATTATGGGCGGGATTCTCTCCTACCCGGCGGGGCGGGCATTCCCAGCGCCGAGGAGTGGCGTGAACCACTCCGGCATCGGGCCGCCCAGAAGGTGCGGAATCCTCCACACCTTCATGGGCTAGGCCGGCGCCGGCGGGGTTGGCGCTGTGCCAACCGGTGCGGAAGCTGTGCCAACCGGCGCCGAAGGGCCGTGGGGGCACCCCCCGTGGCCAGATACCCCCGCGCCCCCCCGAGGATCCCGGAGGCCGCCCGCAGAGCCAGGTCCCGCCGGTAAGTACCAGGTCTAATTTACGCCGGCGGGTCCGGCCTAAAACGGGCGGCCGCTCTGGCCATCGCGGGCCGTAGAATCGCCGGGTGGATTGCTGCCAGCGGCTGCTGACCGGCGTGATTCCCGCCCCCGCCAAAACTCCGGTGCCGGAGATTTCGGCAGGAGCGCGGAGGTAGGGTTCGCCGTGGGGTGGCTGCAGGAAGAGTGACGGCACAGCCTCAGTTGGTGGGTTCGTGCCGGGGGGGCGGCGTGGGGGGGGTTTGGGGAGGGCGGGGGGTGTTGAGGGGGGGCGTGCTGGGGAGGAGAGGGCGCTTGCTGTGGAGGGGGGGCGAGTGCTAGGGAGGAGGGGGCGAGTGCTGGGGAGGAGAGGGCACGTGCTGTGGAGGAGGGGGGCGAGTGCTAGGGAGGAGGGGGCGAGTGCTGGGGAGGAGAGGGTACGTGCCGGGGAGGAGAGGGCGCATGCTGGGGAGGGGGGGGGCACGGGTGCCGGGGGGGGGGGGGGGTTTGGGGAGGGTGTCCGTCTGGCCAGGTGCCAGCTTCCAACAGTCACGACCATGCAGCCAATGGCACCTGGCTGCGGGGGGTGGTATGGGCAATGATGACATGTTGTCTATCCCCCCCACCCCCACCCCCCACCCCCTGCAGGCCATTATGTTTGGTCATCACCCAGTGATGTTGGCCGCTGTGGCGGGAGCCGCACTTCTACATGTTGCCCTGGGGGAACAGGAGGAGGAGCGTGCCAGGGAGGCGGCGGAGGCTGCCGCAGAGGAGCGTGCTGCAGGGAGGCAGGTGGCAGGCACCCAGGCTGGAGGGCTACCCGCCCGACAGGACGAGGAGGAGGAGGAGGTGGTGGCGCCACGGCGACGGAGATGCCCAATGAGGCCCCGTGTGTACCGGCTCCGCTCGTTGTACCAGGTCCTCACAGACCGGGCATGCAGGAGGAGACTCCGGATGAGCCAGGAAACCGTCGCCCATATCTGCCACCTGATGGCACACCTGGCACTGGGGTAGGACACCCTGTCCCCGTGGCCGCCAAGGTTATGGTGGCCCTGATCTTTTATGTCACGGGATCATTCCAGGCGCCGATTGGGAACCTGTCCGGCATCTCGCCGTCCTCAGTGCACCGCTGCATCCGTGCAGTGACAGGCCATTGCGGACCACTACACCCAGTTCCCTGTGGACCGGGCCAGCCAGGATGCCCGGGCAGTAGGCTTCGCTGCGGCGGCCAGAATGCCCAGGGTCCAGGGGGCGATCGATGGGATGCACGTCACCGTGCCGCGCCCTGCGGATAACAGGGCCGTGTTCACGAATAGGAAGGGGACCTGTTCCATCAACATTCAGGTGGTCTGTGACCACCGCATGAGGATCCTGCACGTCTGCGCCCGGTACCCGGGCAGTGTACATGACTCATTCGTGTTGGCGCAATCTTTCATCCCCACCATGTTCGAGGGACGCCCCCCGGCTGAGGGGTTGGTTGCTGGGCGACAGGGGTTACCCTTAGCGGTCGTGGCTGATGACGCCTATACGGAGGCCAGTGACTGACGCGGAGAACTGCTAGAACGATGCCCATGCAGCAACCAGGGGTGTGATAGAGAGGTGCTTTGGGCTGCTAAAGATGCGCTTCAGGTGCCTGGACCACTCTGGAGGGGCCCTCCAGTACCCGTCAGATAGGGTCGGCCGCATCGTTGTGGTTGCTGCGTCCTGCACAACATAGCCCAGCAGAGGGGCGATGTGCTGCAGGCAGAGGAGGGGGAGGGGAGGAGCAGCAAGACGAGGCGCAGACCTCCCCAGATGAGGAGGATGGGGGCAATGTTCAGGACAGACGGGCTGGACATGGACGGGAGGCTGCCCACTGTTACCGGCTGGGCCAGCAGGCACGGGACAGGCTGATAGCCGCCCGGTTAACGATCTAGGGGGGCGTGGGAATCACCGAGTATGGGCACAGACTGCACACCATGGCAGCAGCCTACCACCCCCACCCCACCCACCCAACACCAACCACCCTCACCCCACCCGCATGCACACCAACCCCTCCATTGCACATCCACCTGCGGCACAACGGGCCGGGCTCACACGGTCGCCGGTGGAAGCGTGTCTATTGCAGGCCATGGAGGATGATGACAACCCGCTCTGTGATGAGCTCTGGGCTCTATATCGTTGGACAATGTCTGACCCATGGCCACAGTATTACCCTCCACCCGGACCGACCCTGCATGCGGCCGTGACACTGCAGCGTATGGTCCTGTCGTCTGCCCGGGGGGATGGCGAAGGCAACCCAGGGGGAGGGGGCGCACACTCACCTGAGGCCGATGTTCTATCACCCCTCACACACACGCTGGTGCTCACCTCACACCACATCCCCGCCACATCGGACAGAGCACAAAGGCAGCTTCCGTAGGTGTGAAAGTGATTTTAATAACGAACAGTTCATACACGTGCCCTAGCCCCTATAACTAATCTGTGCCCTGCACCCATGCCAACTTACTCAGTGTCTAAATGTTTGGCCTTACGGGCCCTCTGACGATGTCTAGGTGGTTCCCCAGATGGTACAGTGAACTGGAGATGGACTCCTGTGATTCCTGCCCTGTGACCTGGGATCCCTTTGGCGGTGACTAGGGACCCCTACAGGGGGACCCGGAACAGGTCCCAGCACCTCCTCCTCCCTCGGGGTGCACCATGGACTCCAGGCCTCTACATGGGTCGGGGATGCGAACGGATCGAGCACCCGACGCCCCCCTGACACCTGCCGCAGCCAGTCCTGGAGGCCCGCCCTGGTATCAACAAGGGTCTACAAGTTTGCAGCCATGGAGCTCACTGTCATCCCTGTCTGTGTGTGGGCGGTGCCGGCCAGCACCTGGGCAATGGCACCGATGCCCTCAGCGATGGCCTGCAGAAACTGGGCCATTGCCTGCTGGGACTGCGCCATAGCCTGCTGAGACTGGGCCACGGCGTTGAGCGCCTCTGCGATCTGCTGCTGGCTCTGGCTCATGGCTTCCTGTGAGAGGGCAGCCATGTCCTGGGCCACAGACGCTGCCCGCATGGAATGCCCCAGGCCTTGCATACTGCTCCCATGTCTGACACCGTCGCACCCATTGCCTCCACCGTGGACCCCACCCGTGCAGTTTCGGCCTGGGTGACACGCATGACCGGCACCACTCCCTGCTCCTGCACGCGGGTGGACTCCTCCACCTTCGTCTGCAGCTGCCGCAAGCCGGCCGTCACCCCCTTCGATCGTCCCTTGGTTCATGACTGCATCGGGTCTATGGGTGGGTGTGGTAACTCCAGGCACCCAGGGCCCATCTGGGCAGCAGATGGTTGCCTGCGCCGGGCTGCCCTCCGACCATCCGGCCCCTCGGCTACACCTACCTCCACCTGCTGTACCGGGACGGCTGTGTTGTGCGCACCAGTTAGTGTTCCAGTTGCCTCATCGCTAAAATGCACAACCGAGGTGAGTGTCTTTGCGATGGTGGAGGGTGTAGGAGATAGCAGTGGCGTAGTGTCGTGCTCCTCATCCGACCCGAAGTCCAGGGACCCCTGGAGTGGTGATTCCAGTCCATCCGTCCCCTGTGTGTGGGTGTAGTGTGCTTCAGTGTCCTGTCTGTCTGTGTCCTGGGCGTCAGTGTCCTGGGTTGGTGTATCCTGGGCAGGTGTGTCCTGGGTAGGTGTGTCCTGGGTAGGTGTGTCCTGGGTAGGTGTGTCCTGGGTAGATGTGTCCTGGGTAGGTCTGTCCTGGGTAGGTCTGTCCTGGGTAGGTGTGTCCTGGGTAGGTGTGTCCTGGGTAGGTCTGTCCTGGGTAGGTCTGTCCTGGGTAGGTCTGTCCTGGGTAGGTCTGTCCTGGGTAGGTCTGTCCTGGGCAGGTGTGTCCTGGGTAGGTGTGACCTGGGTCAGCTGCGACAGGGGCCTGTTCCTGTGGCTGCCCCCCTCGTCGCTGGGTCTGGCCCGCCTGCATTGCCGCACTCTCACTAGATGGGGGCATCGTCTCCCTGGTGGTCTGGGTCTGTCCCTGGCTCGTGGCCGTCCTGGATTGTCCTGGGGGCGTCATATGCCTGTTGGGCCGGGTCTGTCCCTGGCTCGTGGCTGCCCTGGATCGTCCTGGGGGCGGTCATCATCCGAGGGGACGGGTGGGTCGATGTTTGGTCCTGTAGTACACAATACAGCATGCATGGTTAGACACGCAGATGGGGATAGTGGGCATGGGAGATATGGGGGATATGGGGGAAGGGGGAATATGGGATCCTTGGGTCCGTCTGAAAGTTCCAGGGCCCTCTCCTCATGGATGGTGAGTGGTCGCAGGTCGGGTGGACCCCCTCCAGTCCTCTCGGATGTTGTGAGCGCGTGGGGGGCGGGAGGGTGGCAGGGATAAAGGGCAACAGTCTCAGGCATACATATACATGCGGACCAGCGGTTGTGTGTATGTTGGCAGAGGTTCACAACCCATCCTGCCACTGCAGCCTGCATGGGTGGGTGCAGCCATGTCAGTTGCACCTAGGGCTGTGGGGGGGCGGAGGGGGGGGGGGGGGTGGTACTCACCCTGGCTGCCCTGACAAGGTCATTGACCTTCTTGTGACACTCGCCGCCTGTCCTTGCTGTCACGGCCACGGCGCTGACGGCCTCTGCCTCCTCCCTCCACAGACGCCTGCTGAGGCGTGGTGCGACCCTGCGGCCGTGTCCGGGGTACAGGGCCTCCCTCCTCTGCTCCACTGCGTCCAGGAGCGCCTCGATGTCCCGCTCCTGGAACCTCAGCGCTGCACAGCGCGTGGCCATTTTGACAGGTCTCCAGGGGGAGGAGGCATCTTTTGAGCTGCGACGCGGAGGGGGCCGTCTTTTGTGCTGCGACGCTGGGGGGGGGGGTTGGCCGTCCTTTGTGCTGCGACGCCACACAGCGTCACTGACGGAGCGCGGGTCCGTGATGAGTGACACCGTCGCGAATGGCGTCATGCCTCTGCTAGCCCATTCCCGGCTGGAGAATTCGTGACGTTCTGGGGGGTCCGACACCGGAGTCATTCGCGCTGTTTTTGCCGCCGGGTTCGGGCTATCGCGCCAATTCACGGCGAATCCCACCCATGGAGTCACTTTATACAGCCATTAAACTCTTTCTCTGTTGTTTCCATTGAGGCATTAAAGGGTATTAAAGCTTGAACTGGCAGAAAGCTCAGTGAATATATCAATGAGTTAGACATTTACTTTTATCTTTCAGGACAATTGTCGACGTGTGCTATCTATGTCTAATCCAACATAGAAAGAATGATTAGACAGTCCGATCCTACTTTCACAAATAACCTTCCATATTTTGCGCTAATGGATCCTCAAAAGATATTTTTCATTCAAATTTCAATCATTTGAAGAGGTGATTCACCGAACCCCTCACTGATTTAGTGGCCAGATCTGCTGTTTATTACACTTTTGATTACATGCACATTTTTCAAATGTATTCCGAATTGAAAATCTATTTTATTTTTATGTTGGTGATACATCATTCCACCACGACACTCAAAAGCTAATAATGACAGTCCTGCCACCAGTCCTTAACCAAAGACGCTCCGTCGCATTACACAGAAATTATAGCACAGAAGCAGGCCATTCCGGCCAATCTGTCCAGGTGGTGTTTATTGGCCACGTGAGTAGTCCTAATTCCTGTACTGCCCTGTTCCTACGGCCAGGATTCTCCGTTGCGAGTCCGCCCCGCTACCGCTGCTGGCGAGAATGGAGAATTTTGCACTTAGCCGAATCTCACATTGACTACAACAGGACCGGAGAATCCCGTTGCCGTGGCAGCGGGACCAGAGAATCCCGTTGCCGTGGACAGACCGAGAATCCTGGACGGGATTCTCCGAGCCTCCGCTCCAAAATCGTACTCGGCGCGGGGGCGGAGAATGGGGCATCAGACCCGCGATCGGATCCAGCGCCTTCTCGCACTTGCGGTCGACGCGGCGCCGGTCGGGGACAAGTGAAAGAGGCCCCCACCCCGATTCTCCACTGGCAGCTGGCCGAGAACCCGCCGGTGTGGTTCACTCATGGTTTTACCCGGCGGTAGCTCGGAGTGGCGGCTGCGGAGACAGTCTGGGGCCGCCCTGGTGGGGGACGGGGTGATCCATCACCGGAGGGTGGGGGGGGCCTTCAGGACAGCCAGGCTCGCGCTTGGGGGCCACCGAACGGCAGGCACGCGCAATCTGGGGGGGGGGGCCTATATTGTTGGGGCCTGTTTGCTGTGTGGGTCCACCATGTTGCGCGGACCTGCAGCCGGAGGTGCAGGCCCCGTATCGGCAGCCGGAGCTGTGAGGACTACTCTGGGGCCCTGCAAGCCCCCTTCAAAATGGAGAATCACTCTGGACTTTCTCCAGGAAAGTCCAGAGTGATTCGTGCCCATTTTCTAACGGGTGTGGGGACATAGCCCCATTTTCAAAGAAATCCGCCCCCTTTCTCTTTATTGTCCATTTCCTCCAAACAAATATATCCAATCTAAACTGTTGACATGAGCTCCGCTTCAACCCCTGGAAGCAGTCCAACTTTACCCTATTTTATCCATAATTCAGAAATCGCTATCAATTCACCCCATAATCATCTCTGAATATAACAATTCCAATTTTACATCAAATGCACTTTTTCATCAGCTTCTCACAGCCCATAATTTGACACCGTCATAAACTATTAATATTCTCTCAGGGTATATAACCTTTACATATTGGGAACAACAATACGTGGGATGACACGGTGGCACAATGGTTAGCACTGCTGCCTCACAGCGCCAGGGACCTGGGTTCAATTCTGACCTTGGGTCACTGTCTGTGCGGAGTTTGCACTTTCTCCCCATGTCTGCGTGGGTTTCCTCCGAGTGCTCCGGTTTCCTCCCGCAGTCCATAGATCTGCCGGTTAGGTGGATTGGCCGTGCTAAATTGCCCCTTGGTGTCCAAAGATGTGCAGGTTAGATGGGGTTATGGGGATAGGGCATGAGGAGTGGGCCTAGATAGGGTGCTCTTTCAGAGGGTCGGTACAGACCTGATGGGCTGAATGGCCTCCTTGTGCACCAAAGGAATTCTATGGTTCTATGATTCTAACAGTGTCGCCTATACTGATCCCAAGAGCATGGCATTAGCTCTCCTCTGGCAAATGGCACTTTGCATCAACTGCAATAGATTAAAAATATATGAAAATGAAATGAAATGAAATGAAAATCGCTTATTATCACAAGTAGGCTTCAAATGAAGTGACTGTGAAAAGCCCCTAGTCACCACATTCCGGCACATGTTCGGGGAGGCTGTTATGGGCATTGAACTGTGCTGCTGGCCTGCCTTGGTCTGCTTTCAAAGCCAGCGATTTAACCCTGTGCTAAACAGCCCCTATGATATTGGGTTTGGAGTGGGTGTCAGTCAGATTGTGAAGTGGGGAGCTTTCGCAATCCAAGTTATCTGTTCAACCCCGACCTGGTTTCCAGACAGGGGGATGACAGGTAATCTCGGCAAGTGCAACTTTGTCCTTCTACAAATGGATGTCTATCAGAAAGAACTAATAGAGTCAAGTTAATCTAATTCTGACCAATGCTCTGCCCACCAGCAATGCACCATAACACTGCCTTTCCCACTCGACAAAAAATTCTAGTTGGTCAAACAAAGCTGCAAATACGTTATTCAATCGCCTCATCGGTTCCAATAACAACAGCTTGTCAAAGAAAACTTTTTTTTTCCGTAAATTTAGAGCACCCAATTGTTATTTTTTTCTATTAAGGGGCAATTTAGCGTGGCCAATTCACCTAACCAGCACATCTTTGGGTTATGGGGGTGAAACCCACGCAGACACAGGGAGAATGTGCAAACTCCACACAGACAGTGGCCCAGGGCCAGGATTCGAACCCGGGTCCTCAGCGCCGCAGTCCCAGTGCTAACCACTGCGCCACTGTGCTGCCCTTGTCAAAGACAACTTGATACCAAGCCAAGCTATTAAGGGCAAACTTTCAAAAGCTTGATCAAAGAAGTCGATTTTAAGCAATGTTTTGAAAGAGGAGAGAGAGATATTTGATATGGAGAGGTTGCGGGAGGGAATTCCAGCTAAATATTTGTATTTTTAGCTTTCTGGAGAAAGCAATTTGGAAAGGGGACACACATTGCATCCCCTTCTGTTTTAGTTGTGTTGGCATCACCAACTAATATCCACATTCTGCCAACATGTATAGGGTTAGCGCGAGCTAAACCAGGTATAACCTGCTGAGATGGCAGCCTTGCTCATGAAAACATATCAATGGAAATAATCTAAAGATGGGTCTTGGAGGATTCAAGTGGTGGGGCTGTGACTATTTCCTATGTCAGCTTGTTCCACTGTGGGATTGTCCTTGGGAAGAAAGACTGTTGATAAACTGCCTTGGAAGCAAGCAGCCTTTGTAGCTTGTGTGACTGGCCACCTCGTGTTTTTTCATTGCTGGAGGGCACTGTGATGAATATCGCATTGACCACAAAACCAGATGATGTAAAAGCTTTAATTAGAAACAAACCCAATGCGCAAAGGTAGAAACTGGCATGCGTATGTAGTTTGCTCTTGGACAGTTACGCCACGAGTTTCCGGAAGACAAAATAGTACAAATGAAACCTGTATCAAGTAATTATGATTCAGAATCCCTTTGGGATAGAAATGTAACAAATAGAATTATGAACAAGACATAAATAGTTTAAACTACCCCAAACGACGAATGCAACAAAGAGAATAAATTGCAGGATCTTCAGTTGATAAACATAAATTCTTCCGAACTGAGAAACATCATCAGTAAAAGCTTAGCAAGAGGCTCACCGGCTAGCAGAGATAACATGATACTCAAACGACTATTAGTCTGGCCATATTTCAAGATGTCATGACATCAGCACTGCAATTAAACAGCAATAACATGTCCTGTGAAGGTCGGTCATAATTAAAATAATAATAATCCGAAAAATATGAATAGCCTTCTTTAAAATAGCCCACTACAGGTCAGTTCTGTTAAGGCTAAAAGGCTACCAGGTTATCACTGTCCTTAAAAATATATATGTGAGGTACCCTCAATAACGACGCTTAGAGTATAAACGGTAAAGAAGGCTTTATTAGACTAAGAACTATGCTAGAGCTGAGACATGTGCTGACTGCTGCACAGCCCATGAGGCAGCCCTTTATATATGGCTCACAGATGGGCGGAGCTAGAGGCGGAGTCCCCAGGGTTCCAAGACCGGTCTTAAAGGGGACATCACCTTACATGATGATAAGGCAGTAACCGTTCATCACATTCACCCCCTGTTTAAAAAGAGTCCGGCGGGGGTGAAGTGCCATCATAGGTCCATCCGTCTTGGTGGCCGGATCGTCCTCATCGACCTCCTCAATTCGGGCGGTGGTGCGGCGGGCACAGACGTCCCGGTTGAGGGCACATCCGGGAACACAGCGGTCGGAGCTTCGGTCCGGGTCGGGGCAGGGGGACTAGGCAGGGCCGGGGGTAGCAGTGCCGGTGCCGGCGTGGTGTGTAAAGGGGGGGCGCGCGGTAGGTGCTCACCAACGGGGGGTAGGGCCGGAAGGGGGTGTGTTGTAGGGGGCGCCGGGTCCTGCAGGGGAGCGGCGCGGGAAGGGGAATCTGTGGTGGGGGATCCAGCGGGTGCCAGATCCCGGAGGGAAACCGTATCTTGCCTGCCGTCGGGGTACTCAAAGTAGGCGTAACTGGGGTTGGCGTGGAGCAGTTGGACCTTTTCGACCAGGGCGTCCGTTTAATGGCTCCTCGCTTGCCTCCGGAGAAGAACAGGTCCCGGAGCCACCAGCCACAGTGGAAGCGAGACCCCGGAGGTAGACTTCCTGGGGAAGACAAACAATCGGTTGTGAGGGGTCTCATTCGTGGCCGTGCAGAGGAGTGACCTAATGGAGTGTAGGGCATCGTGTAGGACCTCCTGCCAGCGGGTGGTTGGGAGACTTCTCGACCGCAGGGCCAGAAGGACAGCCTTCCACACTGTCGCGTTCTCCCTCTCCACCTGCCCGTTTCCCCGCGGGTTATAACTGGTCGTTCTGCTCGAGGCGATGCCTTTGCTGAGCAGATACTGACGCAGTTCATCGCTCATGAACAACGTACCCCGGTCGTTGTGGATATAAGCGGGAAACCGAACAGGGTGAAGATGCTGTGTAGTGCCTTAATCACAGTGGCTGAGGTCATGTCGGGGCAGGGAATGGCGAATGGGAAACGGGAGAACTCATCGATCACAGTGAGGAAATAGGCATAACGATTGGTGGACGGGAGGGGCCCCTTGAAGTCCACGCTCAGTCGCTCAAAGGGACCCGAGGCCTTCACAAGCCGAACCTTGTCTGGCCGGTAGAAGTGCAGTTTGCACTCCGCACAGACTTGGCAGGCCCTGACCATGGCCTTGACCTCCTTGGTTGAGTAAGGTAAGTTGCGGGACTTGATAAAATGGATGAGCCGGGTAACCCACGGGTGGCAGAGGTCATTGTGGATGGCTTGCAGGCGGTCCTCCTGCGCGTTGGCGCATGTGCCACGGGACAGGGCGTCTGGGGGCTCGTTGAGCTCCCCTGGACGATACTTGATATCGTACGTGTAGGTGGAGAGTTCGATCCTCCACCTCAAAATTTTATCGTTCTTTATTTTGCCCCGTTGCGTGTTATCGAACATATAGGCGACGGACCGGTGGTCGGTGACGAGGGTAAACCTCCTACCGGCGAGGTAGTGTCTCCAGCGCCGCACAGCCTCCACAATGGCTTGTGCCTCCTTTTCGACTGCAGAGTGTTGAACCTTGAGGCGGTGAGGGTTCGGGAGAAGAACGCTACTGGTCTGCCTTCCTGATTGAGGGTAGCAGCCAGGGCGATGTCTGATGCATCGCTCTCTACCAGGAAAGGGATGGTTTTGTCCATCGCGTGCATAGTGGCCTTGATGATGTCGGCCTTGATGCGGTTGAAGGCCAATTGAGCCTCAGCCGAGAGGGGAAAAATGGTGGTCTTTATGAGTGGGCGGGCTTTGTCCGTATACTTGGGGACCCACTGGGCGTAATAAGAGAAAAGACCCAAGCACCGTTTGATGGCCTTGAGGCTGCGGGGGAGAGGGAGTTCCTTAAGGGGGCGCATGCGGTCGGGGTCGGGACCTAGGACCCCGTCTTCCACGACATAGCCGAGGATGGCTAGCCGGGTGGTGTGGAAAACGCATTTGTCCTCGTTATAGGTCAGGTTAAGGGCTCGGGCGGTCTAGAGGAACTTTTCGAGGTGAGCGTCATGGTCCTGCTGGTCATGGCCGCAGATGGTGACATTGTCCAAGTACGGGTATGTAGCCCGCAAACCGTACTGGTCCACCATTTGGTCCATCGCCCTTTGAAAGAGAGACCCCGTTTGTGACACCGAAGGGGACCCTGAGGAAGTGGAAGAGCCGGCCGGCTGCTTCGAAGGCAGTATAGGGGCGGTCTTTTGGTCGGATGGGGAGCTGGTGGTAGGCGGTTTTTGAGGTCGACCGTGGAAAAGACTCGGTATTGGGCGATCCGATTTACCATTTCCGCGATGCGAGGAAGGGGGTACGCATCAAGCTGCGTGAATCGGTTTATGGTCTGGCTATAATCCACGACCATCCGTTTCTTCGCCCCGGACCGGACTACCACCACTTGCGCTCTCCAAGGGCTGTTGCTCACCTCGATGACCCCCTCTCCCAGTAAGCGCTGGACCTCTGACTTGATCAAAGCCATATCTTGGGCACTGTAGTGCCGGCTCCTGGTGGCGACGGGCTTACAGTCAGGAGTTAGGTTCGCGAATAGCGAGGGGGGTGCGACTTTCAGTGTCGCAAGGCAGCATACCGTGAGGGGGGGGCAAGGGTCCGCCGAACTTCAGTGTCAGGCTTCGGTGGGTGCACTGAAAATCCAGTTCGAGCAGCAGGGGGGCACAGAGGTGAGGGAGGATATAAAATTTGAAACGGGTGTATTTGGCACCCTGGATCGAGAGATCCGCAATACAGTACCCCTTGATTTGTACCGAGTGGGACCCGGATGCGAGGGCTATGGTTTGGGATGCGGGATTGGTGCGTAGGGAGCAGCGCCTTACCGTTTCAGGGTGGATAAAGCTCTCCTTGCTCCCGGAGTCGAAGAGGCATGCAATGTCGCGCCCGTTGACCTGGACCTGCATCATAGAGTTTTGCAGGTGTTTTGGCCAAGTTTGGTCGAGGGTGATTGCACCCACTTGCGGGTAGTCGGAGTCCTCAGCCGAGTCGGACTCGTAAAATGGCCGCCGCCGTCGGTCGCACGTGTCGGGTCGAGAAGATGGCCACCGACAAGATGGCCGCTCCCATGATTCGCACGAGGCTGATGACGCGTCAGAAAGGGGCGTGTCGGGTCGGTGCACAGCAGCATTCAGAACTCCTGACTGTAAGCTTGCGGGCCTGAGAGACTGATTTTCGGGCCGGCTGTTCTTTGGTTTTCTGGCCCCTTGGTCTGGCCAGGCAGACCCTCGCAAAATGCCCTTTCTTCCCGCAGTCGCTGCAGATCGCGGAGCAGGCTGGACAGCGTGGGCGTGGGTGCTGGCCCTGCCCGCGGAAGTAGCACGGTGTGCCCCCATGGTGAGCGGTTCGCCGCGTGGCGCAGGCCTGTAATACGGCTGAGTCTGAGGAAGTCCAGGGGGGGCTTGCAGAGTCCGCGGGGTACGTACCCAAGTTATGTCAGGCCACCTTCAGCGAGGAGGTGAGCGTTAGCGTGTCCTGGAGGTCTTTTGCCCCATTTTCGAACAGCCGCTGCCGGATGTAGGTCGAGCGGATGCCGGACACGAAAGCGTCTCTGATGTGCAGGTTCATATGGACTTCCCCTGTCACATCCTGATGGTCACAGTCCCTGGCAAGCGCGGTGAGTTTCTCGACGAATTCGTCTAGCGATTGCCCCGAGCGCTGCCGGCAGGTAGAGAGCAAATGCCTGGCGTGTACCTCGTTGATGGGTTTGACAAACCGCTTGTGGAGTAACTC
This sequence comes from Scyliorhinus torazame, assembly GCF_047496885.1. Classification (NCBI taxonomy): domain Eukaryota; kingdom Metazoa; phylum Chordata; class Chondrichthyes; order Carcharhiniformes; family Scyliorhinidae; genus Scyliorhinus; species Scyliorhinus torazame. The sequence goes on along the minus strand of NC_092708.1, from coordinate 30,703,684 downwards.
GACCGCCTCTTCATAAGTCGTTGCCTTTTCGAGCGTGGCGGAGATTCTGTGACTCACCCGGGCGTGGAGTAGACGCAGCTTGTGTGGCCCCAGGATGGGAGTCTCTGCGGAGTCCAGGTAGGCCTCGAAGCACCGCAGCCAGTATTTAAACATTTCCTTCGCCTCCGGTGTCCGAGCTTCCAGATTGAGCTTCTCTGGTTTTAGGCCTGCGTCCATCCTGAATCTAGTTTAGTCTATTAAATTGAGGTACCCTCAATAACGACGCTTAGAGAATAAATGGTAACGAAGGCTTTATTAGACTAAGAACTATGCTAGAGCTGAGACATGTGCTGACTGCTGCACAGCCCATGAGGCAGCCCTTTATGTATGGCTCACAGATGGGCGGAGTCCCCAGGGTTCCAAGCCCGGTCTTAAAGGGGACATCACCTTACATGATGATAAGGCAGTAACCGTTCATCACAATGTGTATATATAAACTACAAGTGTGAATAGCCATCTCTGAGATAATCTACTACCGGCTATTTAACATCAAGAATAGGACAACAGGTTATTATTGAAAAGGGTATAAAAAGAGGCAGACTCTAGCGATTCAGCACTCCATTCCTGCAACCCTCTCCGAGAAGGAGAGACAGGAGTCAAGGTTCTGTTCCTGTCTCTTTCGTCAAACAAATCACTGTGGACTTGTAAGTCTGATTTACTTACTTTGTTAAAGTTTTGAAGTAGAAATAGCTTTTGGATATACATGTTTAAGTATATTTGTCTTTTCGTAATGACAAAGTGTTAGCAGATTCTGTAAATCTGTTTTATATTTTAAAATGTTTGCAATAAAACCCCACTAAAAACATAACTCTTTGTGTTACATTGAGTAAGTTTAAATTCCTAGAAGCTCATTTGGATGTTCTGAGAGACAAGGACCCATACTGAAAAAGTAACGATTTAGTATGAGCGACTTACCTGGACAATCTCCATTAGGACGTAACTTATAGCGTTTTAATCACTCAGGGCTTTGAAGGTTATCTCCCCATAGTGAGAGCCGCTCATAGTTCTGTCTGGGAAGATAGATTTCCTCTTTCGGTGGCTTAGTCAGAAATAGACTGGCAAGATTAATCATCCAGGTCTGAATTCCTAAATCAGTCCCAGCACCAGGTTCTTGTTTCTGTCAATGGCAACTAATACATTCCATATTTTATCGAACATGGTCAGTCTGTTTTTCTCCCTCCTTTGCTGTAGTGATTCCCATTCCAAGTTATGATCAAGGATGCATCCTGATGTATTTCCTGTGCTGATTTGTGAAGAATGATACAGCTTACCTTTGGATCACTTCAACCTTATTCATAGCTCTCATCACATAAGGACCCCACACATGACCTGTACAATCCAGGATTGGACGAGCAAATGTTTGATAAGCTATAACTCTGATACTTTTGTTGTAATACGAAAAATTCTGCCTCAGAAATCCAAGAACCCTGTTTGCTATGGTTGTCATCTGCTGAATATGAAATCTGCATTGAAGATTGTTTTTAAAAACTCCCTACCTGTTGGAGAATTAAAAAAAAACATTTGCAATTAAGGGGCAACTTAGCGTGGCCAAATTGTGGCCACTCTGCACATTTTTGGTTTGTGGGGATGATACCCAGGCAGGCACAGGGAGAAGGTGCAAAGTCCACATGGACAGTGACTCGGGGCCGGGATCGAACCAGTGTCCTCAGTGCCGAGATGCAGCAGCGCTAACCAATGTACATGACATGTTTTGCCATTTTTGTAATTCCAGAAGATCATCTTGCAGTGAATTGATATGATCTTGAGTTTTCTCTGGTGTATAATATTTATTGGATCAGGTCGATTGTGTACGTCAAGGAGAGTAAATGTCCCAATGCAGACCTTAGAGTTTCTCTGGAGAGGCCATCTCTTGGAGGGGATTACGCACCATTCTTTGTCATCTGCTGGTCGCGAAGTGATAGATCGAATTTAATAATGCTCCTGACTACAGGTCTGTGAAGTTGGGACGAAAGCTTTTCATGATGAATTTCGTCAAAGGTTTCTGAGAAATGTCATATTGCCATGTGAGGATTTTCATCTCTTTCGAGACTTGGAGCTAAGTCATTAACAGTCTGTAAAAGCTATGTTGCATAGAGCTTTTCCACTGAATCTACCAGGTTATAATGAGTTTCAAAGGGCTTCATGACATGAGAATGAACAATATGCTCAAGCAATTCGCAAATGATGCTGGTGAGAGACACCAGTCTGTAGTTTTGTGGTTGACATTTATCAATTTTTTGAAAATGCCACAGATGTTAGCTTCTCTCCACTTGCCTTCTAGCTGTCCAGCGTTGATTGACTCTCGAAAGAGATTTATCAAAGTGGGAGCTGTTAACTTTAAAATCAATGTAATTTGGACCCAGTGACTCATTTGGATTTATTTCTTGCAATAATTTCAAAACAGCCTCTTTGCTTTTATTAATGCTTTGTGTGTCTGGTGGCAAGTCACCATCTGAGCTGGTCGTGTGTTAAATTTTCTCTGGTAAATAACTTTTGGATCCAGGAAACAGGAAAATCCAGGGATTTGAGCAGTAAGAGTTTGGGCAGATTAGGGAGGGGGTGGGTAGTGGGTTTAACGCTGAAGGTGGGTCAGAAGAAAGGGAGTGTTCCAGCTTTAGGATGCCCCCTCCGCCCCGACGCACAAAGATCAGCCCCCCCCCCCCGCCCCCCCACATCCCTGAAGATAGCCATGAGGAGGCACAGGGCATGGGAAGTGTTTGGAATGCAGGGGATGCATTGCGACAGGGGGAGGGGATGCTCTGGGGGGGTGAGAGATGAGGACTGGAGAGCCTTTGTGTTTCTATTTTGACTGGGACAGGACCAAGATGGCCCTTCTTCCCGGTTCAGCTCAGTGGGCTAGACAGCTGGTTTGTAATGCAGAACAAGGCCAGCAGCGCGGGTTCAATTCCTGTACCGGTTTACCCGAACAGGCGCCGGAATGTGGTGACGAGGCGCTTTTCACAGTAATTTCATACTTGTGACAATAAAAGATTATTATTATTATCTGATCGGACTCCAGCCCTTGCACACGCACCCTTCTGCAGCAGAAATTCCATCTTTGCCGGCACGTTCTCCTGAGGTAGAAGGGTGGAGCTGGGAATTTTCCCGACTACAGCTAAGGATGAAAATCCGGGCCATGATGTTTGCACGCAGAGGCTGACTTTGGAACTTTTTCAATGCTTGATCATGATGTTGAAGTAATCTTTTGTTAGGCCCCATCAGCTGCGAGGGACACTGACAGCATCACTGGTGGGTTAAAAGTCAGGTTTAGGACGTCATGCGCGCAATTCCTCGTGTTCCCAATGTTATAACAGGTGTTTGAGGCAAAAAGCATCACAACAGCATGAGTCTTTTTTTCACATGAATTATCCCTATTAATGAGGTCCATCATAAATAATAATTAATATAAGAAAGGGCCTCATGCTGTCAATATGTGTATTTTTTAAATCACCTCCTGTGGTTGCATTTGTTATGGGATGTGTTGAACACAGTTTCTTTACTCAAAGCAACTTACACATTGTTTTGGTCTGTGAAACTGGTAAAATAAAAGCTGATCTTAAAGAAACAAATAAGGAACATTGGTTAGCAGCAACAAAGGAAAAGAGACGGATCATGGATGAATGCCAAAGTTGAGCTGAACATTGCCAAAACTGTAATTAGAGTTATGGATGTAACTTTGTGGATGCGACGGGGAATAATAATAATCTTTATTATTGTCACAAGGCTTACATTAACACTGCAATGAAGTTACTGTGAAAAGCCCCAAGCCGCCAATTCCCAGAGCCTATTCGGGTACACGGAGGGAGAATTCAGAATGTCCAAATCACCTAACAGCACGTCTTTCGGGACTTGTGGGAGGAAACTGGAGCACCCGGAGGAGATCCACACTGACACGGGGAGAACGTGCAGACTCCGCACAGACAGTGACCCAAACCGGGAATCAAACCTGGGACCCTGGCTCTGTGAAGCAACTGTGCTAACCACTGTGCTGCCATGCCTGTCAGCTGAAGAAGCAGTGAGAACCCCTCGTCACCCCTTCTCGAGAAGGCCCACCGCACCCACTGCCGCTCAGGCACGTGACAGGGCAGCGGCCTGCCCTTCTCTGGGAACTGCAAGCCAATTAGAGGATGTGTCGCTATCAGCGCCCTTCTTAGCCCTGATCACCACCATTATATTCCCTTCGTCTTTTTTGTCCATGACATCTTTGCTAATCGCCACCTAACCCTGGCTCTCTATCCAGCCCCACTGCTCCAAACCCCCCCCCCCACCCCACAACAGTATAAATCTGACCCTATTTCCAGTTCTGTCCAGCTTTGACAATGAGTCCTCCATATTCAAAACGTTAACTCCGTTCTCTCTCCGCCGATGCTGACAGACGGCATTTTCTGTTTTTGCTTCACATTCCAGCATCTGCGATAATTTGCATTTACCAGAGGATGGCAGCGGTTCTGTACTCAACAGCGCTACCAGGGCAGTGGTGGCTGCTACTGGCACTGCACCTACCCGAGAACCTTGGATTGAGGAGGGACACAGGCACAGGTGAGGGGGAGAGGGGCCCAGACGGGGGTCGCAAGGCAGAGGGGTGAGGGGGTTGTCAGCAAGGGAAGGGAGGCGACTTTAGGCAGCCCCTGACCCTCATCAGGCACTGAGTTGCTTTGAATGAGGGACCTCCCTGGGAGCCTGGGAGCCACTACACCGAGGCCTGAATATATTGGACGGTGGCGTTTCCCTTCCCACCATCCAAAGAGTCAGCGGAGAACACATCCCCGCTAATTGCCCTTCGTGTTGGGTGGAGTTACTGGGTTATGGGGATAGGGTGGAGGTGTTGACCTTGGGGAGGGTGCTCTTTCCAAGAGCTGGTGCAGACTCGATGGGCCGAATGGCCTCCTTCTGCACTGTAAATTCTATGATAATCTATGATGACTCTGACTGCCCCGCTATCATTTCACAACAGCCAGTGGCAGGCTGCCTCCTGTAAAACACGCAGCGGTTGTGGGGGACAAGGGATGGTGCAGGGGTGTGTAGGGCTGTTCCCGCCCTATGGGTTTGCTTGAAGGAACAACAGATCAGGAGGCCCAAGTTAGCAGAACTTGAGAAACACAGAACGTTTTGAAGGAGGCCATTCAACCCATCAGGCACCCACCAGCTCTCTGAAAGAACAACCCAAGGAAGCCCTCTCCGCTGCATTTTCCCGATGGCCCCGCCAATTTTAAATATTAGGAAGGTGACCCAATTCAATTTAAAAAGCTGCAACTTGATCTGCCTCCACCACACCGTCAGGTCCTGAATTGCAGATCCTAAACACTCACTGTGCGATAATGTCACCTTTGCTTCTTTCGCCATTTATCCTCACTCCGTGTCCTGTTGTCCTTAACCCTTCCACCAACGGGAACAACTTCTTCCTATTTACTCTGTCCAGACCCCCCATGGTTTTGAACAGCTCTACCAAATCTCCTCTCTCCCCTCCCTTCTCCAAGGAGACAGCCCCAACCTCTCCAATTTTGGTCTCTCACCCTGGGAACGACTTTTAGGAAATCTATTTTCCCCATTCTTTCTTCTGCATTCACATCTTTCCTCAAGAATTGGATGCAATACTCCAGTTCGGGCCAATTCAGTATTTTATAGCATACCAATATACCATTACAACTTTGCTTTTGTCCTCTACGCCTCTGCTTATAAAGCCTGTTTATCTGCTCTTGACCTGCTCTGCCACCTTCAATAGTTTGTATGTAGACTCCAGCTCCTCTGCTCTTCCATCCCTTTAGAATTGTACCATTTATTTAAGATTGCCTCTCCTTATCCTTCGGACCAAAATGAATCATTTCACATTCCTCTGCATCAAATTTAATCTACCAGGTTTCCGCCCATTCCACCTGCCTGTTTATATCCTCTTGAATTCTCCCACCATCCTCCTCTTGGTTCACAAACTATTTCCAAGCTTTGTGCTACCTGCACATTTTGAAATTGTGTCTTATTCAGCCAAGTCGAGGTCATTAATGCTGATCAGGAAAAGCAGTTCTAATACCGACCCCTGGGGAACCCCTGCCTCCAATCCGAAAAACAGTTCATTACTGTCCATCGGAAAGCTGCCATGTTCCAGAGTCTCCTGTGCATCAAATCATCGTGGGGGGAGAGGCCATCAAAGGAAGCAAACTTCGCTTCCGATTAAACCAGCACTATTGATTGTTCTCCTGAACCCTCACGGAGAGCTGGTCCATGCTGGGCTAAAATAAATTGGGGGAAGAGACAAGCAGAGAATGTGGAAAAACTTCACATCCAATTAAACCACTGCATTTTTGAGATTCTCTATCTATTACCTCGTGAAACTTGTGTACGTCAAAAGCAATAACGAGCTGGACATGCCTGAGAGGGAATATGGGCCTGAAAAATTAATATTTTTTCCTTTTTGCTACCTGACCTGTTGAATGCCTCCTGCATCATCATGGAATCCCTACAGTGCAGAGGGAGGCCATTCAGCCCATCGATTCTGCACCGGCCCATGAAAAAGCACACCACCGAGGTCCACTCTCTCGTCCTATCCCCTGTAACCTAACCTGCACATCTTTAGACTGTGGGAGGAAACCAGAGCACCCGGAGAAAACCAACGCAGACACGGGAGAACGCGCAGACTCCACACGGTCACCCTAGGTGGGAATCGAACCGGGGTCCCTGGTGCTGTGAGGCAGCAGCGCTGGCCACTTTACCAGTGAAAAGTTTCTCAAGATGCTTCACATGAGTGTAATCAGATAAAAATTGTTAGCGAGCCACATGAAGAAATACTGGAAAGAATGGCTGAAAGCTCGGTCAAAGAGGGAGGTTCTGCAAATGTGTTAAAGGAGATGAGAGAGGCAGAGAGGATTATAGAGGCAATTACAAAGGTTCCGGCTTAGAGTGCATGGAGTGCCCGCCGGTATAATTATCCCCTGCCCATAGATCAAGTTTCACATGAAGACTAAACTTGATCTTGAATCTGTGTCTGATGCCACAGACTCCACATCATGATGTGGTCCCAATTCATTCTTAAATACAAGGGTTCATTTGGTGCATACCACTCTCCCAGTTCTGAGTCTCTCGTTAAGGAGGAATGCTGGTCAGAGAACTTGTTCAATATTGTTTCTAGCTCTACATATGACCCACTTGCCAGTGTCACGCTGCTCCTCACTCCAGTGCATTTATATATCGCCTTTTGTGTGGTAAAAATGTCTTAATATGCTTGCTCGGAGCATTAGCATTGACACCAATCCACTGGTACCCAAACCCTTGGTCAAAGAGGTAGGTTTCAAAGAACGTACTCAAGGAGGAAAGAGTATAGAAAGGCTAAGGCCAGGAATTCCAGAGCTTAAGGCCAAGGTAGCTGAAGGCATGGTTGTCGTTGATGAGGAGAGGAAGTTTTGGGTTGCACAAAAGGGCCATGAGAGGAATTCAGATCACCCAAAAAGTTGTAGAGCTGGAGGAGGTTGCAAAGAAAGGGAGCAGTAGGGGGATTTTGATCACAATGTGCAGTATTTTCCAGCCCCCACCGACTGTGAGATTTCTATTGGTTTTGATGACAGATCTTAAAAAGAAATGAGTGACTTAATGGATTTAGTGCCTCACACACACTCTCTCTTACCTTTCCCACATTTCTCGCCTCACCTCCTGTCTGCGATTTGGTGATGCGAAAGAACCCATCAGCCTACTTTTTCAAAATGTGTTTGAGCGACAAGAGCTGCTCAATTGAATTAATTCTCCCAGACTCTGTACCAATCTCCCACTGCTTCCCATTCTGTGTGTCTCAGGTCTAAATTCAACATTGATGTCCAAACAGTAATATATTTCTCCACATTGAATCTATGTCCAGTCATCCTCTAGAGATGACGTGGTGGCCTCACTTTGTGATTGCATTTCACCTTTGTATTACTCGTGTGTGTGATGTTTCAAATTGAAATAATTATGTGTTAGCACATGCCATGAGGGAGGGATTGGGCATCAGTAAATTTATCATCTAGTATTATTGCGATTATAACAGCAAACCAATGGCTTCCTCAATTTCAAAGTCAGTCCTAATTAAAAAGGCACAAAGGAAGATTACATTTTGAAATTGCCAAGTGTTCTGTGAATCCCACAGTAAGACTACAATAAGTGAGAAGAAACATCAATATTACAGATCATTACAGGCTTAGATCTGTGCCGTGCTAAGCTTTCAAACTGACTGCTATCTAATTGGCAGGAAGGTAGTTAAGGGAGGCGGATTGAAGAAAGGCATGGAGGAATGGAGGAAATAATTTGAGAATGCGTGAAATGGAGAAAAGTACAGAAAAGAAGACTTGGGCCAGAATTTTCCAACCCCGTCTGATGACGAGATCTTCCAGACCCACCAGAGTCAATGGGTGGGATTCTCCATTAATGGGGCTATGTCCCCATGCTGGCGTGAAAACCAGCGCCAACCACTCCGGCATCAACGGCCCCCGAAAGTGAGGAATTCTCCCCTCTCTAGGGGGCTAGGTCGGTGCCGGAGTGGTTCCTGCAGCTCCAGCCGGCACCGAACGGCCCGCACGAGTTCGCGCATGCGCGGAACGGCCGGCGTACTTCCACGCGTGCGCGGAACGGCTGGTGTATTTCCGCGCATGCGCGGGGGTTCCCTTCTCTGCGCCGGCCCCCGGGCAATATGGCGGAGCCCTACAGGGGCCTGGCGCGGAGTAAAGTAGGCCCCCACGGAACCAGCCCGCCCGCCAATCGGTAGGCCCCGATCGCGGGCCAGGCCCCCCCCCCCATGGTCGGATCCCCCTCCAGGACTGCCCCTGCACACTTACCTTCCATGTCCTGCTGTGTGGGAGGTGAGTAATCCACGCCGACGGGACTCGGCCAAACTCGTCGGCGACTAGGCCCATTGGGGCCCGGAGAATCGCCAGTGGCGGGGGGGGGCGGAGGGGCGCTGTCAACGGTCCCTGACCCGTGTGGCGGGAATCCCGCCGGCGCCCAAGAAACGGCGCCCGAGAATCGGGAAACCGGCGGGGCGGGATTCGCGCCTCCCCCCGGGGTCACCGACTCGGCGCAGGGTGGGAGAATCCCGGCCAATAGACTTTTGACGCGGCAGGAAACCCTCAACCTTGGATTTCTGTCAAATTTCAAAAACATCATGAAGCATTTCAGATGAATCACTGCCGTATAAGCCGGTTTAGCTCAGTGGGCTAGACAGCTAGTTTGTAATGCAGAACAATGCCAGCAGCGCGGGTTCAATTCCCGGACCAGCTTACCCAAACAGGCGCCAGAATGTGGTGAGTAGGGGCTTTTCACAGTAACTTCATACTTGTGACAATAAAAGATTGTTGTAGTAGTTTGGTGTTTGCTATTTTATAGACGAATGTAGCAGCCCTTTTGTACACAGCATTTCTTGGTGAGGGGGTAGTCCATATTCTTCTTCAAAAATAGTCTGCAAAATCCACCAAGAACAAGCATACAAGGTGTAACATCTTGTCTGGTGATGCAAGGTTACCTCAGTACTGAAATGGCAGCTGGATTATGTGCTCAAATTGTGTACTTTAAGAAGCACAACAAAATTAAAAGTTGATCTTGACAAAATCAAATGGCATCCACATACGTTGCCTCAGGCAATGTCATGGGCGCAGGAAAAGGCCATTCAGCAGCTTAAACCTGTTCAGCCATTTAACGTGATTATGGTTGATCGGCACTCAACTCTATTTTTCCAATTCTCTTCCCAAAGCTAGCAATTCCTCTAACAGCTCACTAGTCTGTCACCAAAGGCTTAAAGCTTGAGAGTGTTGAGGGGGGGGGGGGGGGGGGGTGCACTCCCCATCAAGCATGGCTGACCAGGAGTCTCTCCTGCTCTTAACACCAGCCATTGAGGTATTGGAAGGATTTACAGGTTGACACGCAACCTGCTTGATGGCGTTATCAACGCATCTTCCTTGGCCAGGGTTGGACTTGAACCCGGAGCTTTTGGCTTCGAGGCAGGGATGTTATCCACTGCACCATAAGACCTCGCAACTCTATTTACTCACTATTAATCTATATCAATTGAAAGCATTACCTAGCAAAAATCTGTCAAACCTAAACTTTAAAAAAAAAAAATTTAGTGTACCCAATTAATCTTTTCCAATTAAGGGGCAATTTAGCATGGCCAATCCACCTACCCTGCACATCTTTGGGTTGTGGGGGCAAAACCCACACAAACACGGGGTGAATGTGCAAACTGCACACGGACAGTGACCCAGAGCCGGGATTCGAACCTGGGACCTCGGCGCCCTGAGGCTGCAGGGCTAACCCACTGCGCCACCGTGCTGCCCGTCAAACCTTTGAACATTTAAATTGAATTAGGAAAGAAAGACAGTTGGAAGCAGAAAATCTGGATTTCCACTGCCCACTGCGCAAAGAAGCTTCCTGATTTGACTCCCAGTGGCCCAGCTCGAGTTGCAGGGCTGTGCCCCACTGTATTCGTCATGAGAGGAAATATCTTCTCCAATTGTTTTATAATTTAGCAGACCTCAATTAGATCACCTCTCAATCTTCTAAACACAACAGAGCACAATCTAATCTAATAAATAAACCCTTTAAGCCTTGGCATTGCTCTGGTCAATGTGTGCTATACTCCCTCCAAAGCCATATAGTCTTCATGAGGTACAGCGTACACTCCAGATAACCGTCAGAGGAATATCTTTGAGGCCTTCAAGTGGGTAACCAAGAAAAACGGGCAGCACGGTGGTGCAGTGGTTAGCACTGCTGCCTCATGGCGCTGAGGACCCACGTTCGATCCCAGCCCAGTGTCACTGCCCATGTGGAGTTTGCACATTCTCCCGTGTCTGCTTGGGTCTCACCCCCACAATCCAAAGATGTGCAGGCTAGGTGGATTGGCCACGCTAAATTGCCCCTTAATTGGGAAAAAAATAATTGGGTACTCTAAGTTAAAAACAAAACAAACGAAGCTCCAACTAATTTCTTCCCACTGCAAGTCAATATCATTTATCCTTGCCCCTCTGATGATGACTTCTCATTACAATCAATCAATTAAATATGCAAAGAGTTTTTTATTTCCTTTAAAATGTTGATCAGCACAGCATCACACATTATAAAATTCATTTTTGGGATGTGGGTGTCTCTGACTGGGCTAGTATTGCCCTATTCCCAATAGCCCTTGAGAAGGTGGTGGTGAGCTGCCTTCTTGAGCCATTTCTTCTCCTGGGAGCCCAGCCGACACTTACTCAATCGTGGGAGATTTGGCTATGATAGTAAGTCGACATGAAGAATTATTTCTGAGGCAGTAACGGGGAAGTACAAGATTTCAAAATGTGAACCACCTCATTATTTATTACAGATAAGAATGACAGGTCATCTGGAAGTAATTAACTGCAGATAGAGTGACCTGCTTCTGAAGGGATTTCTATGAGTTCTGGTTCTGAATTGACTATTTTCTTTTTGCAAACTGGAAATTAGAATATGGGCCTGTGATTCCTTGACCAGGATCTCAAGTGTATTTCTTTGTTCCGCTGGAAGCTCGCAGATCATGGCATTATAGAATCATACAGCAGAGAAGGAGGTCGCTCAGTCCATTAAGCTGGTGCTAGCTCTCTCAAAGAGCTATTGAATTAGTTCCCTCCTCTACTCTTGCCCTCTAGACCTGCAGAACCTTCCCTGTATTATCCAATTTTCCTTTTGAAAGTTACCTGCTCCCTTTCAGGCACTACCTTCTAGATTATAATAACTCACTGTGTAAAAGCGTTCCTCCAAAGATGTGCAGGTTAGGTGGATTGGCCATGATAAATTGCTCTTAATGTGTCCAAAAAGGGTTGGTGGGGTTACTGGGTGACAGGGATAGGGTGGAGGTATGGGCTTAAGAAGGGTGCTCTTAGGGCAGCACGGTGGCGCAGTGGATAGCACTGTTGCCTTACGGCGCCGAGGTCCCAGGTTTGATCCCAGCTCTGGGTCACTGTCCGTGTGCACATTCTCCCCGTGTTTGCGTGTGTTTCACCCCCACAACCCAAAATATGTGCAGGCTAGGCGGATTGGCCATGCTAAATTGCCCCTGAATTGGAAAAAATGAATTGGGTACTCTAAATTTAAAAAAAAGAAGGGTGCTCGTTCCAAGGGCCGGTGCAGACTCGATGGGCTGAATGGCCTCCTTCTGCATTGTAGATTCTATGATTCCATGTTTCCCCGCTCGCACTTTTGACAATTACCTTCAGTCTGTGTCTTCTGCGAACTAACCTTTCTGTCTGTGGAAACAGTTTCTCCGTATTTCCCCTGTAAAAAACCCACACGATTGTGAGCACCTCTGTCAAATCTCCTCCATAGCCCATGTTGCTCTAAGAAGAAGAATCCCCAGGCTCTCTGGTCAAAAACTGAGCGAAATACTCCAAGTGAGGCCCAACTAGTGATTTTTAGATTTTGCATGACATTTCACTTTTGCACTCTCTGCTTTTATTGAGAAAGCCAAGGATCCTTTACGTTTTCTCAATAGCCTTAACAACTAGTCATGCTATCTTCAAACATTTGTGTATGCAATCCTGCAGTCTCCCAGCACCCGTTTTAAAATTGTACTGGATTTAACTATATTGCCAACCGTGCTATTCTCGGAAATGTTATTTGCGGTTAAGTAAAGTTTTGAGGAACTTCAGAGCTCAGAGGATTTACAGTAAGTATAGTATTGATGTAGAGGGAGGAAGCAGCAAGATGCTTTCTGACAAAGATGGATGATGAGATGCCCAGGGAAATTTGTAGACTGCACAGTCCAGCAGTTCAAACTTATTGCACGAGGAATTTCCAGCGCGGGGATTCAAGAGAAAGAAAAACTACCTCCAAGATTGAAGGAAAAACAAAACAAGATTAACGCTTCGAGCATCCAAAAATGTGTTCATCATTTTCATATTCACAAACTCGTACCTCCTGCTCTACAGCATCAGGAATGTTAACTTCCAATATATTGCTAATGTTAAATATTATAAAATAATAACATTCAAATGTAGAACGTAAGAAATAGGGACAGGAGTGAGGCCAAGGGGCTCTTCGGGCCAGCTCTGTTGTTCAATGTATTCATGACTGATTTTCTTTAACTTCACTTTCCCACCCTTCCCCCATATCCCTTGATATCCAATAATCTATTGATTGCTGCCTTGAATGCACTCTGTTATGAGCCAGGGTTTAGAGAACCACAAAGTATATCATGGAGTTCACCTGACCCACAACTTTTAATAGATTGTGGTATGGGGAGCACACGGCCCACTCTACAGGTGTGGTACAACAGAAATGGAAAAGCAATTTTTAAAGCAAAACAATGTTTATTCTATGAAATCAAGTTCACCTTTTTGAAACGGACAGTGAACATAAGAACATAAGAACTAGGAGCAGGAGTAGGCCATCTGGCCCTTCGAGCCTGCTCCCCCATTCAATGAGATCATGGCTGATCTTTTGCGGACTCAGCTCCACTTTCCGGCCTGAACACCATAACCCTTAACCCCTTTATTCTTCAAAAAACTATCTATCTTTATTTTAAAAACATTTAATGAAGGAGCCTGTACTGCTTCACTGGGCAAGGAATTCCATAGATTCACAACCCTTTGGGTGAAGAAGTTCCTCCTAAACTCAGTCCTAAATCTACTTCCTCTTATTTTGAGGCTATGCACCCTCGTTCTGCTTTCACCCGCCAGTGGAAACAACCTGCCCGCATCTATCCTATCTATTCCCTTCATAATTTTATATGTTTCTGTAAGATCCCCCCCGCATCCTTCTAAATTCCAACGAGTACAGTCCCAGTCTACTCAACCTCTCCTCGTAATCCAACCCCCTCAACTCTGGGATTAACCGAGTGAATCTCCTCTGCACACCCTCCAGCGCCAGTACGTCCTTTCTCAGGTAAGGAGACCAAAACTGAACACAATACTCCAGGTGTGGCCTCACTAACACCTTATACAATTGCAGCATAACCTCCCTCGTCTTAAAATCCATCCCTCTAGCAATGAAGGACAACATTCCAGTTGCCTTCTTAATCACCTGTTGCACCTGTAAACCAACTTTTTGTGACTCATGCACAGCAGCATGTTTTAATACTTTATCATTTAAATAATAATCCCTTTTGCAGTTATTCCTACCAAAATGGATAACCGCACATTTGTCAACATTGTATTCCATCTGCCAGACCCTAGTCCATACATTTAACCTATCTATATCCCGATGCAGACTTCCGGTATCCTCTGCACTTTTTGCTTTACCACTCATCTTAGTGTCGTCTGCAAACTTGGACATATTGCCCTTGGTCCCCAAGTCCAAATCATCTATGTAAATTGTGAACAATTGTGGGCCCAACACTGATCCTGAGGGACACCACTAGCTACTGATTGCCAACCAGAGAAACACCCATTAATCCCCACTCTTTGCTTTCTATTAATTAACCAATCCTCTATCCAGGCTATTACTTTACACTTAATGCCATGCATCTTTATCTTATGCAGCAACCTTTTATGTGGCACCTTGTCAAAGGCTTTCTGGAAATCCAGATATACCACATCCATTGGCTCCCCGTTATCTACCGCACTGGTAATCTCAGCAACCATCAATTCAAATACAACCCCCAAAGAATACAACACTAAGTAATGATTAAGCTGTCCTTTTAACATCCATAAGCCTTAAAAAACCTTCAAAACAGAAAGACATCAGGCTTAACTTCACTACTGAGAATCTGTATAATTCTGAATTCACCAAATTATCAAGAGATAGTCTTTTGATGGCAGCGAGAACAGCAGTACACCTGCTTGGTTTGGCTTCAGCTCCAACATTGAAAAATTCTAAAACACACCCTGCAGCCTGCTCAAAAACAAAAGTAAAAAGCTGACAGACAGCCCAGCTCCACCCACTCTGACATCACTGCAGTAGTAAACACCCATTTCTTAAAGGTACTCTCACTACAGATATTTATATACACACCCATTTATAAACACCCATTTCTTAAAGGTACTCTCATATGACAACTCATCGACTGAGGGTGGAGAATTTCAAAGATTCACAGTCTTCCGAGTGAAGACAGTTCTTCTCAGTGCGAAATGGTCAATCCCTTATCTTGTATCATGACCCACAGGCTCCCTGGGCTGGATTCTCCGATTATGAGGCTATGTCCGGAAGATCCGTGGCGTTTTACGTGGGAAAAATTGGCGCTGCCCCAGCACTGATCCTCCGATCGGTGAGGGGCTAGGAGCCGCGTCACGTAAAATGCACGGCCTCCACAAAATAAGCGGCCGGGGAATTGCCAGGTCCGTGGCCGCATATGCGCACGGCGATGACCTGCAGCGGTCGCGCCATACAACATGCGCTTCCCATGCGTGGACCCGACCTGCCAGATACTGCCCCCTTGGACATCCCCTCACCATCCCCTGGCCACCCCCTACCAGTCCTCCCAGCCATCGCCGAAGCCCCCCACCCCCGGCCAGCTGCTCGGCTCTCGCCCGACTGTGGCGGCCCTGGACACAGTCCGCAGCCGCCACGCCGGGTTCCCGACCACTGAGACTGCACGCCAACCGTGCGGTCGGGAACTCGGCCCATTGGAGGCGGAGCATGGGGGAGAGCCTTCGGGTGACGTTCTGAGGCCGTCCCAATGGCGTGCGGCGTGCGCCACGATGACTCCGTTGTGGAGGGGCAACCTAAGTAAAATAAGTGCTGCCCCAAAGATTCGGTCATAAAAATGGATTCTCCTCCGATCACGGATTACAAAATCGGCATCGGGAAACGGAGAATCCCGCCCCATATTTATAAAAGCTTGATTGATGTCTAGCATCTAGTTGAAACCTTTCTCCATTTCATGCAAAGAAACGAACAAACTTGCATTGATCATAAAACCAGAAAATGCTGGGAATGCTCAACAGGTCTGGCAGAGTACGTGGAGAGAGAAAGGGAGTGAGGGTTTCATGTTGGCGGCCCTTCTTTTACCAGCTGAAAGCCCCTGGACTCGAAACGTTGCGCTGAATTTGCACACCAGGGGTGGGAATCAGGAAACGGGACTGTTTCCAGATCCTAAACCCACCCCCAGGGAAAATAACAACTCTTGGCAATTTTAAAAGCGGTAACCCCGTAATTGGCATACATCCAGGTTTCTTGTCCATTTAAGGGTGGCAGGTGGGATGTCAAATCTGGAGGGCCTACCAGAGGTTCCCCAGCTTGAGAGAAGCTTCGGGTACCATTTATTGCCCAAATATCAGAGTCCTGTCTTGGGCACGAATAGCCTGGTGTTTATCAAGTGAGACTCAGATTGTTTTTGGCCTCGGCGAGGAAGACCCGCTGAGGCCACACTTACCTAATTTCCTGCACTGACGGCTCAGCTTATTAAAATACTGCCCCAACATTTGAACCTCCCACCGCGGCCTACAGACCTCCTGAACTTCTTAGGGGTCCTTGAGCCCGCCCCCACCCCACCTCTTAAGGGCAGGGCACCCCCGGGCCTGATCCCTTACTTGGGCAACCTGGCACCTTCACACAGCCAGCCTGGCACCCTGGCAGTGTCCCTGCCAAGTGGCACTGCCAGTGTGCCTGGCTGGCACCCTAAGGTGACAGACTGACATTGTCAAGGGGGCCCAGATAGCAGCGGGAGTGCCAGGGAGACCACCCTAGGAGCCGGTACGCCTGTTCCAGAGTTGTGGGATCAATTCTAAATGGTGCCATAAGACCATAAGACATAGGAGCGGAAGTACGGCCATTCGGCCCATCGAGTCCACTCCACCATTCAATCATGGCTGGTCCCCGAGGTGAGGGCATTTGTCTCCAGGCTTCAGCAGAATCAGGTGGCATTTATCACCTGGATACAACATGGCTTCTTCCCTGGATTATTCTACAACATATTCCAAATAGATTGGATTCACCTCCATTCCAACCTAATTACACAAACTTCAGGGGAATAGACAGAATCAGCTCATATCAATGGCATTGCAACAGAGATTTTCAACCCTTCCCAGCTCCACATTCAGATGATATTACAATCCCCAGACAGCCTGATAATTTCCAAAAGAAAGGACTCCCCATTAAGCCAAAGGAAAGGAAACACCTCAACAAGATTTCATTTTTTAAACTTTTACTGTAACAAACCAACAAAGATCAACAAAATCCAAGCAAACCCATTTTGAAAAAAGAGGTAGATTTCACTTTAAATTGTCGATGCAACTTCCAATTCAACTATTTTATCACTTGCAAGTTACATTCAACACAAACAATTTTCCATCCAAAATCTACAGATTCAGTTCGCACTGACAAGGTAAATGTCTCAGCATCCTCGTTTCCCGGGTTGCGACAGAACTGATGGCACATCATTTGCAGAGACTCCCTTCTCCAGTTCCATTAAATGGTCTGATAGGCTCCGACAACACTGAAACAACAGCAATCGGCCTTATCCAATCCATAAAACCATTCCCTTGTTCTCTTCAGTTCTCTGCTCTGTCCAATGGGATAACACACCCAGTAACACAGTCTCTGCTCTACAATCAGAGACCTGCCTGTTCAAAGACTGCCAAGGAGATAGGGGCCGGGATTCTCCGAGCCCGCGACGGGTTGGAGAATCAGTGGGGGCGTGGGAAATTCCCGCCACGCCGCTCCGATGCCGGGTCGCCGATTCTCCGGTCGCCGGAGAATCGGCGCCAATCGTGCCCCTGCAGTCGCCGCGGCGCCAGTCGGCGGCCGCTGAAATAGGCCTCCACGGTGATTCTCAGTGGCCGATGGGCCGAACTCCCACTGAGTTCCGCCGACTCCCGCTGGCATGGTGCTAATCTGGTACCACCCGGCGGGAGCTCAGATCCGCGGCCGCTGTGGACGTTCTGGTGGGGGTGGGGGATCTGACTCCAGGGTTCCAGGCCCGCGATCGGGGCATCCGATCGGTGGGCAGCCGCAATCTGGAGGGGGCCTAACCTCCTTCCGCACGGCCCGTTGTAAAGTCCCCGACATGTTGCTCCGCACCGACGCGGAGAGGGCAACCACGCGCCTGCGCCGGCACAGAGACGGCCAGTGCGCACATGCCTGGTCCCGCGCTGGCCGTGCAGGGCCGCCTTTCAGCGGTTGAACAGTGCGCAGCAGTCCGGCACCGTGCTGGCCCCCTGAGCAGCGATGAATTGCTGGGCCAAGAGGCCCGTTAATGCCGGAGTATACCCTCCGAAATCCCGGCCAGGGTTTTCCTGTGGGATTCTAAACTCCACCGTCATTGGTCCAATGTGGGTCAGAAGCCTGCCTTGTGTAGGCAATCTGTGATATTTCCCCGAATTGGCCAATAAGTAGCCAGAGGGTGGACTCACTGTCCTCTCAAAGCTGAAGGGCCATAGGAGGCATTACAGCTTAAAAACAGCAGCTTGCCGTGGCAGATACATAAAAGAAAAGAGGTTCCAGAATAATAATAATCTTCATTATTGTCACAAGTAGGCTTATATTAACGCTGCAATTAAGTTACTGTGAAAAGCTCCTAGTCGCCACATTCCGGTGCCTGTTCAGGTACACTGAGGGAGAATTCAGAATGCATAATTCACTGAACAGCACGTCCTTTGGGACTTGTGGGAGGAAACTGGAGCACCCGGAGGAAACCCACGCAGTAATGGGGAGAACGTGCAGACTCCGCACGGACAGTGACTGTTATAACCTGCCTGCTTACCATTGGCTGGGGACTAATGACAATCCCACAATCCTGTGGGAGTATGAGCTTCCCTAATGAGAAGGGCGGAGAAATCATTAGCAGACTCCCTGTATACATAAAGCTGGCCAGTTTGGAACTAGCAGGAAGGAGTAAGCAGCAAGTGAGGTTGCTGCTGTTGTGTATATATATGTTATTGTAGATAAATGTTATTTCTTTGTATCCTTGAAACTCCTGCTGGATTCTTCGTGGCCCTCACAAAACTGGCGACGAGGGTTAAAGTGAATAGCTGTCTACACTGCTGAAGCCACCTCCCTGGATTTTTGTTGGATACAGGTTGGAAGTTGTTTTCTATTACACCATGCCTCTGTACGGACGTTTGGATGTTTTTGATGCTGCGCTGGAAAGCTGGAACCAATACGCACAACTGATGCGTTACTCTTTCCAGGCAAACAATATCACCGAAAATGAGCGCCAGGTGGTCATATTGCTCACCGCCTGCGGCCCACATACGTTTGGGGTGATTAGGAGCCTTACATACCCAGCTGCGCCGGACACCAAAACGTTTGAGGAACTTGCGAATTTAGTGGGGCAGCATTTTAACCCAGCCCCTTCCACGATAGTCCAACGTTACCGGTTTAATACCGCTGAGAGGACCTAAGGAGAATCCCTTGCCGACTTTCTATCCAGGCTACGCAGGATTGCGGAGTACTGTGACTATGGTGAGACCTTGTCAGAAATGTTACACGACTGTTTGGTTTGCGGTATTAACAATGCGGCCACCCAGAGAAAGTTGTTAGCTCAGCCAACATTGACTTTTCAACAGGCCATTCAAATAGTATTGCCCCGAGAGAGTGCAGAACGAGGAGTGCAGGAGATATAGGGAATGGAAGTGCATGCCTTGGGGCGCAACCCCTTTTGTCCGAAAACGTCCCCCTGCACTCCTGCGGTACCTTGGGTGAGACGACGTCCAGATCGACGCCAGTGGCCGGCGAACATTCCTCCCCGAAGGGAGCCTTCTCCAGAACCAATGGATGAGGAGCCATGTCCGTGTCAGACTTGTAGGCGCCGACCCCGTCGCGGACGGCGGTCCTGGGGGCACCAGAGGCGCCGTTGTTCCGACCGAAACTGGGACTAGCCCAGGGGCCGTACCTTCCCTGTGGATGAACCGGCAGCGACTTCTCCTGAGGACGTGGAGACGGAGGACGACTGCCTGTGTGGAGCATTGTGTGGCAGCTCCCCGTGTGGCCCCCATTAAGGTGACAGTACGGGTCAATGGTTCCCGTACCAGCCTCCCCGAACAGGCGCCGGAATGTGGCGACTAGGGGCTTTTCACAGTCACTTCATTTGAAGCCTACTTGTGACAATAAGCGATTTTCATTTCATTTCATTTCATTTTCATTTCAATGGTCACCCGCTTGAGATGGAGTTGGACACTGGCGTAGCGGTTTCCGTGATTGCCCAGAGGACATTCGACGGCAACAAGCAGGGTATACAGACCCTTACATTAACCGACACACAGGCCAGGTTGGCCACCTACACGGGGGAACCATTGGACATCGCAGGAACTACGATGACCCCTGTTGTTTATGGACGCATCAGAGGGGGAATCCTCGGGCCCACGGGCCGTGGATGTACAACCGTTACGCTGTTCATCACGGAAGCGCCGGTCTCCGTCTCGTTACATGCCGCCCGATCCAGCGCCTCGTGCAAATGGTGTCCGGCCTGCAGCAAAACGAGTCCGGGCCCTCCTTCGCCAGCGTCTTCGGTGGATTCCTTGGACTTCGGGGGGGGAGGGATGTTATAACCTGCCTGCTTACCATTGGCTGGGGACTAATGACAATCCCACAATCCCGTGGGAGTATGAGCTTCCCCAATGAGGGGGGGCGGGGAAATCATTAGCAGACTCCCTGTATACATAAAGCTGGCCAGTTTGGAACTAACAGGAAGGAGTAAACAGCAAGTGAGGTTGTTGCTGTTGTGTATATATATGTTATTGTAAATAAATGTTATTTCTTTGTATCCTTGAAACTCGTGCTGGATTCTTCTTGGCCCTCACAAAAGTGACCCAAACTGGGAATCAAACCCAGGACCCTAATGCTGTGAAGCAACAGTGCTAACCACTGTGTCACCATGCACTGGTCCTTCAGTCTGCCACTGGAAGGCCATCTCCAGACAGCTACATTGTCCTCCATTGCCTGCAGGATCCTAGAGGGTGAATGGAACATCCCAGTAGGACTCTGGGAACAGGCTTTAATTAGTTCAGAAGGACAGCCTTCAGACCAATGGCCAAAGACGTAATTACCACTTCATTCACTCCAACTGTCAAGCCGATATTGTAACCAGCTCTCTGTCGCAGGACCTGACTCTCACACCATTAGCTGGAGTTAGCTCTACCCATCGATTATCCCAGGGAAAACAAAGATCTGCTGAGAATCTAAAATAAGAACAGGAAGGGCCAGAACAACCCAGCAGGTGTGGCAGAATCAGTGAAGAGTGAAACAAAGGTAATGAATGTTTCGAGTCCAATGTGACTTCTTCGAATTCTGCTCAGAATCAGGCCTTGCTCGAGGCTTGTTTTTCAGTGACTCAGGTCAGTCGTCTGTGAAGGCTTCAGGAGATGATTTACATTATTTGATTTTGCACTCTGCATGAGGTTCTGCTGTAGCTAAGGTAATAAGGCTGTCAGAAGAAACCGAGAAGGTGCAATTAATTTATTTTCTGCAGAACACAATGAATGGTGAAGGACGCAAGATATTATTAGTTCATAATTGTCACTGAGAGTATTTTTCGCTGGCGTGCATTTGAGAAAGTACTCACTTGGCATTGCTACAGCATTAATTATTGATGTTTTGTTACAGAAGGCAGAAAAACATTCCCACCAAATTCAAAAGCCTAATCTTTCAATGAGTGACTGTCCATGATGTCTTGTGGATGGAACAATTGTACCATTATCTTGTCTCGGTGTGCGAGATATCTCGTGCATGGCCTTTTTGCTTTTTCCCCGTGCAGTTTCTTTCCGCCGTTCTTTCAAATTTCCATTTTAGACCTGCATTTTTAAAAATCTATTTGTTATTCTGACGACAGTTCTTTGCCCTTGGAAATCAATGGCCTTCCTTTCAACAACAATGAATATTTTTTTTAATTCATTTACGGGATGTGGGCATTGCTGGTTAAGCCAGCATTTATTGGGCAGCAGAGTAGCACAGTGGTTAGCACTGATGCTTCGCAGCTCCAGGGTCCCAGGTTCGATTCCTGGCTTGGGTCACTGTCTGCGCGGAGTCTGCACGTTCTCCCTGTTTCTGCGTGGGTTTCCTCCGGGTGCACCGGTTTCCTCCCACAAGTCCCGAAATACGTGTTGTTAGGTCATTTGGACATTCTGAATTTCCCTCTGTGTACCCGAACAGGCGCCGGAATGTGGTGACTAGGGGCTTTTCACAGTAACTTCATTGCAGTGTTAGTGTAAGCCTACTTGTGAAAATAAAGATTATTATATTGCCCATCCCTAGTTGCCCTTCAGAAGATGGTGGTGAGTTGCCTTCTTGAACTGCTGTAGTCCTTCAGGTGTAGGTACACCCATTGTGTTGTTAGGGAGGGTGTTCCAGGATTTTGACCCAGCGATCAGTGAAGGAGCGGCGATATATTTCCAAGTCAGAGTGGTGAGTGACTGGGACAGGAACCTCCAGGTGGTGGGGTTCCGAATATCTGATGCTCCTTTCCTTCTAGATGGTAGTGGTTGTGGGTTTGGAAGGTGTTGTCCAAGGAACCTTGATGAGTTACTGCAGTTCATCTTATAGATGGTACACATGGCTGCCACTGTTCATTGGTAGTGGAATGTTTGAATGTTTGTGGAAGGGGGAGCAATCAAGCGAGCTGCTTTGTCCTGGATAATGTCGTTGTTGGATGAGTGTTCTTGGAGTTGCACTCATCCAAACAAGTGGAGTGTATTCCATTACACTTTCCTGACTTGTGCCTTGTAGATGGTGGACAGGCTTCGTGGGGGGGGGGATTCAGCAATGGTAATGACACTGAATGTCAAGGGGCGAGGGTTAGATTCTCTCTTGTAGGAGATGGTCATTGCCTGGCACTTGTGTGGTGCGAATATAACATGCTACTTGGCAGCCCAAGCCTGGATATTGTCCAGATCCTGCTGTATTTGGACAGGGACTGCTTCATTATCTGAGGAGTCGTGAATGGTGCTGAACATTGTGCAGTCATCCGCAAACATCTCCACTTCTGACCTTATGATGGAAGGGTGGTTGTTGAAGCAGCTGAAGATGGTTGGGCACTACCCTGAGGAACTCCTGCAGTGATGTCTTGGAGTTGAGATGATTGACCTCCAACCACCACAACTATCTTCCTTTGTGCCAGGTATGACTCCAACCAGCGGAGAATTTCCCCCTGATTCCCACTGATTCTAGTTTAGCTGGGGCTCCTTGATGCCATACTCGGTCAAATGTTGCCTTGATGTCCAGGGAAGTTACTCTCACCTCACCTCTGGCATTCAGCTTTTTTGTCCATGTTTGAACCAAGGCTGTGATGAGGTGAGGAGCTGAGTGACCCTGGCAGAATCCAAACTGAGCATCCGTAAGCAGGTTATTGCTAAGTAAGTGCTGCTTGATAGCACTGCTGACGACTCCTTCCATCACTTTACAGATGGAGGAGAGTAGACTGAAAGGGCGGTAATTGGCTGAGTTGGATTTGTCCTGGTTCTTGTGTACAGGACACACCTGAGAAACTTTCCACATTGCCGCGAAGATGCCTGTGTTGTAGCTGTACTGGAACAGCTTTGCTAGGCGTACGGCAAGTCCTGGAGCACAAGACTTCAATACTATTGCTGGGAGATTGTCAGGGCCCATAGCCTTTGCAGTATCCAGTGCTTTCAGCCATTTCTTGATATCACGTGGAGTGAATCGTATTGGCTGAAGACTGACATCTGTGATGCTGGGGACCTCCGGAGGAGACCGAGATGGATCATCCACTCGGCACTTCCGGCTGAAGACTGTTGCGAATGACTCGGCCTTGTCTTTTACACATATGTGCTGGGATCTGTGGGATCTGGAGGCTGTGGAGCCTCCTCCTTCAGTGAGGTGTTTAATTCTCCACCACCATTCACAGCTGGATGTGGCAGGACTACAGAGCTTAGATATGATACGTTTGTTGCAGATTCGCTTAGCTCTGTCTTACTTGCCGCTTATGCTGTTTGGTCCACAAGTCGTCGTGTGTTGTAGCCGTCCTCACATAAGGAAAAAACAGTTTGGACCTGTTTTCTTATTTCCCTGTTTTACTGTTGGTTTCCTTCTGGGTTGTTGTGGGCAGGAACATGTCTTCTGCGCTGAAGCATATGACTTGCCTTTAAACATTGGAAACATTTTGGAAGTGTCCATTTTACCAAAATGTCTGCCTGGAATTTGCTGGATAATTATCGGTCAGAAGGCCTGATTCACCAGCTTCCTCGGATACTTCTGCCACCCCCACCCGGAGGTCATGCATGCAGGTCCTGACTAGTGCCAACCTGGTAACTTTGATTCCAAGAGGGTGCCAGGGGGTGAGCACCCTCTCTACATTTACCTCTAGGATGCCGAGGATGGTCGTTGAAGGGAGGTGATGGTTGTGGGGGCTTGGGCTGGATTGGAACGACTCAGATTGGGGATCTTTTCTGGAATGGGGGTCTATGGCAGGTCTTCCTTCTGTAACTCTGAAAATCATTAAACTTTCTGTTGGCATGTCAAGCTGTAGTTAAAAGCCTTCCCTCTATAACCTTGAAACCCTTTGATGTCTCTTGCAACATATCAAGTTCAAAGCTCTGTCAGATGAAGGTAAAAGGGTTCCCACTGATGTGTTGGAAAGCCTTGAAGTGCTTTTTTCACAATAAATTAAATTCCCGTTTAACTTTTTCAAGCCTCTGAGCATGCTGAGAAGTCTGAAAGCTTTGAACTGCATTCTTTGCATTCGATTCCCACAGTCCATTACCTTTCAAAAGCCTCTTGATCAACAGGTCCAGGCTACTTCAAAAGAGCACATGGCATTGTTTTCCAAGCTCTTCATGGTCCATTAACTCTAAAGTGCTTCATCTTTTGAGCAGGTGTTCTTTCTAATAACAGTTTTTTTTGAAAAAAGTGGTTGTTTCTTTGTTCTGAACGAGCAGATGCGAGAGCAGCACTCAGACAGACCACCCAATGCCAAGGGATGGGGCTTGAAGGGGGGACTGAAGGGGGAGGGGGGAATTCCTCCCGTCTCAAGGCCAGCACAAAACATGTCCTTCCAAAAAAGTTTAAATGCTCCATTGAATCCGACTTGAGCAGCTCCTGTTTTCCTACTGGCAGGAGCACTTCAGGGTGAATTCGGGAGAACTGAGCCCCAATCCTTATGCCAAAAGAGGAGCTGAAGAGACTTATGCCAGTATTTTGTGCCAAGCGAGTTTATTTGGTCTCTTGTGCCAACTACCTTTGCTGGATCCCTCTGCTGCAGATTAACACAGGCTAGGGGAGAAAACAGGATTAGGCTATTGAGTTGGACTGCAGCTCCTCACAGACCGCATGGTTCGGTTGGAGCAGCAATTGGATGCACTTAGGAGCATGCAGGTAGCAGAAAGCATCATAGATCGCAGTTATGTAAATTTGGTCACACCCAAGGTGCAGGCAGAGAAATGGGTGACCACCAGAAAGGGCAGGCAGTCAGTGCAGGAATCCCCTGTGGTTGTCCCCCTCTCGAACAGATATACCCCTTTGGATACTGTCGGGGGGGATAGCCTATCAGGGGAAAACAGCAGCAGCCAGAGCAGTGGCACCACGGCTGGCTCTGATGTTCAGAAGGGAGGGTCAAAGCGCAGAAGAGTAATAGTAATAGGGGACTCTATAGTCAGGGGCACAGATAGGCGCTTCTGTGGACATGAAAGAGACTCCAGGATGGTATGTTGCCTCCCTGGTGCCAGGGTCCAGGATGTCTCCGAACGGGTAGAGGGAGTCCTGAAGGGGGAGGGCAAACAGGCAGAGGTCGTTGTACATATTGGTACTAACGACATAGGCAGGAAGGGGCATGAGGTCCTGCAGCAGGAGTTCAGGGAGCTAGGCAGAAAGTTAAAAGACAGGACCTCGAGGGTTGTAATCTCGGGATTACTCCCTGTGCCACATGCCAGTGAGGCTAGAAATAGGAAGATAGAGCAGACAAACACGTGGCTAAACAGCTGGTGTAGGAGGGAGGGTTTCCGTTATCTGGACCACTGGGAGCTCTTCCGGGGCAGGTGTGACCTGTATAAGGTGGACGGGTTGCATCTAAACCGGAGAAGCATAAATATCCTGGCCGCGAGGTTTGCTAGTGTCACACGGGAGGGTTTAAACTAGTATGGCAGGGGGGTGGGCACGGGAGCAATAGGTCAGAAGGTGAGAGCATTGAGGGAGAACTAGGGAATAGGGACAGTGTGGCTCTGAGGCAGAGCAGACGGGGAGAAGTTGCTGAACACAGCGGGTCTGGTGGCCTGAAGTGCATATGTTTTAATGCAAGGAGCATTACGGGTAAGGCAGATGAACTTAGACCTTGGATTACTACTTGGAACTATGATGTTGTTGCCATTACAGAGACCTGGTTGAGGGAAGGGCAGGATTGGCAGCTAAACGTTCCAGGATTTAGATGTTTCAGGCGGGATAGAGGGGGATGTAAAAGGGGAGGCGGAGTTGCGCTACTTGTTCGGGAGAATATCACAGCTATACTGCGAGAGGACACCTCAGAGGGCAGTGAGGCTATATGGGTAGAGATCAGGAATAAGAAGGGTGCAGTCACAATGTTGGGGGTATACTACAGGCCTCACAACAGCCAGCGGGAGATAGAGGAGCAGATAGGTAGACAGATTTTGGAAAAGAGTAAAAACAACAGGGTTGTGGTGATGGGAGACTTCAACTTCCCCAATATTGACTGGGACTCACTTAGTGCCAGGGGCTTAGACGGGGCGGAGTTTGGAAGGAGCATCCAGGAGGGCTTCTTAAAACAATATGTAAACAGTCCAACTAGGGAAGGGGCGGTACTGGACCTGGTGTTGGGGAATGAGCCCGGCCAGGTGGTAGATGTTTCAGTAGGGGAGCATTTCGGTAACAGTGACCACAATTCAGTAAGTTTTAAAGTACTGGTGGACAAGGATAAGAGTGGTCCGAGGATGAATGTGCTAAATTGGGGGAAGGCTAATTATAACAATATTAGGCGGGAACTGAAGAACATAGATTGGGGGCGGATGTTTGAGGGCAAATCAACATCTGACATGTGGGAGGCTTTCAAGTGTCAGTTGAAAGGAATACAGGACAGGCATGTTCCTGTGAGGAAGAAAGATAAATACGGCAATTTTCGGGAACCTTGGATGACGAGTGATATTGTAGGCCTCGTCAAAAAGAAAAAGGAGGCATTTGTCAGGGCTAAAAGGCTGGGAACAGACGAAGCCTGCGTGGCATATAAGGAAAGTAGGAAGGAACTTAAGCAAGGAGTCAGGAGGGCTAGAAGGGGTCATGAAAAGTCATTGGCAAATAGGGTTAAGGAAAATCCCAAGGCTTTTTACACGTACATAAAAAGCAAGAGGGTAGCCAGGGAAAGGGTTGGCCCACTGAAGGATAGGCAAGGGAATCTATGTGTGGAGCCAGAGGAAATGGGCGAGGTACTAAATGAATACTTTGCATCAGTATTCACCAAAGAGAAGGAATTGGTAGATGTTGAGTCTGGAGAAGGGGGTGTGATTATCTGGGTCACATTGTGATCCAAAACGACGAGGTGTTGGGTGTCTTAAAAAATATTAAGGTAGATAAGTCCCCAGGGCCTGATGGGATCTACCCCAGAATACTGAAGGAGGCTGGAGAGGAAATTGCTGAGGCCTTGACAGAAATCTTTGGATCCTCGCTGTCTTCAGGGGATGTCCCAGAGGACTGGAGAATAGCCAATGTTGTTCCTCTGTTTAAGAAGGGTAGCAAGGATAATCCCGGGAACTACAGGCCGGCGAGCCTTACTTCAGTGGTAGGGAAATTACTGGAGAGAATTCTTCGAGACAGGATCTACTCCCATTTGGAAGCAAATGGACGTATTAGTGAGAGGCAGCACGGTTTTGTGAAGGGGAGGTCGTGTCTCACTAACTTGATAGAGTTTTTCGAGGAGGTCACTAAGATGATTGATGCAGGTAGGGCAGTAGATGTTGTCTATATGGACTTCAGTAAGGCCTTTGCCAAGGTCCCTCATGGTAGACTAGTACAAAAGGTGAAGTCACACGGGATCAGGGGTGAACTGGCAAGGTGGATACAGAACTGGCTAGGCCATAGAAGGCAGAGGGTAGCAATGGAGGGATGCTTTTCTAATTGGAGGGCTGTGACCAGTGGTGTTCCACAGGAATCAGTGCTGGGACCTTTGCTCTTTGTAGTATATATAAATGATTTGGAGGAAAATGTAACTGGTCTGATTAGTAAGTTTGCAGACGACACAAAGGTTGGTGGAATTGCGGATAGCGATGAGGACTGTCGGAGGATACAGCAGGATTTAGATTGTCTGGAGACTTGGGCGGAGAGATGGCAGATGGAGTTTAATCCGGACAAATGTGAGGTAATGCATTTTGGAAGGGCTAATGCAGGTAGGGAATATACAGTGAATGGTAGAACCCTCAAGAGTATTGAAAGTCAAAGAGATCTAGGAGTACAGGTCCACAGGTCATTGAAAGGGGCAACACAGGTGGAGAAGGTAGTCAAGAAGGCATACGGCATGCTTGCCTTCATTGGCCGGGGCATTGAGTATAAGAATTGGCAAGTCATGTTGCAGCTGTATAGAACCTTAGTTAGGCCACACTTGGAGTATAGTGTTCAATTCTGGTCGCCACACTACCAGAAGGATGTGGAGGCTTTAGAGAGGGTGCAGAAGAGATTTACCAGAATGTTGCCTGGTATGGAGGGCATAAGCTATGAGGAGCGATTGAATAAACTCGGTTTGTTCTCACTGGAACGAAGGAGGTTGAGGGGCGACCTGATAGAGATATACAAAATTATGAGGGGCATAGACAGAGTGGATAGTCAGAGGCTTTTCCCCAGGGTAGAGGGGTCAATTACTAGGGGGCATAGGTTTAAGGTGAGAGGGGCAAGGTTTAGAGTAGATGTACGAGGCAAGTTTTTTACGCAGAGGGTAGTGGGTGCCTGGAACTCACTACCGGAGGAGGTAGTGGAAGCAGGGACGATAGGGACATTTAAGGGGCATCTTGACAAATATATGAATAGGATGGGAATAGAGGGATACGGACCCAGGAAGTGTAGAAGGTTGTAGTTTAGTCGGGCAGTATGGTCGGCACGGGCTTGGAGGGCCGAAGGGCCTGTTCCTGTGCTGCACATTTCTTTGTTCTTTGTTCTTTGTTCTTTGTTCTTGATGACCAGCCATGATCGTGATGAATGGTGGAGCAGGCTCGAAGGGCCAAAAGGCCTCCTCCTGCTCCTATCTTCCATGTATCTATGTATCAGGCACAGGGGCTGAATAGCCCATTCCTCTTCAGAACATCATTTTTTCATGTTGCATTTTCTGATGGCATAAAAATACCTGTAAGTATTGAAAGGCAGGGCAGGATTCAGTAAGGACCCTTCCCCCATCACATGCAAAGCTGTAGCTCATGCGACCTTACTGCATTTGTACCTCTGAGGCTGTATAAGGCTTTGGTCAGACCCCATTTGGAGTATTGTGCGGGGTTTTCGGCCCGGTATCTAAGGAAGGATGTGCTGGCCTTGGAAAGAGTCCAGAGGAGGTTCACAAGAATGATCTCTGGAATGAAGAACTTGTCGTATGAGGAACAGTTGAGGACTCTGGGTCTGTACTCGTTGGAGTTTAGAAGGATGAGAGGGGATCTTATTGAAACTTATAAGATACTGCGAGGCCTGGACAGAGTGGATGTGGAGAGGATGTTTCCACTTTTAGGAAAAACTAGAACCAGAGGACACCATCTCAGACTAAAGGGGCGATCCTTTAAAACAGAGATGAGGAGGAATTTCTTCAGCCAGAGGGTGGTGAATCTATTCTCCGGTGCCTTTTTTCCGGTGGACCGGGATTCCCGCCACGCCGGTTGGGGGCCGTTGGTGGTGCCCCCCCCCCCCCCCCCAGCGATTCTCCGGGCCCCGATTGGGCCGAGAGGCCATCCATTTTTGGCCAGTCCCGCCGGCGTGAATCACTCAACTCACGCACCAGTGGGACCAGGCAGGTGAGTATGTGTTGGCAGTCATCGGGGGGCGCGGGGGGATCTGACCCGGGGGGGGGGGGGGGGGGGGGGGGGCCCACAGTTGTCTGGCCCACGATCAGGGCCCACTGATCTGCGGGCAGTCTTGAAGTGGGGGCACTTCTTTCTTCCGTGCCGGCCCCTGTCGGGCTCCGCCGTTGCCGGCGCGGAGAAGAGAACCCCCCGCGCATGCACCAAAATACCCCGGCCGGTCTGGGCATGCACGGAATCACGGCGGCCGTTCCGCGCATGCGCGAGATCATGTCGGCCCTTCGGCGCCGGCTGGAGGGGCGGCAACCCCTCCAGAGTCCACCTGGCCCCTGAAAATGCAGAGAATTCCGCACTTTTAGGGGCTATTGACCCCGGAGTTGTTGGAGTCAGTTTTCCCGCCTGGGTGGGTACTTGGTCCCCAGAACGGAGAATCCCAACCATAGTTTCTGAAACGGTGAATTCCACCGAATATTTCTGGAGATAGAGATTTGTTTGGTGTTTTGATCCCATTCTCCCCAAGTGCTATATCCAGCCGCCTCTTGAATGTATTCAATGATTTAGCATCAACTACTTCCTGTGGTAATGAATTCCACAGGCTCACCACTCTTTGGGTCACCATCTCGGTCCAAAATGGTTTACGCTGAATCGTCAGACTGTGACCCTTGGTTCTGGACACACCTATCATTGGTAATATCTTCCCTGCATCTACCCTGTCTAGTCCTGTTAGAATTTTATAAGTCTCTATGAGATCGGATTATGGCTGCTCTGTACATCAACGCCATTTTCCTGCCCTTGCTCCATAATCCCTTGATATCCTGATCAACAAGCACTGATGGATCAGTTGATTGAACGCTCCAGTTGGCAAAGTGTCCAATCAGTTTGTGAGGTGGGGGAGGGGGGGGGGCGTGGTGTCGGAGCAAGGGAGTTTCTTGGAGAGTAAGAGGTCCACATTTCTCCCTCTCTTTGTGTGAAAAAAATGTTTCCTTATTTCTCTCAGACTGGTCTCTGGTTCTACTTTTAAGAGAAACTTTTAATATTTTAAGCCCTTCAATCTTCCATGCTGTGCCTTGTTGATGAAAGATGGCTCAATGGTTTCGAAATAACAAGAGTCATTGATTAAAGGGACTTGAAAAAAGGACCCTGATCCTTCGCACTGATTGCCTCTTATTTCTTCTGGCTTTTAAGCTGCAGGATATTCTAATGCAATGAACAGTGCATGAGTGCCAATTGGTAAGCTTTATACCGGTCCAGGAAATTCTGCCCTAAGTCTCTTTTGTGAATGCCTTTTTGTGTCATTTCTCAGCAACATCCGAATTACACCTTTGAGTACAGGCATCAATCTTTTTTGCATTGTTTTGTTATAATCCAGCTCTGCATATTGTTTCTCTGAACTTTTTTCTCTTGATCCTTCTCATTGAGAACACAACAGCCCATCTACTCCTTCTGATCACTGAAGGCAATAAGTGCCCCCCCTTCTAGTCCAATTTTTGTGTGTGCAAAAAATATACCTTATTCGTTAAATGTCTGAAAGTGCATTGCAAAGATTTCAAGGTGACCATTGCACAATGTGCAATGATATTCAGGTTCTCTATATATATCTTGTTGAACTCTTGAGGTGCTTCAATGCAGTCAAAGAATCATCACAGGCATTTCAATGTGGTCATTACAAATGGTGCCTGTGGTATTATCATAACTATCAGCATTACAAGGGTTAATATAGTATCATGAATAACCACTAGGGGAAGCAGCAGATATAAAGCAGTGATGCTAGACCTTAGGGGAGGAGTGCATGCAGGCGATAGCTAGTGAAGGTCATAAGAGCAGTTAGTGGGAGAATGTTAGATTATAGTTTATACCAGTAGTGAGATTAGGAGTAGGTAAGTGTAGTTGGATGTATTCTAAAGGACTAAGTGCCGAAACCCAGTGTGGTAGTGTAAATAAAATCTTGGCTTTGATTCAGTAAAAGCTAAACTGTGGAATTTGTGGAACACTCCGCCAACCATCCTAAATAGGCAAAACAAAGAACACCACAGTGCCCTGGTATTTAGGTTGTCTACATAGATCAAGTTACACTCTGAGGTGCTACAATATAATTGTGATACTTGCAATATTCACTGCATACATTAAATGAGTCACACTGACGGAGGGGGTTCTGTACAATTTAATAATATAATAATAATTCCCAGCCCCCTCAGTTCACTGTGGTTGAAAGGTTTGAGACAGCGACCTTTCCCCATTGCGCCTCTGCGGCAGCTTCCGCACTTTTGAGTGCGTCCCTCAGCACGTAGTCCTGGCCTTTGGAATGTGCCAGTCTGCAACAGTTGATTGAAACTAGCCCCTGCAACCTACAGACTGATGGTTAGAACTTACAACACAGAAGGAGGCCCACTATGCCAGAGGCAGCCCGTCAGTTTGTGCTATATGTTCCAATCACATTTCACTACCTGTACCATGAATCTTGAGGCTGCCAGCTTCCTCTGGTGGCTTTTAACCATGCAGGGCACACTCCGGCCTACATAGAACATAGAACATAGAACAATACAGCGCAGTACAGGCCCTTCGGCCCACGATGTTGCACCGAAACAAAAGCCATCTAACCTACACTATGCCATTATCATCCATATGTTTATCCAATAAACTTTTAAATGCCCTCAATGTTGGCGAGTTCACTACTGTAGCAGGTAGGGCATTCCACGGCCTCACTACTCTTTGCGTAAAGAACCTACCTCTGACCTCTGTCCTATATCTATTACCCCTCAGTTTAAAGCTATGTCCCCTCGTGCCAGCCATTTCCATCCGCGGGAGAAGGCTCTCACTGTCCACCCTATCCAACCCCCTGATCATTTTGTATGCCTCTATTAAGTCTCCTCTTAACCTTCTTCTCTCCAATGAAAACAACCTCAAGTCCATCAGCCTTTCCTCATAAGATTTTCCCTCCATACCAGGCAACATCCTGGTAAATCTCCTCTGCACCCGCTCCAAAGCCTCCACGTCCTTCCTATAATGCGGTGACCACAACTGTACGCAATACTCCAAATGCGGCCGTACCAGAGTTCTGTACAGCTGCAACATGACCTCCTGACTCCGGAACTCAATCCCTCTACCAATAAAGGCCAACACTCCATAGGCCTTCTTCACAACCCTATCAACCTGGGTGGCAACTTTCAGGGATCTATGTACATGGACACCTAGATCCCTCTGCTCATCCACACTTTCAAGAACTTTACCATTAGCCAAATATTCCGCATTCCTGTTATTCTTTCCAAAGTGAATCACCTCACACTTCTCTACATTAAACTCCATTTGCCACCTCTCAGCCCAGCTCTGCAGCTTATCTATATCCCTCTGTAACCTGCTACATCCTTCCACACTATCGACAACACCACCGACTTTAGTGTCGTCTGCAAATTTACTCACCCACCCTTCTGCGCCTTCCTCTAGATCATTGATAAAAATGACAAACAGCAACGGCCCCAGAACAGATCCTTGTGGTACTCCACTTGTAACTGAACTCCATTCTGAACATTTCCCATCAACCACCACCCTCTGTCTTCTTTCAGCTTGCCAATTTCTGATCCACATCTCTATATCACCCTCGATCCCCAGCCTCCGTATTTTCTGCAATAGCCTACCGTGGGGAACCTTATCAAACGCTTTGCTGAAATCCATATACACTACATCAACTGCTCTACCCTCGTCTACCTGTTCAGTCACCTTTTCAAAGAACTCGATAAGGTTTGTGAGGCATGACCTACCCTTCACAAAGCCATGCTGACTATCCCTGATCATATTATTCCTATCTAGATGATTATAAATCTTGTCTCTTATAATCCCCTCCAAGACTTTACCCACTACAGACGTGAGGCTCACCGGTCTATAGTAAATGTGCCCTGTGTGTCCTGCTGAAACAGCCGTGTAAATTAGGCCCTCAGTCCACTGGGCCAGGCGGCCTTCCCAAGCATATTTAAGATGAGTAAATGTGGTGGCAGAGGAGGCGGGCATGTTGCATGGTCACCCCTCACCCTTAGCTGCCATCATAACCTGCTAATTACACCATCCCTACTGCACAGGTAGTGGGATGGGGGATTACAATTGACTCTTGAATGTCAACATGAAAACAACCTGATTTGTTATGTTGTAGGTTTAACAAAAGCGGCTTCCTTGTCGTGCACTTGACAAAGGAAGGTTCAGACGTGGAGATAACTTCAACACGTTTATTAAACTATTTACACTTCTATTACTCGGGTTCGACACTACTGCTAATCCTACTATAGCTACCCAGACTGACTAACCAGTTGCTACAATCCACGTGGTGGGTATAATATTGAATCGACCCTGTGTCTGTTCTCACTGACTGTCTCTCCTGGAAAGAGGCATATCATGTGTGTGGTGTCCTTTATATATGGGTTGGTGTAATGCCCCCCCTGTGGTCGTGTCACCTCCGTGTGTTTCGTGAATGTCCATTGGTCGTGTCCTATCTACCTGATCTATTGGTTGAGTGTGTGTGTGTGTGTGTGTGATGTCACTGGTGCTCCCTCTAGTGTCTAGCTAGCCTACATGCATTTACATTGATGCACATCACCACAACCCCCCCCCCTTTTTATATGTTACATATTTTCTGCACACTTTGAGAAAATTGAACAAAAAACAGGTAGATAAGTTAAGGTGTATACAAGTCATGGGAACAGTGATTAAACAATAAGTCCAAATCATTTGTGCGAGTCCATAAACCATCAATCATCATGGTCAAATGTCTCTCTTGGTTATGAACGCCATCAACGTCCCTGTGCCACAGGAACCAAGAAGTGGTCAAATCACTTCGCTGTCTGAATTGGAATCCCTTTTTTTTCCCCGATGTTTGTGATGGCAGCTGTCGGATGGCATCTTGTAGCTGATAAGGTGTTGACAGTATCATTCGAGGGTATGGATGTGCCATATGTTGAAGTAGGATAGGACTGTACATACTGGTTCTGGCCACATGCTGTGCTGGAAGGGTGATCCTGCTGAGAACCGTTGAAGTTTGTCGAATTGGAAACAGAATTGCTGCTTGCATAAATACCTGGTAATGGTGTGAAACTAGAACCTTGCATCTGATAGGAATATGCTGTCTGGCCAGGCTGGGGTGCAGCAAATCCTGGGCTGTAACTAAGGCATCCAGTCTGTAGTGCAGATTGCGTTTGCAGTAGTCCTCCTTCGGTCTTGATTCCATTAGTGGGCAATCCGCAGTGCTGGCTTGTTTGAGAATATGCTGCATCGACTGCTTGCTGCTACATGCCTGAATACTGGGTTTGTCCAGCATGAGCTGTCATTGGCTGCACGGCTGGTGTGGAAACAATGTGTGGATATAGCTGTGGTGAATATTGGTGTATTCCTCTTGGACTGTAGCCGCTGCTTGTTATTACTGACCCAGTGTAATTGTTAAGTGATCCATCTCCTGTCGTTGTGGCATCTGCTGTCACCCTGAGCGTGCCATCACTGAAGTTGCGGCACTCCCTGTCTGGAGTAAAGTCCGCCTTCCGTGAATCAGAGTCGGCGTTTGGTCGCTCCCCATCTGGAGTCTGGTCTGTTTTAATTGAGTCAGTGTTGGTTTGTTGATGCTCCCCGTTCGGAGTCTTAGCAGTCCAAAGATGTGCGGGTTAGGTGGATTGGCCATGCTGAATTGCCCTTAGTGTCCAAAATTGCCCTTAGTGTTGGGTGGGGTTACTGGGTTATGGGGATAGGGTGAGGGTATGGGCTTGGGTAGGGTGCTCTTCCAAGAGCCGGTGCAGACTCGATGGGCCAAATGGCCTCCTTCTGCACTGTAAATTCTATGATTGTGACACTGACACTATGATAGGTTCACTGGAGTCAGGTGAGATTTCTTGAAGCTGCACGTCTGGAGTCGGAACCTGCAGAAATGCATTGACTTTTGGAGACGTTCGAGCGAATGAGGGTGGAAGTATCATGGTGTCACCGGAGTCACCAGTGGTCTCACAGTGATTGTCGAGTGCTTCTGTACACACTAGCTGAGGTCTGTCACTTTGCACATCTTGCATGGGAAGTGGGATGCTGTCGTCACTCGTCTCACATACCGTGGGTAGATCCTCAGTAGCTGCTTGTTGGGCAAACAATGTGGGTGGACTGTCATTGTCTTGCTGTTGTCCTTCATTTGGGCTTGGACTGTCATCGTCGCTTTGTTCTTCACTGTAGCATGATAGACCGTCATGGTCGTCCTGCTGTGCACTGGAGCGTGGTAGACTGTCATAGTCTTCTTGCTGTTTACTTGAGCATGGCAGACTTGCATCGTCTGCCGCTAGTTGGTCAGAGGAAGTTGGTGGACCCTCATGGTCTTGATCCTGCAAGGACTGCGTGTCGGAGTCTTTCGTTGCTTCTATCGTGGAGGCTGTCCACGAGCTTGCTGCGGAGGCTTGTGACACCGGAGTCACGTCTTGTGTGTGCAAGGACGGTGCTCTGGAGTCTTGCATTTCTTCTATCGTGGAGTCTGCGTCGGATTCAGTACGGGGGTCGCCAATGTGCAACACGTCTAGTTGCGGTTCGGATTTGGTACTAGCCTCCCAAGGTGAAAAGTTTGTCTGTGTCGTTGTCTTCTAGGACCATATCATCACTGTTTGCGTCGGAGCTGACATTGGGCTCGCGAGGTCCAGAGAAAATGTAAAGGTCGGTTTCTAAGTATTCAAGGTCGGAATCGTCGGTTTGGGCATAGGTAACTGCTTATTGTAGGGTTCTTCGTAGGTTAATTTCATTTCATGGTTCAATTTGAGGCATTGTGCAGTCATTCCAGGTGAAAGACGTTTGTTTTATGGCTTTAAAAGATTTTTTCTTTGATTTGGGACGTTTCCCCTTTAAATGGGCGTGGTCTGGGGCCTCTGACGTAGCGAGTAGGAAGCGATTGCACATGCGCAGATTGCTGTTCCTTTACCAATGGCCGTTTTCGTGATTGCGCATGCGTGGCGTCTCACGTATGTGCAAACGGACCTTCCCGTTCTGTGCGCTTTTCGCGCAACTGTGCAAGTGCAGTCCCTTTAGAAAGATGGCCGCCGATCACAATTGTTCGCTGCTCCGGGATCTCGGCCTCGTAGTGAGTATTGGTGCTTCTCTTACCTTTTCTTGCTGGTTGGAGTGTGTTTTCCTCACAGTATTTGCCGAATTTGTCCAGGACTGCCTGGAAGTAGCTCCTGTTTTGCCCCTTGGAGAACTTGAATTTTTAAAAGGTTTCTTCTGCTCTGGCACCGGCAATGGTGAGGAGAAGCTCTGTCTTTTCAGCATCGGCAACGTCTTCTAGTTCGGTTGCCACCATGAAGATTTCAAACATTTGCCGGAATACCCGCCAGTTTTCGCGGAGATCGCCATGGCACTGGAGCTGCTGCGGGACCCGGATCTCGAACATCTTGCCTGAGTATCATTGCTGGTTGTCACTATACACTGAGGTATGGCGATATAGATTGAAACAGTTCAGTCCTGGTACCATGATTTGTTATGTTGTAGGTGTAACATAAGCGGCTTCCTTGTGGTGCACTTGACAAAGGAAGGTTCAGACGTGGAGATAACTTCAACACGTTTATTAAACTATTTACACTTCTATTACTTGGGTTCGACACTACTGCTAATCCTACTATAGCTACCCAGACTGACTAACCAGTTGCTACAATCCACGTGGTGGGTGTAATATTGAATCAACCCTGTGTCTGTACTCACTGACTGTCTCCACTGGAAAGAGGCAGATCATGTGTGTGGTGTCCTTCACATATGGGTTGGAGTAATGCCCCCCTGTGGTTGTGTCACCTCTCTGTGTATCGTGAATGTCCATTGGTCGTGTCCTATCTACCTGATCTATTGGTTGAGTGTGTGTGTGTGTGTGATGTCATTGGTGCTCCCTCTAGTGTCTAGCTAGCATTTACATTGATGCACATCACCACACAACCAAAGAACAAAAGAAGCAAACTGGTGAAGAAGGAGCTGGAAGTTGTTTATTTTCACCTTTCTTTATCCATCAAATGTTCTCTGGCTTCACGATTATCTTACAACCCTGAATACTTTTGGATACCAATGGTGGACTGACACCCAGAGTAACCCGGTCGCATTTTAATATTTATGTGAGGCTGCCACCTGATCAAATTGAAGCCTTTCCTGATCCCACATTTTCCACTCTTCATGATGTATTTTTCGCACTAATCTTGTTTGGAAAACTCCCCTCAGCAAATCCAGATACGCATATCAGAATAGTAAGAAGTCTTACAACACCAGGTTAAGGTCCAACAGGTTTGTTTCAAACACTAGCTTCCTCAGGTGAAGGAGCAGTGCTCCAAAAGCTAGTGTTTGAAACAAACCTGTTGGACTTTAACCTGGTGTTGTGAGACTTCTTACTGTGCTCACCCCAGTCCAACGCCAGCATCTCCACATAACCATATCAGAATGGCTGCCATGCGCTGTAAATGCTTAGTGCTGTCAAACAGCTAAACTGCCTTTGTGTCCAGGATACTTGCTGAATATATTAGACTTTATCTTTCATCAGTTGTTCATGGTGTTTATATGTATCTTACCTTTGTTTCACTGCACACGGCTGAGGTAAATAAAAGAGAAAGCCAGGGTTTGAGGACATATGTGTAATACTGTGAAACAAAGTAGCTGTCAGAATTTCAGAGAGCACCTATATCTCACCAAGTCCCCAAACACAATTTTATGAACTCTACGCTGTCGGGCAATGCAGGTAGTCACCCTGAACACAAGGAACAATAGCCGCTGTTGGTACTGCCTCTGATTTTACTACAGATCAGCAAATGCACTCTTTAAAATTGTATATTAAAACTGTATATCCCAGTTGGTCCCAAAAGTTTTTGCATATACCTGGCACATAAATCAACGGTCCTATTTCAGCTACGACATGTGACACTCGCATTAGTAGTCAGCCTCAATTCTTCACCCTATAACTGGATGTTCTACTCGGGCTACCTTAGAACTGGGCACAAGCTAGTGTATGCGATACAGGCTGTGTTGTGAAGATGCTGGGAGTTTAAGAAATGCCCACACAGGGTAGACCTCACATGGCGAATGGCAGAGATGGCAACCACTCACATCCATGAATACTCGATGTGTAAGTCGACCCCCATTTTTGGGGAGATTTTGCGAGGTTTCAAAGCTTGATGTGGTTAGGTCAACCTCTACAGTAGCACCTATCGATAATCTTGGGATGACCCAAAGGGTTTTCCAGCTAATTAAATATTTTTTAAGTGCCACCACCCATTTAATTTAGGAAAAGTAGGAAGCAATTTGTGCTCAACAAGCTACTAAAAACAGCAATGAGATATTGACTCAATTTTTACCCACGTTTTTTGAAGGATGTATATTGGCCAGGACACTGAGGATACCTCCCCCTCCCCCCTCTTCTTCACTGGACTGCCAACACAGGTTGAATATATTCCTGGAGAACAACATATTCAGAGCACCTCCAATGGCCCTCCTCACCCTCCTCTCTTACTCAACACATCCATTATCAGAGTGTCCCACCTTCCCACAGCCAACTGGAAACCAAAAGAGACTCCATAACCCAATTGGATGCCTTTTATTCCATCCTCAATATTTTTGTAATGAATAAGCAGAAATTGTTTAAAAAATGGTGTTATGTTCCAGCAGGTGGCAAGCGGAACAAATCCCAAAAGGGTAAACATGACAAGCGATCACACCTACTTTCTACATGTATTTTACTACAAGAAGGTATGTGTCTGAGGTCAGGAGCCACAAATTCCAATAACACTTTGGATATTTTAAAATATTAATTTAAAACATTTATGAACAAAAGAAAAGAAAACTTAAACACACAAGATTGCATTTACACTGTTAAAATTAATCTTACAGAATATTTTCCCCAAAGACGCTTTCTTGGTTAGATTCACAAATAAACACCACCACCCCACTTCAGGCAACAGTCCTTTTGGATATTTGATGTATAAAAATTACCAGAAGGCACACCCTGCAAGGTATTTCTCGAAGCTTCTTTCTCTCTCTCTCTTTCTCCGCCCCCATCCCCCCAACTTGGCTATGGAAGTTGCAGACTTTTAAACAAAACCTGGATTTCTGGAACAACCAAGCACTTCTCTGGAGTGGTTGAAAGCTGCTCACTTTATTTCTGTCCCAGCACAGAATACTCTCGTCGAGAGGTCTCACAGTCGAGAGGCCAACCCCAACACAGCTCCCAATGTCTCTTTAAATATGTTTTTATCCTCTTTCATCTTTTCTCATTGCCCTCGCCTTCTTTCAAATTTTTCTTTCCCAGGATATCAAACATTTTATATCTTCCTTATGGCCACTACTTTCATAACTTTTCCTTCTTTATTTATGGTCTTTTACCAGCAGTAAACCCTTTTTTACTTTTGTTTGAAATTTAACTGAACATAACAAACCATTTTTTATCTTCTAATGCAAATTTCTACACGTGTCTTTACTTGTAGAACATTCAACTTGGTCTGCCCTTCAAATTTAGCCCCATTAATGTCCTCAACAATAAGCCTCCAGCTTAATTAATTTAGTCATACTGTTATAATCCGACATGAGACCCACATGGACAACCCGATTGATCTCCCCATGGTGCTCATGGAATATGAGCTCCTCTACTGAGGGGCAGAAGCCCAACAGTGGGGGGGTCGTTAATTCCCCGAGATAAAAGACAGCCCAAGAGGGAACTGGCCTCTCTGATGGTCCCAACTGGGACTTGGAGGATTTCTTAGTTGCTGTATTTCCTAACTATGAGTTGGAAATAAACTATGCTTGACTTACCTTTTCAGGGCTTCTCATTGTCTACAATACATAAACATGCACAGAGGCAACACAAAGCCCCTGCTTTACAGGACACCACAGTAGGCCCTAGAAATATTTTTTTTAAATACCATTCTGTAATGCCTGTGCTATTTTTCTTGCCAGAGATTTTCTAACTGCATTGCACTTTAAAGTAATTTTCAATTGCTGGAGATTTTGAGCCAATGCTGCAGGATTTGTCTCCCTACTGCTGTGGGTTTAGCAACCCCTCAGTAACGGGCTAACGTGTCACCCGGGATTTTGTGCTGAGATGTCTGGTGTGGGATTTGAACCGACAACCTTGAGACGCGGAGACAACAATTGCCACCGCTGTGTGACAAGCAAAGCCCTACAGCAGTGCCGTATGTCTGTAAACCATCTCTGTATTCAACAGTGAAGCGGACGCCAAGAGAATGCAGGACTCAAGAATAGTCCACCTGGTAATACGAGAATGTCTGGAGAAAATGAAAATCTATAAGCCATCTCAAAGCATTTTATTCCAACAAAACGGCAGCAGGGGAAGCTGAAAACTGCTCGCAACCTCACACATAATGGCTTTGCTGTTGCCATGGTAACACGCTCACTTTTCACCGGGGAGATCCATGTCCAGATTTAATACTGCAAACACCTTCCAACCTGCTACTTGTATGTTTTTTTTAATATCGCACTGAATGTAGGACGGCGCTCTGTTACTTCTGAGAAAATTCACACTGGTTGCCGGACTGTCCCTTCCAGAATTGTCAGCTTCAGACTTGCTGCAAGCATTTAAGAGATTGTGGTATCAGAGCAAACTACACTGCTGTAATCAGGTGTTAATCGTGTGCCAGCGTTTACAACTTAATGAGATTGATTTTCACCCCTTTTGGCTGCCAAAAAGTGATGGTAATGGCGTCATGTGGGGTCACTCACCTTATTGCCACTGTTAACACAATTTAGCGTGGCCAATCCACCTACCCTGCACATCTTTGGGTTGTGGGGGCGAAACCCACGCAGACACGGGGAGAATGTGCAAACTCCACACGGACAGTGACCCGGAATCGAACCTGGGACCTCAGCGCCGTGAGGCAGCAGTGCTAACCCACTGCGCCACCGTGCTGCCTCCCCTCCATTTTATGACAATGGTTTTATGGGGCGAGATCTTCCGCTTTTCAGGCTGCCGGCACACGCCTGTTACGGTATTCCCGGTCTGCGGGGTTGTTTCAATGGGAAATCCCGTTGACAACGCCGGGACCAGGAGACCTTGTCACCTGCAAATGGCGGGCTGCATCTCGCTGCTGGGAAACACGCCGCTGGGAGGCCAGAGAATCACCCCCTCCCCCGGTCTTTTAGACTTTTAAATTCCTGATTTTTATTGAATTCAAATTTTACCAACTGTCATCCCTGGCCCATGGTAGAATCAAAGCCGGGCCCCTGGAGTATTACCCTGAGTCACTGGTTTACCAGGGCAGTGACAATAGCACTACAACACCATCTCCCCTCCATTTGAAAGGAGTCTACCTCTAATCGCTCCAATATGCCATCTGCTCCAGGAGAGTGGCACCTTTTCAGATGGCAGCTGCAGTCCGATTACATAAATAGGAGCCTGATTGCCCTTTTAGCTAAGAATTAGTCAGAGTCCGTGTCCTGTGATAACCGAGTCCCCCGCCCCCTAATCTTTGTGGCAATGCCAGCCCTGTTTTCTCTTGGGGAATGGCAATGCTGCGCTGGCGGTGCACATTTAATCGTAATAATAACCTTTTATTGTCACAGGTTTGAAGTTACTGTGAAAAGCCCCTAGTCGCCACGTTCTGGCGCCTGTTCGGGGAGGCTGGTACGGGAATTGAACCCGTGCTGCTGGCCTTGTTCTGCATCACGAACCAGCTGTCTAGCCCACTGAGCTTAACCAACCCTTTAGCGACCTTGTAGCTCATCAAGCAAACGTAAATAAAGCCTTGTAACCATGAAGTGGGGTGGCACTTTGCCTCCAGAATGGATGGCCAACCCAAATTTCAAAATTGTGCTCGTCATATTTCAGATCGCCAGCTCCACGCCCAGGTTACCATGGATAATTTACACTTGGGCGATCTGCAAAAAACTGCGCCAGATACCTGAGCTTATTTTCCTTCGCTTCCATTTGCCCCACTCCTAACTCCACTTCAGCAATCGAGAGGGGAACAATGATTTGTTCCAACAAGCAACATTTAAGAAGCATTTAGACGATCACTTGAAGCACCATAGAACATAGAGTGCAGAAGGAGGCCATTAGGCCCATCGAGTCTGCACCGGCCAACTTCCACCCTATCCCCGTAACCCAATAACCCCTCCTTATCTTTTTGGTACAAAGTCTTACAACACCAGGTTAAAGTCCAACAGGTTTGTTTCGATGTCACTAGCTTTCGGAGCGCTGCTCCTTCCTCAGGTGAATGAAGAGGTATGTTCCAGAAACACATATATAGACAAATTCAAAGATGCCAAATAATGCTAGGAATGCGACCATTAGCAGGTGATTAAATCTTTACAGATCCAGAGATGGGGTCTGTAAAGATTTAATCACCTGCTAATTGTCACATTCCTAGCATTGTTTGGCATCTTTGAATTTGTCTATATATGTGTTTCTGGAACATACCTCTTCATTCACCTGAGGAAGGAGCAGTGCTCTGAAAGCTAGTGATATCGAAACAAACCTGTTGGACTTTAACCTGGTGTTGTAAGACTTCGTACTGTGCTCACCCCAGTCCAACGCC
This sequence comes from Scyliorhinus torazame, assembly GCF_047496885.1. NCBI lineage: Eukaryota > Metazoa > Chordata > Chondrichthyes > Carcharhiniformes > Scyliorhinidae > Scyliorhinus > Scyliorhinus torazame. The sequence goes on along the minus strand of NC_092708.1, from coordinate 30,660,354 downwards.
GGCATCTCCACATCATATCTTTTTGGTCACCAAGAGCAATTTATCATGGCCAATCACCTAACCTGCACATCTTTGGACTGTGGGAGGAAACAGGAGCACCCGGAGGAAACCCACGCACACACGGGGAGAATGAGCAGACTCCGCACAGACAGTGACCCAGCGAGGAATCGAACCTGGGACCCTGGAGCTGTGAAGCCACAGTGCTATCCACTTGTGCTACTGTACTGCACAGCAGCATACAAGGCTATGGACACAATAAAAATAAAAGAAAATACATAATAGGGCAACACAAGGTACACAATGTAACTACATCACACCGGCATCGGGTGAAGCATACAGGGGTGTAGTGTTAATCAGGTCAGTGCATAAGAGGGTCGTTTCGGAGTCTGGTAACAGTGTGGAAGAAGCTGTATTTGAGTCTAGCTCACAATGCTACGGCCCTTGATAAGTCTAGGCTGAATTTCAGAGGTAGAATCTGCATCTTCTGCATTGAGGGACAAGCCATGACTGAATCTGCATCCACCAAACTCTCAGGTCGCCAGATCCGAGCCACTCGCTGCATAAAAAAGCTTTTCCTCACATTGTCTTTGGCTCTTTTGCCGATCACTTCAAATCTGCACACTCTGGTTCAGTCAATGGGATGGTTTCTCTCTATCTACTCTGCCCAGACCTCTCATGGAAGGGTAGTGTTGGATGATATATTTGCGGTTTGGGATGACTGACAATCGTTGAATCACAGCCGTAAAAACTACCTTGGTATCAATAGAGACATCAACATTTGTGCGGTTTATTTCTCTCAGCATGAAAATAAAATTTACAGTTATTGGAACCATTGTAGCGACCAGGCACTTAAAGCATTGAAAGGATCTCAGAAATTGGTGAGTGTGTTTGACAAAATGAATATAAACAGATGCCTATCATAGTATCACTGAGCCAGAAAATAATACAGTACACAGCGAATAACGTGCCTTTTAAATGAAAACATTTAGCTCAAGGAAACGATTACTCAGAGACTCCTTCAAGCTCGGCCCATTCGAATCACATAACGATAGAGACAAAGTGAATACATTAAATTGCAGCTCTCAGTGGCAGAATAACCAATGCACTGTCGGATTAGCCAACAGGTTCGATTGGCACAGAAAGCATTTATCGTTGCTTCAATTCCTGGGATGGCCAGGGACTGGCTAAATGGCCTGCCCGTTATGCCAATAGGCCACAGGCGGCAGACAAAGCCAGCGCTCCGAAGTAGAGTCATACTGGCTCGAAAGTGTGGGCGGCATTTTCCAGCTCTTCCTGCCAGCGGGATCTTCCTGCCAATGGCGACTCCCCGCGTCGGGGTCCCCAGCGGCACGGCCAGTGAGCAAAGGAAAGCACCGTAGACATCATCAGGATCGGTGCATATTTCACTGCCGGCCAATAATGAGCCACCTCTGTCGCTGGGAAACATGCCATGAGGGGAAGGGGTGGGGGGGGGGGGCTGCGGAAAGGCTGAAAATCTTGCCAATTAACTCTGTTTGTCTCTCCACAGATGCTGCCAGACCTGCTGTTATTTAAAGGTCTTTGGTTGGCCAATGGTGGCAACTAGAATAATTGGGTGGTGCAGGCCTGGTGGATTTTTAAAGAGGTTCCATCACGAGTAGATGCAAAAGGCCTAATGTTCACCTTGGGTAGCCGGCAGAGACAATATGGCGATGGATATATTTCAGGCATCTTTGAGTGCTGGGTCGTAACTCTATAAAATTGAACATAATTGCTCACATGTTCTCGCAGAGCAAAAGGGCAAAATGAGGTGCAGTTGATTTGTTGAACCTGAGTTTCTTCACTGGTTTAAATCACGGATATCGGCCGGGATTCTTCGCCAACGTGATTCTCTGTTTTGCCGGCGCCCGGGGGTTTCCCGACGGCGTGAGGCTGCCCCACAATGGGAAACCCCATTGACCGGCCGGTGTTACGGAGACTCCCGCCGGCCGGTTGGGGCAGAAATGTGGCGTGGCGGGGCGGAGAATCCCGCCCATCATCTTTAATGCAAATGATGAAAAATAAAGTTTGCTTACTTCTACACAGGTCTCTGCACATTAGGCTGTAACTTTGAATTAAAAAAAAAAAAAAATTTCAGCGCAGTACAGGCCCTTCGACCCTCGATGTTGCGCCGACCTATGAAACCACTCTAAAGCCCATCTACACTATTCCCTTATCGTCCATATGTCTATCCAATAACCATTTGAATGCCCTTAGTGTTGGCGACTCCACTACTGTTGCAGGCAGGGCATTCCACGCCCTTACTACTCTCTGAGGAAAGAACCTACCTCTGACATCTGTCCTATATCTATCTCCCCTCAATTTAAAGCTATGTCCCCTCGTGCTAGACATCACCATCCGAGGAAAAAGGCTCTCACTGTCCACCCTATCCAATCCTCTGATCATCTTGTATGCCTCATTAAGTCACCTCTTAACCTTCTTCTCTCTAACGAAAACAGCCTCAAGTCCCTCAGCCTTTCCTCATAAGTTCTTCCCTCTATAAGGGGCAACAATCTCCTCTGCACCCTTTCCAATGCTTCCACATCCTTCCTGTAACGCGGCGACCAGAATTGCAAGCAATACTCCAAATGCGGCCGCACCAGAGTTTTGTACAGCTGCAACATGACCTCATGGCTCCGAAACTCAATCCCTCTACCAATAAAAGCTAACACACTGTACGCCTTCTTAACAACCCTCTCAACCTGGATGGCAACTTTCAGGGATCTATGTACATGGACACCGAGATCTCTCTGCTCATCCACACTGCCAAGAACCTTACCATTAGCCCAGTACTCTGTCTTCCTGTTATTCCTTCCAAAATGAATCACCTCACACTTTTCTGCATTAATAGAAGATAGAATATACAGTGCAGAAGGAGGCCATTCGACCCATTGAATCTGCACCGACCCCCTTAAGCCCTCACTTCCACCCTATCCCCGTAACCCAATAAGTCCTCCTAACCTTTTTGGTCACTAGGGACAATTTAGCATGGCCAATCCACCTAACCTTCACATCTTTGGACTGTGGGGGGAAACCGGAGCACCCAGAGGAAACACACGCACACACGGGGAGAACATGCAGACTCCGCACAGACAGTGACCCAGCGGGGAATCGTACCTGGGACCCTGGTGCTGTGAAGCCACAGTGCTATCCACTTGTGCTACCGTGCTGCCCTGCAAATTGTCCCCGCAACAGCCAATCAGCAGCTCCGCTCTACTGCCCTCTGCTGAATGTTCCAGAAAATTAAAAATCACCCACTAAGTGTGGCCTTAACGTAAACAATTTTCTGCATGTGATAAAATTCAGTAGAATGAAAGAGTTTGAAAGTCAGAATTCAATAGCATGAGTTATACCAGAATTAACTTTCTTCATTGATGCAGATGGGTTAAGATGACTGCCTACACCTCTTCCGAGGTCACCAATTTGTAACAGTCATAGCATCTCTGCAGTTTAGAAAGAGGCCATTCGGCCAATCAAATCTGCACCGACCCTCTGAAAATGCACTCCACCCAGGCCCTCTCTCCACCCTATCCCCATAGCCACACTCAACCTGCACATCTTTGGCTACTAAGGGGCAATTTATCATGGCCAACCCACTTAACCTGCACATCTTTGGACTGTGGGAGGAAACCAGGACTCCTGGAGGAAATCTACACAGACACGGGGCGAACACAGTCACCCAAGGCTGGAATTGAACCTGGGTCCTGGCGCTGTGAGGCAACAATGCTAACCACTGTGCCACCATGCCGCCATTCATCTTTATCTGCACCCCCAGAACCCTGGAGCTGCCCCCTATCATCCGACACCTTCCCTTTATCACTCTTGACTTGCCCTCGGTTATCCTTGACTATCCCAGCTTCACCATTGACCTACCCACATTCACCCTCTTTCATGCCTGAGTTACCATCAGCAGAGATTGATCCAGGGTCTGGTTTAGCTCAGTGGGCTCAGACAGCTGGTTTGTGATGCAGAACAAGGCCAGCAGCGCGGGTTCAATTCCCGTACCAGCTGAGAATTCTGAATTCTCCCTCTGTGTACCCGAACAGGCGCCGGAATGTGGCGACTAGGGGCTTTTCCCTTAACTTCATTGCAGTGTTACTTGTGACAATAAAGGTTATTTATTTATTTACAGTGACTGACCACGTCCCAACCTCCCTCCCTCAGACAGCCAAGGCCAACCTCCCTGGACAGCCACCACCTGAGCTCTTTGCAACAGCCCTGCCCCCTCTCCCCGGCTCAGCAAAGCTCCCCATGCAAGAAAAACAATTCCACCCATTCCGAACCCATCAGGAAGACTTCCCCGCTTGCGGAAAGCCATTTTTAACCAGTTGTGAATCTGAAGGCAGGTGCTTCCGTTTTCGCACGGGGGAATCTTCTGAAAAATTGGCAAAGTGGCATCTCTTGATGCGGAAATTGTTGCGAATGCTGCCAGTCCTAGCAGCGAGGTCCGTTTCGCAGTCAATCAGCACTTTAAAAATGTTTCTTTTCCTCGCGTGAAAGGCGTCGCACCGGAGGTGCAAAGCGACTGATTTGCCCGCCCGCCCCCGGGGGGGGGGGGTCATCTGAGGAATGCAATCAAACTTGCATTTTAACTTGCGCTGCAGTTAAACAGATTCCCAGCACTCCACATCATTCAAGCCAGGTGAATGACAGTGCGAAGGCCAACTCCCAGATTTTCGGAGGGGGCCCTCACTCAAGTGCTGGATGCCATGGAGGGAGAGGCAGGCCACAGTTTACCCACAGTTTGGCATGAAGCCCCCCAGCAAGGTCACCAATCCTGCCTGGGAGATGGTGGCAGCTCTGGTCAGGGCCAGCAGTCTGACCAAGAGGACAGGGGTTCATGGTTGGAACAAAATGAATGACCTGATATGATCTGTAAGTGTTCCCTGTCCCCCCCATGGGACCCCACCCTTCCGTCAACCCCCGGAATGACACCTTGAGCCCAAATGGCGTCAACGCGCAGATTACCATTACCCGACCTCCCAGCATCACCCTCAAACCGCAGGTTGACCTGCGACAGGAAAGTGAGGACTCACTGCACCTTCATCCAGATTACCTGTCTCAAGTGGGTTTTAGTTGTCCAAATCCCTTTACTAGGCAACGTACTAAAACCACATCCCTTGCCTTACAGGATCATTAACCAAAGATCCTGGCCTGCCAGCCAGCAGTACCGCCCCCCACCCCCTCAGCCACCCTTGTCACCACCACAGAGGAGATCTCTGAGGAGGACACGGGTGATGCATAGTCGCCCGCACCACCCACCATCCGCACCATCCACCATCGTGGAGACAAGCACCTCGGTGAGCAAACCTACTCGACAGGCTTCTGGGTCACTATCTGGTGAGCACCAAACAGTTTCTGGTGCACATCAGGTGGAGACAATAGAGCTCAGTGTTCGGACAGTTGGAGGTCTGCTGGATCCCAGCTGTGCCCGATCCCGTTCCGAAATCGTGCCAGTGCAAATCCTGTTTCTGGCCTCTCGCAACATTTGCAGCCATTACGCAATTCGCATCCGTGTAAAACGGACCCGCAGAACCACGCCCCAGTTGTGCTTAGCGAGTGTAAGGCAAATTATAACATATCAAAAATAGTTCCCTCCACTTTCCATCAGGAACCAAGATCCATATTTATCCGGTGCCATTTTACTTCCCAACACGATAAAGTTCTCCCCCTCGCCCTCCCCCGCCTCATAACCTGTGCCCCAGCTGCTTCACAATGCTGTTTTAGCACAGGGGTAAAGAGCTGGCTTTTAAAGCAGACCAAGGCAGGCCAGCAGCACGGTTCAATTCCCGTACCAGCCTCCCCGAACAGGCGGCGGAATGTGGCGACTAGGGGCTTTTCACAGTAACTTCATTTGAAGCCTACTCGTGACAATAAGCGATTTTCATTTTCATTTTTCATTTCACCAGATTTCACCCGTTAAATCTGCGTCAACCTAAGTCATCCTTTCAGGGTCTTAAAGATGTCCATCGAGTCACCACTCTGTCGTCTCATTTCTAGATTTGTTACAATTTCCTTTGTAAATATTCCCCATGGCCTTGAAATTAAGATGTGTAAATACTACGGGATGAAAGCTCTCACACGAGATCCTTTTGCCTGCTCTTTTACTGGAAGTATTTATACACTTGGATTATGCATTGGCATTGTGATATTTGCACAAACTAATTTCAAGCCCCAAGTCTATTTTGGCCTTGGTTTCTTCACTACCTTTGTATTTCTTCAATCCCATTTCAGTAATCAAGTATTTACCGACTTGAATTAAATCTGATCTCATGGCCCTTTTCGCACATCCGTGCTCAACCCTTTGTAGTCCCTCTGCCTCCAGTCATTTTCTCCGACAGGAAAAGTAGAAAATGCAGGCGACTCACAGCAGATCAGTCAGCATCTGTGGAGAGAACAGGCAAGACATCCATTCCCGCCAACTTCCACCTCTGTAACATCAGCGCCTTCCGTCCCTTCCTCAGCTCATCTATGCTCCCCCAAACCTTTCTTACCTCGAGACTTGACTGTTTCAATGCACACCTGCTTGGACCCCCATCTTTCACCCTCTGTAAACTAGGCATCACCTAAAACTCTGCGACACGCGCAACTAATGGCTACCGAATGACCTCTTCTCACTTCCACTAGCATTCAACTGACAGCAAGCAGACCAGTTGCTGCGCGGGGAGCCCAGAAAGCAGTCCCCTATGGGATCATCGGTGGAGGGAGTGTGTGGGAGGGCATCGCTATCAGGCAGGAGACCCCCTTGCCTGTGATGGGTAGGGGTCTCCATGTGCATGTGGAGGTGCCCTTCTGTCTCTTTCGGAGCGCCCTTTAAAAAGGGTGCCCCGATCTCAGGATTCCTGCCTGCCAGCTTTTTCTAGCCCCAACCTGCCAGTGTGACGACGTGGGCCACGACTCCAGGTTTGCTGTGTACAGAGTGCTGGGATATCTGGAGAGAGAATAGGCGGCCTTGCAGCCGGTGCAGGCTGCGAGCTGCACACCAGTTTCCTCACCTCAGCCAGCATTGCAGAGAGTGGAAAATTCCGTCCAACATATTGGAGACACATGAGGGAGTAAAATCCAGCAAATGCATGGGACCTATGATTGAGGATTCTGAAATAGATAGCTGCAGAGATAGTAGACGTGCCAGCTACGATTTTCCAAAATTCCTTCGACTCTGGAATGGTCCCACTGGATTGGGAATTGGAATTGTTCCACCACTTTTCAATATAATAATAATTTTTTTATTGTCAGAAGTATGAAGTTACTGTGAAAAGCCCCTAGTCGCCACATTCCGGCACCTGTTCAGGTAAGCTGGTACGGGAATTGAACCCACGCTGCTGGCCTTGGTTTGCATCACAAACCAGCTGTCTAGCCCATTGAGCTAAACCAGCCTCTTAGAAAGGAGGGAGGGAGTGAACCACAGAGCAGTTAGCCGAACATTATTTGGAAAAGATACTGGAATTTATTATTTAGGGACGCACTTCAAAAAGGGTCACATTATTGGAACACATCAACATGGTTTGAGAGCTCAGAGGTGTGCCCGAGTGTATGCAAGACAAAAGACTGGTATGCAGGTACAGCAAGTCATTAGCAAAGCTAATAGAATGTTATCATTTATTGCGAGGTGAATTGAATACAAAATGGTGATCAGCCATGATCATAATGAATAGCAGAGCCGGCTCGAAGGGCCGAATGGCCTCCTCCTGCTATTATTTTCCATGCGTGTTTCCATATAAAAGTCGGCAGGTGATGCGTCAGTTCTACAGTGATGCTTAACGTAATATCTCTAAATTTGCAGATGACAGAGCTGGGTGGGAGGGTGAGCTGTGAGGCGGATGCAGAGATGCTTCAATGTGATTTGGACAAGTTGAGGAGCGGGCAAATGCATGGCAGATGCAGTATAATGTGGATAAATGAGAGGTTATCCACTTTGGTAGCAAAAGCAGGAATGAAGATTATCATCTAAATGGCTACAGATTGGGAGAGGGAAATGTGCAACGAGACCTTTGTGGCCTTGTACAATAGTCGCTGACGGTTGTGGTGATATGCATCTCTGAAGATGCACAAGGGGTTAATGTAGATGCACTAGGACTAAATAAACACTAGAGGGAGCACCAGAGACATCATGACACACAGACATTCAACCAATAGGTCAGTAAGACAGGACATGACCAATGGGCAGTCAAGACACACCCAGAGGTGACACTACCACAAGGGGGCTACCCATATAAAAGGACAGGGCACACGTGCTCTTTCTCTTTCCATAGGCGACACTCAGAGAGACAGGGGCAGATCAGGAAGCATCACACCCACCGCATGGATTAGAGCAGACTGGTTAGTTAGATTGAGTTACTATAGCAAGATCAGCAGGAGCGCAAATTCAAGTAGAATTGTTAACTGTTCAATAAATGTGTTAAACCTATCTCCAAGTCTGAACCTTCCTTTGTCAGAGTATACATCAAGGAAGCAGCGTGTACTACATGAAGAAGCATAACACAACAACGGTAAGCATGCAGGTGCAGCAGGTGGTCAAAACGGCAAATGTCATGTCGGCCTTCATAGCGAGAAGGTTTGAGTACAAGAGCAGGGATGTTTTGCTGCAATTATGCAGGGCCTTAGTGAGACCACATCTGGAATATTGTGTGCAATTTTGGTCTCCTTATCTGAGGAATGATGTTCTTGCTCTAGAGGGAGTGTAGAGAAGGTTTACTGGACTGATTCCTGGGATGGCGGGATTGACGTATGAGGAGAGACTGAATCAGTTTGGGTTTTAGTTGCTGGAGTTCAGAAGAATGAGGGGGGGATCCCATATAAACCTATTAAATTCTAACAGAACTAAACAGGGTAGATGCTGGAATGAGGTTCCCGATGGTGGGGTGATCAGAACCAGGGGTCACAGCCTGAGGATACGATGTAAACCATTTAGGACAGAGATGGGGAGAAATTTCTTCACCCAGAGAGTGATGAACTTGTGGAAATTGCTACTTGAGGAAGCAGTTGAGACCAAAATATTGTCTGTTTTCAAGAAGGAGGTAGATTTAGCTCTTGGGGATCAAAGGATAAGGGGGAAACCGGGAACAGTTTCTGAATTGGATAATCAACCATGATCATAACGAATGGTGTAGCAGACCCGAAAGGTTGAATGGCCTCCTGCTGCTCCTATTTTCTATGTTTCTATGAGACCACATTTGGAGTTCTCTGCACAGTATTGGTCACCTTATCTAAGGAAGGACATAAATGCATTTGAAGCAGCTCACAGCAAGTTTAACAGACTCTTAGAGGCATAGGGCGGGATTCTCCGCAACTGGCGCGATGTCCGCCGACCGGCTCCAGAAACGGCGCGAATCAGACCGGCATCGCGCCGCCCCAAAGGTGCGGAATCCTCCGCCCCCTTGAGCGGCCGAGCCCTAACCTTGAGGGGCTAGGCCTGCACCGGACTGATTTCCGCCCCGCCAGCTGGCGGGAAAGGCCTTTGGTGCCCCGCCAGCTGGCGCGGAAATGACATTGCCGGGCGGCGCATGCGGTCAGCGGCCGCTGACGGCATCCCCGCGCATGCGCAGTGGAGGGAGTCTCTTCCACCTCTGCCATGGTGGAGACCGTGGCGAAGGCAGAAGGAAAAGAGTGCCCCCACGGCACAGGCCCGCCCGCGGATCGGTGGGCCCCGATCGCGGGCCAGGCCACCGTGGGGACACACCCCCGGGGACAGATCGCCCCGCGCCCCCCCCCAGGACCCCGGCGCCCGCCCGCACCGCCTTGTCCCGCCGGTAAGAGAGGTGGTTTAATCCACGCCTGCAGGACAGGCATTCTAGCAGTGGGACTTCGGCCCATCCGGGCCGGAGAATCGCCGGGGGGGGGCCCGCCAACCGGCGCGCCGCGATTCCAGCCCCCGCCAAATATCTGGTGCCGGAGAATTCAGCAACCGGCGGGGGCGGGATTCATGCCAGCCCCCGGCGATTCTCCGACCCGGTGGGGGGGTCGCAGAATCGCGCCCATAGAGTCAGAGATTTTACAGCATGGAAACAGGCCCTTTGGCCCAGCTTGGCCATGTCGCCCAGTTTTTATCACTAAGCTAGTCCCACTTGCCCACATTTGGCCCATATCTCTCGCTACCCACCCTGCCCATGTAACTGTCTAACTGTTTTTTAAAGGAAAAAATTGTACCCGCCTCTACCACTGGAACACAGCTTGTTCCAGATGCTCACCACCCTCTGTGTGAAGAAATTTCCCCTCTGGTCTCTTTTGTATCTCTCCCCTCTCATCTTAAACCTATGCCCTCTAGTTCTAGACTCTACCTTTGGGAAAATATGTTGATTATCGACCTTATCTATGCCCCTCATTATTTTATAGACCTCTATAAGATCACCCCTAAGCCTCCTATGCTCCAGGGAAAAAAGTCCCAGCCTATCCAGCCTCTCCTTATAGCTCAGACTCTCAAGTCCTGGTAGCACCCTCGTAAATCTCTTCTGCAGTCTTTCTACTTTAACAATATCCTTCCTATAATAGGGTGACCTGTAATGGCAAGGTGGTCTTATGAGGAAAGGTTGGACAGGCTATGTGTGTTTCCGCTGAAGTTTAGAAGAGTAAGAGGTGACGTGATTGAAACACAAAAGATCCTAAGGGGTCTTGACAGGGCGGAGGTGGAGAGGATGTTTCTTCTTGTGGGAGAATCTCGAACCAGGGGTCAATGTTTAAAAATAATGGGTTGCCCCTTTAAAATGGAGATGAGGTGAAGTCTTTTCTTTCAGACCGCCTTCAGTCTTTGGGAATCTCTTCCTGATAATCTGGTGGAAACAGGGTCTTTGAATATTTTTAAGGCGGAGGTGGATAGATTCCTGGTAAGCAAGGGGGTGATAGATTATCGGGGTTAGGCGGGTATGAGGTTACTATCTGATCAGGCATGATTTCATTGAACAGCGGAGCTCAAGGGGCTGAATGGCCTCTTCCTGCTCCTTATCTGTATGTTTATTTGCTTCACTAAAGGGAAATTGTTTGACAAATTAATTAGAGTATTTTGAGCATGTAACTAGTCGGGTAGATGAAGGGGAACCAGTAGATGTAGTGTACCTGACTCTCCAAACGAGATTCAAAAGGGTGTCGCACAAAAGGTTGATAGGCAAAATAGAGTTGGACATGGATTTAATATGAAAATGAAAATCGCTTATTGTCACAAGTGGTCTTCAAATGAAGTTTTGGTGAAAAGCCCCTAGCCGCCACATTCTGGTGCCTGTTCGGGGAGAATGGTACGGGAATTGAACCCGCGCTGTGGGCCTTGGTCTGCTTTACAAGCCAGCTATTTAGCCCACTGTGCTAAACCAGCCCCTGGTTATTGGTGAATAGATAGAAAACAGAGAGTGGGCGTAAATGTTTCTTTTTACAAGTTGGCAGGCAGTGAATAGTGGAGTGTCACAAGAATCAGTGCTGGGGCCTCAGCTATTTACAATCTATATTAATGATTAAATGAAGAGGCAGAGAGTGATGCATCCACGTTTGCTGATGAAACCAAACTAGCGAGGAAGGTAAGCTTTGGGGAGGACACAGAGAGGCTGCAAAGTGAAATAGTCAGATTGGGTGAGTGGGCAACAAGATGACAGATGGAGTATAAAGTAGAGAAGTGTGAAATCATCCACTCTGGTTGGAAGAATTTTTTAAAATATCTTTTTTAAAAGGTGAGAAACTTGTAAGTGTTGATGTCCGCGTGCTGGCACAAGGCATGCAGGAAGTTAGTATGCAGGGGCAGGAAGTAATTGTGAAACTAAATGTTATACTGGCCTTTGTTGCAATGGGACTGGGGTGCAAGAATGAAGCAGGCTTGCTACAGTTGTACAGGGATTTGGTGAAACCATATTGGGAATATTGTGTGCAGTTTTGGTCTCCACCAATAAGGAAGGTTACACTTGCACTGGAAGCAGTACACGAAGGCTGAGTAAATTGGTCCCTGGGACGAAAGGGTTGTCCTATGACAAGAGATTCAGTAAATTGGGCTTACATTCGCTGGGGTTTAGCAGAATGAGAGATGATCTCATTTAAACCTCCAAGATTCTGAAGGGGCTTGAGAGGGTGGACGATGGCGTCACTCTGATCGACATGCTCACTATTCAGCCAACTGAGCCAAGGGGTCATGGGGAGATAATAGAATCATAGAATCTCTACAGTGCAGAAAGAGGCCATTTAGTCCATCGAGTCTGCACCAAGCCTCTGAAAGATCACCCTACTTAGGCCCATTCCCACTCTCTATCCCTGTAAGCCTACCTAACCTTTGCATCCCTGGACACTAAGGGGCATACCACATTTTCTGTCCTTCTAGTGTTGTCCTACACCATGCATCTTGGGCCTTCACGCTGATTTCCTCAGTCACAGAAAGTATTAAGTATCTATTATCATAGAATCATAGAATTCACAGAGGTCCATCAAAAAGGAGTGGTTGTTAACTGAATGCTTGGGAATTAAATTAGTTTTCTGGCATTAAATATAGATATAAAAGTTAAACTTATCAGTAGATATATATATAGGACCTTAATTTGATCACAGCTGGAATACTGTGAGTGGTTTTAGACTCCACACTCTGCGAGGTATGTTAAGATGCTAGACAAAGTTGCAACCTAATTTCTGTGCATGAGAAAAGATAAAATAACGCAATAAAGAGAAAGCGCTGAGGCTATTTTCATCGGAGCACAGGAATATTGAGAGAAGTGTTCAAAATAACAAAAGAGCCCACAGTGTAGTTAGAAATAAACCTGGTTCCAGTACCTGAGGTGGCAGTTCCCTAATTGTGGGTCATGATTTGGGGTCACCAGCTCCGAGCCAGCAGTGTTGGCCGAGTAACTCGGACAGCTGTGAGGCCCCTTTAAACATTCATCTATTTTCCGTCGCTGGGCATGGTTTGATCATCTGAGGCTCCATTGTTGCTACAACCGTAGGTTGTAAAAAAGGCGGATCTTCGTTTTTCTCAGCCGGGCTAACCCAGTCATTTTGAACTCCCTCCAGAGCGCCAGCCCTCCCCCTCCAGTCTCAACAACTCTGCCCCTCCCGCTCCCCCAGGGGGAAACTCTCGAACCATCACCCCTCTAACTACCACTCATCCACCACTCGCTCAGGTCTTTCCCCACCCCCACAATGTTCACTCTGGAGTTGCACGAAGTGTGAGGCATTAAAATGGGGTCACATCAGGAAGCAGTTTGGGAAGCACTGGCCTGGGTGATCTCGAATAAGGTGAACAAAAATCAATATGAAATGAAAGACAAAGTATGAGAAACATAGGGGGAGCAGTCGGCCATTCAGACCCTCACGCCTATTCATAGAATTTACAGTGCAGAAGGAGGCCATTCGGCCCATCGGGTCTGCACCGGCCCCTTGGAAAGAGCACCCTACTTTAAGCCCACACTTCCATTCCATCCCTGTAACCCAGCAATCCCACCTATCCTTTTTGGACGTGAAGGCCAATTTAGCTTGGCCAATCCACCTAACCCACACATCTTTGGACTGTGGGAGGAAACCGGAGCACCCGGAGGAAACCCACGCAGACACAGGGAGAACGTGCAGACTCCGCACAGACAGTGACCCAAGCCGGGAATCAAACCAGGGACCCGGGAGCTGTGAAGCAACAGTGCTAACCACTGTGCTACTGTGACGTCCAATTCAGCCATTCAATTAGATACTCCTTCGTACCCCTCCATGCCACACACCGGGCGCTGGTAGAGTGGTATTACCACTCGACAAATCCCACCATGGCAAATTACATTAACACTGCAATGAAGTTGCTGTGAAAATCCCCTCATCGCCACACTCCGGCACCTATTCGGGTACACAGAGGGAGAATTCAGAATGTCCAAATCACCCAGCAGCACATCATTCGGGACGTTGGGAGAAAACCGGAGCTCCTGGTGGGTGAGGGAGGAAGCAGAAACCCTCATAACATTTAAAAAAACAATTGAATATGCACCTGCAGTGCTGTAAACTACAAGATCGCCATCCAAGAGTTGGAAAGTGGGATTAGGCGAGGTGGCGACTTGTTGCATAGCACATGGATGATGGACTGAATGGCCTCCTCTGATCCTAAACACCTCGTTTCTGTGTTATGATTTAATGTGATACTAATTTCTGAAGAATGATATAGGACTCAAGGAGATGGAGGGTGAGAATATCATGGCCTCCCCGCTGCGTTTTCTCAGCGGCGGGAGTCGGCCTGTCAATGGCTTTGGCGGGATCTTACGGTCAATGGGATTTCCCGTTGAATCCATCCTACGCTGCTTGGAAACCCACGGTGGGGGTGCGCCCTCGGCGAGACTGGGACTTCTCGCTGATGTGAACAGCCGGAAGATCTCATACTTTTCGAGTCCGAACTAAAGTATGTTAAGGAGTCTAATTCTTCTCAGCCCCTTCCTGTAATCCCTCATTCCATGCAGTGCCTCTTCACTACCAACGCTGCAGCAAAGGAATCCTAATGCTTTCTCAAGAACCTCTCAAGAATAATAAATGGCGGGTGCGCAGATTTTAATTTCAGCAGCAGGGCAGCAGTTCATGACTTCCTTTTCTTTACAGCCCCTTCTGCTCCACCTGGAACATTTCATCAACTCACTTCATTTTGCACAATCAATAGTTGGCTCGAAAGAAAGAAAAAAAAATCTTGTTGGCAAAACCATATCTATCATTGAGGGAACCCGAGTTGAGAAACCGCTACAGACGAACAAATTGGGATGCAGAACAGCTGAATGTTGACAATGGACAAATCTCTGAGATTTGCTGTCCGTTATTTATTGAACTAATTTCCTTCCAATGTGTTGCTACTATTTTGTGCTGAAAATTGCTGCTGATTTTCCTCACGCAACAGCAGTTGCAATGAAACTCTTCTTTCAAGTGGTTGAATTATTCATAGAATTTCAGAACAGGGCAGCAGAGAGCATTCAGGCCATTGAGTCCATGCTTTTTCTTTCAAAGAAAGACCCAGCAAGTCTTATTCTCCCCACGCTCTCCCTATATCCCGGTAATCTTTTCTCCTTCAAGTATTTCTCCAGCTTCCTTCTGAAAGCAGCTGTTAAGTTTGTTTGCACCACCCTGTCAGACAGTGACTAAAAAGTTGCAAAAAAAGGGTTTGTCTTTTCTCCTACCACCTCTGGTTGCTTTGCCAGTCACCTTAAGCCACTGCCCTCTGGTTTTCGAGCCTTCAGCATTGGAAACCGTTTGTTATTTGCACATTTTCTAATTTAAAATACCTATCTCCTGTTAACATCTCTTCTCCAAGAACAGCAACCCCAGCCTTCCCAGTCTATTCACATAACTGTAAGCCCTCACCCCTGGAACCATCCCAGTAACCCTAGAGTGTAGTGTCCTCGGCCCAACCACCTTCAGCTGCTTCGTCAATGATCTTCCCTCCCTGACAAGGTCAGAAGTGGGCACAATTAATTAATCAGGTCAGTCCATAAGAGGGTCGTTTAGGAGTCTGGTAACAGCGGGGCAGAAGCTGTTTTTGGATCTGTTTGTGCCTGGTCTCAGACTTTTGTATCTTCTGCCCGATGGAAGAAGTTGGAAGAGTGAGTAAGCCGGGTGGGAGGGATCTTTGATCGTGCTGCCCGCTTTCCCCAGGCAGCGGGAGGGATCTAACCATCGCCCCTTGACATTTACTGACATGACCGTCACTGAGTCCCCCATTATCAACATCTTGGGGGTTACCATCGACCAGAAACTGAACTGAACTAGCCATATAAGTACGGTGGCTCCAAGTCCAGGTCAGAGGCTAGTAATCCTGTGGTGGGTAATTCACCTCATGACTCCCAAAAGCCTGTCCACCATCAACAAGGCACAAGTCAGGGGTGTGATTGAATACGCTCCACTTGCCTGGATGAGTGCAGCTCCAATAACACTCAAGAAGCTCGACACCATCCAGGAGACAAAGCAGCCCATTTGATTGGCACCCCTTCCACAAACATTCACTCCCTCCACCACCAAAACACAGAGTCAGCAGTGTGTACCATCTACAGGAGCTCATCCAGGCCCCTTCGACAGCACCTTCCAAAACCACGATTTCTACCATCTAGAAGGACAAGGGCAGCAGATACCTGGGAACACCACCACCTGGAGGTTCCCCTCCAAGTCACTCACCACCCTGACTTGAAAATATATCGCTGTTCCTTCGCTGTCACTGGGACAAAATCTTGGAATTCACTCCCTAACAGCACAGTGGGTGTACCTACAGCTGAAGGACTGCAGCGGTTCAAGACGGCAACTCACCACAACCTTTTAAAGGCCAGCTAGGGATGGGCAATAAATGCTGATCTAGCCAGCGTTGCCCACATCCCGTAAATGAATAAAATGAATTTCTTCTGTACCCTCTCCAATGCCTTCACGACCTTCCTCAACGTAGCTCCCAGAATTGGACACTATACTTCAGCGGGCACGAGTGTTTTATAAAGTTTTAACATAATGTTCTTGCTTTGGCACTTTGTCGCTATTTATAAAGCCTTGAATCCCGCACGCTCTATGGCCTGCTTTGACAACCTGACCTGTCACTCATGTACAAAAGCCCCAGCTTGCTCTCCTCTTACACTCTCCGCACAATGTTGATGGCATCACTGCTTCTGGTATTATCAGTCGACTGGCTTTCCACGGACTACTTATCGGCTAATGAATTGGAATCCTATCCCTAAACCTCTCCACATCTCTTTCCTCTTTTAGGATGCACCTTAAAAGCCACCTCTGGCACCAGACTTGTGGTCACCTTTCCAAGTATCTCCTTATATGGCTCCATGTCAGATTGCTGTTTGCTAATGCTCCTGTGAAGCATTTTGAGAGATTTTACTATGTCACAGGCACTAGATAAATGCAACTTTTGGCGGTGACACATTGTCTCGAAACCCAAGGGGACCCGGATTCAGATGTCATCACGGCTGATGGCGGAATTTGAATTCAATATAAATCTGGAATAAAAAAATCGATTGTCGTAAAAACCCATCTGGATTACTAATGCCCTTTGATGAAGGAAATCTGCTGTCCTTACCCGGCCTGGCCTACATGTGACGTCAGACCCACAGCAATTTGGTTGACTCTTAACTGCCCTCTGAATTGGCCAAGCGAGACACATGCCTCGCCAGCGACGCCCATGTCCCATGACAGAATTTTAAAAAGGTGTGTTCGAAGTTTTGGAAATTGGAAGACGATATTATACCCAACAAATCAATTACTTTGTGATAGATCAGTCCCATGTAACTGGCCCGTCATGGGATGGAATATACTCAGGGTTTCTCTCAGACACCAGCTATAAAGTTAATGGGAGTTGGTGATATTTATTCATGAATGTGTGTGTGATGTGTGCTACACTGACCTAGTTCACTTTCTGTCAGTTCATGGAATTTGTAGAAGTTACCCTGAGAATTGACTTAAACATGCCCTCAAAATAGAGGCTACAGTCTAACTACAACAGGAAAAGAGCAGACTGATCATAATTAAGCCTTGAGGGCTTATCCAAACTAAACGTACCGTACCAAAGACAGGAAACAAGCCATTGCAATGAGAGGCTGACAGCTGGCTGATGAATGTCAACAGAAAGATGTCATGCCTTATCTGGCCCTATTTGTCCCTCATTAGCAAAGGCCTCAGAAGCTCGGGTGTCAAGCGAGCAACTTGATTTACCTGGCCAACTAGCGCTTCCTTAATTTGAAGATCAATAAAGGCAATTCTTCCAACATGTGTCACTCAGTTTGGAGTTGCAGCGGTTTCTTGGAAGTGTAAATTTTTCACGTCAAGATCCTCTGCTGAGCTCTAATTCTCTGCGCAGCTCGAAGATGCTGTCTGAGGGATAAGATGTAGAACCCGTCTGTCCCCTCAAGTAGATTATGAGATCCCATGACACGATTCTGAAGACGAGCTGCGAGTTATCCCTGCTGTCCTGGTATTTGTTCTCCAGACAGCATCACAGTATGAGAGATTATCCGATCATTATTACATTGCTATAAGTGGACATTACTGTCTGCAGATTACAACATTTCCAAAGCACTCCATTGACTGTGAAGTGTTTTGGGACGTCCTGAGGTTATGAAAGATGTGATAAAAATGCAATGTTACATATTGGCCAGGATTCTCCAATCCCACGGCCAAGTTCTGACGCCGGCGTTAAAAATGGCACCAACCACTCCAGCATCAACGGTTCCCGATTATCAGGTACGCTCCCCTTCATCGGGGGCTAGGTCGGCGCCGGAGTGGACCCTGCAGCTCCAACCGGCGCGAGTGCACGAATGCGCGCTATGGCCGGTGCGAGTTCGCGCATGCGTGCCACAGCCGACGTGATTCCGCACGGATCCTGACTCCACGCCGGCCTCCGGGCAATATGGCGGAGCCCTACAGGGGCCTGGCGCGGAGGAACATAGGCCCCCATGGAACCAGCCCACCCGCGGATCGGTAGGCCCCGATCGCAGGCTGGCAACCGTGGAGGCCCCCCCCCCCCCCCCCCCCCCGGGTCGGATTCCCCTGCCCCCCCCGCCAGGATGGCCCCCGCAGACAGAACTTCCAGGTCCCGCAGTGTGGACCATACGTGGCCCGCGCCAGCGGGACTCGACCCACTGAGTCCCGGAGAATCGGCGTGGGGGGGGGGGGGCGCTTTCAACGGCCCCCAACCGGCGCGGCAGCGATCCCGCGGCGCCTGAAAATCGGCGCCGGAGAACCAGTGAGCTGGCGTCGGGACAGCGTGGCGTGATTCTCGGGCCCCCCCCCCCCCCTAGTTTCTCCGACCCGGTTCGGGGTTGGAGAATCCCGACCACTACGTTGTCATCTTTGATGCTTGGTCACTCAGTTGGTTGTTCGGATCCTGGTGGCTGGCAGTGTAAAGGCTAACAGAATCTGAGCCAGTTATTGCATGAAAATTTGGCAACAAAAATCTAAGTATCATTTACTTCCAGACATGGACAGGTGGCGCGCCCGAAGCAATTCCTTAGTGAGAAGTTGAAGGTGGAGATGTGAAAGATTCATCTGACACCCTTGCTAAATAACCTTTGCCATGCACATGAATTGTGACAAGGATGCAGGGATCCTACAGCATGATCAGGACAGGTTGGGCGAGTGGGCACATCAATGGCAGATGCAGTATAATTTGGATAAGTGTGAGGTTATTCACTTTGGAAGCAAAAACAGGAAGGCAGATTACTACCTGAATGGTTGTAAATTGGGTGCCCTTGTACACCATTCGCTGAAGGTAAGCATGCAGGGTTGGCAGGCGGTAGAGAAGGCTAATGGTATGCGGGCCTTCATTGCGAAAGGTTTCGAATTTAGAAGCAGGGATGTGTTGCTGCAATTATACAAGACCTTGGTGAGGCCACACCTGGAGTATTGTGTGCCGCTTTGGTCGCCTTCTCTGAGGAAGGATGTTCTTGCTCTCGAGGGAGTGCAGCAAAGGTTTACCAGACTGATTCCAGGGATGGCGGGACTATCATATGAGGAGAGATTGACTAGGTTGGGGTTGTTCCCGCTGGAGTTCAGAAGAATGAGGGGGGATCTCATAGACTTATAAAATTTTAACGGGAGTGGACAGGGTAGATGCAGGGACGATGTTACCAATGATGGGTGCGTCCAGAACCAGGGGTCATAGTCTGAGGATTCAGGGTAAACCATTTCGGACAGATCTAAGGAGACATTTCTTCACACAAAGAGTGGTGAGCCTGTGGAATTCATTACCACAGGAAGTAGTTGATGCTAAAACTTTGAATATGTTCAAGAGGCGGCTGGATATAGCACTTGGGGAGATTGGAATCAAAGGCTATGGGGCGAAAGCAGGATTAGGCTATTGCGTTGGATGATCAGCCGTGATCATGATGAATGGGCCAAAAAGCCTCCTCCTGCTCCTATCTTCTATGTATCTATGCTATCAATCCTGGTGCTCTCACAGACATAGCAGGGAATTGTATGGAGGCTACTGCAATCCTGGAACCATCTGGAGAGCCAGTGAAGGTTCCTTTGGGGGGGGGTGGATATCACTCCCAATTACAGGCCTGATATGGGATCAAGACCCTGCGGCGGGGGGGGGGGGGGGGGAGGGGGAAGAATCGCGGGCAAATCAGAAGTCAGTATTTGTGTCGCTCAGCAGTGCCACTGGGGAGGCAGCGACTGCTGCTGGAATGACAGCCTCTGGAGGCCTAGGATCAACCCAATCCAGAGGTAAGTGATACCTGGAGGGGTTTTGTGGGGTAGGAGTTTGGGGGGGGGGGGGGGGGGGGGGGGGGAGGGGGAAGGCAGTGGCAGCAACGGATGGCACTCAGTGGGCCTCCCCTTCCCGATGCCGGGTTCCTCGATCAGGCACTGTAACCTTTAACGATGGATACATCCACCTTACCCCCCTCACCCTCAAGGGAGACGACTGGAAACCGGAACATCTTTGCTTGCTGTGGTCCCCAGGTGCTGACAGACCCACCCATCAATCACTGGGCTAACAACAGCGGCGGTGGGAAGAGGCCCTTAATTGGGCATTAATTGCCCCTTAAGGACCTCAATGGGAGGCGCAGCAGGAAAGCCATCCATGGGCCTTAATTTGGCGAGGGGCGAGAAACTGGTGGGGTCCCTATCCACTTCCATTCTGCCTGATTAAATACCACAGCCACCTCCAAATTTCACCTTGGGAGGTGGAGGGTGGAGAGGCGAGCAGGTGCATAAAATGTCACCCCTACTACCTACAGCATTGCAACAACGATACTTTATGCTGACCCTGGCTCTCATGACAAACGCACAACACATGACTGGATAACGGCTGAAAGGTGGGTCAGCCGCTTGAGTGAATAGCTGTGCTGAAGTCAGCATTCTGTGCTCCTAACATAATCTTATGACATAACTAAAGCACGAGCCAGTTTAATTAAAATCTATTACCACATTGCCTGCATAACATCAGTGCATCACATTGAAGAGCATGCTGGTTACCCCAGATTGATGAGAAACAATCTTATTTACATTTTAACACTTGCTATGATATTCACTTAAATTTGATGAAAATTAACGGCCTCAGAGCAGGCACGTCCCCAGCCATGAAAGAAGTGGGAATGCAGTCACATATTTTGCAGAGTTTAATAGCGGTGAAACATTTTCCAAAGGAAGCTGCCACATTCCTGTCACTTCGTACATTCTGCGTTCCAGTTACATAATGCAATCATTAGAAACGCCGAAAACTAACAAATGATTTGACCGATGATCATGCGCAGGGCACGTAAACTGATATTAAATGTCACCCCGCGACAAATCTTACGGATTTCGACACTGACTGCGCGATGCATAATTTGCTCTGTAGTTAATAAAATTGCCCTTGCGATGTTTCTGACAGGCAGGGCAAAGCACTGTGCCAACCGAAGGCTTTTTTTCCTCTGAATTACAAGGCAGCGCGAAACTTCAAAGTGGTCCCTCAACTTGTACCGGATCAGAGAATCTTACAGCACAGCCGAGGCCGCTGCATTTGTCTCCCGGTTTTACGATGAAGCAGCTGGAGAATTCGTATCATAATCCGTTGACGTTTTTCGGGAAACTATGAGGATCGAGATGTGAGACTGTTCAGGTTATTGCTGCGATCATTTAAGTTAAAAATGATGCATGTGGCAGGAAGAGGAATCGTGACTGCCGATGCTTCATCACGACTCTGAAATGTGAGAAGACTGGAACGTTCGAAAGTGGAAATGAACGACTGAAATGGACTATAGTCATGTTTGAATGTGCTTGCTTAAATGTAATATGTGTATCCTATAGAGTATTAGTTGTGTTTTAAAAAAAATATTTTTGTGAGCAAATTTATCAACATACCATATTTATATCCTGATACATACAAAAGTTAACAATATTGGAACCCTTATAATCTATAATAAGTCACAAGTAGGCTTACATTAACACTGCAATGAAGTTACTGTGGAAAGCCCCTAGTCGCCACACTCCGGCGCCTGTTCGGGTACACGGAGGGAGAATTCAGAATGTCCAATTCACCTAACAAGCACGTCTTTCCAGACTTGTGGGAGTTCCTCCGGGTGCTCCAGTTTCCTCCTGTGGGTTCGATCCAGCTCAGGAGGGGCTGCCATTTCCCCCTCCCCCACCAGCTTCCAGAGCAATTGCGCCATAAATCTTGCTGGGTTTAGATCCTCCAGCTCCTCCGGCAACCCGACCACCCTCAGATTTTTGCCTTCGCAACCTGTTTTCAAGGTCATCCACATTAGCCCTCAAGCTGTTATTGTCGGCCACTAACGTTGCCATTTCCACTTTCAGAGAAGTGATCCGGTCACTCTGTTTCGACAGAGCAACCCCTGCCTCCTACAGCCCCCCACCCAGCAACTTCACCACCTGGACAGGAAGATCCCAGACACCCTGGGTGTGATCTAGCACTGTTGCTTCACAGCCCCAGGGACATAGATTTAATAGAATTTACAGTGCAGAAGGAGGCCCCGAGTTTGATTCCCGGCTTGGGTCACTGTCTGTGTGGAGTTTGCACGTTCTACCCGTGTCTGCGTGGGTTTTCTCCGGGTGCTCCGGTTTCCTCCCACAAGTCCTGAAAGACGTGCTTATTATGTAAATTTGACTTTCTGCATTCTCTCTGTGTACCCGAACAGGCGCCGGAGTGTGGCGACTGGGGAATTTTCACAGTAACTTCATTGCAGTGTTAATGTAAACCTACTTGTGACAATAAAGATTAATATTATTGTCATTATTATTATTATTACCAGACACGCTGCGCCTGAAAGGCAGTGTGCAGTTGCGCAACATGGCCGGTGAGTGCCAGGAGACCCCGCTCCCGGGATCTACCCGGCTCATTATGCCTCGTGAACAAAGAACAAAGAACAAAGAAATGTACAGCACAGGAACAGGCCCTTCGGCCCTCCAAGCCCGTGCCGACCATACTGCCCGACTAAACTACAATCTTCTACACTTCCTGGGTCCGTATCCTTCTATTCCCATCCTATTCATATATTTGTCAAGATGCCCCTTAAATGTCCCTATCGTCCCTGCCTCCACTACCTCCTCCGGTAGTGAGTTCCAGGCACCCACTACCCTCTGCGTAAAAAACTTGCCTCGTACATCTACTCTAAATTTTGCCCCTTAAACCTATGCCCCCTAGTAATTGACCCCTCTACCCTGGGGAAAAGCCTCTGACTATCCACTCTGTCTATGCCCCTCATAATTTTGTATACCTCTATCAGGTCGCCCCTCAACCTCCTTCGTTCCAGTGAGAACAAACCGAGTTTATTCAATCGCTCCTCATAGCTTATGCCCTCCATACCAGGCAACATTCTGGTAAATCTCTTCTGCACCCTCTCTAAAGCCTCCACATCCTTCTGGTAGTGTGGCGACCAGAATTGAACACTATACTCCAAGTGTGGCCTAACTAAGGTTCTATACAGCTGCAACATGACTTGCCAATTCTTATACTCAATGCCCCGGCCAATGAAGGCAAGCATGCCGTATGCCTTCTTGACTACCTTCTCCACCTGTGTAGCCCCTTTCAGTGATCTGTGGACCTGTACTCCTAGATCTCTTTGACTTTCAATACTCTTGAGGGTTCTACCATTCACTGTATATTCCCTACCTGCATTAGCCCTTCCAAAATGCATTACCTCACATTTGTCCAGGTTAAACTCCATCTGCCATCTCTCCGCCCAAGTCTCCAGACAATCTAAATCCTGCTGTATCCTCAGACAGTCCTCATCGCTATCCGCAATTCCACCAACCTTTGTGTCGTCTGCAAACTTACTAATCAGACCAGTTACATTTTCCTCCAAATCATTTATATATACTACAAAGAGCAAAGGTCCCAGCACTGATCCCTGTGGAACACCACTGGTCACAGCCCTCCAATTAGAAAAGCATCCCTCCATTGCTACCCTCTGCCTTCTATGGCCTAGCCAGTTCTGTATCCACCTTGCCAGTTCACCCCTGATCCCGTGTGACTTCACCTTTTGTACTAGTCTACCATGAGGGACCTTGTCAAAGGCCTTACTGAAGTCCATATAGACAACATCTACTGCCCTACCTGCATCAATCATCTTAGTGACCTCCTCGAAAAACTCTATCAAGTTAGTGAGACACGACCTCCCCTTCACAAAACCGTGCTGCCTCTCACTAATACGTCCATTTGCTTCCAAATGGGAGTAGATCCTGTCTCGAAGAATTCTCTCCAGTAATTTCCCTACCACTGAAGTAAGGCTCACCGGCCTGTAGTTCCCGGGATTATCCCTGCCACCCTTCTTAAACAGAGGAACAACATTGGCTATTCTCCAGTCCTCCGGGACATCCCCTGAAGACAGCGAGGATCCAAAGATTTCTGTCAAGGCCTCAGCAATTTCCTCTCCAGCCTCCTTCAGTATTCTGGGGTAGATCCCATCCGGCCCTGGGGACTTATCTACCTTAATATTTTTTAAGACACCCAACACCTCGTCTTTTTGGATCACAATGTGACCCAGGCTATCTACACCCCCTTCTCCAGACTCAACATCTACCAATTCCTTCTCTTTGGTGAATACTGATGCAAAGTATTCATTTAGTACCTCGCCCATTTCCTCTGGCTCCACACATAGATTCCCTTGCCTATCCTTCAGTGGGCCAACCCTTTCCCTGGCTACCCTCTTGCTTTTTATGTAAGTGTAAAAAGCCTTGGGATTTTCCTTAACCCTATTTGCCAATGACTTTTCATGACCCCTTCTAGCCCTCCTGACTCCCTGCTTAAGTTCCTTCCTACTTTCCTTATATGCCACACAGGCTTCGTCTGTTCCCAGCCTTTTAGCCCTGACAAATGCCTCCTTTTTCTTTTTGACGAGGCCTACAATATCATTCGTCATCCAAGGTTCCCGAAAATTGCCGTATTTGTCTTTCTTCCTCACAGGAACATGCCTGTCCTGTATTCCTATCAACTGACACTTGAAAGCCTCCCACATGTCAGATGTTGATTTGCCCTCAAACATCCGCCCCCAATCTATGCTCTTCAGTTCCCGCCTAATATTGTTATAATTAGCCTTCCCCCAATTTAGCACATTCATCCTCGGACCACTCTTATCCTTGTCCACCAGTACTTTAAAACTTACTGAATTGTGGTCACTGTTACCGAAATGCTCCCCTACTGAAACATCTACCACCTGGCCGGGCTCATTCCCCAATACCAGGTCCAGTACCGCCTCTTCCCTAGTTGGACTGTTTACATATTGTTTTAAGAAGCCCTCCTGGATGCTCCTTACAAACTCTGCCCCGTCTAAGCCCCTGGCACTAAGTGAGTCCCAGTCAATATTGGGGAAGTTGAAGTCTCCCATCACCACAACCCTGTTGTTTTTACTCTTTTCCAAAATCTGTCTACCTATCTGCTCCTCTATCTCCCGCTGGCTGTTGGGAGGCCTGTAGTATACCCCCAACATTGTGACTGCACCCTTCTTATTCCTGATCTCTACCCATATAGCCTCACTGCCCTCTGAGGTGTCCTCTCGCTGTATAGCTGTGATACTCTCCTGAACAAGTAGCGCAACTCCGCCTCCCCTTTTACATCCCCCTCTATCCCGCCTGAAACATCTAAATCCTGGAACGTTTAGCTGCCAATCCTGCCCTTCCCTCAACCAGGTCTCTGTAATGGCAACAACATCATAGTTCCAAGTACTAATCCAAGCTCTAAGTTCATCTGCCTTACCCGTAATGCTCCTTGCATTAAAACATATGCACTTCAGGCCACCAGACCCGCTGTGTTCAGCAACTTCTCCCCGTCTGCTCTGCCTCAGAGCCACACTGTCCATATTCCCTAGTTCTCCCTCAACGCTCTCACCTTCTGACCTATTGCTCCCGTGCCCACCCCCCTGCCATACTAGTTTAAACCCTCCCGTGTGACACTAGCAAATCTCGCGGCCAGGATATTTATGCCTCTCCGGTTTAGATGCAACCCGTCCATCTTATACCAACAATCCAACGTGGTCTCGTGAGATGTCGCGATGTGCAGCCCGCCCATTGTGGGTGGAACACATTTTGACAAATTTGCATATTAGAGCAAGATAGCTAGTGTCGCTCTAATGTGCAGTTCCCTGAGGTAAGCAAGGGGGGATCTACCCTCTTCGCCTTGGAAACCTTGGGCGAGCTCTGTTCAGTGCTGGTCTCTACAAACGGGTACCAGATGGGACGGCACTCGTGGGGGTCTCCCGGGGGATTGGAGGCCCCCCAGATGCATGCCCTCTGGGCAGGGCAACAGTCTGGCACTGCTGGTGCTACCTGGACACCCTGGCTCTGCCAGCCTGGCACTTACAAAGTGACCAGGTAGCACTGCCAGGCTGGCAGTGCCAAGGAGCCAATCTGACATTTTCCACGTGGCAGTGATCTGGCTGGGGAGTGCACGTGATGGTTGTGGGGGGCAGGGGGAGCTGTGGGGGAGGTTCAGGGAACCCCTTACAGTAAGTTAGGGCTTGTTGGGGTTCTCAGGTTGTGTCGCCATTTTTAAATGGTGTCCCGCTCTCTCACTGCCCTGAGGAGTTCTGGCGAGTGGAGCTCCTCGTTGCAGGAAACGGGACTCAGTGCGGCCTCAGCTGTGCATTCCCCGCTGATGCCCCCAATCTAACCGGGCGGGCATTAGATAGCGGGGTGTTTGCCGGGAAACACGCGGCTAAATGCGCTCGCTATGGGACTCTGTTCCCATTTGATTAGACCGTGCCCCGTAACTTTTACTTTTTTAATAAAGTGTGGAGGAACAGAGTCACAGCACTGCTCATTAGTTTTAACAACAAGAAAAAAACATTTATTAAACACAGATTACAAAGTACGTCATAAAATGCAGTGGTCTTATGAACACATTGAGTCCCTTTTAAGCACAGATGACTTGTGATAAGACTGTTGTCCTCTCCAAACCTATGTAGAATCATGGAATCCCTGCAGTGCAAAAGGAGGCCATTCGGCCTATCAAGCCTGTACAGACCCTCTGAAAGCGCACTCTCCCCATGTCCACTCCCCCGTCCACCCCTCTCTATCCCCGCTACCTCGTAACCTATCCTGCACATCCCTGGATACCAGGCGGCAATTTAGCATGGCCAATTCACCTAACCCTCGCATCTTTGAACCGCAAAATCTTTGGTCCTCAAAATCCACCCCCCCTCTCCCAGATGAGCTTTATACCGTCAGCCGCCTCGCCGCACTGAACTCCAGCTTCCACGCAGGTGATTTCAAATTCCGCTTTCAAAAGTTACACTTTCAAATCTTCTTTTGAATTATGTTTCCCCTCCGCTGCTTCCATCAAGGTTTCACTTTAACACCTCACCCTTCAGGTTTCCTGTGTCTTAAAGGCTTTTACGAAAACTCTGGGTGCCAGCCACCCATTTCCACTATCAATTATAATAATATCTCCCAAACTGTCGTAATTTCTCACAAAAGCTATCACTACTGCAGACATCTTTCTGCTTTTCACGATCCACTACGTTTTCAACTCTCTGTGACTTTACTGAACAATAAGCATAGAATTACTAGAAGGATGCCATTTGGCCCATCGAGTCTGCACCATTCCACTCCACCCTGTGATAAATTTTTATGGTGAAAATTAATCCGGTAATTTAACGTGTACATTCCTGGACACTAAGGTCAATTTATCATGGCCAATCCACGTAACCTGCACATCTTTGACTGTCGGAGGAAACCGGAGCACCCGGAGGAAACCCACGCACACACGGGTAGAATATACAAACTCCACACAGACAGGCTGGAATTGAACCTGGATCCCTGGCGCTGTGAAGTAGCAGTGCTCACCCCTGTGCCACCATGTTGTATTCCAGCTCCCAGTTTCCTCTGCTCCGTTAACTCCAGACTTCTTGGAAGCTTCTCTTCATTTCTCTGGTTTCCTTAATTAGTTGGACTTTAGACTTCCAGCATCTGTTCTTTTACCCATTACTTCATAGTATGGCTTTTCTTCTAGCAAGACTGAGAGAGTTGTTCCATCTTTAGCCTTCTAGTACCAACTGCTTCGAGCAGAGTTGTGAGAATTTGTCTTCTCTCTCACTACCTATTTCCAAGTGCAATCAAATGCGCTAAACTAAAACTCAAAAGCTTCTCTACTGTGTAAAGCCCCCGTTGCTAAGCAAGTTTATTTACACTTCTCGCTGAAGCCCTCTCTATGCACAATATAATCACAGTTGGAATTGAAACTAACGCAAACACCTTTGTCCAGCATGAATTTAACCATAGATTCCACCTTCCGGGCACAGAAATATTAAATTAAACCCACTTAAAATTATACTTATTTCTAATGTTTACCAATACAAATATAAATCCCTTAAAACTAACTTTAGTTTTCGCGACAGGAGGCACAGCCTACTTTAAATTAACGGGCCCTTCAAAGTTGGAGTAAAGAGACTGATTGTTCTGCTTGAAGTCAACAGCTTAAATGAGATTGAAAGGAGTAAAAGATGGGAGAACAAATCATTAGAACATTTACACTGATTGATAAAGTAATGGAAGGAAAGGATGCTGCTTCAGGTGGCGAAAACTAAGGTCAAACGTCTGAAGAAATATTGATGGTCCGCTGTTGAAAATAAGACTGCTGACAAGAGGCTACACTGAAGGAAATAGGGAGCGGATTTCACACTGACATTTAAACAAATTGAGTGAATTGCTAAAAAGAATATAGGCTGTCAGTATAGAGGATGCCGGACACGGAAAGAGCTTTATTACCTGTTGCAGTTGTGAAAGCCCAGTGCTACTGGGGATCTAATTTAATCTGGAGCTGTGCTGAATTTTGATTGCTTCACCGTGATCAGCATCAGCTCAGCAGGTGCGCCTGGCAGTTTTTCACCCCTACCTATTGTCAGTCGTGGTAGCAGCCTCGCCTGAGTCAGGAGGCCACAGATTCAAGTTCCAGAGCATTTGGCCAGGCTGGCACTTCAGTGGAGTTCTGAAGGAGTGAGAAAGTGTCGGAGGAGCTTTTTCTCAGATGAGATGTTGCCCCAACACCTTGTCTGATGTCTCGAGAGGGTACTAAAAACAAAAGAGCTGGATTTGCTCCACCGAGATGGGAAACAGGAGACATTTTATGACAGAAACCCACCTCTGACAGGAAATTGACTGAAGTTCCGATTTTCGGGGTGGGCGTGGGATGGAGACGGTTTCCTGTCCTATTAAAGTTGGTGAGGCAGGAATGGCACCAAGTTACAGCCAATAAAGGCAGCCAGTATCGCAGGACTTTGCATTTGTATCACCCATCGCTCACCCTGCTGTTTGGCCTGAGGGATAGAGACAGTGCCAAAACCTGCCACTTCCTCCAAATCCTGCTCCTCTCTTACTCCCTGCTCCTTTGCCAATCAACTGTCTCCTTCCAGGATCTCACCAACTTCAAGGTCCCCCCCCCCCCACTCTGGAGTGCCATGTGCTGGGGAGCACAGCAGACCAGCACAATGACCGAGGCTCTTGCAAGTGGGTACTGCAGGCCACCACGTGACCACACCAGGCACCAGATCTAATGCTCTGTGAGCCTGCGATACCCCTTCAGTTGTGAACCGGATTTGTTTGCCAGGCTGGGTGGAGGGCGCCTGCCTCCTGGGTGATGCACCGCTGTGCAGTTAGAACAAATAACAAAGAAAATTACAGCACAGGAACAGGCCTTTCGGCCCTCCCAGCCTGCGCCGATCCAGATCCTTTATCTAAACCTGTCGCCTATTTTCCAAGGATCTACTTCCCTCTGTTCCCCACCCGTTCATATATCTGTCCAGATGCATCTTAAATGATGCTATTGTGCCCGCCTCTACCACCTCCGCTGGCGAAGCGTTCCAGGCACCCACCACCCTCTGCATAAAAAACTTTCCACGCACATCTCCCTTAAACTTTCCCCCTCTCACCTTGAAATCGCGACCCCTTGTAATTGACACCCCCACTCTTGGAAAAAGCTTGTTGCTATCCACCCTGTCCATACCTCTCATAATTTTGTAGACCTCAATCAGGTCCCCCCAGTTGGCAGTGGGATGCCACTGACATCTTCACTGAAGAGAGTACAGGTATCTGTGACCATCTGCCTAGTGGCTCATAGGGCAGGATTTCCCCCACTACCACCCCTCCCCCTCCTGCGGCATACTTTCCAGCGGTGGAGGAGGCTTGCCATTGGCCAGTGGGATCTTCCAGCCCCGCCGATGTCTACAGTGATTTCCGTGGCTTGCCCGACCCGCTGCCGGGCAACCCGCCGTAGCGGTGGTGATGGCCTTCCAGGGGACTGAAAAACCCCGGTAGCGGGAAGGGCGGGAAAATTCCACCCATCGTTCTCGTTTGACACCGGTTCTCAGACATGTCCGGATAACACCACCTCTGCCTGTGTATCCCTTGCTCGGGGTAGGGTCTCATTCTCATCCAAGCATC
Organism: Scyliorhinus torazame; assembly: GCF_047496885.1. Classification (NCBI taxonomy): domain Eukaryota; kingdom Metazoa; phylum Chordata; class Chondrichthyes; order Carcharhiniformes; family Scyliorhinidae; genus Scyliorhinus; species Scyliorhinus torazame. Next base: position 30,630,066 of record NC_092708.1, on the reverse strand, counting down.
TCATTTCTCTCCTGTGGCCTCCTGATGACTGGAGTTCTGCCCTTCCTGTGCAGACTGCTGCCCTTCCTTTCCAAAAGCTTCAAATTCAGATGGTGCAGCACCCATTTCCAGCAGGACCCTTTCTGGTGCTCAGGCCGTGCCCGCTGCACCCAAGTCCACGCAGTCCACGATGGCCCTCTGAACTGGCAAACCTACTGCTGACTCCTCTGCTGACCTGCGACGGGTTGCTATGAGTTCAAAGGTCAAGCGTTAAGCTTTTTAAACTGGGGAAAGAATGAACCTTGTCCTTTTTAAACATTTCTTGCCTCCAGGACCCGATCCCTGACATAATCCGTGCCTCCCTGCAGCTGGTTTGAAGCAGGCAGCTGCTGAACATCAACTGCTCGAAGGAATTTCCAACACATTTCTAGAGACAGCCCCTGAACATATTTAATTGACCGATTACAGAGGCCAGCGCTCCCCGTGTCCCAGCCTCGCGAAGATTGGCGGCGCTGAAAACGGTGGTAGAACTTCCAGCACGTCACCCCAGCCATTTTTATGCTCGGTGCGTCTGTGCTGGTCCAAACCAAGTTTCAAAAATCAGGCCTTTTGAGGCAATCTAAAGAAAAGTTAATAGGTTCCCTCAGGTTTTTTTACTATATTAATTCATGAGATGTTGTCGTCGCTGGCTGGGCCAGCATTTATTACCCATTCGTAATTGCTCTTGAATTTAAGGAATTTAAGAGTCAGCCACATTGTAGAGGATCTGGAGTCACATGTAGACCAGACCAGGCCAATAGATTTCCTTCCCTAACGGACATTAGTGTCCCAGAAGGGCTTTTACCGCAATCGACAATTGGATCAGCCATGATTGTGTGAAACAGAGGGGCAGGCTTGAAGGGCCTGGCGGCCTACTCCTGCTTCTATTTCTTGTGTTCTAGTGGTCATGGTCATCATTAGACTTTTTGATTCCAGCTTTGACTGAATTTGGAGCCGGTTACCTGGAGCATTGCCCTGGGTCCCGAGGTTACTGGTGCAGTGACAACGCCACCGCCTTCCACTCACCTGTTCCGACTAATAGTTACCCCTCAGTGAACACAAGTAAAAACACATGATCTGGTCATTGTTTGTGCGAGCTTGCTGTGCACAAATTGCCTGCTACCTGTTATTTTTCTACATTAACTGCAATGGCACAGTGGTTAGCACTGCTGTCTCACAGCGCCAGAGACTCCGGCTTCGCTTCTGGCCTTGGGTCACTGAGTGGCGTTTGCACTTTCTCCCTGTGTCTGTGTGGGTTTCTCCCGGGTGCCCGGGTTTCCTCACACAGTCCAAAGATGTGCGGGTCAGGTGGATTGGCCATGCTACGTTGTCCCTCAGTATCCAGGGAAGCGTAGGTTATTTGGGGTTACGGGATAGGGCAGGGTGGACGGGCCCTTTAGGAGGGCTGTTGTAAACACAATGGGCCGAATGGCCTCCTTCTGCACTGTTGGATTCTATGATTCTATAATTGCTCTGGAACAACAGTGACTACATTTCAAAAGTGCCTCATTGATGGTGAAGTCTCTTGGGCCTTCTCACGGTCTTCATTGTATTTCCTAATTCCTTCCATACTCTTCCCCTCAGTGTCCTCTCCATCTCAACCATTACTCCTGGGAAGTGACCTCCACAGCTTCAAATTTCTCTCTGCAAAACTGTTTCTTGTGCGCTCTGCCCCAAACCTTGTGCATTTAATTTGCATTTAAGGGCCCTTGTTCTTCGTCCTTCAAGTTGCTACTGCTTTTGCTATACCTCAATTTCATCATTCTAAATACTTCAATCATATCGCCGTGTAGCCTGTGTTAGGACAAAGAATGAGCCGGATAGACAAACAGACTTTCATTTATGATGCACTATCAATCACTACAAAGATGAGAGTAGTGAATAATCAAGGCTTTATTGAGCAAAGATGTTGTGCCTCCTGTAGCTGCTACCAGAATGGGAACAGCACCGGTGAGCACACACATTTATACGCCGCCTACTGGGCGGAGCCAGCAGGCAGGGATTTACCCATGTACCCCTAGTATATGAGTCTTACCGTACTACATCTAATACAGTTAGTGGTGACGACCACAATTTATATCGTACCTTTCACAACCAATGGCCATCTCAAGTTGCTTTGCCGCCAAAGTGCAGTCACAGTTGTAATATCGGAATCATCGCGGTCAATTTGCACACTGCCGGTTTCCACAAAACGGCAATGTGATAAAGACCAGATAATCTATTTGTGACGTGTTGATTGAGGGATAAATGTTGATCAGGACACTGGGGTAACACCCCTGCTCTTCCCCCCAAAAAGTGCCCTGGGAACTTTGACATCCACTCAGGCAGCCAAACAGGGCTACAATTTAGCATCTCATCCAAAAGACAGCACCGGCAACAGTGCAGCATTCCCTTGGTGCTGCACTGGAATGTCAACATAGATTTTTGTGCTTCAACCCTGGCTGTGACCAGAACCTTGAGATTCGGAGATGAGGGCTGGCACAGCTTGTATCAAAGTCAGGCTTGCAATGATATGTATATTGACTGGGATGTAAAGAGTGTTCAAGTTAATGTTAATACTTCTTACTACTAGAGGGAACCACAGGACAGTCATGTATATATCATGTGACTTGCGGGATTCTGGGAGAAGATAGTGAGGCATTTCATAGAATTTCATAAAATTTACAGTGCAGAAGGAGGCCATTCGGCCCATCGAGTCTGCACCGGCTCTTGGAAAGAGCACCCTACCCAAGGTCAACACCTCCACCCTATCCCCATAACCCAGTAGCCCCACCCAACACTAAGGGCAATTTTTGGACACTAAGGGCAATTTATCATGGCCAATCCACCTAACCTGCACATCTTTGGAGGCATGAGAAAGAGCAGTTGTTCTTGAGAAAGTCTGCTAGTTCGAGACAGCATAGTTTAACAGAGAAACTTTCTACTTTACTAATCTTAGATAGTAGTGTAATAAATTTATAGTTTTGTTCGTTAACAAAGATTTGCATTCTTTATTCAACACTACGCATCCAAGCCATCCAGGTAAAGCAAAATAGAGACCAACATGTGACCAGAAGTGGACAACTTTAAATAGTAAAGAACACAGCAAGGCTGAATCATCAAAGCCGCTCTGAGGGATCCTTACATTGCCAGAGGTATTCGGATGAAGCGTTGGAACGCGGTGGCACGTTGGTGGGTGCGGGGCAACTACTGCTTCTGATGTTTCAATTACACAAATGGTGTTTCAACGCCACTGCTGGAGGAAGACTAGCAAATTATTTTGACATCCAACCAGTAGATTCAGCGCATTGCTGAAACTTGTGACATGAAGCCAAACCTTTCTTCCACTCAGTCACGCAGTCAACCTACATTCCAAAGATGTGTAGGTTAGGTGGAATGGCCACGATAAATTGTCTCAGTGTCCAATGATATGCAGGTTAGGTGGGGTTACGGGGATAGGGCCGGGAGTGGGCCTAGATAAGGTGCTCTTTCAGAGGGTCGGTGTGGACTCAATTCATCATTATTTACAGTGCAGAAGGAGGCCATTCGGCCCATCGAGTCAGCACCGGCTCTTGGGAAGAGCACCCTACCCAAGGTCAACACCTCCACCCTATCCCCATAACCCAGTAACCCCACCCAACATTAACAGCAATTTTGGACACTGAGGGCAATTTATCATGGCCAATCCACCTAACCTGCACATCTTTGGACTGTGGGAGGAAACCGGAGCACCCGGAGGAAACCCACGCACACACGGGGAGGATGTGCAGACTCCGCACAGACAGTGACCCAAGCCAGAATCGAACCTGGGACCCTGGAGCTGTGAAGCAATTGTGCTACCCACAATGCTACCGTGCTGCCCGAATGGCCTCCTTTTGCACTGCAGGAATTCTATTCCATAGTAGCCACTAAACCAAGACAACCTATTCTGCCCACTTCATGCCAGGTACTTCTACCTGAGCTGCACAAGCAGATATTTGATCGTTAAAACAAGGATTCAATAATTAAATAACATCACTTTAGATAATGACACAAGTCACTTATTTGCAAGAGATGACATTATTTCCTTACATCATGAAAACTAAATGGCAATTATATTTTATAATACCCTCTTGGGAGCTTTAAGTTAATAATACTCTAAAGTATTATACATTACTAATAGAGGACTGCATTTTCCGCTGATGGAATAGACTGAAAAAAGATTACAACTCATTATATCTCTTAGAAACATCTCAAAGTGCTTGGCATATAATGAATAGCTTTTAAAGTGCCCAGGCTGTTATCACACAGCCAGAAGTGACAATTTTTTTGTGCATCAATTATTGGTGTCGGCTGAAGGAGGAACGTTGGCCAGAGAGCTCCTCATTCCCTATCAAACAGCATCAGAGACCTTTAACATCCAGCAGCATCAGCACAGGTAGCATCTGATCCCAACCAGCGGAGCAGGCTGACAGGTCCTCCATACATCCGGCGACAATTCGCTCGTTTAGTTCCAGACGCAATAGTCTGACTCAGATCTGAAATTTCACTCATTCAGCCAAGCCGACAATTGACTAAAGTCTGGAGGTGCTCAAAAAAATGCACAGCAGGTCAAAAGCCTTTTGAAAATCTATGTACACCCCATCTACATGTACCCCTTTATCCACCTTGATTGTTAATTCCTCAAAGAACTCTAATAAATTAGTCAAACACTATTTCCCTTTCACCAAACCGAATGACCACCCTATTCCTCCACATTACCCTAAATTAATGATACAGTCCCAAATCATAACAATCTTTCGACCTTCATATTTGGAACAATACTGTGTGTTTCAAGCAGTTTCTGCTCTCACTCCACATTTCAGTTCCTTCTTCATATTTGTTTTGTTCGAAAGAACAAAGCCTTCTCTTGTCATCCAAAGACTTCATTCAGACTTCATTCTTAACTCCAATTGCAACCACTGTTACCTTAGTTGAAATGATACTGTTGCTACAACCTGTTAGTGGCACGCTGTTTGCAATCCTCTTTTGTACATGTATCGATTTATCTTTATCCCAAAGGATTCTTATGCTCTAACCTCTGCACAATTCCCCTGCCTGCTCCAGATTCTAGTCTGTAAGGCCACCTTCGCCAGCCATGCCAACTACATTTCATTGAATTATCTGCTCAAGCCATAGCCATATTGAATTTGTCAGCAGAGTGTACACAGTCGATCATTGCTATCCAGTGAGACTGAGAGATTCATGAACTCAGTCTTCAATCCTATCCTTCAGCTATGTACTCAAGAGTGACAAAAAAACAGAAAAAACTGGACAATCGCAGCAGGTCTGGCAACATCTGTGGAGAGAGAAGGGAGCTAACGTTTCAAGTCTGGATGACTCCTTGTCAAAGCCCTTGAGTGATATTGGCACAATAATAAACACGTTATACTTTAAGTTTCCAAATTCAGCCACAGTGGTGGGTCGGGGTTTGAAGGGGGTGCGGGGAGGTGCGGAGTTAGACACCACCAGCCTGCAGGGCACCAGGAGCGATTACAGGGAGACCAGATCAAGATTGAGCCTCAGGCCTCATTTAACTTAGAATAGCGAGATGCAACCTCCCACACCCATCCCCTGTCCCCAATATCCAGCAGCTTGTCATAAGAACATAGGAACTAGGAGCAGGAGTAGGCCACCTGACCCTTCGAGCCTGATCTCCCCTCAATGAGATCATGGCTGATCTTTTGTGGATTCAGTTCCACGTTCCGGCCCGAATACCATAACCCTTAATCCCTTCAGTCTTCAAAAAACTATCTTTATCTTGAACACATTTAATGAAGGAGCCTCAACTGCTTCACTGGGCAGGGAATTCCATAGATTCACAACCCTTTGGGTGAAGAAGTTCCTCCTAAACTCAGTCCTAAATCTACTTCCCCTTATTTTGAGGCTATGCCCCCTAGTTCTGCTTTCACCCGCCAGTGGAAACAACCTCCCCGCATCTATCCTATCTATTCCCTTTATAATTTTATAGTTTCTATAAGATCCCCCCGCATCCTTCTAAACTCCAACGAGTACAGTCCCAGTCTACTCAACCTCTCCTCGTAATCCAACCCCTTCAGCTCTGGGATTAACCGAGTGAATCTCCTCTGCATATCCTCCAGCGCCAGTACGTCCTTTCTCAGGTAAAGAGACCAAAACTGAACACAATATTTCAGGTGTGGCCTCACTGACACCATCATACAGTTGCAGCATAACATCCCTAGTCTTAAACTCCATCCCGCTAGCAATGAAGGACAAAACTCCATTCGCCTTCTTAATCACCTGTTGCACCTGTAAACCATCTTTTTGCAACTCATGTACTAGCACATCCAGGTCTCTCTGCACAGCAGCATGTTTTAACATTTTATCATTTAAATAATAATCCCTTTTGCTGTTATTCCTACCAAAATGGATAATCTCACATTTGTCAACATTGTATTCCATCTGCCAGACCCTAGCCCATTCACTTAAACTATTCAAATCCCTCTGCAGACTTCCGGTATCCTCGGCACGTTTTGCTTTACCACTCATCTGAGTGTCGTCTGCAAACTTGGACACATTGCACTTGGTCTCCAACTCCAAGTCATCTATGTAAATTGTGAACAATTGTGGGCCCAACACTGATCCCTGAGGGACACCACTAGCTACTGATTGCCAACCAGAGAAACACCCATTAATCCCCACTCTTTGCTTCCTATTAATTAACCAATCCTCTATCCATGCTACTACTTTACCCTTAACGCCCTGCATCATTATCTTATGCAGCAACCTTTTATGTGGCACCTTGTCAAAAGCTTTCTGGAAATCCAGATATACCACATCCATTTGCTCCCCATTGTCTACCGCACTGGTAATATCCTCAAAAGATTCCACTGAATTAGTTGGGCATGACCTGCCCTTTATGAACCCATGCTGCGTCTGTCCAATGGGACAATTTCCATCCAGATGCCTCGCTATTTCTTCCTTGATGATAGATTCCAGCATCTTCCTGGCCTATAATTACCCGCTTTCTGCCTACCTCCTTTTTTCAACAGTGGTGTCACTTTTGCTCATTTTCACCACAGATGCCAAGGTAGGTTTTTATATCACCTGCCTTCCCAGGATGCTCTCTGATTTTCTCCCAATTTAAATCCCACTCTGCTACAAATTACTTAATGAAGTCTTGCCCCTCTCTCCGCGGTCTTTACTGAATTCTCCCACTCTCTCCGTGCTCTTTAATGAAGTCTTGCCCCTCTCTCCGCATTCTTTACTGAAGTCTCCCCTCTCTCTCCGCGCTCTTTAGTGAAGTCTCACCCCTTTCTCCGCGCTCTTTAATGAAGTGAGGCAAACAAATTAAAAAGCTAGTACCAGTAATGTTGACCATATAACCATTCAATTGTTGTAAACCTATTTGGTTCATTGATGCGCCTTAGGGAAGGAAATCTACCATCCTTATCCGGTCAGGCCAACATGTGACTCTCGACTTGCAGCAGTTATGCCCACACGGAGAATAAATGTTTTAAATGTGGTTGCCCAGGTGGAGCTACAAGAACAACTACGGTGGGCTGAATGGCTTGTTTCTTTGCTCTAACTCCGCTCCCTCATCCCCTGTTCCATCTCCCTGTTAAATAGCAGCCCCAGCTCCTAATTGAAAAGTTGACACTGCAGGTTGGCGCCTATTGGAGATTCATGATTAGCGAGTGGGGAGTGAAATCTGGAAAGAAAATTAAAGTTTTCCAGAATTTTCATAGATGCTGAGCTCATGCCAGTCCCAAGCCCCACCCAATTCCCTCTCTCCTTCCGTGTCCGTTGAAAATAGAGTTTTCTGCTGTGCTCTGGACGCGGACACAGATTTTCGAAGGTAGCAGTTAAGAACCTAAAAATAAAGAAAGGCCGTCAGTAAAAACAGGTGGGACAATTCGAACAGGTTCCACGCAAAGTACTGGGGAATACTTGATTGTTTCTACCCAGTGGCACAGTGCAGTTTCGTGCAGAGAGATCCACTATCAACATGTTGTCCTCCTTTCGCCAGTTACAGGAAATGTGCCATGAACAATGGATGCCCCTCTATATCGCCTTCATGGATCTTATCAAAGCATTCAACCTTGTCGGCAGACGTTATCTCTTCAATTTATTAGCAAAGATTGGATGTCGCCAAAGCTACTAAGCATCATCACTTTCTTCTACGACAATATGAAAGGCACAGTCCAGAACAATGGTGCCTCGTCAGCCCCCTTCCCCATCTTAAGTGCTGTGAAACCTAGCTGTGTCCTCGCACCCGCTCTTGTGATTTTCATGCATTCAGTCTCCAGAAAGAATGAATTTTCCTTCACACAAGATCAAATGGCAGTCTATTCAACCTTGCCTGTCTCAGAGCGAAGACGAAAGTGTGGGCAGTTCTCATCAGGGAACTCCTCCCTGCCGACCACACTGCATTAACATGTCACATGGAAGAGTGTCTGCAGAAACTTATCGACAGGCTTGGGGTTGCTTGTAACAATTCGGCTTGACCAGCAGTCTCAAGAAAACGAACAGGACGTTAGAAATGCTCCATCCATCAACACTGGTGACCACACTCTTAAACTGGTGCAACAGTTAATCTCAGATAAAAGCAAATTACTGTGGATGCTGGAATCTGAAACAAAAACAGAAAATGCTGGACAATCTCAGCAGGTTTGACAGCTCTGACAGGCTCATACAGTAGCTCTGTTCTCTCTGCACAGATGCTGTCAGACCTGCTGAGATTTTCCAGCATATTCTGTTTTTGTTGCAAGGGCTTAACAACTTGGGCCCAACCATTACCAACAATCTGTCTCTCGGCAGAGTAATTAACAAGATCATTGGAAAGGCATCTGCTGCTATCTGCAGACTGAACAAGAGGGTTTGGGGAAATGGCAAACTCACACAGAACACAAAAGTTTGAGTGCTTCAAGCCTGTGTCCTCAGCATCCTGCTTTACTGCAGTGAGGCGCGTACAACGTATGCCAGTCAAGAACAACGCCACAACATATTCCACCTTCGCTGCCTTGGACGAATCCTCGGCATCAGGTTGCAAGATCACATCTCCAAAATAAAAGTCCTCAAGGTAGTTAACATCTCCAGCATCTGATAATATCTTTATTAGCATCACAAGTAGACTTACATTAACACTACAAGAAAGTTACTGTGAACCCCCCCCCCGCGTCGCCACTCCGGCGCCTGTTCAGGTACATTGAGGTTGAATTCTGAATGTCCAAATTACCTAACAGCACGTCTTTCGGGATTTGTGGGGGGAAACCGGAGCACCCGTAGGAAACCCACATGGAGACGGCGACAACGTGTGGACTCCGCACGGACAGTGACCCAAGCCGGGAATCGTACCTGGATCCCTAACCACTGTACTACCGTGCCGCCCACGGTATGCCATCCTAAGCAAGCGCTGAGTAAAATAGCTTGGCAATGTGAGTTGTAAGGAGGGTGGCAGGATCCCCAAAGATGTATTGTACAGCGAGCCTGCCACCAGCATCAGATCCATTTCCTGCCCACCCCTTCTCTTCAAAGGCATCTGCAAATGCGACATGAAGTCCTGTGACATGGACCACAAGCGTTGGGAGCCAGTTGCCAGTGAGCACCACAGCTGGATGGACAGGAGTGAAAGATGGAGTGAAAAGAGGTGAAGAGAAGAGATGCAGAAGCTGGCAAGACATGAGATGACACTGCAAAAGAGAGCCAGACACTGAAAACCAATCCGTGACCCATTGGCACCTATTGTCTCTCGAGACACAGAGGCCAAGGGAAACCCATTTAAGGTCACGTCCTTCAGACATATCACTAGCTCCTTGGTGCAGAGCAACCCGCCATGAATATCTGCTCTGAAGGAAATACCAAATCCGAGATATCTTCAGCACTGTATCAGTTAATCACTTTCTACAATGCGTGTGGATTTAATAAAGATTCAAGGGAAATCCTTTTTGTAAATGATCTTAAATAATCTTTTATTATTGTCACAAGTAGGCTCACATTAACACTGCAATGAAGCTACTGTGAAAACCCCTAGTCGCCACACTCCAACACCTGTTCGGGAACACAGTGAGAATTCAGAATGTCCAATTCACCTAACGCAGGTCTTTTGGGACTTGTGGGAGGAAACCGGAGCACCCGGAGGAAACTTACGCAGACATGGAGAGAACGTGCAGACTCCGCGCAGACAGTGACCCAAGCGAGAATCAACCCTGGGACCTTGTCTTGTAAGATCACTTGCTCAATTTAATTTTCATTACCCTGACCATTCATTTACACGTATCAGTGAGAATTTTGCCAAATGGATGATGGCATCTGCACCATCCGGGGCCACTTACTGGATATATCTGTAACTACATGATATCATCTTTCGGATTCAATGTACAATCGAGAGCCTGCCTCCTTTTTAAGATGGATACAAAAGATCACATGTCACTATGTCAAAGAAGGACAGAAAAATTCTCTCCTGTGTCTTGGTCAACATTCATTCCTCAATCAACAGCACAAATATCCAGTCATTTGCCTCTTTGCTGTTTGACAGAGCTTGCTGTGAGCAAATTGGCAGCTGTGCTTCCTACTTTACTACACTTCAAAAGGTTCTTCATTGGTGGCAAAGTACTTTGGAATGTCCTGAGGTTTGTTATTTAGAGCAAGTCTTTTTCATCATCCTCATGTTCTTCCACCTATATTGTGTTAAAGTTGATGCAGGCTATTGTAAGGGGTTTAAAACCACTATTTAATAGAAGATTGAATGTAAGAGGACGGAGAACAGCACAATCAGTTTTGTTTTGTTCTGAAACGCAAGTCTTGGAGGATGGTGGAGGTTACCTCGTGCCTGAAGTAGTGACCGATTCAACATTCAATAACTGCACCTGAAAAAATACTTGACTAGCTGTGAAATTATTTGGGACTGTATAAATGCAAGTCGATTCGTTTAATAATAAACTTTTATTGTCACAAGTATGAAGTTACTGTGAAAAGCCCCTAGTTGCCACATTCCAATGCCTGTTCGGGTAAGCTGGTACAGGGAATTGAACGCGTGATGCTGGCCTTGTTCTGTATCACAAACCAGCTGTCTAGACTACTGAGCTAAACCAGCCCATGGTTAGAGCCCAAAGGGGTTAGAATAAACATAAAAGGTTGGGACTCACGTGGAGGTTGAATGCCAACATGGACTAATTGGGCTGAATGGCCACCTTCTGACTCTAATTCGGAGTTTGGCAAATTAAAAATCGGTGTCTTTGTTAAATGCATAAAATCGCCCTTTCTAAAAAAATATCTTCCGGTTCTCCTACCCGAGCCCTCGTTCTGCTGCCCGAATGCCAACTGCAGCATCAATCTACGGAGCAATTAGGCACAGGCATAAAAAAGCTGGTCTTGTCTGTAATACCCACATCCTGTGACTGAATGAATCAAATCAGGCTGTTGCCCTTTGTTCATTACGAGGGGGCACTCTCGTGAAATCCAACCCTCCCATCTACAGATGACCTCTTCTGCCAAGGGACAACATTCGAAGGTAACCAGAAATAGGAACTGAAGTAACTTCATTGAATTTACGTGTGAACCCTTTGCTCTCTCGTTAATTCAGAACCCAACCCTCTTTGCTTTATCTCGCATATTATAAGTTGCAGCTACATTTTCTAAGTCTCTTTAATACATGTGCCTCTATCCCCATGTGTAGCAGACTTGGTAAGTATTTTACAACTATTGGCTATTAATTAAAATTTATGCCCTCTGTTCTGCTTTCTTGGTTAACTTCATTAACAATAAATAGAATTTACATATAAACAGTGTCATTCCATGCTTTAATTAGGAATAAATAACACTTACAATTAATTATATTGAAATGCATTCACTATCACACATTTAGTCATTCTACACCAGCGTTCCACAGCAGTGACAAAATGGCTAGTAATCACAACTTCCCACGCTCCTCCTGTCAGCATTTCGCAGGGATCATTCCCTCTGGGATATCCTGGTCCACTCTTCCATCGCCCCCAATGCCTCACCCCCTTCCCACAGCACCTTCCCATGCAATCACAGAAGGTGCAGCACCTGCCCCTTTCATTCCTCCCTGCTCACCATCCCAGGGCTTAAACACTCTTTTCAAGTGAGGCAGCACTTCATGTGCACCTGCTTCAATCTGGTCTATTGCATTCTCTACTCTACATTGGAGAGACTAAACGCAGACTGGGCAACAGCTTTGCAGAACACCTCCAGTCCGTCCGCAAGCAGGAGCCAGACCTTCCTGTCGCTGCCATTTCAACTCCCCGTCCCGCTGTCATGCCCACTTGTCCGTCCTTGGCCTGCTGCAATGTTCCAGTGAAGCCCAGAGCAATCTGGAGGAACAGCACCTCATCTTCAACAACTTCCAACTGTGAAATTTCTCCTCCACCTTCACCCCATTGTCGTGTTGGGTGTTCCGATACACAAACGAACCAACACGGTTGTAGATGGTACAACTCTGTTTCATTATTCTTGATAACAACAACTGTTAACTTCTGGCTGTGGTTTGTACTTTACCTGTTAACCTGTGGACCCAGCTCTAGCACTATCTTAGCGAGGCACTCAGCACATGGTCTATGTCTGAGTAGCACGCTGTGAGCTCTGTGCTCTGAGCTATCTCCTGGTAGAATGAGCGGGAACTGTGGTGTTCCCTGTTTTATAGTGCGTGTGCTCTCACTGGTGATTGGCTGTGATGTTGCATGTGTGTTGATTGGTCCGTTGACCTGTCCATCAGTGTGTGTGTGTGTTTGCACCATGGTATGTTCATATGAATATCATGGCACCCATTTTTATTTCTATCAATTTATCTTCATTTCCTCCACTGATCTGTTTTCCCTCACCATTGTCCCCACTCCCCCCACCCCACTTGGGCTATCTGTTCCCTGTTCCTAGTTGCCTTTTGACACCACTGCTTACTCATGTTCTGCCATTCACACATTCTAATGTCTTTATGCGCCACTATCAGCACCCTTCTTAGCCTGAAAAACCTCCAATTGCATTCCTTTTGTCTTTCTGTCCACGACATCTTTGTCAATCTCCACCAATCATTGGTCCTCTATCCAGCTCTACCACTCCACGCGCCCCACCACATCAGTATAAATCTGACCCTGTTTCCAGTTCTCTCCAGCTTTGACAGAGAGTCACCGAGACTGAAATTTCAGCTCCCTTCTCTCTCCACAGATGCTGTCAGACCTGCTGCGATTGTTTTTAAAATTAATTTATGGGATGTGGGCTTCGCTGGTTAGGCCAGCATTTGTTGCCCATCCCAGGTTGACGTACAGAAGGTGGTGGTGAGTTGCCTTCTTGAACCACTGCAGCTCCTGATGGCACCTTCCTGGGATCCTAGGATGTCGCCCCAGCGACAGTGAAGGAACGGCGATATATTTCCAAGTCAGGGTGGTGAGTGACTTGGGGAAGGGAACCTCCAGTTGGTGGGGTTCCCAGGTATCTGCTGCTCTTGTCCTTCTAGATGGTAGCGGTCATGGGTTTGGAAGGTGCTCCCGAAGGAACCTTGGTGAGTTACTGCAGTGCATCTTGTAGATGGTACACACGGCTGCCACTGGTCGTCGGTGGTGGTGGAGGATTTGAATGTGTGGAAGCAGGACCAATCAAGCGGGCTGCTTTGTCCTGGATGGTGTTGAGCATCTTGTGTGTTGTTGGAGCTGCACTCATTCAGGCAAGTGGAGAGTATTCCATCACACTCCTGACTTGTGCCTTGTAGATGGTGGACAGGCTCTCGGAGGTCAGCAGGTGAGCTACCCACCATAGGATTCCTAGCCTTTGACCTGCCCTGATAGTCACATTATTAGTATTAATATGGCTAGACCAGTTCAGTTTCTGATCAATGATAACCCCCCCAGGGTGTTGATAATGAGGAATTCAGCAATGGCAATGCCATTGAATGTCATGGGCAGATGTTTGGATGAGTGTGTGATGTCAGAGATATATGCTCATCTTGATGAAGCCATTCCCTTACGTATAACCATCTTAAATTACTGCTGGATGGCTGCTTAGTGGGGCTTTACCTGCTCCTTGAGTGAAGGCACAGCACAGGACTACTGTCATTGACTTATCTAGAAAGGAATGGCCTCCGTGAGTGAGACCATGAGGAGGACTGCGAAGCTCTCCGTGATCGCAGAGATAGCCCACCATGAGCCTGTCATGTGTCTGACTGCCACTTAATTCAGCGGGTCTTTCCTAAAAGAGACAAATCAGGGCTCTCCACAAACAGCAATGTGACAATGATTTTAGTGATGTTGGTGGAGGGATAAATATTGGCAGGACACAGGGAGAACTCCCAAGTTCTTCCTTGAATAGTGCCATGGGATCTTTCATGCCTGCCTTAGACAGTGGGTTTTATTTTAACACCTTATGCAAAAGGTACTTGTGCTGCACTTGCAACATTGCTTGCAACTATCTGCTCCATTCTAATTAAGTACTTTCCCATTGTCCCTGCTAACCTGTTGTGTCCATGCTGGAGGACATCATTAGATGCACCGAGGATGTTTGATCTCATTGGTTGTGCATGCATTCTTCCTAGTTTTTGTGTAGATGCATCTCTTGTAACATCACCCAATGTGCGTCAGCCACCAGGCCATGTTGGCACGTGTGTGTAAGTGCAGGCCTTGTACGAAGGTGACATCAGTAACACCTTTCACACAATGGCATTATCTGATGCGCTCATTGCAATTATCATTTTATAATGGCGTCAAATTCCCTTTTGAAAAAATTTTAAAGGTGCGCATTCCAGAAAGAGAGGGATGTAAAAGGAGGAGAGACCATGGTGCAGTGGCAACGTCACTTGACGAGTAATGATCTTCCCCATACCTACTTCTATCTTCAACAATCCGCCAGACCAGACTTCCGGGTGCGGCGATGACCAGCTAAGTCGCACGTTTCGGCAGCTCCCGGTGGAACGGACTTTTGGGCTCTTAATAAGAGCCCCAACGGCAATTTTAACGGCTAGAAGCACTGTGCGGTAAACCAGAAGGGAATCCCCCCTGGAAACGGATGGAAAAAGGAGAGGGAAGTGGCCAGATTGCAGTGGATCCTTTGGAGCAGCGGCAAGGAAGGCAAGCAAGAACCAAGATGGCGACGGAAGGTGGCAGTTTAACATGGGGCCCTGAACAACAAGAGTTTTTGAAATGTTGCGTGGAAGAACTTAAAAAGGAAATGAAGAAGGAGCTGTTGGCCCCAATATTACAGGCGATCGAAGGGCTAAAGGATGAGCAAAAGACCCAGGAGCGGGAGCTTCGGGTCGTGAAGGCACAGGCTGCCGAGAACGAGGACGATATACAGGGCCTGGTGGTGAAGACGGAGATGCACGAGGCACACCATAAACGATGTGTGGAAAGACTGGAGGTGCTGGAGAATAACGCGAGGAGGAATAATTTAAGGATTCTTGATCTTCCTGAAGGTGCAGAAGGAGCAGACGTCGGGGCATATGTGAGCACGATGCTGCACTCGTTAATGGGAGTGGAGGCCCCGGCGGGTCCGCTGGAGGTGGAAGGAGCATACCGAGTGATGGCGCGAGGACCGAGAGCAGGAGAAATTCCTAGAGCCATAGTGGTGAGATTCCTCCGTTTTAAGGACAAAGAGATGGTCCTTCGATGGGCAAAGAAAACTCGGAGCAGTAGGTGGGAGAACGCGGTGATCCGCGGTCATCAAGACTGGAGTGCGGAGGTGGCGAGAAGGAGGGCGAGCTTTAATCGGGCCAAGGCGGTGCTTCACAAAAAGAAGATAAAATTTGGAATGCTGCAACCGGCAAGACTGTGGGTCACATATCAAGGGAGGCACCACTACTTTGAGACGGCGGATGAGGCGTCGACTTTTATTGTGGAAGAAAAACTGGAATAAGCGGGTTATTAAAAAAGAACGTTTGAAACAAAGTAGTGGGGCGAGTATGGGGGGCGAAGAGGGGGGAAAAAGGGGGGGAAAAGATGAGTTTTATGTTATTAATCCTGCGATGCGGTAACTTTTCTCTCTTCCACAGGTGGTGGTGGAGGGAGGAAGGGAGGTGGAGGAGATGGGGCGTTGGCCATGGGGGGTGGGGCCAAAAGGGAAGCGCGGGCTTTGTTCCCGGGCTATGATAATCATGGTGGGAATAGGAAAGCAGGAAGGAGGGGGCGTCGCACGGTGCGAGCCGAGGTCACGGGGGGGAAGCCAAGGTCGGCCAGAGTTTGCTGACTTCTGGGAGCAACATGGGGGGTGTAACTACGCTAGTGGGGGATCTAGCGGGGGGGGGGGGGTGGGAGGGGGGAGTTACTGGGTTGCTGCTGCTGGGGAGAGGGGGGAGCCGGAATGGGGTGGGGTGGGCGGGGGGGTACCGCCTGGGGGGGACACAGCTGCATGGGAACCGGGTGAGGAGTTGGAAAAAGGGGATGGCTAATCGAAAAGGGGGGGGGGTAAAAAGCCCCCCAACCCGGTTGATCACGTGGAATGTGAGAGGGCTGAACGGGCCGATAAAGAGGGCACGAGTACTCGCACACCTTAAGAAACTTAAGGCAGACGTGGTTATGTTACAAGAGACGCACTTGAAACTTATAGACCAGGTTAGACTACGCAAAGGATGGGTGGGGCAGGTGTTCCATTCGGGGCTAGATGCGAAAAACAGGGGGGTGGCTATACTAGTGGGGAAGCGGGTTATGTTTGAGGCAAAGACCATAGTGGCGGATAGCGGGGGCAGATACGTGATGGTGAGTGGCAAATTACAGGGGGAGGCGGTGGTCTTGGTAAACGTATATGCCCCGAACTGGGATGATGCCAATTTTATGAGGCGCATGGTAGGACGCATCCTGGACCTAGAGGTGGGAAAGTTGGTAATGGGGGGAGATTTCAATACGGTGCTGGAGCCAGGGCTGGACAGGTCGAGATCCAGGACTGGAAGGAGGCCGGCTGCAGCCAAGGTGCTTAAAGATTTTATGGAGCAGATGGGAGGAGTAGACCCGTGGAAATTTAGCAGACCTAGGAGTAAGGAGTTTTCGTTTTTCTCCTATGTCCACAAAGTTTATTCGCGAATAGACTTTTTTGTTTTGGGAAGGGCGTTGATCCCGAAGGTGAGGGGGACGGAGTATACGGCTATAGCCATTTCGGATCACGCTCCACATTGGGTAGACTTGGAGATAGGGGAGGAAACAGAAGGGCGCCCACCCTGGAGAATGGACATGGGACTAATGGCAGATGAAGGGGTGTGTCTAAGGGTGAGGGGGTGCATTGAAAAATGCTTGGAACTCAACGATAACGGGGAGGTCCAGGTGGCAGTGGTCTGGGAGGCGCTGAAGGCAGTGGTTAGAGGGGAGCTGATATCAATAAGGGCACATAAAGGAAAGCAAGAGAGTAGGGAACGGGAGCGGTTGCTGCAAGAACTTCTGAGGGTGGACAGGCAATATGCGGAGGCACCGGAGGAGGGACCGTACAGGGAAAAGCAAAGGTTACACGTAGAATTTGACTTGCTGACAACGGGTACTGCAGAATCACAGTGGAGGAAGGCACAGGGTGTACAGTATGAGTATGGGGAGAAGGCGAGCAGGTTGCTGGCCCATCAATTGAGGAAAAGGGGAGCAGCGAGGGAAATAGGGGGAGTGAGGGATGAGGAAGGAGAGATAGAGCGGGGAGCGGAGAGAGTGAATGGAGTGTTCAAGGCATTCTATAAAAGATTATACGAAGCTCGGCCCCCGGATGGGAAGGAGAGAATGATGTGCTTCCTGGACCGGCTGGAATTTCCTAAGGTGGAGGAGCAGGAGAGGGTGGGACTGGGAGCACAGATCGAGATAGAGTAAGTAGTGAAAGGAATTAGGAGTATGCAGGCGGGGAAGGCTCCGGGACCGGATGGATTTCCAGTCGAATTTTATAGGAAATATGTGGACTTGCTTGCCCCGATACTGATGAGAACCTTTAATGAGGTGAAGGAAAGGGGACAGCTGCCCCCGACTATGTCAGAGGCAACGATATCGCTTCTCCTAAAGAAGGAAAAAGACCCGCTGCAATGAGGGTCCTATATACCTATTTCCCTCTTAAATGTAGACGCTAAGATTCTGGCCAAGGTAATGGCAATGAGGATAGAGGATTGTGTCCCGGGGGTAGTCCATGAGGACCAAACCGGGTTTGTGAAGGGGAGACAGCTGGATACGAATATACGGAGGCTGCTAGGGGTAATGATGATGCCCCCACCAGAGGGGGAAGCGGAGATAGTGGTGGCGATGGATGTCGAGAAAGCATTTGATAGAGTGGAGTGGGATTATTTGTGGGAGGTGTTGAGGAGATTTGGCTTTGGAGATGAGTATATTAGATGGGTACAGCTGCTGTATAGGGCCCCGATGGCGAGCGTGGTCACGAATGGACGGGGGTCTGCGTATTTTCGGCTCCATAGAGGGGCGAGGCAGGGATGTCCTCTGTCCCCATTATTGTTTGCACTGGCGATTGAGCCCCTGGCAATAGCATTGAGGGGTTCCAGGAAGTGGAGGGGAGTACTCAGGGGAGGAGAGGAACACCGGGTATCTCTTTACGTGGACGATTTATTGGTGTATGTGGCGGACCCGGCGGAGGGGATGCCAGAGATAATGCGGATACTTGGGGAGTTTGGAGAATTTTCAGGATATAAGCTGAACATGGGGAAAAGTGAGCTGTTTGTGGTGCATCCAGGGGAGCAGAGCAGAGAAATAGAGGACTTACCGCTGAGGAAGGTAACAAGGGACTTTCGCTACTTGGGGATCCAGATAGCCAAGAATTGGGGTACATTACATAGGTTAAACTTAACGCGGTTGGTGGAACAGATGGAGGAGGACTTCAAGAGATGGGACATGGTATCCCTGTCACTGGCAGGGAGGGTACAAGCGGTTAAAATGGTGGTCCTCCCGAGATTCCTTTTTGTGTTTCAGTGCCTCCCGGTGGTGATCACGAAGGCTTTTTTCAAAAGGATTGAGAAGAGTATCATGAGTTTTGTGTGGGCCGGGAAGACCCCGAGAGTGAGGAAGGGATTTTTGCAGCGTAGTAGGGATAGGGGGGGGCTACCGAGCCTGAGTGAGTACTATTGGGCCGCCAACATCTCAATGGTATGTAAGTGGATGGGAGAAGAGGAGGGAGCGGCGTGGAAGAGATTGGAGAGGGCGTCCTGTAGGGGGACTTGCCTACAAGCCATGGTGACGGCGCCGTTGCCGTTCTCACCGAAGAAATACACCACAAGCCCGGTGGTGGTGGCTACTCTGAAATTTTGGGGGCAATGGAGACGGCATTGGGGAAAGACGGGAGCCTCGGTGTGGTCCCCGATAAGAAATAATCATAGGTTTGCTCCGGGGAGAATGGATGGGGGATTTGGAACATGGCAAAAAGCAGGAGTAACACAATTGAGAGATCTGTTTGTAGATGGGACGTTTGCAAGTCTGGGAGCGCTGACCGAAAAATATGGGTTGCCCCAAGGGAATGCATTCCGGTATATGCAACTGAGGGCTTTTACGAGGCAACAGGTGAGGGAATTCCCGCAGCTCCCGACGCAGGAGGTGCAGGACAGAGTGATCTCAAAGACATGGGTGGGGGACGGTAAGGTGTCAGACATATATAGGGAGATGAGAGACGAGGGGGAGATTATGGTAGACGAGCTGAAAGGGAAATGGGAAGAAGAGCTGGGGGAGGAGATTGAGGAGGGGCTGTGGGCTGATGCCCTAAGTAGGGTAAACTCATCGTCCTCGTGTGCCAGGCTAAGCCTGATACAATTTAAGGTGTTACACAGGGCGCATATGACTGGAACACGGCTTAGCAAATGTTTTGGAGTAGAGGATAGGTGTGCGAGATGCTCGAAAAGCCCAGCGAATCACACCCACATGTTCTGGTCATGTCCGGCACTACAGGGGTTTTGGGTGGGGGTGACAAAGGTGCTTTCGAAGGTAGTGGGGTCCAGGTCGAACCAAGCTGGGGGTTGGCTATATTTGAGGTTGCAGAAGAGCCGGGAGTGCAGGAGGCGAGAGAGGCTGATGTTTTGGCCTTGCGTCCCTAGTAGCCCGGCGCAGGATACTGTTGATGTGGAAGGAAGCCAAGCCCCCAGGTGTGGAGACCTGGATAAATGACATGGCAGGGTTTATAAAGCTGGAACGGATTAAGTTCGTCCTAAGGGGATCGGCTCAAGGGTTCACCAGGCGGTGGCAACCGTTCGTCGAATACATCACAGAAAGATAGAGGGAATGGAAAAGAAGAAGACAGCAGCAGCCCAGGGGGAGGGGGGGGGGGGGGGGGGAGAGAGAGAGAGAGAGAGGGGGGGGGGGGGGGAGGAACCAGAGGGATTCTCAGGGATGTTAATATATAAGTATAATATGTATAGGTTGTTGTTATAGATAATTGTATATTGGACTGTTAAAACATATTTTTGGAGAATATTTATCTGGGACAAGGCAGTTGCCATTTAGTTTTGTTTTTGTTTTTGTTTATATATTATTTATTTCTTGTTTATAAAACTGGCCATTGTTATTTATATTGTTATATTACTGTGTAAAGGATACACAATGTACTGTGATGGTTGGCCAAAAATTTTCAATAAAATATTTTTAAAAAAACAATCCGCCAGACCTGTTCCTATCTTCAATGTGTTAAGTTTGTAACCAACCAACATTTTATCACCCGGTTAAGTGTGAACACATAAAATTTACAATTCCTCCCTTACTCTGCATAAACTTACTCTAAAAATATCCCAGAAAATATCTAATTCCAAACTTATATTCTCCATCAACAACCACCCCCTTGTATCTCCGCACTTTCTTGCCCATTTATGCTTTTACTTTTGACTCTTTCCTACTATCGAAGACCTTCTTCCTCCAGTTTCAAAATCATTTGCACACAGCTCGCCCTCTTCCATAGTTTATTCACAACCCCGCTCTCCCATTCTATCTTCATCTTGCTGTTGCACCGGGCAGCACTGTAGCACAAGTGGATAGATAGCACTGTGGCTTCACTGCGCCAGGACCCCAGGTTCGATTCCCCGCTGGGTCACTGTCTGTGCAGAGTCTGCACGTTCTCCCTGTATCTGCGTGGGTTTCCTCCGGGTGCTCCGGTTTCCTCCCACACTCCAAAGACATGCAGGTTAGGTGGATTGGCCATGCTAAATTGCTCTTAGTGTCCAAAAACGTTAGGAGGGGTTATTGGGTTATGGGGATAGGGTGGAAGTGAGGGCTTAAGTGGGTCGATGTAGACTCGATGGGCCAAATGGCCTCCTTCTGCACTGTATGTTCTATGTTACCAAGCATTTCCTATCACAGACAGTGAACAAAAAAAAGGTAGGTTATTGGCATTAGTTGTCACTTTGTAAAGATGGTGGGTCAAAACCCGTTGAGATTACGAGTTAGAGAAATCTTCAAAACAATAGTTTTGAATCTCCAGCGGGGTAAGAAAGGAAGTTGGGGATCAACCACAGGCTGTGGAAAGTCGGATGGGTTGGTTACAATCCAGGATAGAATCATTATCCATTGACCATGTGAACTGATATGATGACTTTTCCTCACTCTGGATTTTCTTCCTGGGAATTGTTCAACGAGTAAAAACCAGGGTCCATTTAGTTTGTCTACTACTGCTGCAATGATAATGGATTTGGCAACTAGGAATAGCAATCAATCACTGTCAATTAGACCACATGAAGTGAGCAAAGCTCTAGTGGTGGAGAGCTTTAGGAATCATCACTTTTTCGTCCCAAGAGGTGCTACATGTGGTCAGGTGACCCATGACTTCCAGGATTATTCCAGAAATATTTATATTTTCTTTTTGTGAACATGAATGAAAACTTGAAACGTGCAAGTCAAGTTTAAACATAGCCAGACCCAGTACACTGCAGAGCTGGAACAGGCTGTATTCCTCTGTCAGGCCTTGGAAGCCAGACAGGCCTCAGGAGCCAGACAGACCTTGAACTGCCTGACCAGGTTCTAACAGCCGCATTGTTTCAGGACGAACCGTTGTTTACACCTCCAGTGAAGCTGCTTTCCTAGAAGAATGATAATAATAATAATCGTTATTAGTGTCACATGTTGGCTTACATTAACTCTGTAATGACGTTACAGTGAAAATCCCCTCGTCCTGTGCCTGCTCGGGTACACAGAGGGGGAATTCAGAATGTTCAATCCACCTAACAAGCACGTCTTTCGGGACTTGTGGGAGGAAACCCACACAGATACGGGGAGAATGTGCAGACTCCGCACAGGCAGTCAATGCTACAGAGAAGGCGGCATGATGGTGCACTGGTTAGCACTGCTGCCTCACGCCGCCGAGGACGCGGGTTCCACCCTTGCCTTGGGTCACTGGCCGTGTGGAGTTTGCACATTCTCACTGTGTCTGCGTGGATCTCACCCCAACAACCCAAAAGATGAGCAGGGTAGGTGGATTGGCCACGCTAAATTGCTCCTTAATTGGGAAAAAAAGAATTGGGTACACTAAATTTATATAAAAATGAAGAACGCTGCATGGACTTGGTGGCAGCCAGCTCAGCAGGGGACCAAAGGCATGGTGTGACCAGAACAACACCTGACAGTTGAAGATCCAAACTTCTGTTCTGCAACCTCCAAATATGGGGAGCAGCCATCTCATTGGACCTTCCCGCCCTGGGCCGATGCTAGCACTGGACACAAACCACAGAATCTTCGAGAAATGCCTGAAGAGGGTGAAAAAAGGACAACATTGAACCCCAGCACTGGCCCTACCTTTGCACCTTCTTCAACGGCAACTTCCGAGAGACCGTCCCGTCAAGACGACCTGAAGGCTAAAAGCAGTCCTAGATGAGAGGGGCATCTCAAATCAGCGACTGTAGATCCTGAAACATCAGCCAATCCTCAAAGACTGAGGAACAGCCTGTCCCAACCTTATTGAATGGGTGGTACCAGTTTAAATATAGTGATAGGAATTTGTGGATCGGGGATAGCAAATCCTTGGAAGTATGTTGGAAGTAGATAGCTAGTGAAGATTTGAGACTGTTTATTTGTAAAGAGTTTGATAAAATTGTTTTCCATAATAAAGTGTTCAATAAAGTTGTGTTGGACCAGCACCTGAATATTTTCTCCTTTATCTATCTCCTTTATCTATCGTAAAGCACCTGAGTTGAAAAGGGTATCTGCAAACTGGTTAATGTTCATCGGGGTACATTTACCCATCTCTCACTTTACAATGTACACTTAATGCATCAAGCTTCAAATTGCTCACATACTGCATCCCAAAATGTTACTGAAGAAAATCTGTACAATTTGCATTTGAATGAACTAGCACTGCCGACTTTCAACATCTCCTTAGAGAGATAAGTTCATGGATTGACCACTCACCGATTTATTTCTCGTGATTGGTTTTGAATTTACTTTCTCCCTGTGTCTGCGTGGGTTTCCTCCAGCTGCTCTGGTTTCCTCCCACAAGTCCCGAAAGATGTGCTGTTCGTTAATTTGGACATTCTGAATTCTCCCTCTGTGTGCCCGAACAGGCGCCGGAGTGTGGCGACTGGGGGTTTTCCACAGTAACTTCATTGCAATGTTAATGTGAGCCTACTTGTGACAATAAAGATTATTATTATTATTACCTCCCCGTCAAGCACAGGTTGTACCCTCCGATTCTGTTGTCCAGGACAAGATAAAGTCATTTGTCACGGCCTACATTTTATCCTATCTCTTTAGATTCCCCCAAAACAGCAATCACGTCATCTCTCAGCTTCTTCTTTTCCAGCAAGCGTGTGCCCAATTTACATAATCAGTTCTCACAATCCAATCCTTCCAGCCGCTCAATCATTATGGTTGTTCTTTTCTGTATCCTTTCTACTTTTTCTGCTGAAGCCACCAGAACTGCAGGGAGTATTCTAATTGCGGTTGCAGCAATGATTTATAAAGAAGCAGGATTGCCTCACTATCTCAACACTTACCCACAATGGAATGACCCAAGAGCATAATTTCACCTGGTGATGCTCTATTTATTCCAACACGAAGTATTGTAATTTGGTCATTAACCCTTTAAAGAATTCTCTTCTGTCCTGTGCCTCTACCCTCTAACAATTCTGTGGTGTACTATTTTTAGGTCAGCAGTGACAAGGATTTTATACCAATGCATTAAAACACAAACAAAGCAAACTAAACCCTGATAACTAAAAATGACAGTTTCCAAATGATATCTAAAAGGGAGGTTGAGAGGTGACACAAATTAATTTGCAATCCTTGCAATGACTCCATAAGAATCAAGGCTTTGAGATATTCTGTTTGCTGGGTGAAAATCCCAAGAGTGGGCTCCCGCTGAGATTAAACGTCAACTTTCATTCTCCTAGGCGGCCTCTTTTTGCACACTATTCTGTCATTTATTTATTTTTCTTAGGCCCCTGCCTGACCTTTCCTGACTCACCGAGTGCACCGGGAATGTAATACAATATATAGAGACTGAATGTAAGGTGCATTGTTTTTGTAAGCAGCTATGGTATGACCCACAGATCAGCCAGTTTCATGCAAAAAACAATGCTCAGATCTACAATGCCAACAGAATGTGCACTAAGGGAAAAGCTGCCCACTCCCACACACCTATCACCCACCGCCCGTGTCCTGTGTGTCTTTCAAACACACTTTAAATTGAGTAAAACCAGATGACTCGTGTAGGGAACGTAAGAAGAATAAAGTTGTGTTAGTACTGAGAGACGAGGCAGCAGTACTGATGAGTAAATTCTGATGTGTAAATCACTTGTGACCGACAATAATAATATCTGCTGAAATCCACGAGTGGGACCTTGAATCTATGATGAAATTAGACGTTAAACCGAGTCTCCACACAAGTGGATTTAAGATTCCTCTGAGCTTTTTCAAGAAACAGTAAGAAGTCTTACAACGCCAGGTTAAAGTTCAACAGGTTTGTTTCGAGTCACTAGCTTTTGGAGCACAGCTCCTTTATCAGGTTTCAAGAAAGAGTATGGGAGTTCTCTCCAGTGTCCTGGCTACTATATATCCCTCAAATAAGGTCACTTAAAAACAACAGATAATCTGGTCATTTACGTTATTATTGCTTGTGGGAAGGGAGACAATGGTGTAATGAAATTGAAGTTTTCCGTGTGCATGCATTCTTCCCCGTTTGCGCGGATGTATCTCCTGTGATGCCGTCCGTCTTGCGACAATCGCCAGGCCGTGTTGGTGCATGTACCCTTGCGTACAACGCTTCCATGATGGTGTCATCGGTTATGCCTATCACATGATGGCATCATCTGATGCGCTCATTCCAATTATCATTTGATAATGTCACCGAATTCCCTTTTGAAAAACGTCAGCGCAATTTTCAAAGCCTCAAAGTTGCACATTCTAGAAACGGAGGGATCGAGAAAGAGGGGAGACCATGTGTAACCTAGATGGCCCTGGCTAATGAGCTGGGGACAAGAGTTCAAATCCCACCACACCAGCTGGTGGAATTTTAGTTCAATGAAATAAAATTTGGAATTGACAACTAGTGACCATGACATGATCAGCAATTATCATTAAAACCCCTTCTGAATCATTAATATCCTTCAGAGGAGGAAATCTGCCATCCGTGCCTGGTCTTAACTTCATGTGACTCCAGATCCTCAGAATTTGGGTGAATCTCAGCTGCCCTCTGAAATGACCCAGCAAGTCACTCAGTTCAAGAGCACTTAGGGATGGGGAATTGATTTTGGTTTTGCCAGTGACACGCACATCCCGTCAGAAGGGAAAAAAATTGTGAAAGGGTTCATTTGTGAAAGATTAAAACTTGTTTCAAATCAGAGTATATTTACGTATTTTACTCTTATCTGAGCTTATTTAGACACCTGGGACGCGATTCTCCGACCCCACGCCGGGTTGGAGAATCGCCGGGGGCTGGCGTGAATCCCGCGCCCGCCGTGTCCCAAATTCTCCGCCACCAGAGAATCGGCAGGGGCGGGAATCGCGCCGCGCCAGTCGGCGGGCTCCCGCGGCGATTCTCCGGCCCGCGATGGGCCGAAGTCCCGCCGCTGTCAACCCTCGCCAGCCAGCGTGGATTGAACCACCTACCTTACCGGCGGGAGCAGACGGCGCGGGCGGGCTCCGGGGTCCTGGGGGGTGCACGGGGCGATCTGGCCCCGGGGGGTGCCCCCACGGTGGCCTAGCCCGCGATCGGGGCCCACCGATCGGCGGGCGGGCCTCTGCCGTGGAGGTACTCTTTTTCTTCTGCCTTCGCCATGGTCTCCACTATGGCAGAGGCGGAAGAGACCCCCTCCTCTGCGCATGCGCGGGGATGCCATGAGCGGCTGTTGACGCTCCCGCGCATGCGTCGCCCGGCAAAGTCCTTTCGGCGCCGGCTGGCATGGCGCCAAAGGCCTTTCCCGCCAGCCGGCGGGGCGGAAATCACTCCGGCGCGGGCCTAGCCCCTCAAGTTAAGGGCTTGGCCCCTAAAGGTGCGGAGAATTCTGCACCTTTGGGGCGGCGCGACACTCCATTCCCGCCACTCCATTACGCCGGATTCCCCCACCCCGCTGAGTAGGGGAGAATCCCGGCCCTGCACTGTGCTTATTCTTAGAGCTTTGAAATCTACACATGAGATCATATGATTGGGCCTCATATGCCCCCTCAGTGAAAATGTACCGCCTTCGCCATCCACTTCCCCCTCTGCCCTTTCATTTTATTACCATCCCAGACCAGACCCCAACAGTGGTTTGGACACTGGACTGAAACCACAATATTTTTGTTTCTCCAGACCCTCTTCTCAGCCAGCACATCTGAGTGAGGGAGAAAGAAAGAGGCCAGGCAGACTGAAGAACACTAGCAACAGCACCACAACTGCAAAGAAAGGCGTCATCACCTTGCCCTTCCATGACCTGTGAGGCTCAACATCTTTTAAAAACTTCCCCCAACCTGTCTCAAACAGATCCGAGTTTGCCTGTAAGAAATTGGACCTCGAGTTAAAACAGCCATCCAGACCTGCCTACACGACCTGCTGTGAACAGTCTTTACTTCGAAGGAACCCTGCCGTAATCCAGGTTTGTCCCCAGCCATCTGAAGTTACCTCAACTTCAATTCCACAGTGGGCAAATAAATCCCTCCTTCACTGGCCTCTCAAAGACACGTCTGCTCACTATTTTGTTTGATTTTAATTGTACCTTTTTCGCTTATGTGTTGTGTACTTCCGTAGCGATAGACCTATCCAGGGTGAGTATAAAAATAGAAAATACACCATGTTTGAATCCATGGAAACCTGCTGCTGGTGACTTTTGAAGTGACCGCACGCTGACACGGGGCAGGGCTTGGGTATACACATCAGCATTATTCAAATAAAACCATACCGACTACCGACGGAAGGGTCATGGAACTGTGGATTTCATTCCATCTCTCCCCCCTGTCCAAATGAGATGATCGAGCATTGGGTGAGGCAACAAAGGGATAAGAAAATACCTTTTTAGCATTTACATTGCACTTTCACTACTCCAGCACATCGCAAAGAGCTCTACTGCCAATGACGTATTTTTGAAGTATAGTCACTGTTACAGTGTAGGAAAAGTGGCAGCCAATTTATGCACAGCAAGCTCCCACAAATGATAATGTAATAAAGAACAGGTGGTGTGCTTTTGTGAAATGTATTATAATATTCTTTATTATCACAAGTAGGCTTACACGGACACTGCAATGGAGTTACTGTGAAAAGGCCCTAGTCGTCACATTGCGGCACACGTTCGGGTCCACAGACGGAAAATTCAGATTAGAACATAGAACATTACAGCGCAGTACAGGCCCTTCGGCCCTCGATGTTGCACCAACCTGTGAAACCACTCTGAAGCCCATCTACACTATTCCCTTATCGTCCATATGTCTATCCAATTACCATTTGAATGCCCTTAGTGTTGGCGAGTCCACTACTGTTGCAGGCAGGGCATTCCATGCCCTTACTACTCTGTGAGTAAAGAACCTACCTCTGACATCTGTCTTATATCTATCTCCCCTCAATTTAAAGCTATGTCCCCTCGTGCTAGACATCACCATCCGAGGAAAATGGTTCTCACTGTCCATCCAATCCAATCCTCTGATCATCTTGTATGTCTCAATTAAGTCACCTCTTAACCGTCTTCTCTCTAACGAAAACAGCCTCAAGTCCCTCAGCCTTTCCTCATAAAATCTTCCCTCCATACCAGGCAACATTCTGGTATATCTCCTCTGCACCCTTTCCAATGCTTCCACATCCTTCCTATAATGCGATGACCAGAATTGCACGCAATACTCCAAATGCGGCACCAGAGTTTTGTACAGCTGCAACATAACCTCATGGCTCCGAAACTCAATCCTTCTACCAATAAAAGCTAACAACCGTACGCCTTCTTAACAACCCTCTCAACCTGAGTGGCAACTTTCAGGGATCTATGTACATGGACACCGAGATCTCTCTGCTCTTCCACACTGCCAAGAATCTTACCATTAGCCCAGTACTCTGTCTTCCTGTTATTCCTTCCAAAATGAATCACCGCACACATTTCTGCATTAAACTCCATTTGCCATCTCTCAGCCCAGCACTGCAGCTTATCTATGTCCCTCTGTAACTTGTAACATCCTTCCGCACTGTCCACAACTCCACCGACTTTAGTGTCATCTGCAAATTTACCCACCCATCCTTCTACACCCTCCTCCAGGTCATTTATAAAAATGACAGACAGCAGTGGCCCCAAAACAGATCCTTGTGGTACACCACTAGTAGCTGGACTCCAGTCTGAACATTTCCCATCAACCACCACCCTTTGTCTTCTTCCAGCTAGCCAATTTCTGATCCAAACTGCTAAATCTCCCTGAATCCCATGCCTCTGTATTTTCTGCAGTAGCCTACCGTGGGGAACCTGATCAAACGCTTTACTGAAATCCATATACATCACATCAACTGCTTTACCACCATCCACCTGTTTGGTCACCTTCTCAAAGAACTCAATAAAGTTTGTGAGGCACGACCTACCTTCACAAAACCGTGTTGACTATCTCTAATCAAATTATTCCTTTCCAGATGACTATACATCCTATCTCTTATCAACCTTTCCAAGATTTTGCCCACAACAGAAGTAAGGCTCACTGGTCTATAGTTACCGGGGTTGTCTCTACTCCCCTTCTTGAAAAAGGGGACAACATTTGCTATCCTCGAGTCTTCTGGCACTATTCCTGTAGACAAAGATGACTTAAAGATCAAAGCCAAAGGCTCAGCAATCTCCTCCCTAGCTTCCCAGAGAACCCTAGGATAAATCCCATTCGGCCCAGGGGACTTATCTATTTTCATACTTTCCAGAATTGCTAACACCTCCTCCTTATGAACCTCAAGCCCTTCTAGTCTAGTAGCCTGAATCTCAGTATTCTTCTCAACAACATTGTCTTTTTCCTGTGTGAATACTGACGAAAAATATTCATTTAGCACCTCTCCTATCTCCTCGGACTCCAAGCACAACTTCCCACTACTGTCCTTGACTGGCCCTACTCTTCCCTAGTCATTCTTTTATTCCTGACATACCTATAGAAAGTTTTAGGGTTATCCTTGATCCTACCTGTCAAAGACTTCTCATGTCCCCTCCTGGCTCTTCTTAGCTCTCTCTTTAGGTCCTTCCTAGCTAACTTGTAACTCTCGAGCGCCCTCACTGAACCTTCATGTCTCATCTTTACATAAGCCTCCTTCTTCCTCGTGACAAGTGTTTCGACTGCTTTAGTAAACCACTGTTCCCTTGCTCGACCACTTCCCCCCTGCCTGACAGGTACATACTGATCAAGGACACACAGTAGCTGTTCCTTGAACAAGCTCCACATTTCCATTGTGCCCATCCCCTGCAGTTTTCCTCTCCATCCGATGCATCCTAAGTCTTGCCTCATCGCATCATAATAGCCTTTCCCCCAGATATAACTCTTGCCCTGCGGTATATACCTATCCTTTTCCATCACTAAAGTAAACGTAATCGAATTGTGGTCACTGTCACCAAAGTGCTCACTTCCCTCCAAATCTAACACCTGTCCTGGTTCATTACCCAGTACCAAATCCAATATGGCCTCGCCTCTCGTTGGCCTATCTACATACTGTGTTAGGCAACCCTCCTGCACACATTCAAAATGAAATGAAAAGCGCTTATTGCCACAAGTAGGCTTCAATGAAGTTACTGTGAAAAGCCCCTTGTCGCCACATTCCGGCGCCTGTTCGGGGAGGCTGGTATGAGAATTGAACCGTGCTGCTGGCCTGCCTTGGTCTGCTTTAAAAGCCAGCGATTTAGCCCAATGTGCTAAACCAGTCGAAACATTGGACAAAAACGGACCCATCTAAAATACTCGAACTATAGCGTTTCCAGTCAATATTTGGAAAGTTAAAGTCCGCCATAACAACTACCCTGTTGCTTTCGCTCCGATCCAGAATCATCTTTGCAATCCTTTCCTCTACATCTCTGGAACTTTTCGGAGGCCTATAGAAAACCCCTAACCGGGTGACCTCACCTTTCCTGTTTCTAACCTCAGCCCATACTACCTCAGTAGACGAGTCCTCATCAAGCGTCCTTTCTGCCACCGTAATACTGTCCTTGACTAACAATGCCACCCCTCCCCCTCTTTTACCACCTTCCCTGAGCTTACTGAAATATCTAAACCTCGGCACCTGCAACAACCATTCCTGTCCCTGCTCTACCCATGATTGTCCAAATTAACTAATAGCACATCTTTCAGGACTTGTGGGAGGAAACCAGAGCACCCGGAGGAAACCCATGCAGACACAGGGAGAACTTGCAGACTCCGCACAGATAATGACCCAAGCTGGGAATTGAACCTGGGACCCTGCCGCTGCAAAGCAATAGTGTTCACCACTGTGTTATTGTGCTGCCACTTAAGGGAAATTGGGGGTAACTCTCCTGCTCTTCTTCAACATCTCAACTGGGATATTGTAACATTCAAGTGAGAGGATAGATACCTTTGGTTAAAGACTCATGTGAAAGTGCAACACTCCCAGAACTGCACTGGGCAATCAGCCTTGACTTTTTTTCCTGAGGTGTCCGGACTTAGATTTGAACCCGGAAACGTCACCCAGATGGGATTAAACCAGCCTCATAACAAAACTGTTAAATGACAAGTCACTTTGTAGTGCAGAACCTACGTACTGCTGGAAAAAGAAACATGTGGTCAAAGCTTTTCATCTCGCACACATCAGGACAAACACAAGAGTGTCAAATTTCAAAGGGAGCAACAATTTTTACTACATGAGCAAAATGGTGCTGATTGGTTGGCAAGTTGACTATGATTGATCAAGGTCTTGCTACAAAAATGAACCAGAGAACTGTTGTTCTACGCTTTTGTTCAACTTAAAAGTGGCACAATGCCTGGACAGGTTCCTTCGCTTGCAGAGGACTGGTCCATGGGAATGTATATATGTAGCTTTTAGCAAGTGTAAATGAGTCAAATTGCGAGCCCGACTGCTAATATTAAATTGCCTATTGCTGAAAAAAACCTCCCTCCTTCACTGGAAGCTTATCTACATTTACTTTATATTGTTTCCCCAACATTGGTATTCTTGCGATTGTTCTGACGAGTGCAAGGCGAAAACTGCAACAAAATGTATTTTTTCAGCCACATTGCAGTGCTGCGCAAAGCAAACAATTATTTAATCTTAAAGTGGTTGTTCGTGAAATTCTTAGTGTACTCAGAATTGTTGAGCAAGTACTTCCCAATCCCAGAATTACACCTTACATTAGACAAGTGCGTTCTGAGTTTGGGAAGGTTGAGCGCGGTCAGTACTCTGTCTATTGCAAACAGCAAAGATGTTCTGCTTGATAGGATCTGCAAGTTGTTGGGGCACACAGCTGGCGTAGCTGACACCACACCCGCCCTAAAATCCATACACCACATTACTCAAGTGTGTGGCGGGCAGAATGACTCCTTGGTTTGATGGCAGATCCTGTTAGCGGAAAGCTTTGACAGCAAGTCTCTTTCACCAGCAAACCAGTTAAACTTCAGAGATCTGAAGCTGTGCTGTCAAGGTATTTCTGTGTTGTAGTCACTGCTATTAAATCCTCTGATCATGTAGCTTGTCTGAGCAAGAGTCAATTACACGCCACAAAACAGTACATTTCTCCTATTGTGAGTAAGGCAACACTTGCAAAGTTTGTCAAGAAGGCATCTGCGGCAGCACTGGAACAGACGGTCACATATCTGCAAGAGACAGGACACGGTAAGGATCCGATTTCTTAATTACACCCTGTGAGAATTCTCAGTCCATATTCTAACTTTGAAGATGTCGTAATGATGGAATGTTAGCAGATAGCAGAAAGTTAGTAAGCTATCATTACTTTTTTTTTCTAAATTTCACTCTTTTGCAAAGTATTTCTTTTCATGGTCTAGGATGTCAGAGCCATGGGGTTGATGGATTGGATTGGATTTGTTTATTGTCAGGTACTGAGGTACAGTGAAAAGTATTTTTCTGCGAGCAACTCAACAGATCATTAAGTACGTGAAAAGAAAAGAAAAGAAAATACATAATAGGGCAACACAAGGTTCACAATGTAACTACATAGACACCGATTGGGTGAAGCACACAGGGATGTAGTGTTAATGAGGTCAGTCCATAAGAGGGTCGGAGTCTGGTAACAGCGGGGAAGAAGCTGTTTTTGAGTCTGTTTGTGCGTGTTCTCAGACTTTTGTATCTTCTGCCCGATGGAGGAAGTTGGAAGAGTGAGTAAGCCGGGTGGGAGGGGTCTTTGATTATGTTGCCCGCTTTTCCCCAGGGAGCGGGAGGTGTAGATGGAGTCAATGGATGGGAGGCAGGTTCGTGTGTTGGACTGGGTGGTGTTCACGACTCTCTGAAGTTTCTTGCGGTCTTGGGCGGAGCAGTTGCCATACCAGGCTGTGATGCAGCCAGATCAGATGCTTTCTATGGTGCATCTGTAAAAGTTGGTAAGAGTTCACGTGGACATGCCGAATTTATTTAGTTTCCTGAGGAAGTATAGGCGCTGTTGTGCTTTCTTGGTGGTAGCGTCAACTTGGGTGGACCAGGACAGATTTTTGGAGATGTGTACCCCTAGGAATTTGAAACTGCTAACCATCTCCACCTCGGCCCCGTTGATGCTGACAGGGGTGTGTACAGTACTTTGCTTCCTGAAGTCAATGACCAGCTCTTTAGTTTTGCTGGCATTGAGGGAGAGATTGTTGTCGCTACACCACTCCACTAGGTTCTCTGTCTCCCTCCTGTACTCTGACTCGTCGTTATTCGAGATTCGGCCCACTATGGTCGGAAGGGAATTTTTAGAGTCTGGGCAGCTAGCGCCAACATCGAACACTCCCAGGTCAGATGCTAACCCAATGGTATGCCCCAGAAGACATGCACTTCGACAGTGCACACTCTTTTCCCAGAAAAGTTGAAAGAGAGCCTTGCGTTTGTATGATGTTTCTCACAACCACCAGAGTACATAAGAGGTTCACACGAAGATGTTCAAAATCATGAGTGGGCTGGACAGAGTAGATGGGGAGAAACTGTTCCCTCTCGTAAAAGGATCAAGAAAGAGAGGGCACAGACTTCAGGTGATTTCCAGAAGAAGCAAATGTGATGGGAGAAAAAGCTTTTCGCAGAAAGAGTGGTTGGGGTCTGGAATGCGCTGCCTGGAAGTGTGGTGCAGGCAGGTTCAATCAATGCATTCAGAGGGCATTGGATGAATAGAAGCAATGTGCAGGGATACAGGGAAAAGGCAGGGGAATGGAATGAAGTCCTGATGCTCGTTTGGTGAGCATGTGCAGGCACAATGGGCAAATGGCCTTATTCCGTGCCGTAACAGTTCTGTGATTCTATGATCACAGCACTGTACAGCCAAAGAAACACCTTTAAATTATAGGAATATTGAAACATAGGAAATGCAGCAGCGAATTTGAGCACAGTAAGGTCCCACGAACAGCAATGTGATAACGACCCGATAATCTGCATTTTGTGACGTTGATTGAGGGATAAATATGGACCAAATACACCAGGGGGAACTCCACTGCTCCTCTATGAAATAGTGCTATAGGAATCCTGTACAGAGAGACGGCAGATAGCGCCACGGTTAAGCGTCTTATCCCCAAAACACAGCAACCCCGATGGTGCGGCAGTCCTTCAGTACTGCAGTAGAGTGTCAACATAGTCTTTTTGTGCTGAAGCCCTGATTGGAATGTGATGGTCAATTAAGTACCAATTAGTATATCTTGTGGGTCAGTGTCACAGGCAACTCTTGGTGAGAAAAGCTTGGCTAACATTGTCATTTCCTTAGCTCAATGCACCAAGGTTTCGACCAAGAAAGCACAACAGCGCTTAAACCTTCTCAGGAAACTAAGGAAATTCGACATGTCAATATTGACTCTCACCAAATTTTACAGATGCACCATAGAAAGCATCTATCTGGCTGCATCACAGCCTGGTATGGCAACTGCTTGGACCAAGACTGTAAGAAACTACAGAGTCGTGAACACAGCCCAGTCCATCATGCGAACCCGCCTCCCATCCATTGACTGTGTTTACACGTACCGTTGCTTTGGGAAAGCGGGCAGCATAATCAAAGACCCCTCCCACTCGAGGTATTCACTCTTCCAACTTCTTCCATTGGGCTGGAGGTACAAAAGTCTGAGAACACGCACTAACAGATTCAAAAACCGCTTCTCCCCGCTGTTACCAGACTCCTGAATGACCCTCTTATTGACTGATCAGATCTCTTCAAACATCTTCTGTACTGAATAGTACTGCTCATATTTTCTTCACCCGATGCCTGTGTGTATGTATTTACAATGTGTATTTGTGTATGTCCTATGTTTTTTTCATGTATGGAATGATCTGTCTGGACTGTATGCAGAACAATACTTTTCACTGTACCTCGGTACACGTGACAATAAATCAAATCCAAATCCAAAAAGGTTAACCTTAGCATCGTGTCAGCTAACTTAGCGGAGATTGAGGGCCATGCCTGGAACTTCCTTAGTCTCCAGAGCTCGGTATCACAATGGATGACCTAGTACCTAAACAAGTCTATGGGAAGCCATCCCAGTTTTTCTGTGTTACTTACCGGTAGTTAAATGAGGTAAAAGTTTGTCCCGTGTCCTTTCTTGGCACTGCCTGAATCAGGAGACCTGAGGATTGATAGAAATTGGTTCACAGGTCTCATCAGTAAGATTTGGGCCGAACAGCCAGCGTTGGTCACAACTCCAGACCTAGCTCAACCAAAGGAAGCCAATGATGTGAGTCCCGCAATGACAGCAGCCCTCAGGTAAGGCTCAGGTTACAGGAGATGAGGAAGTCCAATCCCAATGCCAGTCGTATCAGGGGGGAACTCCAATTCCCCCCAGTCTCAAAGGTACTATTTTACTAGCAAAAACAACCATCCCGCAATGAACCTTTCATTGTCGGCCACACCGCTGCCATCTTGAATGGGGTGGGCACGAAGACTTCTCCTCTCTCTACTGGCTACTTTCAGCAGGATGGCCCTCAACAATGCATTGAGCCCCAAATCAATTTTGCCAAGGAGCTCAATGCGTAATAGACATCTACCTGCAGCGCCTAAAGAAAAGGAAATTTGACATTGGATTCGACACCTGTACAGATTTGGTGCAGATTGGCCCCTGATATACTTTGAACCCATTTTACACAATACAAAATGGACGTTGTGCACACTGATTTCTATGTGAATAAGTCATGGTCTGACTCTGTTTTATGGCAGTCATCGTGACGAAAGAACTTCTTGTGGGACATTGCTGTGGCAATGCAGTTGACAATTAAAACACGTGTTCCATTAATGCGATTTTCAAAAAGAATGTTTATGGGATTGAGCAACACTGGCTAGGCCAAGGTGCCCAGGTGGCAGTGCTGTTAGGAAGGGAGTTCCAAGATTTAGACCCAGCAGCAGTGAGGGAACCGTGATACAGTTCTGAATCAGGATGGTGTGTGGCTTGGAGGAGAAATGGAAGATCACTGTGTTCCCATGCTTTTGCTGCTCTTGTCCTCTGAGGTGATAGAGATTACAGATTTGGTGGGTGAAGGTATAAGGGTTGTTGAAGGTATAAGGGCCTTTCCTGTTGATTCCCTTATTCCCCATTTATTTTACGTTGTGGTAATCACTTTTATCAATGTATATTTAATGGACATATGTCTTCAAGTCGAGCAGAGGAAATGAGGAACTCAAAAGTTGCAAAATGGTACACTGTGCGAATGGAGATGGAGCCTTTTGAACAGCAGAACTCAGACTTTCTGGCAACCGAGAGATCAAAGGGATTTGGTTCGATTGGTTGGCTGGTAGCCAATGAATTTGCCAAAAGCTGTATTCTGCTCGGTGACAGGCGGTGATTGAGTCCTACTTGAGTAGGATGGTTTTCAGAGGATGCAGAATGTGACAGTCGGATCCTTGGCACTGAGAGGAGCCGCTGTGCATGTTTATATCTCTCTATCTCTTTCTCCAGAATGCTGCCTACCTCTGATTTCTGAAACTGCAGAGAAGTTCTTGAGACCTGGATGGATCTATACCGAAAACCATTAGAGACTGAAAGCAAAAACCTCAAACTGGAATCTTGGACTGAAGAAAGGTGTACTGGAAGACAACCAGCTGAAACAAAGACTCATTTGTTTTGCTTTCTTCATTAACTTTACACCCTTCTTTACCTTCTGCGTGTCTTTGTCTGTCTTGTGTATGTGTGAGTGTGTGTGTATACAGAGGGTGGGATGGGTTTAAGTGGGGGGGGGGGGGGTTAGGAATTAGATAATGGTCAACCCAGTTGAATTTGCTGCATATTTAACTTTACTTATTGTTATGAATAAAAATTAATTGTCTTTAAATTTACAAACCTGGATGGGAATAGAGGGATACGGATCCAGGAAGTGTAGAAGATTGTAGTTTAGTCGGGCAGCATGGTCGGCACGGGCTTGGAGGGCCGAAGGGCCTGTTCCTGTGCTGTACTTTTCTTTGTACTTTGTTCTTTGTTCAACTGCAGTTATTGGACAGCCAAAGACTTTGGGTGATTTTTTAAAAGAATTGTTTGTTAATTTCAATTATGTTGCGATTCCAGGTCAAGCGGGGGTAGAATTGACCGCACCATAGCCCAGGGTGTCGTATCAAAGGAAACTTAGTGAGTTGCTGCAGTACACCTTGTAAACGGCACACAATGATGCCACGGTGTGTCGGTGGTGGAGGAAGTGAATATTGAAGATGGTGGATGGAGTGCCATCAAGCGGATGGCTTTGTCCTGTATGGTGTCAAGCTTCTTGAGTGCTGTTGGATTTCATAGATTTCATAGAATTTACAGTGCAGAAGGAGGCCATTCGGCCCATCGCGTCTGCGCCGGCTCTTGGAAAGAGCACCCTATCCGAGGTCCACACCTCTACCCTATCCCCATAACCCAGTAACCCCACCCAACACTAATGGCAATTTTGGACACTAAGGGCAATTTATCATGGCCAATCCACCTAACCTGCACATCTTTGGACTGTGGGAGGAAACCGGAGCACCCGGAGGAAACCCACGCACACACGGGGAGGATGTGCAGACTCCGCACAGACAGTGACCCAAGCCGGAATCGAACCTGGGACCCTGGAGCTGTGAAGCAATTGTGTTATCCACAAGGCTACCGTGCTACCGAGCTGCACTCCTCTAGGCAAGGGGAGAGCATTCCATCACAGTCCCCCACTTGTGCCTTGTAGATGGTGGCAGGCGTTGGGGACTCACTGTCTGCAGAATCCCAAATGTCTAACCTGTTCGTTCAGCCACAGTATTTGCATAGCTGTTCCTGTTTACTTTCTACTCAGAAGCAACCTCGAGGATGTAGATAGTGGGGGATTCAGCGACGGCAATGCCATTGAACATAAAGGGGAGATGGTTAACTTTTTTCTTGGAGATAGTCATTATCTGGCCTTTGTGTGGTACGAATGTTACTTCCTTCTCATCAGCCCAAGCCTGAATATTGCCCAGGTTTGTCACCTAGTTTGAGTAATCACTGTCAGCGTTGTACAATTACTGGCAGGTGAGCTTAAAAGGATAATGCAGCCTATCACAGGGGAAACACTGTCCCAGACTGTGACATATTTGACTCACTGCCTGAAAACCCTTTCAAAAACGTTACATTAGAATACAAAAACCTTTCGGCATCACGGGCATTGCACAGCAAATGCTTAAATATCGTCACGAATCAGAAATAATAACAGCCATTTCAAACTGACTGAAATTGAACTTCAATTGAATAAACCGAGTAATGACTACTGATGGTATTAGCGTGGGAACACTTAGCATGTTCATCTGTCATTCTTTTCTTCACTCTTTCAGGATGTGCATTAACCCGTTACTTTACGACAAATATTTGTCATAAAGTAATGGAGGGCGCGATCCAACGGCCACGCTGCGCCCGAAAAGCACCCTGCTCCCAAGATGTACCCGGTTTGCAATACCTCGTGAGATCTAATGCAATCATGAGAGATGTTACGATGTAAATCCCCCCCATTGTGGGCGTGATTACTTTTTGGCAAATCTGCATATTAGAGCGAGACAGCTAGTGCAGTTTCCCGAGGCACCCAAGGCATTGGGATCCATCCCCTTCACCTCGGAGACCTCGGGCGATCGCTGTTCAGTCCTGGTCTCCACAAACAGGGACTAGATTGAACAGCACTCTTGGGAGTTTCCCCAGGACATCTTTGGCCCCCAGGTGCATGCCCTTTGGGCAGGGTGGTCTCCTGGCACTTCTGGTGCCACCTGGGCACCCTGGCAGTGCCAGGCTGGCATTGTCCACGTAGCAGCAATTAGGCTGGGGGGGCAGGTGCCGGAGATCCCTCATTGGGGGAGGGGGTCGCTTCGGGGGTTCCCGCCTCCTATCACCCATTGTTGAAGGCCTATCACCCGCTCTTGCCATTAATCGGCGGCAATTAATCTATTATTGCATTCATCTTGCCTGGAACTCGGAATGCTTCTGCCTTCCGGGTATGGAACCCGCTATCAGTGCATGACCATAATATTCAGCCCACCTAATGAGATGTTGTTGCTGTTAAATATATTTTCATTCCTGAACTGAGTAGTAAACAGCTATTTATTTATAAAGAGACCAAATCATACCAAGAGCTTCTGAATTTGAAAGAAGTTAGTTATTTTCTCTTTTAACTGCCGGTTTTCCGGAAGCTCGTCCCATGTTGCTGGCCTTGAAAGTGCGACATAAATCATTTTTCCAATGCTGTTCATTCATACAAACACATCAAATTGCGGTCATAAGGACCATCGTGCTCCCTCACCAAACCACAGAGCCACAACCAATGATTACATTCCAGCCTGGCCGTCTCCAGCTGGCAGAGGGTGCAATCAAAACATTGGGCCGATCCTGAGGGAGCTCGGCGGAATATTTCTCCAACTCGCTCAGGCATTTCAGCAGTGCTCTGAGAAACCATGGATACCCTTTACCCTGCCATCCCAACTTACTCGCCACAACTGGAGATGTAGCGCTTTCCCGGAAACCTATCGCATCCCCTTCCAAGAGCTAACAGCGACAGTGTCAACATCAACGGTCGTACTCGTGCCACGGAGCCAGAAGGTCGTGGATACTGGAAATTGAGCAGAAAAGTTTATGCTGAATGGAACTTGCTGTCGGGGGAGACATTAAACTGAGTATCTGGCTGCCCCCTTAAGTGGATTCTGAAGTTCCCCCAGCACTACTTTAAGAGGAGCAGGGGAATGCTCATCGCTCAACCAACAACAATGGTAAATTATTCGGCAATTATCACGTAGTTGCTGGTTTGCAAATTGGCTGCCATGTTTCCTCCATTACAACAATATCTACACTATGAAAGCACTTTGCTGAGTCACCTGCTTTCAAACACCCTGAAGATATGAAAGGCACTATATAAACTCAAGAGATGACGGGGAGTGGTAATACCACTGGACTCGTAATCCTGAGGCCCAGGCTAATGCACTGGGGTCATGGGTTCAAATCCTACCTCGGCAGCTGGTGGAATTTAAATTCAATTAATAATAAACCAGTCCATCACACGAACCCACTGTGGTGATATACATCACTGTAAGTACACAAAGGGTTAATGTCCATACACTACACCTAGCTAGACACTAGAGGGAACACCAGAGACATGACACACAAAAAGTCAACCAATAGGTCAGTAAGATAGGACACGACCAATGGGCAGTCACGATACACACAGAGGTGACACTACCACAGGAGGGCATTACACCAACCCATATAAAAGGACACATCACACATGCTCAGTCTCTTTCCAGTGGAGACACTCAGTGTGTACACAGGGTTGATTGAAACACATCACTCCCACCACATGGATTGTAGCAGACTGGTTCGTCAGTCTGAGTAGCTATAGCAGGATTAACAGTAGCGTCGAATCCAAGTAGGAGAATTGTTAATAGTTTACTAAACGTGTTAAAGCTATCTCCAAGTCTGAACCTTCCTTTGTCAGAGTGCACATTAAGGAAGCAGCTTATGCTATGTCAAGAGCATAACAAAACATGGTTCCAGGAGTGAACTGTTAAATCCATATAGTTGCAACTCAGCGAACAGTGACAACCAGCAACAACAGCCAGGCAAGATGATGTTCGGGATTCCGGTTCCACAACCGCTCAGGTACCAAGATAGTGTCAGGGAAAACTGGCGTTGGTTCAGGCAGAGATTCGAGATCTACCTGGTAGCGTCCGACTTCGATGGCGTGGCGGATGCAGAAAAAATAAAGCTTCTACTTACCATCGCGGGTCCAGAAGTAGCTGAAATCTTCCAGACCTTCAAATACTCAAAGGGGCAAAACAAGAGCGACTTCCAGGCAGTCCTGGACAAATTCCAAGAATTCTGTGAGGAACATACAAGAAGAAAAGGTAAAAGAGGCGCCAAAACTCACCGCGAGGTAGGCTTGCAGCAACGAACGGCAGTTTTGAATTGCAGCCATCTTGGAAAAGGCGCTGCACATGCACAGTTGCGCGAAGAGCGCACAGAACGGGAAGGTCAATTTGCGCATGCGCGAGAAACCGCGCATGCGCAATGGAGAACAAGGCCCCCAAGTAAAGGAATAGCGATCTGCGCATGCGCAATCGCTTCTTACGCTGCATGTCACAAGCGTCATGACGTCAGAGGCCCCGGACCAAGCCCACTTAAAGGGAAATGTCCCAAAACACACAAAAAAATGTAAAGCCTCAAAACCAGATTCTTTCACCTGGAACAACAGCACAATGCCTGAAATTCGACCAGTAGCTTAAAGTAACCTCTGCAGAACCCTGCAACAAGCAGTTAGCACCACCCAAAGAGATGATACAGTCCTTGAAGACCATGACTCAGACCTTGAATTCTTCTTTGGACATCGCGAGCCCATTGCCAGCTCCGACACAAAACGTGATGATATGGTCTTGGAAGACAACGACTCAGACGAAGCTTTCACCTTGGGAGGCTATCCCAGTACTAAATCCGATCCGCAACTGGACGTGTTGTACATTTCAGACCCCGACGACGTGTTCTTCAAATTTGAGGATCTTCAGCCCAGCATATATGACATCCCAACTCGTGAGTGCAGGATTATGCTGCGGCCTGACACCAAGTGGCAGAGAGCGGTACAAGCCCACAGAGAGCGGCCTGCTGCCACACAGAGAGTGGTCCACGCACCGCGAAGGGTCCCTGACTCCACACAGAGAGTGGTCCACGCACCACAAAGGGTCCCAGCCTCCACACAGAAAGCGATGAAAGACTCCACAGAGAGAGAACTGCACGTCTCCACACAAGAAGTGACTCCAGTGACACAAGCCTCCACAGCGAGCTCGTGGACAGACTCCACGATAGAAGCAACGCAAGACTCCAGAGCGCAGTCCTTGCATGAACAAGAAGTGATGACAGTTTCCACAGAGAGACCAATGCATGATTCCACACAAGGAATGCTGCAAGACTCCACAGAGGGAGTGCCACAAGCCTCCACAGCGAGCTCATGGACAGCCTCCATGATAGAAGCAATGCAAGACTCCAAAGCGCAGTCCTTGCATGAACAAGACCATGAGGGTCTAGCAACCTCCTCTGAGCAACCAGCAGCAGACAATGCAAGTCTGCCACGCTCAAGTGAACAACAGAAAGACTATGACAGTCTGCCACGCTCAAGTGTACAGCAAGCAGACTATGACAGTCCACCCAGATTAATTGAGCCACCAGAAGAAGACTATGACAGTCTATCCAGCTCAAGTGAACGACAAGAAGACACTGAGTCTCGACCCACTGTTTGTGCGACACGTGACGACGGCATCCCACTTCCCATACCAGATGTGCAACATGACAGACCTCAGCTAGAATGTACAGAGGCACTCGACAATCACAGTGAGACGACTGGTGATTCCGGTGACACCACGTTACTTCAAACCACATTCGCTCGAGCCTCTCCACAAGCAAATGCATTCCTGACTGTTTTGACTCCGGAAGGGGAGCATCACGAAACTTCAGAAGATTCAAGTGAACCTGAAATGACTCCGGACGGGGAGCATCAAGAAGCCAAAACTGACTCAGGTGAAACAGACGAGACTCCAGACGGGGAGCATCAATAAGTCAAAGCTAATTCAAGTAAGCCGGACATGACTCCAGACAGGGAGCGCCGCAAACTCAGTGACGGCACGCTCAAGGAGACAGCAGATGTCACAAAGCACGCTGACCCGAGTAACTGTGTGAAGGACTCGTATTATCCACAGAGTGTGGTCCTTGTGCGCAGCAAACACGGCAACAAAACCAACCACCACAACAACAACATCAAAAACAATAGAAAGAAGCATACCAAAGGCAACAACGTCGACAACAAGCATGAGAAAAACAACACCAATGGAACTACGACTGGTACGACATGGTACAACTCTGCCCATGAGGGACACTGTTACTGCTCAGCTCAGTACAATGACATACCATGGCAGGACGATGCATCTCACCAATTCACGTTTGCTGCACTACCAACAGGCAACCTGGCTTTCAGGACAGATGCCATCAAGAATTACCACCACAAGCATCGAAAGAGAAAAAAAAAAGAGTCCAAATCCGACAACGAAGTGATTTGACCACTTCTTGGTACCTTCAGCACAGGGACACTGATGGCGTTTACAATGCAATGCCACCATCAACATCTCCAACCAAACAAGAAAGCCACTCGACCATAATAATTAGTGAACTTTGGACTCGTGCATATGATTTGGACTTATTGTTTAATGATCAGTTATCATAACTTGTACAGAGTATCACTCATCTACCTAGTTTGTTCAATTTTCTTTAACACTGTACAGAAAATATGTAACACGAAAAAAGGGGGGATGTGGTGACTGTAAGTAAACAAAGAGTTAATGTCCATACACTACACCTAGCTAGACACTAGAGGGAACACCAGAGGCATGACACACAGTCAACCAATAGGTCAATAAGATAGGACACGACCAATGGGCAGTCACGATACACACAGAGGTGACACTACCACAAGAGGACGCTACACCAACCCATATAAAAGGACACATCACACATGCTAAGTCTCTTTCCAGTGGAGACACTCAGCGTGTACACAGGGTTGATTGAAACACATCACTCCCACCATGTGGATTGTAGCAGACTGGTTCGTCAGTCTGAGTAGCTATAGCAGGATTAACAGTAGCGTTGAATCCAAGTAGGAGAAGTGTTAATAGTTTAATAAACGTGTTAAAGCTGTCTCCAAGTCTGAACCTTCCTTTGTCAGAGTGGACATCAAGGAAGCAGCTTATGCTATGTCAAGAGCATAACAAAACACCCACCTCCCATCCATTGACTTCATCTACAGCTCCCGCTGCCTTGGGAAAGCGGGCAGCATAATCAAAGGCCGCTCCCAAGCGGCGTACTCACTGTTCCAGCTTCTTCCATCGGGCAGGAGATACAAAAGTATGAGGACACGCACATACAGATTCAAAAACAGCATCTTCGCCGCTGTTTCCAGATTCTTAAACGACCCTCTTATGGACTGACCTGATTAATACTACA
The DNA here is from genome assembly GCF_047496885.1 of Scyliorhinus torazame. Taxonomy (NCBI): domain Eukaryota; kingdom Metazoa; phylum Chordata; class Chondrichthyes; order Carcharhiniformes; family Scyliorhinidae; genus Scyliorhinus; species Scyliorhinus torazame. Next base: position 30,586,195 of record NC_092708.1, on the reverse strand, counting down.
CCTCTGTATGCTTCACCCAATGCCGTTGTCTATGTATTTATATTGTGTACCTTGTGTTGCCCTATTATGTATTTTGTTTTCTTTTCATGCACCAAATGATCTGTTTGAGCTGCTCGCAGAAAAATACTTTTCACTGTACTTCGGTACACGTGACAATAAATAAATCCAATCCAATCTGGAATATAAAGCGAGTCTCAGTAATGATGACCAAGAAATGATTATCAATCGTCCTAAAAACTCCTCTGGTTCACCAAGGGGCTGGTTTAGCACAGGGCTAAATCGCTGGCCTTTAAAGCAGACCAAGGCAGGCCAGCAGCGTAGCTTCAATTCCTGTACCAGCCTCCCTGAACAGGTGCCGGAATGTGGCAACTAGGGGCTTTTCACAGTAACTTCATTTGAAGCCTACTTGTGACAATAAGCGATTTTCATTTCATTTCATTTCATAACGTCCTTTTGGGAAGGAGATCTGCAATCCTTATGTGGTTTGACCTACCCGAGTCTCCAGACAGACAGTAATGTGATGACTCTCAACCACCCCATGTCATAGATGTAAATACTAAGGAGAATAAATTGAAACTTTTCTACAGTCATCGCTTCCGAGTGGTCGCTTGCCTGAGAGTTTACAGGAGCCCTTCCTTGTTCTCTGCCCTTCTCAGGGCAGAGGCCTCACCAGTGATCCCCACCCCTCCAGATCTCCAGCTGTCTCCTCCTGGTGAGGCTGGCAGCGTTGACTGCCTCTGCCACCTTTCCCAGGCAGTGTTCAGGAGGGCAGGCCCGAGTCTCCGGCCCACCCTGAGGAAGAGGGTGTCCCTCCGCTGCTCAGTGACAAGGAACTGTGGGTCAACCTCGGACCTCTGGTGTCTTCTGTGAGCCACCTTGGTGACTGCAGTGAGCGTGTGGTAAGTGGAGCTCTTGAAAACTGCTCCAGCTGCCAGGTTCTTTGGCCCTAACAGTTGGAATGTCTGCTGGGCCGAGAATTGCTGTGAATTCGCACAGGCAGAGTATGTCCATTTGCATGTCCTGACTCTCTTACCGATTATTGTCCCCCGACTGGAACATGAACCGCACGTAATTCAGTCCCGGCATCAACACAGGGGGGTGCGATCGAACAGCAGTGCGCCATGGTGCAGCATGGCTGACAGAAGCCGGGAGGCCCCGCTCCCAGGATCTACCTGGCGCCCAATGCCTAGCATGATCTAACGTGATATTACGAGACGTTGCAATGTAAATCTCGCCTGTTGTGACCAGGATCACTGTTTGGCAAATCTGCATATAAAAATGAGACAAATCGTCTCATTTTAATATCTAGTTTCCGAGGTACCCGAGGTTTTGGGATCTATCCCCTTCGCCTCAGAGACCACGAGCGAGCGCTGTTCAGTACTGGTCTCCACAAACGGGTACCAGAAGGAATGGCAATCGTGGAGGTCTCCCAGGGGATCAGAGCCCCTGGGTGTATGCCCTTTGGGAAGCATGGTACCCTGGAACTGCTGATGCCACCTTCACACGGCCAGCCTGCAACCCTGGCACTGCCAGCTGGCATTATTTTGCGTGGTAGCGATTGGGCCGGGGGGGGGGGGGGTCCGGATGTTGGGGGGGAGGGGGTGTGAGGACACTCCCATAGTGCATTGGGGCTTGGTGGGGGGCCTCGGGGGTCGTGTCAGGGGTTCCCAAGATCGGGACGTCATTTAAAAATGGCATCCCGATCTTTTGTTACACTCAGATGTTCCAGCGAGCGGAGTTCCTCAGTGCAAGAAACAGGGCTATGTGCGGCTTCGGCTGCATGTTCCCCGCTGAGGCCCCCTATCGAACCCGAATACCGTTAAATAGCGTTCTCGGCTCTGCGAACGCCTTTGTATGGGACTTTGTCCCCATTTAGTTAAATCGCGCCCTTATCCTCCCAAATGGAGAACCCTGCCCATCATGTCTGCCCATAGGATCCCCTCTAGGGGATAGGATCCTCTCTAGGCCCAGCTCTCATGAACATCTTTGTTGGGTTCCTTGAAAAACATGACTTTTTAAAAAATAATTTTAGAGTACCCAATTTATTTTTTCCAAATAAGGGGCAATTTAGCGTGGCCAATCCACCTACCCTGCACATCTTTGGGTTGTGAGGGCGAAACCCACGCAAACACGGGGAGAATGTGCAAACTCCACGGACAATGACCCAGAGCCGGGATCGAACCTGGGACCTCGGCGCCATGAGGCAGCAGGGCTAACCAATGCGCCACCATGCTGCCCTTGAAAAACATGACTTTGATGGACTGACACATAACCACCTCCACCATCCGTTTTTCCGATATATGGATGATCAATTTACTATATTTGAATCTGCAGAACAAAATATTTTCCTTACGTGTCTTATTGGGCTCCATCCTACGCTCAAATTCACCTTTGCAATGGAGCAGTCAAATGAACTCTCTTTCCTTGGTGTACCAGTTGTGAAATCTGCCAGGGGGTTCATCACCACAGTCTGCCTCAGACCTGCCTTCACTGGTCAATACACACTGTAAGTTTGGCTTTATCATCAACCTTGTAAACAGGACCCAAACTATTTTAACACCATGCAAACTTGATGCTGAATGAAGGTGTGTTAAAGAAATCATGTGGATAATGGCTATCCTGACCAGATCATTCCGCACTCTATATCATGCAAACACACGAACAGGCCTCTTTCGGCCCTAAAAAGTGTTCCGTCTTCCTCAGATTACCCTGGAAAAGTAAAATAGGCCAAAGGTTTGAGCAACAGGTGAAGCTAGCTGTTTAACACTGCTGATATGCAGTAGCAACATGACTGGTATTCACTACGAAGAGACATTCTGCCCATTACACAAATGAGCAACTTGGTATATGAATTTCAGTGCCAGTGTGATGCTCGGTATGTAGGCCGCCCATCCCAATGACTGATGGATTGTGTCAAAGAGCATGTCCCTTGCACTGCTTGCAACAGGCAAATTACAGACTGTACTCAACCAGCCCGTGCTTGTAAAACTCAAAACACAGTGTCCAAGGTTACATGTGATTCCGGTGTTTGACAACATTTGCTCAATAATTCTCAGCGTACTAACAATTATGCGGACAACCAATTTAGATTGCCAGTCGGATTCACATATCGGCGCATTTGCATGGACTGGAAGCTTCATATGGAATCATAGAATACTTACAATGCACGAGAAGGCCATTCAGCCCATCGATTCTACACCGACTCTCTGAAAGAGCACCCAACCTATGCCCACTCTCCTGCCCAATCCCTGTAACCCTGTAATCCCATCTCACCCTAAGGGACAATTTAGCATGGCCAATCCACCTGGCCTGCACATCTTTGGACTGTGGGAGGAAACAAGAACACCTGGAGGAAACCCACACAGACATGGGGAGACTGTACAAACCCCATACAGAGTCACCCAAGGCCAGAATTGATATTAATACACAGGGCCCTGTTCTTTGCAGACAAAAAGAATGGGCTGGATTCTCCGTCCCGCCACTCCACATTCCTGTTTCACCCCGCCGGCGGGCTGCTCCGTTACGCCGGCTGTTCAATGGTGTCTCCCATTGTGACGCAGCCCCACGCCGTTGGGAAACCCCACTGGGCTGCTGGCAAAACGGAGCATCCTGCCGGCGGAGAATCTAGCCCAAGATGTGCACATTGCAGCGGTTTCAGCTAAACTAAATAAGTGACAGCCGTTTGCTGGTTCATTGCTCAGGGCAATGCCTTGACCAATCATAGCAGAGCTGCTGGGTTTAACTTAGCGAACAACGCTCAGTAGTTAATTGTCAGTCACCATCAACTGGTGCACTCTCAGTGCCAATGCCTCCAACAATCAGAGTCCACTTGCCGACCAATCAACTCTCCTCATACTGTATAATGTTGTTGTTCCCCTGATCTTGGTATTCTTGCTATGGTCCTGCTGAGAGCAAGGTGAAGAGCTTCGACAAAATGTGTACTTTCAGTAGTACTCAAGTTCTGTACTGCTGAACGATTATAAACATTGATATTGTAAATCACCCTCATTCAAAGAGTCTATCCCTGATAACCAACTGCTCTAAGATTTGGGAATGTTTTGTTCAGCTGTCTCTACACTCTGTCTTCAATATACTTCACTATGTGTTTGAATCAAAATTAGACATAATAACTTATACAATTGTCAATTTGAATATCTTTGCCATACACCAAAACCCCAATGAACCGCCTCTTCAAACTGCTTCTGTATTTTGAGTGAAGTTTCAACTATTATCCCCAGGTGTCCTTTGTACTATTACCTTTACCTGATATGTTCTTATTGTTTTATTTGATGTGGGTGTCCCTGGCAAGTCCACATCATTGCCCATCCCTAATTGCCCTTGATTTTTCATAGGGCAGTTAAGAGTCAATCACATTGCTGTGGAACTGGAGTCACATGTAGGACAGACAAGATAAGGATGGTAGATTTCCTTCCCTGAAATACATTTGTGAAACAGATCGGACTTTATTTCAATCAACGGTGGTTTCATGGTCACCATGACTGACATGATCTCCAGATTCTAGCAAGTGAATTCCCCCGAGCATTAGCCGGAGCCACTGGATTACTAGTTCCACTGACATTACCACTATACCATTGTCTGCCCCTAATGTATTAAATCTGAGAGAGACAGATTTTTGTTAAGCAAATATATTCAGGGATATGGCCCAAAGACAGGTATATGAAGTTGGGCCACAGATCAGCCATGAACTCCTTAAATGGCGGGACAATCTCAATGGAAGTTAGACAAAGGAGAGCCAGTGGACGTAATCTATTTAGATTTCCAGAAGGTCTTTGACAGGTACTGTATAGGAGGCTATTAAATAAGTTAAGAGCTCATGGTGTTAAGCGTAAGATACTGGCATGGATAGAGGATTGGTTGACTGGCAGAAGGCAGAGAGTGGGGATAAAGGGGTCTTTTTCAGGATGGCAGCTGGAGACAAGTGGTGTACCTCAGAGGTCGCTGCTAGGACCACAACTTTTCACAATATACATTAACGATCTGGCAGAAGAAACTGAGGGCACGATTGCTAAGTTTGCAGATGATACAAAGGTCTGTAGAGGGACAGGTAGTATTGAGGAAGCATGGGGGCTGCAGAAGCACTTGGACAGGCTCGGAGAGTGGGCAAAGAAGTGGTAGATGGAATACAATGTGGACAAGTGTGAGGTTATGCAATTTGGTAGGAAGAATGGAGGCATAGACTTTTTTCTAAATGGGGAAATGCTTAGGAAATCAGAAACACAAAGGGACTCAGGGGTTCTGGTTCAAGATTCTCTTAAGGTTAACTTGCAGGTTCAGTCAGCAGTTAGGAAGGGAAATGCAATGTTAGCATTCATGTCGAGAGGGCTAGAATACAAGAGCAGGGATGTACTTCTGAGGCTGAATAAAGCTCTGGTCAGACCCCATGTGGAATATTGTGAGCATTTTGGGACCGTATCAAAGGAAGGATGTGCTGGCCTTGGAAAGGGTCCAGAAGAGGTTCACAAGAATGATCCCTGGAATGGAGAGCTTGTCATACGAGGAGCGATTGAGGACTCTGGGTCTGTACTCGTTAGAGTTTAGAAGGATGAAGGGGGATCTTATTGAAGATTACAGGATATTGAGAGGCCTAGACAGAGTGGATGCGGCGAGGATATTTCCACTGGTAGGAAAAACTAGAACCCAAGGACATTGAGGCTATGATCCTTTACAACTGAGATGTAGGGGAATTTCTTCAGCCAGGGGGTGGTGAGTCTGTGGAACGTTTTGCCACACCGAGTGTCTTTAAGACAGAGATAGATAGGTTCTTGATTAATAAGGGGATCAGGGGTTATGGAGAGAAAGCAGGAGAATGGGGATGAGAAAAATATCAGCCATGATTAAATGGCGGAGCAGAATCGATGGGTTGAATGGCCTAATTCTGCTCCTACATCTTATGATCTTATCCCTTTTTCTGAATTCTCCCTCTGTGCATCCAAACAGGCGCCGGAGAGCGGTGACTTGGGGATTTTCACAGTAACTTCATTGCATGGTTAATGTAAGCCTACTTGTGACACAAATGAAGATTATTACTATTTTGAAAACCTCCATTCGCTGCTTGCTTAACTTTTCCCCTCCCAGTGGAAGAGAAAAATAAATTCTCATAAATATAAATTAGGGGAAAATTAATCTGGTGACATAACGACATCTAATCGCGTCTTTTTTGTAAATTAATTTTGGGATGTAGTCCACCAGAACCGTCTCAAGGACTATTTGGGACAGGCAAGACGTTCTGCTCTTGCCCGCGATGCTAATTTACCAAAAGAACACATCTTTAAAAATGTGAGTATCGGTAGTAACGCCGGTATTTATTGCCCATCCCTAATCACCCTCGTGAAGATGATATAGTGCTGCCTTCCAGAACCATTACTGTCCAGGTGGGTTGCAGTCACAGTGGTTTTCACAGAACTGAGTGGCTTGCTGGGCCATTGAGAGGACAGGTTAGAGTCAACCAAATTGCTGTGGATCTGGACTCAAATAAAGGCAAGGCTGTGTAAGGGTGGCAGAATTCCTCCACTGATGTTCATTAGTGAACAGAATGTCACCATTGTCACCATTAGTGATCCTCTCTTTTTATTCCAGATTTATTCAACTAACTAAATTCAAACTGGCCTATTCTCCCTGGTAGGGTGTTAACTCGCTCCTCCGGATTATTCGTCCTGGTCTCGGGATTACCTGCCCAGCAATATAACCACCATGCAGTCACTTTGCGGTCCATTGTATACTCCCAAACTGAAGCCAAAGCAAGCAGCTGGGGAGCCTCAAAGATAAAAGGCATTGTAAAATTGTTGCTCCTTCACAGTAAAAGGGGCTCACAGCAGCATCACTGCACTTCCTAGCTTAAATCCACTCCGGGACGAGGTGTGAGAAAGATAATAAATCACCAAAACACACAACCTCAGTGTTGGCAATGTGCTGTCACTTTCTCCAGCATGCAATAACCTTTGTGCTTTGAGGTAATACACACTGTGAATGAACATTGACAGTAAATATAGATATATAATTTATAGATATAATACTATATGTTTTAAAAATTAATTCAAATTGCCGTGTGCTGCATAAAAGCAGCCCCTGTCAAATTATTACAGCTCATCTTTCGGTCTCTTTTTACATAGTTGTGACAACACCTTTTGCACAGATATCTAGATCACTCCATTTATCTGCCTATATAAATGCAGCGATTTGCAATGTACAGAAAAGGCACACACTCTTCTCACATATGCAAGAGCTTTGACATATATTTAATGGCTCTTTGAACAGGAGAATAAGGGAATGTTTGGGATGCAGTTATGCTTTGACCCCATTGCTCTGGTGAACCCGCAACCGATCTCACTGAAACAGATGATCTGATCGTTTTCTTAATGCTGTTTGCGGAATCTTGCTGTACGCAAATTGGCTGCTGCACTTTCCAACAGTGAATCCATTGGCCGTAAAGCGCCTCTGGATATCCGGGAGTTAGGAAAGGATTACAAAAATGCAGGTTTCCTCATTCCGGCATAAAATTATCTATTGCAATACTTGACAGGTACTTGTTCGGTTTGCAGGAAATCAATTTATAAATGGAAAGTGCTGCTGAGCGAAAAAGTGGGAACCAGGAGCCTGAGATAATTGAGAAACATGGGATGCCATAGAGGCGGGTCCATGGAATGTTTCTGCATTGCTACGGTTAAGATTGGACAGATTAGTCCTCTTCATGGCCGCCACAGTGGGTAGCACTGTTGCTTCACAGCGCCGAGTCCCGGGTTCGATTCCCGCTTGGGTCACTGTCTGTGCAGAGTCTGCACGTTCTCCCCTGTGTCTGCGTGGGTTTCCTCCGGGTGCGCCGGTTTCCTCCCACAAGTCCCGAAAGACATGCCTTTTGGGTGAATTGGGCATTCTGAATTCTCCCTCTGTGTACCCGAACAGTTGCCGGGGTGTGGCGACTAGGGGCTTTTCGCAGTAACTTCATTGCTGCGTTAATGTAAGCCTACTTGTAATAATAAAGATTATTATTATTATTTCTCTTGGGATTATTTGAACACAAGCCCATTGACCCGTTAGGTGCTGATGCCCATTGGATACCAAACTATGCATTCCCAAACCAAGTGAACAGTGTTCCTCGCCCTGATCTATCGCTCTCCAGACATACATCTAATTGCTTCTTCATCCCATTTAGAAAATGTATTGCACTGTTCTTCCCTGCTAAGTCATTTCAATTGCCGACAAGCATCTTGCGTATAACATTCCTGGAAGATCTCCCGCTTAGAGGAGGCCGTGGTACTCACTCCCCCTGAGAAATGTGGAGGCAGGATCAATGAATATTTTTAAGGCAGAGGTAGAAAGATTCTTGAGGAACAAGGGAGTCAAAGGTTATCGGGGGGTGGGGGGATGTGGGAATTGAGGCCACAATCAGATCAGCTGTTAATTTAATGGAATGGCAGAGCAGGCACAAGGGCCTAAATGGCCTCGTCTTTTTCCTAATCCATTCTTATGTGTGTAGGAAATGAATGTGAAGCCCAGCCCGGGCAGCATGGTGGCACAGTGGTTATCACAGTTGCTTCACAGCTCCAGGGTCCTAGGTTCGATTCCCTTCTTGGGTCACTGTCTATGCAGAGTCTGCACGTTCTCCCCGTGTCCGCGTGGGTTTCCTCTGGGTGCTCTGGTTTCCTCCCACAGTCCAAAGATGTGCAGGTTGGGTGGATTAGCCACGCTAAATTGCCCTTAGTGTTCAAAAAAGGTTAATTGGGGTTCCTGGGTTACAGGGATGGGGTGGAGGCGTGGGCTTGAGAAGGGTGCTCTTTCCAAGGTCTGGTGCAGACTCGATGGGCCAGATGGCCTCCTTCTGCGCTGTGAATTCTATGATAAAGTCCACCTATAAAACTATGTAACCTGTCCCATTCGATCATTTCCCAACCATGTTACCTTCTGGGGATGAAAAGGGAGCAGGAAAGAAAAAAAGCTCTGAAACAAACATACTTTTCACCTTCAAGGGGCCGGATTTTTTCACCTCCTGCAAAAGGCGGAAATGAGTTGACAAGTGGAAAAATAAAGGCCGCAGAACTGGAATTTCAAAATTCCTCCTAAAAGGTTTGGGGAGTCACCCTCCACACGCATGTCCATTTACCATCTATAGTGCCAGAATATTATTTCCCTTGTTGACCGAGTTTGATAGAGATCGGGAAGAAGACATTAACAGATAGGATTATTAATCAGACAAGGTAATGGCAAAAACACTGGGAAGACTGGGACATGAGGCTTAATGCCCCCGAATGCCCTTTTGGCCCCTAAGGTAATGTTCCTATGCTCACAGACCACACCCCATACCTCCGCCTAGCCAGGAAAACTAGCAGACAGCCCTTCAACATCCACTGCTGCAAAATGCCTTCGCCATTTCCTGAACAAGGCTGGGTAGACTCCGTCGAGTACCAAGCTGCCTTCATGCTGTGAACGTCTGCCAGACAATTCCGAGGTCTGTACCACTCACGAAGAAAAGGAAGACGTTGCATTCATGCAGTGCCCCTCACAAGCTCAAGATGGCTCAACATGGTTAATAGCCAATTAAGTTCTTGGTAAAATGCTGTCACTGTTCTAATCAAGGGAAATGTGACAGCCAATTTGGACACACCCAAAACTTCCAAGCAGCAATGAGATAAACAACAAAATAATCAGTTTTGAGTGACGAGGGATAACCATTGACCAAGTCACGACTGATAACTTGCCTGCTCTTCTTTGAAACAATACCATGGCATCTTATGGAGCCACTTGGGAGGGGCAGATGGACCTCGGTTTAACCTCTCATTCAGAAGATGGCATCTCTGTCATTACAGAACCACATTGAAGTATAGGCCTGGATATTTGTGCTTATGTTGCCACAGCACCTCACCACACAATGCATTTCACCTCAGAGACAGCAAGTAAACTATGCAAATAACTTTCAAGTGGAGAAGTATGGAAACAACAGTGTTCTCAGTGGAAACAGTTTGCAAAATGCACTTTGGACATTTGTTAATTTAATGAAGCAATTCCCAAATTGGAATGTACTCTTCAATAACACACCGAGTTAATTCTCCCAATAAACACAATGGCAGTAATTACACTCAGCAGCACACAAGGAAACTGCCAGCAAAGCCGAGCAGGAATTTAAAAAGTAATTTGACTGTCGTCTGTCTTTTAATTGCCTTCCCAACCGAGATTGGCGAATATACAGTGAATATTCAGGTTTCATGCTGAGCTTAATATTGTTAGCACAACTGAATGTCTCCTACCTCCATTAGTAAAACAATACATCTTCAGCGAGCGCTTTGCAGAAACTATTATTATTACAAATGCACGTTGTGGCTAATTACAATCACAGTTCGGGAGAAGAGCACAGAGCAGTACAGATAATGCTTTTGCGGCTGAAGATGTTTTTTTCTCACTAAACCACATACTGCTGGAGTTAAATATGTGCTGCTGAAAAAAGCCAAGAATGCGCGCAGTAGACAAGTTGCAAAGCCAGTGACAAAAAGGTCTTCTCAACTCGAGATGTTAGCTGTGGTTCAGTTGGTCGCAGTTTTGCCATTATGGAGTTTATGGGGTCAAATTCAAATTCCGTGACCTTGTCTCCCCCTGTCTCGGTAATCCGCTCCAACCCACAAACTCCCAGAATCTGCTTCCCTCCAATTGTGGCATCTGGCACGTCACCAGGTTTAATTGCTCCACCATTGGTGACCGAGTCGGCAGATGCCTGGGCCTTAACCTGTGAAATTCCTCCTTAAATCTCTTTGCTTTTCTAGGCAACATTGTGACTAGGTTTATGGCCATCTGTCCTAATCTATCCTTATGTGATTTAGGGACCAGTTTTATTTGGGTCATAGCTCTTCAGACATTTTACTGCATAAAAGGCGCCATCTAAATGAGGGGCATAGATAAGGTAGATAGTCAACATCTTTTCCCAAAGGTAGAGGAGTTTATAGCTAGAAGGCATAGGTTTAAGGTGAGAGGGGAGAGATGCAAAAGAGACCAGAGGGGAAATTTCTTCACACAGAGAGAGGCAGTGGGCGAGGCGGGTACAATTTTTGTCCTTTAAAAAGCAGTTAGACAGTTACATGGGCAGGGTGGGTATAGAGGGATATGGGCCAAATGCGGGTAAGTGGGACTAGCTTAGTGATAGAAACTGGGTGACATGGACCAGCTGGGCCGAAGGGCCTGTTTCCATGCTGTAAACAACTAAACATCTATGACTCTAACTGAGAGTTGTTGTTGCTGCTCATGTTCAGACCTCACTGAAGAAACTACAGAGTCGAGGCTGGACAGCTCAGTACAGTAGGAGGGGTTGCTGCACTGTCAAACGTCTCTGTATTGGATGAGATGCTGTGCCGAGGCCCTGTCATGCAACTGCTCGGGCCAAGATCGCAAAAAACTGCAGAGTGTGGTGAACTCAGCCCAATGCATCTCACAAGCTTGCCACCCTCACATTGATTCTGTATACACCTCCCACTGCCTCAGGAAGGCAGACAGCATTATCAGAGACCCCTCCCACCCAGGCATTGCCTTCTTCCAGACCCTTCCATCAGGCAGAAGGTACAGAAGTCTGAAGACTCGCACATCCAGGCATAGGAACAGCTTCTTCCCCACAGCTACAAGACTCCTCAACGACTCCCCCTTGGACTGATCTGTTCCCTGTAAAAACACTATTCATGTCGCCCTATGCTGCTCTTGCTCATGTATTTGCTTTGTTTGGCCCTTTGTTCCGCACTGTAACCAATCACTGTTTGCCGATGTACCATTTGTCAATGTTCTCTGTTGCTTATTCTTTTGTCTACTATGTACGTACTGTGTACGTTCCCTCAGCCGCAGAAAAATACTTTTCACTGTACTTCGGTACGTGTGACAAATAATCAATATCAAAATCAAAATCAGTCCACTCACGTCAATGTAAAATTTCCCACAACACTATTTCAAGGAAGAACAGGTCATTGTCCCCAACGTCCCAGCGAATATCTACCCCTCAGCCAACATCACCAAAGCACACATCTTCTTGCTGCTGTGTAACCATGCCGTGTGGAGATTGGCTGCTCTGTTTCCTATCTTACAATACTGAACATGGCCTAAATCTTACAATTTCCGGAGCAGTGAAATCTGGACTTAACTCTGTGTTGCATGTCAGAAACCTGCAGAAGGCCTGGTGTGCATGCGCATGCGCTGTCATTCTCTGTGAAGTTTCAACCTCTGATGGGCTGATTTGCACTGAGACCTCTGCGAATGTCTCTAACCGTGAGCGCTGTGACAGAGACTTAGGCCAGACATGTGCGTCTTACCTGGTTACTTACCCAGGAAATGTTATGTCAGTTGATCCCTGACCGAAATTAACGTAATTGGACTGAGGACCACGTCGGGCAGCACAGTGATTAGCACAGTTGCTTCACAGCTCCAGGGTCCCAGGTTCGATTCCCGGCTTGGGTCACTGTCTGTGCGGAGTCTGCACGTTCTCCCCGTGTCTGCGTGGGTTTCCTCCAGGTGCTCCGGTTTCCTCCCAAAGATGTCCAAAGATGTGCAGGTTAGGTGGATTGGCCATGATAAATTGCCCTTAGTGGCAATAAAAAAGAGGTTAGGTGGGGTTACTGGGTTACGGGGATAGTGTGGGCTTGGGTAGGATGTGCTTTCAAAGGGCCAGTGCAGATTCGATGGGCCGAATGGCCTCCTTCTACACAGTAAATTCCATGATTCTATCACTTACCCTCCCAACTATCACCTCCCCCCACAACCCCTGCCCTCCCCCCAATATGACCACGTGCAACCCAAAGACCTCCCCGCCCTAGACCCAACCTGGCTGCCCATCCAACCCAATCGTCCCCATGTCCTGGCTGCACATTCTCACTCTCACTCACGCACCAGTCACCCATCACTCACTTACTAATTCATTAATTCTTTAAGAACTACAGCTCGTGCAGTAAAAAGTGTGAGTGTATTCTCTTCCCTTGGACTCGTTAGATTTACCCTAGGGTGCCCGGGCTGATTTATCTCGGTTTCGGTGGGGATCGGAGCCCTGAGCTGAAAACAAGCTCACATTTGGAGTGCATTCTGGGGGCAGTGGCAATGTGCCTACAGCATTGCTGCTGACTGGAAGATATGGGGACTTGTTTCGAAAAAGTACTTTGCTTTGTGAATTCCTGAGGCTGTGAAAGACTCACTTGAAGTGTAACTCTTTCTTTCTTTTAAAGGTTCCAACCCTTGAGAAGTAGCAGGAGGCAAGCACCTGGCAGAAAATTGAAGAAAACTGCAAAGAAGGTTTTCCATTCTGATTTACATTTGGACCCCAAAGTGGCTGACAGATTTCCTGTGCATGACTCCTTTAGCTTAAGGTCTTATTCTTAGATTGCATCTCCAGTAACTCACTTCGTCCTGCGCTGGAAGGTAAGTCTGGGTTATCAGATCAGCTGAGCTCTGTGCATCTGCGTGCCGTGATTTACTTCAAAGGAACAGGAAATGCAAGTTAAAATAAACTTCCACCCTAGGAAGTTCACAAATTGACCCAAATTGATCTCCCACATTCTACATCTAACTGCTTCTTGAAACCATACAATGTTTTGGCCTCAACTACTTCATGTGGGCACAGTAAGAAGTCTTACAACACCAGGTTAAAGTCCAACAGGTTTAATTGGAATCACTAGCTTTTGGAGAGTAGCTCCTTTACCAAAAGCTAGTGATTCCAAATAAACCTGTTGGACTTTAACATGGTGTTGTAAGACTTCTTACTGTACCCACCCCAGTCCAATGCCGGCATCTCAACATCATTACTTCCTGTGGTGATGAATTCCACAGTCCATCCATTTCTCTGTGTAAAGGAACTTCTCCTCATCTCTGTCCTCGCATCCTTAGACTATGACCCCTGGTTCTGGACACACCCACCATTGGGAACATCCTGTCTAGCCCTTTTAGAATTTTTTTGGTTTCTATGAGATCTCCCCTCATTCTTCTGAACTCCAACAAATACAATCCTAAACAATTCAGTCTCTCCTTATACGTCAATCCCACCATCCCAGGAATCAGTCTGGTAAACCTTCGCTGCACTCGTTTTAGAGCAAGATCATCCTTCCTCAGATAAGGAGACCGAAACTGCACGCAATGTTCCAGGTGTGGCCTCGCCAAGGCCTTGTATAATTGCAGCAAGACATCCCAGCCCCTGTACTCGGTTCCTCTCACAATGAAGGCCAACGTACCATCCTTCTTCACTGCCTGCAATACTTGCATGCTTATCTTCAGTGACTGGGGTACGAGGACACCCTGGCCTCATTGCACATTTCCCTACCTAACTTATATCCATTCAAATAATAGAGTATCTTCTTGTTTTTGCTATGTGGATAACTTTGCATTTCTCCAAATTATACTGCATCTGCCATTAATTTGCCCACTCACTTAACTTGTCCAAATCACATGGACGGCTCTCTGCTTCCTCCTCACAACTCACCCTCCCATCCAACTTGGTGTCATCTCAAAGTTGGAGATATTGCATTTTGTTCCCTCATCTAAATCATTAATATGTATTGTGAATAACTGGGGCCAGAGCACTGATCCCAGCGGTACCCCACTAGTCACTGTCTGCCAATTTGAAAAGGACCCATTAACTCTTACTCTTTGTTTCCTGACTGCCAACCAGTTTTCTATCCATTTCAGTCATAGATGTTGTATAGATTAATCTTTCGATTTCGATCTATGCAGAGGTGATACTAGTTTCCATGTGAGTAATAGGTTTTATGCACAGCACTTTAAAATGTCTGCTCCTTTGATTCTAGTTCAGGCTTCCAGCTGCTGTTATAAGAACATAATAAGAACATAAGAACTAGGAGTAGGAGTAGGCCATCTGGCCCTTCGAGCCTGCTCCGCCATTCAATGAGATCATGGCTGATCTTTTGTGGACTGAGCTCCACTTTCCCACCCGAACACCATAACCCTTTATTCTTCAAAAAACTATCTATCTTTAACAAAAGACAAATATAGTGGTAATGGTAGTAGTAAAGGATCAAAGCATTAGTCCAGAGTAGGTGTTAATAGAAGAATAAAGGTCAGCACTGTCTGAAAGCAAAATGTGAAAACAAAATACAGGGCTGGCTGGGGGAAACAATGCAAAACGAAGGATAGAGTTCATGGTTTGAGGTTGTTAAACTCAATGTTAAGTCCAAAAGACTGCTTAAGGTCATAATCAGAAGATGAGATGCTGTTCCTCCAGCTTGCATTCACTGGAAAGTTGCAGCAGGCTGAGAGGAAAATAGCGAATTGAATTGGCAAGTGACAGGAAGGCTGGAGCAATGTTTGCAGACAGAACGGAGGTGAAGACAGGTGCATTCAAAAATACTTGAACATACGCTTAAAAGGTCAGACTGCAAACACACCTGATGATGGTTGGTTGGGAACGCGTATGGAGAGAGTTAACGGGCGGCATCGTGAGCATATTTAGTCACGTGTTTCCCAGTGCTCAAAACGCCGAGGAACACAATGCTATAAAACGGCCCCCGGGTTTGATGGGGGCCTCAGCAGGGACCTTAGCCCCGTTTTGTGCACTGAGGAGGTCCACTGGTTTAGCTGAGTGGGCAAGACAGCTGGTTTGTGATGCAGAACAAGGCCAGCAGCGCGGGTTCAATTCCCGTACCAGCTGAGAATTCTGAATTCTCCCTCTGTGTACCCGAACAGGCGACGGAATGTGGCGACCAGAGGCTTTTCACAGTAACTTCATTGCAGTGTTAAAGCCTACTTGTGACAATAAAAAGATGATTATCATTATGTCGCGAGAGATTGGGACGCCCTGTTCTCTGGAGCCCCGAAGCGATCCCCGACCACCCCAAGCCCCAACACACTATGAGAGGGCTCCCCCCCACCCCCACCCCCACCGGCCCCTCCATACCCCTCACATCCATGCAGAGAACCATCAGCCTGATCGCCAATGTGCAAAATAAATGGCAGCTTGACACCACCAGGCTGGCACCCAGGTGGCACTGTCAGGGTGTCAGGTGGAACTGCCAGGGTGCCATTCTGACCAAAGGTGTCAGGGTGCCCAGGTGGCACACGCAGTGCCAGGGTACCATCCTGCCCAAAGGCATTACCTGGGGGCTTCTAATTCTGTGGAAGACCCCCACGAGTGCCCTTCTGTCTGGTTCCCATTTGTGGACACCAGTACTCAACGGCGCACGCCCGAGGTCTCCAAGGTGAAGGGGATAGATTGCAATGCCTCAGATACCTCAGGAAACTAGCTGTCTTACTTTAATATGCAGATTTGTCTTAAGGTGGGCAGGATTTACATCGCAATGTCACGCATTAGATCTTGCGAGGTGTTGCAAAATGGGTAGATCCGAGGAGCGGGGTCTCCGGGCTTCTATTGGCCACGCTGCGCCGCAGCGAGCTGCTTTCCGGGCGCAGAGTGACTGTTCGATTGCGCCCAAAGTTTCGATTCCAATATGACTCCTCTTCGGAACTGAAGAAAAGCAGAAATGTGATGGGATTTAGCAAGAGGCCATTTGGCCCATCGAATCTGCAACAATCCTTTGAAAGACCACCCTACCTAGGCCCTATCCCCCGCTTTGTAACCTCACCCTAAGGGGCTATTTAGCACTGCCAGTCCACCTAACCTGCACATCTTTGGATTGTGGGAGGAAACCAGAGCACCCGGAGGAAACCCACACTGTTGTAAAAGGAGGGTGGGTCAATTGGAGCAAACTTCAAGGTCAAATATAAGTTCGAGGGCAGGAGGGATTAAAAGACAAACTAGACCATGTAAGAGTTGATACATTACTCGCTCCCTTAGCGTGACAATCCACACAATTATGCAGCACACAATCTACAGACGTTAAAATTCAGCTCCACAGTTGGTGGATTATTTTTTATTTTTTCCCCTATTTTATCGATTTTTATTCTTTGTCTTTTTAAAAAATGTTTTTCTTTTTTCTTTTTCAGTGGCCGGATTCCAATCCACATGCACCTTATCAATAATTTTAACTTTCCTGACCTGCCAAATTACTTTTCAGTTGTGTTAGCGAGACCTGTAAAACTCCCTTGCTTTGTGACCTGATCAATAGTTTCCCTCCTGCTACAAATGAACTCTTTAATTGAATGTCTGTCTTTGATTGGGTACCAGTCAATGTCCTGTTTCTACAGAAAGCCCACTTAAAAATGATGTACACCCAGATGTTTTTCATTTATATAACACCCTTTACTGCACCTGTTACCAACTGATTAAAGTTCAATGGACCATTAGGGGCTAATCATTTGTATGAATTTAATTAAGTCACTTATTTCTCCATCCTGAAACTGACTTCAATAGCACAGCTCTATGTTAAATTGGCATAGGTTTCACTAATTAACAGAGGTGGAAGATTACCATAAGGTGATATCAATAATAGTCGAGCATCGTATGATCAGAAGAAAGAACTCAGGAACTGGAGGCATTTGGCCCTTCATGCCATGTTCTGCCATTGAATTAGATTGTGGCTGATCACAACTCCATTTACTCACCTTTGATCAGTAACACTTGTTACCCTGGACGATCTGACAGAAATCTATCAATCTCAGTTTTGACATTTCCATTCCCTCAGCTTCAACAGCTTTTGGGGGAGAGAGTTCCAGATTTCCACCCCCTTTTTGTGTGAAAATGTGCAACCAGGCGCCATCCCTGGCAAGCTTCGCTCTAAGTTAAAGGTCATGACCCCTTGTTCTGGACTCTCTCATCGGATAGAGTAGTTTCTCTCCATCTACCCTGACACTCTCCGTTGATCACCTTAAACGCCTCAATTAGATCACCTCTAATGGCTCTCCTCAAGGTAATCCAAACCCAGTCTGTGCAACTTACCAACATAATTTAACACTTTTCATCCTGTTATTATCTGGTACTTCAGCTCTGCATCCTTCCAAGGTCTACATGCTTCCTGAGGTGTGGTACACAGGACTGAACGCAGTACTTTAAGTGAGGTCCAACAGGAGCTTTATATAACTGTAACATAACCTGCATTAGTAAGCCCCAGGGCGGTTCGATTAACCTTTTACTTACAGCTCCCTGCCACACCAAGCAGTGCACATACTGTCTGAAGCATCAGGGGGAGGGGGAGGGGGGGGGTGGGGCTTAGGCTATCATTCCTAACACATGTTGATGGATAGTCTGCAAGGGTTTCCTCCAGGTGCTCCGGTTTCCTCCCACAATCCAAACAAGTGCAGGTTAAATAGATTGGCCATCCTAATTTGCCCCTTGGTGTGCAGGTACAGTGGGGTTATGAGGTTATGGGGATAGAGTGGGGTAGTAGGCCTAAGTTGGGTACCCTTTCAGTGTGTCGGTGCAGACATGATGGGCCGCATCGCCTCTTTCTGCACTCTAGGAATTCTATGGGTCAATGGATATGTTGCTGACTGAGTGACAATACATAATCGTCCGTATGCGGTGTGGTGAAAAAGAAGATTGATGTGACAATACTCCTCGGTGGCCCTGCCAAGTTTGCCTGCTCCACTGTTTGTCCCTAAGGTGTCACTCAGTGTGTCTCAGACGAGGACAGAGGTTAGCTGGGCTGATCTGGGGAGGAGGAGGGGGGGTGGGGGTTGCAGCTCCGGCTCCAGTCTTCCCCAGGCTGTGGGATTTCTACACACAGCCAGGAGCAATGTCACCCTGGCAAGATCAGTAGTGGTGGTGTGAATTCCAACAACGAGCACAGAAATTACTGCGAGCCAAAATTAATTCTGCAACAATATTGAAATGAGAAGAGGTGGAAGGTCGACTGGAGGCGGCAAGAAATCTAAAGTTCAGCGGCACAGAAAATGCGCAGCAGGTAGTTTCACCGTCACTATTGCTGTTGGTAGCTTTTTAGTCCATAATTATTTCATAGAATTTAAATACCCTAAGTGATGTGGTGGGATCATTAGTTAAGGCCTCTAGTTTACTCGTCCAGTAATATGCTATCATGCCTTTTAGTATCCTTTAGCTCTCTTTTAGAATCATAGGATCATAGAATCTTCAGCCTTTGTCCAACATTTAATTAGGTCATGGCTGATATACATCTTAATTCCATCGACCCACTTTGTTTCCAGATTCCTTGCTAATCTTCCCTAACAAAAGTCTATCCATCTCAGTTCCAAAATTTTCGACTGACCCTCAGAGACAACGGCCGGGATTCTCCAATCCTGCGGCCAAGTTCTGATGCCTGCGTGAAAAGTGGCTCTAGCCACTCCGGCGTCAACTGGCAGGTATCCGCCCCTTCCTAGGGGGCTAGTACGGCGCCGGAGTGGTGTCCGCAGCTCCGGCGCCCGAGAGTCGGCGCGCCACTGCCAGCGCGAGTTCGTGCATGCGTGCCACGGCCGGCGCGTGCTCGCGCATGCGCGTGGGTTCCCGTCTCCCCGCCGGCCCCTGGGCAATATGGCGGAGCCCTACAGGGGCCCGGCGCGGAGGAACATAGGCACTGCATGGAACTAGCCCGCCTGCCGATCGGTAGGCCCCGATTGCGGGCCAGGCCCCTGGGGTCGGATCCCCCCCCCCACCCCCCACCCCAACCAGGATGGCCCCTGCAGACAGAACTCCGAGGTCCCGCTGGGTGGGACCATACGTAACCCACGCCGGCGGGACACTTGGTCCGTCGAGGCCCGGAGAATCGGCGGGGGGACCGCTTTCAATTGCCCCCAACCGGCGCGGCGGCGCCCGAAAATCTCACCGGAGAATCGGCGAGCCGGCGTCGGGGCGGCGTGGCGGGATTCCCGTGCCCGCCCCGGCAATTCTCCGACCTGGTGCGGGGTCGGAGATTCCCGGCCAACAAATTTTGGACAGAGAATCCCAGACTTCTGCTCCCCAGAAATGTGCTTCCTGATATTACCCTGAGACACTGTGTTCCGAATTGAGTGCCGTACTCTAAATTGGGTCCAGCCAATGTTCTGTGTAACTGTAATATTAATTTTCAAGCACTGTTTAATCTGTTATGAATATAACAGAAAGACAGTGGTGTAGTGGTATTGGGACTGGACTAGTAATTCAGAGACCCAGGGTAATCTTCTGGGGACCTGAGTTTGAATCCCACCAGGGCAGATGATGCAATTTGAATTAAATTTAAAAATCTGGAATTAAAAGTCTGATGACGACCATGAAACCATTGTTTGTTGTTAAAAACCCTATCTGGTTCATTAATGCCCTTTCGTGAAGGAAATCTGACAATCTGCCATCCTTACCTGGTCTGACCTACTCGGGCATTTCACAGTAACTTCATTGCAGTGTTAATGTGACCTGTGACAATAAAGATTATTATTATGTGACTCCAGATCCACAGCAATGTGGTTGACTCTTAAATGCCCTCAGGGATGGGCAATAAATGCTGGCCCGGCCAGCGGTGCCCACAGCCCATGAATGAATAACAAAAATAAATCCACTCATTTGTGAAGTTTACATTTTTCAGGTTTGTTTCTGAAATAGAGTTGTCTCTGTTGGCAGTGAATTGACCAATGATTTTACACCCCACCTGATTAAATTTACCACTGACTTTCAACCCCAAAGTGTCCTGATCCAAACAGTTGCTCCTCTTTAATACTCAGTACTAGAAACAGCAAGAGGACACACCAGAACCTGAGCTGATAATTCAGCAACACAGAGGCCTGCTCCAATGACCCAGAGAGCTATGCTGGCTGGAGTAGAACTCCTGCTAAGGCTACCCAATTTGTAATAATCTTTATTGTCACAAGTAGGCTTACATTAACACTGCAATGAAGTTACTGTGAAAAGCCCCAAGTTGCCATATTCCAGCGCCTGTTCGGGTACACGGAGGGAGAATTCAGAATGTCCAAATTACCTAACAGCATGGGCGGGATTCTCCGACCCCGCACTGGGTCCACGTGGGTTACGTGCGGTCCTAACCAGTGAGACCTCGGCGTTCATGCTGCAGGGGCCATCCTGGTGTGGGAGAGGGGGTATCCGACTCCCGGGGGAGGCCTCTACGGGGGTCAGGCCCGCGATCGGGATCTACCGATCGGCGGGCGGGCTTATCCCGGGGTGGGGGGGGGGAGGGGGTTCTTCCACGCCGGGCCCCTGTAGGGCTCCGCCATATTGCCCGGGAGCCAGCTTGGGGAAGGCAACAAACGCGTATGCGCGAACTCGCCTCGCGCCGGCCGTGCTGGTGCCCGTATCGGCAGCTGGAGCTGCGTGAAGTGCTCCAGTGCCGTGCAGGCCCCCTGTTCGGCGCAGGATCGTTGCTCCTAGGGGCCAGAAGACGTCGTTGACACTGAGCCCCAGGATCGGAGAATCCCGCCCCAGGTCTTTCGGGACTTGTGGGAGGAAACCGGAGCACCCGGAGGAAATCCACGCAGACACGGGGAGGAGGTGCAGACTCCGCACCGACAGTGACCCAAGCTGGAATTCGAATCTGGGACCCTGACGCTGTGAAGCAACAGTGCTAACCACTGTGCTACCGTGCCACCCACATTTGGACATGTTGGAAGGTAAGAATGAGTGAAACAATAAAGTGGTAAAAGGTGAAAGTCATTTTGGCGAGGGGTTGAGAAGTTAGGCTCATGACTCGTCGACATAACAGTCTCGTGCAAGCAATAAACATCAACTGTGGAGAACGAAGACCTGGTTCGGCAGGAGAGAAGAAATGGATTGCATCATATGCCTTTAGGCACAGGACACTCTAGTTAACTAAAAGGTGGCTTTCTGGCAGAGTGCATGGTGTCCGTGTCTCTGAGCCAGATGCTCAGGATTTGAGTCTCACCCCAGGGTTTGATGGCCAAGGAACGTGTGTTGGCAACACAGCCAAACAGATTGGTTCTCAACCTGTCAATCTTTCTGACACACAGCAAGGACAGGCAAGAGTGAAAGAGATTCCTGGTCAGTCATGTGATGGAAGGTAAGTTGGAGTCTCTACCATCACTAACTATTGGCCCAGAGTACAACATGCACGTAGAAGTGGAAGTTGCCACAGCAATTCGGACTCGGAGTGATCGTTAACCCACCACTCTATCCCTCCTATTTATTGGCTGACACAATGGTGTCAATTCTCACTCCAAATAAACAACTGCACCACATCCGACTTCCCAGCAATATGTTTTTAGTTCCTTTAGCAGACTGAAACTGTAGTTTATTCAGGTATATGACTAAAATACCTTATCAAGCTACTGATTTCATAACATGAGCTGTGAATCTACTGGTGAAGGTACTACGCTATCAGAGAGAGAGATGAAGGAGTGGCATTTAGAGCTGGATTTGCAGTTTGCAAAATAATTAATTTACCTGTGTGACACTAAACTGTCAACTCCAAATGAACAAGAGGTGGGAACATTTTGGACTATTGGAGCTGTCAATATCACCTGTATATTTCTTTACACCATGACGTATGACGCGATGACCCTCTTCTTTACCCATTGTGTTCCACAGCGAACCATTTACAACTTCCTAGACTCAATATTGAGTCCAACAGCTTCAGACCATGAATTCCGTTCTCCACTTTCAATTTGTTTCTCCCCAAGTGCCAGTCTGTAACTTGTTTTCCTGTTTTTGTTTTGTCCGTGCTCACCTTCATTCTATTATCAACACATTCTGCTGCTTTGCATTCGGGCAGTGCTGATTCACACCTACTCTGAACCAATCTTTTGTCATTTCCGTACCATCATTACCACTCCTTTTGTCTTTGGTTCCATGATATATTTTTCATTTAATCTCCTTGCCCTCGAACTCCGTGACCTTTGTTTTTGCTCCACCTGCTTCTCCCCCCCTTTTAGGAACCTACCTCTTCATTCACCTGAGGAAGGAGCAGTGCTCCGAAAGCGAGTGATTCAAAACAAACCTGTTGGACTTTAAGTTATAAGACTTCTTCCTGTGCTCACCACAGTCCAACGCCGGCATCTCCACATCATGGCCCCCCTTTTTCAACAGCATAAAATCAATCACTATCCTACCTCTCTTCAGTTATGAAGCGGAATTCTGAATTGATTGCAAGAGATTGAACTTGCGTCTGAGTTACTGTCACATTGGAAAGCACTTTCTGTCGACAGGTCATTAGCCTGACTCACTCACCCCTGATCAGGATGACTTTTACTTTTTTTGCCGTTTTAGCTTTTAGTTTTGCTCTTATCTTTCGACCTGTCTGGATTGGGTAGCCTCCTCAGGAGTTCCACTCCAGCCAGCACAGCTCTCAGAGTCATTAACGCCAACTCTGTTTCGCTGTCCATGGATGCTCCTGCGGAGATTTTCCAGCATTTTCTCTTTATATTTCAGACCTCCAGCGTCCGCAGGGTTTTCCTTTGACAATACCTAAATGACTTCAGCGTAACGTAATCATGGTGAACGATGAGTTAAAAAGCAAACAAAAAACAAAAAAAAGCATTTCTCAGAAATGTAAAATTCCTAAGTGTTCAGGAGGCACTCCCAACCCCTCAACGTTTTGTTTGATCCCCTCATTTGGGCAGCACGGTAGCTTTGTGGATAGGGGCAGCACGGTAGCCTTGTCGATAGCACAATTGCTTCACTGCTCCAGGGTCCCAGGTTCGATTCCGGCTTGGGTCACTGTCTGTGCGGAGTCTGCACATCCTCCCCGTGTCTGCGTGGGTTTCCTCCGGGTGCTCCGGTTTCCTCCCACAGTCCAAAGATGTGCAGGTTAGGTGGATTGGCCCTGATAAATTGCCCTTAGTGTCCAAAATTGCCCTTAGTGTTGGGTGGGGATAGGGTGGTGGTGTTGACCTTGGGTAGGGTGCTCTTTCCAAGAGCCGGTGCAGACTCGATGGGCCGAATGGCCTCCTTCTGCACTGTAAATTCTATGAAAAAAAAATGAGGGTTCAAGCCGGACTGGAGTTCTCCACAGAAGATTCACTTTGTCAAGTATTCTGGCTACACGGGGCTGGATTCTTTAGCCTCCCAGCCACGTGTTTCTCAGCAGCGGGAGGCAGCGAGTCTTCCGTTGGCAGTGGGATTATCCGTTCCCTCCGCTGTTCATCGCTATTCCCATTGAAGTCACCCCATGCCCCTGGGAAACCCGCAGGGGTACACTGCCGGCAGGACCAGCGAATTCCGCCGCCAGTAACTGGTGGGAGAATTCCGGTCATTATTTTAAAAAAATTTAGAGTACCCAATTCATTTGTTCCAACTCAGGAGCAATTTAGCGTGGCCAATCTACCTACCCTGCACATCTTTGGGTTGTGGGGGTGAAACCCACGCAAACACGGGGTGAATGTGCAAACTCCACACGGACAGTGACCCAGAGCCAGGATCGAACCTGGGACCTCGGCGCCGTGAGGCAGCAGGGCTAACCACTGCGCCACCGTGCTGCCCATGAGAATTCGGGTCATGAACACCCCCAACTCAGTTGTGACTGTTTCGACAGTGTGTGAATGCTCAGCATGCCAGTTCAGGTGAGCACCTCAGTGTCTGGTATTTTATTCTGCCATCTGACCTCCTGAAGCTTCCAACGGCAGCTCCAATGAAAGTGGTTGAGATTGTTGACACGCCGCTGGTACGAAGTCCAAGTCTCACATACATAGAGCCGGGTGGGCAGGATTGTTGCGCTACAGACTGTCAGTTTGGTTGGCAGATTTTCTCTTCATTTCCACACTGATGCTTGGAGTGTGCCGAAAGCTACACTTTGAGTTTGGCAGTTCTTGCACGTGTCTTGTTCATTGACATAGCCAGATGAGAGAAAGTGTGCTGCCAAGATAAGTGAATTTGTCCACTGCTGATAGGCTCTGGTCTTGGATTTGACATCGGACTTTCCTGGAGCAGGCTTCATTACTTCAGTTTCCTTCACGTTCAGTGTCAGGCTGAAATTGTAGGGCGCATTGAGAACAAGTTCATGCTGCATAGTCGTACAGCCAGAATTGTACAGCACAGTAAGAGGCCCTTCAGCCCATCGTGTCTGCCAGCCATCAAGCACCTACTCTAACCTCGTCTAAACCCATTAGTCCGAAGCTACGTTGCAAGTCTGGAGAATCCCCGCGTCCGGCGTGAATCGCGCCACGCCGCCCCGACGCCGGCACGCGATTCTCCGCACAGCGGAGAATCACCGCCATTGGCGCCAGTGTGGTTGGCACGGCGCTAGAGCGGTCCACCCCCGCCGCCGCCGTCCACACCTGCTCTCAGCCGGCGGGAACTCAGCGTGGAAGGGTCAGGGGGCAGCCTGTGGGGGGGGGGGGGGGGTTCTGACCCTGGGGGGGGGCCTCAGATGCGGCCTGGCCCGCAATAGGGGCCCTCCGATCGACGGGCCAGCCTCTCTGGCTTGGGGCCTCCTTTCTTCCGCGCCGGCCCCTGCAGCCCTGCGCCATGTTGCGTCGGGGCCGGTGCGTTGAAGGGAGCCACTGCGCGTGTGCGCGTTGGCGCCGGTGCCATTGCACATGCGCGGACCCCGCGGCGCCCAGTTAATGACAGAATCTGCAGCTGGAGCGGCGTGAACCGCTCCAGTGCCATGCTGGCCCCCTGTAGGGGCCAGAATTGCTGATGCTGAGGACGTGTTCAACGGCGTTTCCGACGGCGTCAACACTTAGCCTCAGGATCACAGAATCCCGCCCATTGTAAGAAGGCAACACTCAATCACAGAAGAATTGAAGGGAATAAAGTATTAAAAACTAAAAAGCAAGAAAATTCCACAAACATTTCCACACCATTGATATCATCGGGTTAAAGCGACGTCTGACAGAAAGTTAATTTTAACCAGGTAAATATTTTTATTCAGCGGCTGCTGAGATTGATGTGGGAATCTGATAGTTTCCTGCACTGCCCTTCCACTTTCAGTAAATCTTTCACGAGCTCTCATTGTTATATACAGAGATGTGACAAGACCCACAGTAAGGTTTAATGGCGTAAAATCTTCCTGCTTGGACACTTTGTTACATTGCATGGAGCCTGAATTGAGAGTTTTTAAAATAGAGCTGCCACGGAAATTAATGCTAGAATCCTCCTCGACTTCTGCAGTCACATAATGCTAAATTACATTTACATTCACTCTGGATGAGTAAAATTTGCAATCAGTGTCAGCACAGAATAGTGGCACCCCGCTTCATACCAGCGGGCAACATTTCAGCGTCTTACTGTCTCTCCTGTGCCAGCCCCAACTGAGCTATTCCAACCATCAAAGCAAACATGGCCAAGGTCAGTCGTGCGCTCATATCATGTGCCAGCCACAAGATTCCGTGGCTAACCATTTTTTAAAGGTATCAGTTGTCGCTCAGTTGACTTTGAGTCAGCAGGTTGTGGGTTCAAGACCCACTCGTGGAACTGAGTACAAACATTCCAGTGCAGTACCGAGGAGGTGTCAGAGATGCCGGTCTTTCAGATGGGATCCTAAACCTCGGCCCAACATCCTCTCTGGCCATCTACAAGATTCCATGGACTACTCCAAGAACATAGAACATACAGTGCAGAAGGAGGCCATTCGGCCCATCGAGTCTGCACCAACCCACTTAAGCCTTCACTTTCACCCAATCCCCGTAACTCAGTAACCCCCCCCTAACCTTTTTGGTCACAAGGAAGAGTTAGCAGCACTGTCCCCAATGTCCTATCCCTCTATCGTCACAGAAAACTGGCTACCGGGTCATTATCATATTGCTGTTACTGGGAGCTTGCTGTGCACAAATCAGCTGCTGCATTTCCAACATGGCAACGATGACTACACTGCAAAAGGTATTTCATTAGCTGTAATGAGTTTTGGACTGAAACGATAGGCGCCATACAAATGTAAATCTGTCTTTTCTTCTTTTAGTTGAGCCACAGATCATCACGTTGACTGAAAAAAAACATATATTTGCATCGCGCCTTTCATGACTTCAAAACATCTCAAAGTGCTGGTACTCTTGAAGGGAAGTGTCTACAGGTACAGAATCATAGATGTTAAAGTGCAGAAGGAGGCCATTCGGCCCATCGAGTCTGCACCGGCCCTTGGAAAGAGCACCCTACCTAAGCCCATGCCTCCACACTATCCCTGTAACCCAGAAACCCCACCTAACCTTTTTGGACACTAAGGGCAATTTAGCCTGGCCAATCCACCTAACCTGCACATCTTTGGGCTGTGGGAGGAAACCGGAGCACCCGGAGGAAACCCACGCAGACACGGGGAGAACGTGCAGACTCCGCTCAGACAGTGACCCAAGCCGGGAATCGGACCTGGGACCTTGGCACTGTGAAGCAACCGTGCTAACCACTGTGCTAACGTGCTGCCCCTACATGTTGAAACATTCATCCACGTTTCTGTTCCCTCATGTCTGCCCCATTCCTATGCTCTCATGTTTTCCACCCTCCAAGTCTGGCAACTCATCAATTTAAGAAATCTCATTCATGCTTACCTATCCCACTGCGACCACACCCCATCCTATTTCTGTAACCTCCTTTAGCCTTAGAACCTTCCAGGGACTCCACATTCCTCCAACCGTGGCCACCCCACCCGCTTTTTATTGCTCCTGAATTGGCGGCTGTGCCTTCCGTTGCCCGAAGCTCTGGAATTCCTCACAATTGACCTCTTTTGATCAAGCTTGTGGTCAGCTGACCTAATACCTCCTCATGTGGAAGTTGATCAGATTTTATCTGGTAATGCTCCTGTTTTATCAAATCCTTGCATGTGACGTGGGGGTCGCTGGTAAGGCCAGCATTTATTGCCCATTCCTAATTGTCCTTGAACTGAGTGGCTTGTTAGACCATTTCCGAGGGCAGCCAAGAGTCAGTCACATTGCTGTGGATCCAGAGTCACATGTAGGCCAGGCCAGGGAAAGGTGGCAGATTTCCCTCCCTAAAGGGCATCTAGTGGACCAACTGGTAGTCACAACAATCGATGGTGGTTGGCATGGTCGACATTGCTGAGAATAGCTTTTAACCTCAGATTTATGAATTGAGTTTAAGTACCATCAGCTGCCGGGGTGGGATTTGAACCCAGGACCTCAGAGCATTAGTCTGGAATGCCAATCCAATGACATTACCCCCGCAACACCACCTCTCCCGTGAAGCCCCTTGAGCCATTTTACCACATGGAAGGCTCTGTATAAATGCGAGTCGTTGCCCTTATTGGTGTGACTGACTGCAGAGATCAGAGGCTGACATGGTGTAACGTAGTCTACATGTCTCCGTGAATCAGATTGAAAGTTGTTCAGAGGAACGATCAGAAGCCCCAAAGGTGCTCGCAGCAGACATGTGTCACGTTGCAATCAATCCATTCGCTGTCAGCTTCTCCCCAGAGGCAGTACCACATTTTAGAAGTTTAATCAATTTTGTGCAAAAATCAATGTTTTGGGTGGGTGTTTTTGGTTTTTATTTAGATTGAGATGAATCTGAATTGAACGCTGAATGAATGATTGAAAGGCCTATGGCGTGAAGTTTGCAAATTGGCTTATTTTAACTGAAGTTGACTGGAATTATGCTCCAAGTGCAAAGCTCTTTAGCAAATCCGTCACGTTTGCAAAGGGCTCAAGGTTGTTCGATGCTCACTCGGATACTAATGCTTTCACTGGGATTCACACAAGTTATCTTTTCCAACAAATCAAACTAATCTGGGATTCAGAAGAGTTATGGTCATTTTTATTCATTCTGGGGGCAGGGTTACCACTCAAGTCTGGCATTTGCTCCCCATACATAGTGGTCCTGGAGAAGGGGTTTTCCATCTTTAGTACAAAGTCAGGTGAGGTGGTGCATTTCGGTAGAAGGGTATAGGGAGAAGTAACAATAGTTTAAATGGCACAGTTCTAAAGAGTGTGCGGGGACAGAATGACCCATGCTTCATGTGCATCGATCTTTGAAGATGACAGTACATATCGAGAGAGTATCTCTTGAAGCATTTTGGGATGTTGGGCTTCATAAATAGAAGTTTTTAGTACAAGGGCAGGGAAGTTATGGTGAACTTTATGAAGCTCTGGTCAGGCCACAACTAGGATATTTCATCCAGTTTTGGTCACCACATTTAAGGAAGGATGTGAGGACACTTGAGCGGGATTGCTCCTGACCAATTCCAGAGACGAGGAATTTTGGCTACAAGGATAAGTTATGTTTGTCTTCCTTGGAGCAAGAGAGGTTGAGGTGAGATTTGACTGAGGTTTAAAAGGCTATGGCAGGTTTAGATGATGTAGACAAAGAAAGGCTGTTCCCCTCTTTAGCTGATGGTCCAAGTGCCAAAGGAAATACAAGGGGATGTGAAGGACGGACATTTTTATCTAGCGAATGGTAATGATCTAGGACTTGATGCCTGCAAGGGTAATGGAAGCCAATGAAAATGGATGGCCGTTTAAGAGAAATAAGCGTTCAGGCTATGGGGATAGATCCTGTTATTGGGACTGACTGAATTGTCCTGCAGAGAACCAATGTGGACCCAATAGGCCAAATGGCCTCCTTGTATGCTGAACTGACAATAAAGGCAGAATTTTATGGTCTCCCGTCAGCAGGTTTTTAAGCAGGGTTGGGAAACCTGTAAAATTCTCCAGATGCCCTTTCCACCACCCTCCTTGAACTGTCCACAATTTTACAGAGGGACAGGCAAGGTATAGGTCGGCCGGACCACCCTTGCCCCAGTTGAGGACATTAAGTGGGCAGTTAATGACCACCGAAGAAACCTTTGCCAACCAACTGCAATTTCCAGGCTGGAGGAAGGTGTTCAGGAGCAGTGTGAATCCTAGCATGTCACCAGGCACAGGCTTCAGGGGGCAGGGGAGAATGGGTTCCTCCCTTTTTTTTTACATAGAATTACATAGAACATACAGTGCAGAGGGAGGCCATTCAGCCCATCAAGTCTGCACCGACCCACATTAATCCCTCACTTCCACCCTATCCCCGCAACCCAATAACCCCTCCCAACCCTTATGGACACTACGGGCAATTTAGCATGGCCAATCCACCTAACCTGCATGTCTTTGGACTGTGGGAGGAAACCGGAGCACCCGGAGAAAACCCACGCGGACACGGGGAGAACGTGCAAACTCCGCACAGACAGTGACCCAAGCCGGGAATCGAACCTGGGACTCTGGCGCTGTGAAGCCACAGTGCTATCCACTTGTGCTACCGTGCTGCCCTCTATGGTCTGCTTTCTATATGTGCCCCCCGCTCCCACAGGTCTGTCCCTTGCAAGTCAACTACCCCTTCCCCCATGGCATCTCTATCATGACCCTCCCACCCCTTCCTCCCCGTCTCCCTGGGGCCTCATCCCCCCACCCCGCCATGTGACTGCCAACAGTTATCCGGTCCAGGACTCTGGGATTTATAATCTGGGGACTTGTAGTCCCAGCCCTGGTCACTGCTAGCACAGAGCTGTCAGCCAATCAGATTGGGTGGGGGATCCTTCAGGTTGGGCCCCCTCCTGAATGTGGGGCGGGAATTCCATCTTCAGCCAATTAACACTCCCTGGGGATGCGTTTCCCACCAACTCTTCAGGTTACAGGGCAGGAAACCCACCATTTGAAAAATCCTGCCCTCTAACTGTATGTTCAAGTTGGGAACTTGGAGCTGGTCATGTGCTCACTGGAGTTTCAAAGAATAACAGGGGATCTCATAGAAACATTGAAATCCTGATGGGACTGGACAGGCTACATGCAGGAAGAATGTTCCCGATGTTGGCGATGTCCACACCTAGGGGTCACAGCCTAAGAATAAGGGGTAAGCCATTCAGGACTGAGGTGAGGAAGAACCTCTTCACTCAGAGACTTGTGGGCTTGTGGAATTCTCTACCACAGAAAGCAGTTGGGGCCAGTTCATTGGATATATTCAGAAGTGAACTGGACATGGCCCTTTGGCTAAAGGGATCCAGGGCTATGCAGAGAAAGCGGGAGTGGGATACTGAATTTGCATGATCAGCCATGATCATATTGAATGGCGGTGTAGGCACGAAGGGCCGAATGGCCTACTCCTGCACCTATTTTCTAAGTACCTATGTTTCCAATATGCTTGCTGCCTTTGCTCTTCTAGATAATACGATTTTTCAGGTTTGGTAGGTATTGTTTATGAAGCCTTTGTGAGTCCACAGAATCACAGAATCATACAGTGCAGAAGAGGTTTTTCGGCCCACCGAGTCTGCACCAACACATGAAAAACACCTGACTTGTCTATCTAATTCCATTTGCCAGCACTTGGCTCATATAACTGAATGCTAAGATGTGCCAAGTGCTCATCTAGGTACCTTTTAAAGGATGTGAGGCAACCCGCCTCCAACACCCTGCCAGGCAGTGCATTCCAGGTCGTCACCACCCTGTTGTACCCTCAATAACAACGCTGGAGAGTAAAATGGTAAAGAAGGCTTTAATAAGCTAAGAACTAGCCTGGTGCCGAGACGGGTGCTGCAGGCGGCCCCTTATATACGACTCCCAGGTGGGCGGAGCCGGAGGCGGAGTCCCCCAGGGTTCCAAGCCCGGTCTTAAAGGGGTCATCACCTTACATGATGATAAGGGTACAGTAATACAATAGCCGTTCATCACACACCCTCTGGGTAAAAAGGTTTTCCTCAAATCCCACTTAAACCTCCTGTCCTTTTCCTCATCTTAATCTTGTGTCCCCTCATGATTGACTCTTCAACTAAGGGGAACAGCTGCTCCTTATCCACCCTGTCCATGCCCCTCATAGTCTTGTGCACCTCAATCAGGTCACCTCTCAGTCTTCTCTGCTCCAGCGAAAACACCCCAAGCCTATCGGCTGGATTAGCACACTGGGCTAAATCGCTGGCTTTTAAAGCAGACCAAGGCAGGCCAGCAGCACGGTTCAATTCCTGTACCAGCCTCCCCGAACAGGCACCGGAATGTGGCGACTAGGGGCTTTTCTCAGTAACTTCATTTGAAGCCTACTTGTGACAATAAGCGATTTTCATTTAATTTTTCATTTTCTAACCTCTCTTCCGCACGTAAATGATCCATCCCAGGCAACATCCTGGTGAAACGCCTCTGCACCCCCTCCAGTACAGCCACATCCTTCCTGTAATGTGGCGACCAGAAATGCACACAGTTACCTCAGTGCATCCTGTAGATAGTTCACACTGCAGCCACGATGCACGGGTGATGGATCGAGTGCACGTTACAGACCCCCTGCCAATCAAACGTCTGAGAAGTGAAAGGTTGAGGGAGAGATTAAATCATGTGTTTTAGTAAATGCCACAATCACACCGTGTTGAACTTTCCACCATAAAACATGTGATTTACAAGAATGGCTCCATCGATGAGGGACTTCCGTTGCAGGGATAGGCTGCAGAAGCTGAAGTTTATCCCTTTAGATTTATATTTATGATAGAGACGTTGAAAATGATGAGGGTTCTGAACAGAGTCGATAGGGAGAAACTATTCCCAATGGTGGAAGGTAAGCGAACCAGAGGCGTCATGTGAAAAAATGTTTTTCTCAGTAAGTGGTCGGAATCTGGAACACCCAGATTGAGAGTGTGGAGGAGGCAGATTCAATAGTGGCTTTGGAAAGGGAACTGGATCTGTAGAGAAAACATTTGCAGGACTATGGGGAAAGCACACGGGAGTGGGACTGACTGAGTTGCTCTCGCAGAGAGCCATCACGGACATAACAGGTGGAATAACAATAATAATAATCTTTATTGTCACAAGTTAGGCTTACAGTAACACTGCAATGAAGTTACCGTGAAAAGCCCCCAGCCGCCACATTCCGGCACCTGTTCGGGTACACGGAGCGAGAATTCAGAATGTCCAAATTACCTAACAAGCACGCCCTTCGTGACTTGTGGGAGGAAACCGGAGCACCCGGAGGAAACCCACTCAGCCACAGGGAGAACGTGCAGACTCCACACAGACAGTGACCCAAGCCGGGAATCGAACGCGGGTCCCTGGCACTGTGAAGCAACAGTGTTACCTATTGTGGTCCCGTGCCGCCCATAGTCTCTTCTGTGATGTAGCCTTTCAACCATTTGCACTCCGAGTCGTAAATTTGAATCTACGGGACATACCTCCTACAGGGGAAGGAGGGTGGGGAACCGCTTGTAAAACTTGTACATAAGACATGAACTGGCTTGTAAATATCAGACACACTTGAGCTGCCACTTTGTAAATACCATGTGCCCTACACGTCAAACTGTTACACTATTAAAATTGAAAATGCCAATAAAAATGTATTTTTTTGAAATAAATTGCATCTGTATCCATTGCTGCTGCTCAGGCCCTTGTTACAATATCATGGCCGGGATTCTCCCAGCCCTGGGCCGGGCCGGAGAATCCCCGCGACTGGGCTACGCCGCCCCGATGCCAGCACGCGATGCTCCGCAGAGCGGAGAATTGCCGCCATTGGTGTGGCGCCGGTCACGGGCCGCTCTACGCGACCCCCCCGCGATTCTCCGGCACGGATGGGCTGAGCGGCCGTAAGAAAAAAAACGAGTCCCGCCGGCACCGTTCTAACCTGCTCTGAGCCGGGCGGGACCTCGGCGTTGAAAGTTCGAGTGGCGGCCTGTGTGTGTGTGGTGGGGGGGGGGGGGGGGGGGGGGGGGGGGGCTCCGAATCGGGCCGGGGCTTCCGATGTGGCCTAGCCCGCAATCGGGGCCCACCGATCGACAGGCCGGCCTCTCTGGCTGGGGGCCTCCTTTCCTACGTGCTGGCCCCTGTAGTCCTGCACCATGTTGCGTCGGGGCCGGCGCGTTGAAGGAGGCCACTGCACATGCGCGCGTTGGTGCCGGCACCGCTGTGCATGCGCAGATCCCGCGGCGCACAGTTCCCACCGGAATCGGCAGCTGGTGCAGCGTCAACCGCTCCAGTGCCGTGCTGGCCCCCTGCAGAATTAGTCCTGGCAGTGACCCGCATTTTACGACGGCGTTTACGACAGAGTGAACACTCTGTCGCGGGATTAGAGAATCCCTCCCCATGAGCCTCTGCCTGGCACTCCTCCCCTTCGTCTGTTATTTATGGCAGAGATAGAGATTTCACTTGTGGGCAGGTGCTGCGCTGGTAGTCTGTTTAACAACATCATAAAAACAAAATGCTTGCAAAAGCAAATGGTTGGAGTATTGACCTCTGTCAGGAGAATCCAGCGACATCTGATTTAAAAGAGTTTTGGATAACAGTAAGACCTTGTTCGCGTTACCTGCTCTTAAACCTCTTATCTTGCCTGCGTCACAGAGAAATCACACAACATCTCTCCTCGTGGTTTGAGTTTGAGAACGGGGGACGGTGCTCTGACAGATTAGATTTAACTACGTGATGCACGGGCTTGATGAGCATACAGATAGACTGCCTGAGGATAGACTACTTTCGCAGATGCTGACTTTTAACAGAAATGGCTAAGCAGTCATATGCCGTGCGAGGAAATACTTTAACACGGTGAGTAGTCATCCTCTGAAAGACAGAAGCTGATTCAACACAAACTTTGAAAAACAGACTTGTATATATGCTTAAAGGGGTGAAGATTACAGGGAGATGGGAAAAGAGAATCTGGAGTGAGGTAAAAAAAAAGCAAATTACTGCAGATAATAATAATAATCGCATATTGTCACAAGTAGGCTTCAATGAAGTTACTGTGAAAAGCCCCTAGTCGCCATATTCCGGCACCTGTTCGGGGAGGCCAGTACGGGAATTGAACCTGCGCTGCTGGCTTTGTTCTGCATTACAAGCCAGCTGTTTAGCCCACTGTGCTAAACCAGCCCCTGCAGATGCTGGAATCTGGAACAAAAAACAGAAAATACTGGATAATCTCAGCAGGTTTGACAGCATCTGTGGAGATAGAGAAGAGAGCTAACGTTTCCAATCTGGAAAATTGGATAAGCTGTAAAAAGATACAGTGAAGGAAGAATGGGCTGACTGGTCTCCTCTTCGCTTGAAGATTCTAGGTGGAAAGAACTCAAGAATGATTGGCTAACTGAGGCGCATTCGTTTTTGAGATGGACCAGATGGATATGACAAATGGAAGATTTTAGGAAAATTGGATTAGAAATGTATTGGGCAATTTAAGCCTGGGGTTGGAGTGTGTTTGAATGTAGTGGTCATGTTTTTTAAACAAATTAAACAGTTTTGCAGGTCCCCAGAGCTTTTAGCAGCCAGAAGGTGTAATTGACAGAGGAATGTGTTTTTCAGTCTCGGCTAATGCACTGTGGTTTGACTGGGGAAAGTCTCTGTGGAGTTAATGTGCTTTCAGTCCCTGGAAAGTTAATTTGTTTTTCAGCTTGGGAGGATGATGGCAACGCTAGGATGAGCTAAGAGAATCAGAGAGAGATTTTTGAGAAAGGGTTTAAAAGAAGAGTTGAAGTCTGATCTGACAACCCTCGTTGTTCTTTGTACAACAAGTTCAAGTAGTTTTCTCTCCCAGTAGGATCGTTCAAAGAAGAGTAATAACATTTTAAAGCAGAGTAGTCTTGTCTGAAGGCAAGGAAGAGGCTGAACAAAACTAGTTGAAGCAGCTATTTGAAGATATTCAGCCAGTGTCTGCCGGGGCCCGTATCTGTTCTACAAAGCAAATATTACTTGATGCCTTGCTGATTTTTAAGATGGATTAAGAGCTGTATGTTTCTTTTCTTGTAGTTTAATGGGGAATTGAGTAGTAGTGTTAAGGGGTAAGTGTAAGCAGTTCTTTTCAGGTGGGAAGTTAAAGAGTTTAGTACTGTATGCATAATAAAGTCTTGTTTTAAAATACCAAATCCCTATTTTTGCATGCAATCCCTTCTAGAGAGAATGATGTTTTCCACACAGTCTTACAAAATAAACTAAAATATCGGGGATTCCGTCCAATATCCTAGCCACTGATCTGGGGCCTTATCTGGGATGGTACTATGGACCACTGTCTTCCTATACAAATGGATGAACCAAGGTTTAATCATCGGTTTACAAGGATCAATGCCCTCAACTGGGACAGCCACTGGGGAACTGCAATTAGCTCCAACCATTGCTGGGTAAAGAAGAATCTCAATCAGCTTGGGTATGCCCCCACAATCGCATCTCGTGACTCTTGACTGCGGATATATGTCTGTGATCACCAGGTGAGGACAGGATTGGGTTGAGCAAAACAAAATTGACTGGCAAAGCCAGAGGCCTCGCTGTGCAAATTGCCTGCCACATTTCCATCCATTGCTCTGGTGACCATATTTCCTAAAGTACTGCCTTATCTGTAATGGGATGAGTTGAGTTTATAAAAGGCAAGTTTACTGATGCGAATTTGTCTGTTTTCCATTTCTCAATGTCTATATATCCACCCATGCACTCAAAATTAGCAAGCAATGAAGGGAGTTAATGATGTGTTGGAATTGATGATGTGTGCATTGAATGAACCAGAGGATATGATTATTGAATCAAAGGGTGGGATTTTACGCGCCACCCGCCACGGTCTTTTGCGCCAGCGGCCTGGTGGCAGATTGTCTGATGGCAGATTGTTTGGTCCAGCCGTTGCCGATGGGGTTTCCCACCTCTCACCCCCACGGCAGGAATGCAGAACTGGAACATGTTTCCAGCGTGAACAATGGATTCAGCATAGGAGGAGCTCCTTCGGCCCATCGCATCCATGCTGACTGTTTGAAGATCAGGTAGTCCCATTCCTGGTGGCGCTGTGTTTTTTTCTGCTCAAGTGCTCATTCAATCCCCTTTTGAAAGCTGTGGTTCACTCAACTTCCACCGCACATTGCATTCCAGATCCTAACCATTCCCGACACTAAAACGTTCTTCCTCACGTTGCCTTTGGTTCTTTTGCCAATCACCTTTAAATCGGTGTCATCTGCGTTCTCAAACCTTCCGCCAATGGGAACACTTTGTCCCTTCTGTCCAGCCGCCTCATGCTTTTGAACACCTCTGTCAAAATTCCCAACAATCTTCTCTTCTCCTAGAACATCCCCAGCCTCCGGAACTATTCATGCAACTGAAGTAACAATCTCATGAGACTGCATACTAACCAGAATGAATGACTTTCTAATCACAGTCAGTCAGTCCAGCGTCCAGTACATCAGTGCAGTCTGAGCACGAGACTCAGGCCAGAAGTCCAAAGTCAACCCTATCTTTCTTATTCTGGCAATGAGGAAAGGGGGGATCTTGTAGACGAGAAGGAGCAACAGTCCCCTCCTCCTGCCCCTCAAGAAAGGTTGAATGCATTGCCCAGCCATGCTTCGGGTGGCTTGACCATTTTCCACCTTCCCTACTTGCTCATCGTGAATATCACGGGCGGCACGGTAGCACAATGGTTAGCACTGTTGCTTCACAGTGCCAGGGTCCCAGGTTCGATTCCCGGCTTGGGTCACTGTCTGTGTGGAGTCTGCACGTTCTCCCCGTGTCTGCGTGGGTTTCCTCCGGGTGCTCCGGTTTCCTCACACAAGTCCCGAAAGACGTGCTGTTAGGTGAATTGGACATTTTGAATTCTCTCTCAGTGTACCCGAACAGGTGCCGGAGTGTGGTGACTGGGGGATTTTCACAGTAACTTCATTGCAGTGTTAACGCAAGCCTACTTGTGACAATAATAAATATTATGATTATTATATCAAGGCTGAGGAGTTTGATTTCCTAACCTAAAGTTCGAGTCCGCAAAGAGACAACTGACTAAGTTTGGCACACAAATGCTGCGTGTCCACCAGAGTCTGACTGCGGTAAACACTGAATTACGAAGCAACCTGTCGCCCAATGCATTCAATGCTGTCTGTCTCAGTAAAAGGCTCTCAGATTAGATCAATTGATGCTTCAGCAGGTAGCGGAAGTAAATAGGTTCAGAGAGAGGAGAATGATCAGACTGAGCCAGGGACAGGACCTGGATGACAGATCAGTCTAAAGGACCTGTCCAACTGGATGGCCTCTCAGGATCTTGGACGCCATCCCTGAACTTGTCTGTCTGTGTCCCGGCTCACACCCTGTGCTTGCTGGTCTACATTGACTCCAGTTTAAACAGCACTGTGATTTTAAAACCCCATCCTTGTGTTCAAATCGCTGCAAGTCCTTGCCCCTCCTTATCTCTTAACCTCCAACTCCACAACCTTCGTGGTCGCTGCACTCCTCCTAATCTGGCCCCTTGCACAGCCCAACTTTAACCATACAACAAAAAAAGTTGTGTCTTCAGACGCCTGGGCCCTAATCCCTGGAATTCCTTCAGTAAACCTCTCTGCCTCCTTCTTCTCATTCGCCCTTTGTGATGCTCCTTAAAACTTAACAGTTTGGACTTCCAGTGGCAGCTATGAAGGAGTAAGTTGCACATTTGGTGGCTCCAGCTCTGGTCGGACATTTGGACCTTTCCCCCCCGATTTTCTACCGATTTTCTACTTGAATTTTAAAACTGATGACAGAGGCAATTGTGTACTGAATTCCCACATCGGTGCATGGAGAGAAGGACTAGAAGTGCTTGTAAAGGCAGAAACAGAAAGACAGAGAAGGCTTGGGCTGAAGCTGCAGCGGGAGACAGCATGGCGGAGGACCGGACCTCTGGTTTGTCAACCCAGCGGTCAACGGAGCAGCTGATGCAAGTTATTCAGGAAGGCTTTGCTAAGCAGAAACGGGACTGCTTGGACCCAATAAAAGAGTAAATTGAGCGGCTGGAGCTTAGATTGGACGTCCAAGATCGGGCGATCCAGAAGGTAGAGAAGCGCTGGCTGAGCAGGAGGAACATCAAACTGCGGTGGGGTTGGAGGTAGGGATGCTGAGAGACCAGCAGAAGAAGCTCCTGGAGAAGGTGGAGGACCTAGAGAATAGGTCCCGCCGGCAGAACTTGAGAATCGTTGGGCTCCCGGAGGGGTCTGAAGGAGCGGACATTGGGGCATACATAGCGGACATGTTTGAGAAGCTGCTGGGGTTGGGGCATTCACCCGGCCCTTGGAGGTGGACAGGGCTCACAGAGCACTCGCGAGGAAGCCGCGAATAGGAGACCGC
The DNA here is from genome assembly GCF_047496885.1 of Scyliorhinus torazame. NCBI lineage: Eukaryota > Metazoa > Chordata > Chondrichthyes > Carcharhiniformes > Scyliorhinidae > Scyliorhinus > Scyliorhinus torazame. The sequence goes on along the minus strand of NC_092708.1, from coordinate 30,547,513 downwards.
CCGAGAGCAATAGTGGTGAGATTCCACAGGTACTTGGATAAGGAGTGCATTCTACAGTGGGCCAAGCAGACACGGAGCTGTAAATGGGATAACAGTGTCCTGCGGGTTTACCAAGACCTGAGTGTGGAGGTGGCCAGGAGAAGAGCAGGCGTCAATCAGATTAGGCCGATCCTTTTTAAGAAAAAGGTGAAGTTCAGACTGTTGTATCCGGCCCGTCTCTGACGACGTGTGGATTTCGTGAAAAGGAAAGAACTGGTGGTGGACTGAGAACTTTTGAACTTTGCTGCAACGTTCATGTTTTGTTTTTGTTTTTTCTGTTCTTTTAAAAAAGTTTCTCGTTTCTTGTTTTGTGGAAGCTGTTTGTAATGCCTTTTGCATTGATTTGGGACCAGCGGTAGAGCTGAGTGAGTTAAGGTTTTCATTTGCACTGTTGGGGGATGAAGGTGTGCTTGTTTAGATCTTGGCATTTTTCTGTCGAAAATTGTGTGGGGATTGTTCGATGAGGGAGTATGTTTGTATGAGCGGAGGGAGGGTGGGGAGGAAACAATAGGTGGGAGACTATCCGGCGCCAGGGATGGGGGCCATCAAGCTAGCTGGGTGGGCTAGTTCACGGAAGCGCAGTGGGGGGTGTGCATATGTTCGGTTTATTAAAGGGTTGGGTTACAGAGTATTGTTACTGTGGGGGGGGTAAATGTTCTGCTGACAAGGGAGGGACTTGGGCTAAGGGACAGAGAGGAGGTTGGGGGTGGAGGCTGCCTGGGGGCGGACTGGTGAAGACGCAGAGCATGGGCTGGTGGCGGGCCCAAAAAAGGGGATGGCTGATCGTTGGGGGGGGGGGGGGGTGCAATGAGCCCCCCAACTAGGCTGATCACCTGGAATGTTTGAGGGTTAAATGGGCCGGTCAAGAGGGCACATGTGTTCGCGCATCTTAGGGGACTGAAGACGGACGTGGTAATGTTGCAGGAGACGCACCTTAGAATAACTGACCAGATTAGATTCATAGAAGTTACAGTGCAGAAGGAGGCCATTTGGCCCATCGAGTCTGCACCGGCTCTTGGAAAGAGCACCCTATCCAAGCCCACAACTCCGCCCTATCCCCATAATCCCATAACCCCGAAACCCCACCCAACACTAAGGACAATTTTGGACACTAAGGGCAATTTAGCATAGCCAATCCACCTAACCTGCACATCTTTGGACTGTGGGAGGAAACCGGAGCACCCGGAGGAAACCCACGCACACACGGGGAGAACGTGCAGACTCCGCACAGACAGTGACCCAAGCCGGGAATCGAACCTGGGACCCTGGAGCTGTGAAGCAATTGTGCTAACCACAATGCTACCGTGCTGCCCGAAATTGAGGGAAAGTCTGGGTCAGTCAGGTCTTTCATTCGGGACTGGATTCAAAGACTAGAGGGGTCGCGATCCTGATCAATAAGTGGGTGGTGTTTGAGGTGGGTAGAATAGTCTCGGATGTGGGAGGTCGGTACATTATGGTCAGTGGGAAACTGGAGGGGGTGCAGGTGGTATTAGTAAATGTGTATGCGCCAAATTAGGATGATGTGGTGTTTATAAAGAGGGTGTTGGGGAAGATACCGGACCTGGACTCACACAGATTGGTCATGGGAGGGGACTTCAATACAGTTATTGACCATGACTTGGACCGGTCAAGCTCGAAAATGGGCAGGGTGCCAGCAATGGCAAAGGAACTAAAAGGGTTCATCGAGCAGATGGGGGGGGGTGGGTGGATCCATGGATATTTGGGCTGCCGAGGGTCAAGGGGTTCTCCTTCTACTCACACGTGCATAAAGTGTATTCCCGGATTGATTTCTTTATTCTGAGCAGGGCCTTACTGATGGGGATAGTGGACACGGGGTACTCGGCGATCACAGTCTCAGACCATGCCCTGCACTGGGTTGACCTGCAGGTTAGTAAAGACAGTAACCAGCGCTTGCACTGGAGGTTAGATGTGGGACATTTGGCTGATGAAGAGGTGTGCGAGCGGCTGAGGAAATATATTCAGAATTACCTGCAGGTCAACGACACGGGGGAAATTTCAGCAGCGGTGGTCTGGGAAATACTGAAGGTGGTGGTCAGAGGGGAGCTGATCTCGATACGGGCCCATAGGGAGAAGGTGAACAGGGCAGAGACGGACCAACTGGTAAAGGAGATACTACAGATCGATAGGAGGTATGCGGAGACCCCAGAGGCAGGGCTTTTAAGGGAACGGTGGAGGCTACAGGCAGAGTTCGGCTTGTTAACCACAGGGAGGGCAGTGGAGCAGCTGAGAAAGGCGAGGGGGGCGATCTATGGAGAGAAGGCCAGCAGAATGCTTGCACAGCAGCTTAGAAAGAGGGAGGCAGCCAGGGAGATAGGGAAAGTAAATGACGGAGATGGGAACCTGGTTGGAGATTCAGCAGGGGTGAATAAGGCTTTATGGATTTCTGCAGTAGGCTGTACAGGTCGGAACCCCCTGTGGGGCCGGAGGGGATGAGGCACTTCTTGGAGGGGCTGAATTTCCCAAAGGTGGACGGGGAGCTGGTAGAAGGGCTGTGGGCCCCGATCGAGTTGGAAGAGATAGTCGAGGGTCTGAAGGCCATGCAGTCGGGTAAAGCCTCGGGGCCGGATGGGGACCCAGTGGAGTTTTATAAAAAGTTTTCCGGGATATTGGGGCCGATGTTGATGAGGATGTTCAATGAGGCAAAGGACAGAGCGGAGTTGCCCCCGATGATGTCACAGGCCACGATTTCACTGATTCTGAAACGGGACAAGAACCCGGAGCTGTGTGGGTCCTACAGGCCGATATCCCTGTTGAATGTGGATGCCAAATTGCTGGCCAAAATTTTGTCCTCCAGGATTGAGGATTGTGTCCCGGACGTTATTGGGGAGGACCATGCGGGGTTTGTTAAGGGTAGGCAGTTGGTGGCCAATGTAAGAAGGGTGTTAAACGTGATCATGATGCCCCCGGAAGGTCGGGAGGTGGAGGTATTTTAGACTGCACCGGGGGATGAGTCAGGGCTGCCCCCTCTCCCCACTTGTTGTTCGCGCTAGCTATAGAGCCGTTGGCAATTGCTCTGAGAGTTTCAAGGGGCTGGAAGGGGCTGGTCCGGGGGGGCGGGGGGGGAGGGGGTGGAGCACAGAGTCTCGCTCTATGCAGACGACCTGCTTCTGTATGCATCGGACCCAATAGGGGGGATGGAAGAAATCATGAGGATTCTACGGGAATTTGGCCAGTTTTCGGGGTACAAGCGAAATATGGGGAAAAGTGAGATGTTTGTGGTCCAGGCGAGGGGACAGGAGAGGCGATTGGGGGAGCTGCCGTTTAGATTAGTAGGGGGAAGCTTTAGGTACCTAGGCATTCAAGTGGCGCGGGAATGGGACCGGCTGCATAAATTAAATCTGGCCCGACTAGTAGACCAAATGAAGGACGATTTTCGGAGGTGGGACGCGCTTCCGTTGTCACTGGCTGGGAGGGTGCAGACGGTGAAGATGACGGTCCTCCCGAGATTCTTGTTTGTATTTCAGTGTTTCCCCATCTTTATTCCGTGGTCCTTTTTTAAATGGGTCAACAAAGTGATCACTGGCTTCGTTTGGGCGGGCAAGTAGGGAAGGTAATGCTTGAGCGGAGTCGGGGAGAGGGCGGGCTGGCGCTGCCAAATTTTAGTAACTATTACTGGGCGGCGAATATAGCCATGATTAGGAAGTGGGTGGTGGGGGAGGGGTCGACATGGGAGCGTATGGAGGCGGCACCAGTCTGGGGGCGTTGGTAACTGCGCCTCAACCATTCCCGCCAGCACGGTACTCCACCAGCCCCGTGGTGGTGGCGGCCCTGAGAGTCTGGGGGCAATGGTGGAGACATGTGGGAGCAGAGGGAGCATCGGTCTGGTCCTCAATCTGTAATAATCACCGGTTTGCCCTGGGAAGTATGGATGGGGGGGTTCCGGATATGGCGGAGAGCAGGGATCGAGAGGATGGGGGATATGTTTACAGAGGGGAGCTTTCCGAGTGTGAGGGTGCTGGATGAGAAGTTTGGGTTGGCGAGGGGAAACAAATTCAGGTATCTACAGGTGTGGGACTTCCTACGTAAACAGGTGTCAACCTGCCCACTCCTACCGCTAAGGGAGATTCAGGACACGGTAGTTTCCAGAGGGTGGGTAGGATAAGGGAGTGTCTCGGACATTTACAAGGAACTTATGGGGTCAGAGGAGACCTAGACCGAGGAGCTGAAGCGCTAGGGGGAGGAGGAGCTGGGAGGAGAGATAGAGGATGGTCTAAGGGTGGATGCGTTGAGTAGAGTCAACGCGTCCGCAACATGTGCCAGGCTCAGCCTGATACAATTCAAGGTTGTTCATCGGGCTCACCTGACAATGGCCCGGATGAGCAGATCCTTTGGGGTGGAAGACAGGTGTGCAAACAATGCGGGAGGACTAGCAAACCATGTCCACATGTTCTGGACATGTCCGAAGCTTAGGGGATTTTCGCAGGGGTTTGCAGATGTCATGGCCACAGTGTTAAAAATAAGTGTGGCACTGAGTCCAGAGGTGGCGATTTTCGGGGTGTCAGAAGACCCGGGAATCCAGGAGGAGAAAGAGGCAGACATCCTGGACTTTGCTTCCCTGGTAGCCTGGAGACGGATACTATTAGCTTAGAGGGACTCAAAGCTTCCGAAGTCGGAGACCTGGCTATCGGACATGGCTAGCTTTCTCTGCTTGGAGAAAATCAAGTTTGCTTTGAGAGAGTCACTGTTGGGGTTTGCCCGGAGGTGGCAACCGTTCGTCGACTTCTTCGCGGAAAATTAATCGTCAGCAGAGGGGGGGGGGGGTGGGCGGGGGGGGGGTTAGTTTAGCTTAGAGTAGGGGGTTAATAAAGGTGGGACATGTAAGGAAGGGAGACGGCTTTTGCACTTTGTTTATAGTTTCATGTACATTGTTTATTTTGTTGTTGTTACAATACCAAAAATACCTCAATAAAATGTTTATTAAAAAAAAACTTAACAGCTCGTGATTAGTGCAGTGACTATTGTCTCCGCTTGTCACACGGGAGACCAGGGTTCAATTCCACAAAGGGGTGCTTTATCGTTATCCAAAAGCACCTCTGGCAGGTTTTTGGGTGACACGGTGGCACAGTGGTTAGCACTGCTGCCTTACAACTCCAGGGACCCATATTCAATTCCAGCCTCGGGTGATAGTCTGTGTGGAATTTGCACTTTCTCCCGTGTCTGCGTGGGTTTCCTCAGCAAATTCAACAGAGGCTGCACCGTGCTCCAAAAGGTCATTCGCTCCATCATGCCTGCTGTTCGACTTGAAGTGTCTCGTTTCGCTATACATTGCACATGTACTTTTGTACTTTCCCTTTTCAATTGCCTTTCAAACAATGAGCTTCAGCACAGTAGCACCATGGTGAGCACTGTTGCTTCACAGCACCAGGGTCCCAGGTTCGATTCCCGCTTGGGTCACTGTCTGTGTGGAGTCTGCATGTTCTCCCCGTGACTGCGTGAGTTTCCTCCGGGTGCTCCGGTTTCCTCCCACAGTCCAAATATGTGCAGATTAGGTGGCTTGGCCATGCTAAATTGCCCCCTAGTGTCCAAAGGGTTTGGTGGCATTACTGGGTTATGGGGATAGGGTGGAGGCGTGTGCTTAAGTAGGGTGCTCGATCCAAGGGCCGGTGCGGACACGATGGACCGAATGGCCTCTCTCTGCACTGTAAATTCTATGATTAACTGTTTGCCCAATGTCCTTAGATCCCTTTAAGTGCTTTGTCTCAAACGTTCTTGGATAATGCTCCTGGGAAGCAATTTGAGATATTTTACTGTGTTAAGGGTGCCATATAAATACAGGCTGCCATTGTTCTCATTCTTACATACCTCATATTTCTGTTGTCTAAGCAATGTCAGATGAACCACGGCATCAACTGCTTTGCCCAGGGAGCTAATATCAGCTTACTGCGTGTCATCCTGAGGTTACGTCAGCTTTGAAATGAATGAGTTTAATTTCCTCTTTGCGCTACCCTTACTGCACCGATTAACGAGTTTGCACTCAGCATCGCCTTTAGCTGGTCCAGAATGAAGGAAGCTGGTTAACGGCTTGATTAAAAATTTCCCAGATGGAAATTTATGTCAACGCATTCAGCAACGTGCGAAAATAAAACACCAGAGCAAATTAAAGCCATAAGTCTGAAACAACTTTCTTTTCAGCTGCCTAATTTGTTTCAATCCTCTCCTGCAAAATGAAAAGCAATCCATGAAAGAAGCGACAAAGCCAACTTTCATTTAACAAAACGCAGCAAGTGCGGTAGCCGCTCCTCTAACGACTGATGATTTAGTGCGGCCAAGTGTCAATGTGTGGCTTTGAATCAGGTCAGGCCTAAAATTGCAATGTAATTATGGAGTTGGACAGAATAATAGAACACAATCCCTCTCGGCATTAAAATAGGAATTTCAAAAGACTCACAATTAAAAATGCAGAGGAGGGAACAAAACAAAAAGGAAATTCACTGACTACCCATTCATAAAAACAGCCATGTCCAATATTCCACCTCCGCACTAATGTATATCAAATTGCTTTTCGCTCCAGATAAATTGAATTATTTTATTTTATCTGCATGACAATTCCACTTCAAATCGCAAAGAACTACTTCTATTCTCGTCCTTGAATCTTTACAGTTAAGGCAGGAGCTGAGTTCTCAAAAGATTTGTTTCTGTCTCCGAACTGAACATTGTAGACTCTGAAAGTCTTTATTTTGGATCAGAATGTTCCTTGATCTCTTTCAGTGTGCATGGAAGCATTGATAATGCCATGACTCACAGTCAGAACCACTCGGTTCATCCCCTTCTTTGAATCAGTTGCTTGATTTATTTTTCTCTTCGCCTCTTCTTGCTGATCAAAGTTTTAATCAAAACAGCTGGCCCCGGATAAAAGTCAGCAAATTGGATTGGATTGGATTTGTTTATTGGCACGTGTATCGAGGTACAGTGATAAGTATTTTTCTGTGAGCAGCTCATCAGATCATGAAGTACATAAAAGAAAAGGAAATAAAAGAAAATACATAATCGGGCAACGCAAGGTACACAATGTAACTAGATAATACCGGCATCGGGTGAAGCATACATGGTGTAGTGTTAATCAGGTCAGTCCATAAGAGGGTCATTTAGGAGTCTGGTGACAGCGGGGCAGAAGCTGTTTTTGAGTCTGTTCGTGCGTGTTCTCAGACTTCTGTATCTCCTGCCCGATGGAAGAAGTTGGAAGAGTGAGTAAGCCGGGTGGGAGGGGTCTTTGATTATGCTGCCCACTTTCCTCAGGCAGCGGGAGGTGTAGATGGAGTCAATGGATGGGAGGCAGGTTTGTGTGATGGACTGGGCTGTGTTCACGACTCTCTGAAGTTTCTTGCGGTCTTGGGCCGAGCAGTTGCCATACCAGGCTGTGATGCAGCCAAATAGGATGCTTTCTATGGTGCATCTGTAAAGGTTGATTCAACAAAGGCTGCACTGCGCTCCAAAAGGCCGTTCTCTCCACCATGTCTGCAGTGGTGCTGGCTGTTCAACTTGAAGTGTTTCGTTTCCCTGTACATTGCACGTGTACGTTTGTACTGTTCCTTTTCAATTGCCTTTCAAACAATGATTAGAGCTTTGGCACAAGTCCTCAGTGGTTAGCACAGTGGTTATCACTGTTGCTTCGCAGCACAAGAGTCCCTGGTTCGATTCCCGGCTTGAGTCACTGTCTGTGCGGAGTCTGCACATTCTCCCCGTGTCTGCGTGGGTTTCCTCCGGGTGCTCCGGTTTCCTCCCACAAATCCCGAAAGACGTGCTGTTAGGTGAATTGGATATTCTGAATTCTACCTCTGTGTACCCGAACCGGCGCCGGAATGTGGCGACTAGGGGCTTTTTACAGTAACTTCATTGCATTGTTAATGTAAGCCTAGTGGTGAGAATAATAAAGATTATTTTATTATTAAGTAGTCACAGCACTGAAACAGGTTGTTCGGACCAACAGATCCTTGCCGGTTTTATGTTCCACACAAGCCTCTTTGGTGAGGAAGTTGGAATGAAATGAAAAGTGAAGAAAAGGATAACAAAAAACTGATAGTAATTTAGCAACATTGGGGACTTGTGAGGTGCAGATTTGCCGAGTAACAGGGTGAAACAGATACTCATTTAAGCAAAGTGGAGTCTGACAGTCTTGGGACCTAGGTCGTAGCCACGTCCAGTTGCAAAGCAGAACTCTCAAAGTATCAAACTGTTGTGCAAAAAATAAAATAAAATAAATCTTTCCGCGTCAGACCCATAGTTTCTGCCCTAAACTAGAAGAAAGGTTCCAAAAGGAAAGCTACCCACCCTAAAATTGCTAAATTTGGTTCATAGTGTTAAAACCTATGGGATGTTGTTTTGGGCAAGTGTATTCTCAAGAGATGAGGAAAGTAGTTAGATTAAGAAGGGAGAGGGCAACTTCAGTATACTATCTGGTTAACCATTATTGTAGTTAATTGTAAATGTTTTTTACTGTTGCCTTTCTATTTGGATGTTTAAAAGATTAATAAACGTTTTTGCCAATTTACAACAAGATTGACCCCTTTCCTCATTGGGTTTCATGTCTTTTCTCACATTTTCTTTTCTTAAGAGCCAGCATTCCAAATTTGCGTTCTGGGTTTTGGGAACCCTCACATTGAATATCAGTGGGGTTCATAACACTTCTTACCCCTCCTCACCCTCCTCAAGCATCCGTCAATTCCTTTTCTCTTTCATGTGCCTCTTCCCCTTTAAATGCAACAATTCTATTTATCTCAACTGCATCAGTAGTAGCGAGTTCCACATTCTAATCTCTCATTCAGTAAAGACATTTCTCTTGAATTTCTGACTGCATTTATTACAGAGTATCTTTTATTTATGACCCCTGGTTCTAGTCTCACCCACAAGTATTTCCAACTCGACAGCCAGTTGTGGTAAAGTATTCCGTGCCTCATCATTCTCGGAGTGTATTTTTTCTAAGTTCTCCCCTTTGTTTGTTTAATGGTTTCTTCAGCATCTTCAATGATAGGAGCAGCTTTATATCATTAATGGCACCTAAAGATGTAACATTTCACAGCTCTCGGGATCTCCAGGCCTCCCAGATATTTCATATGAAATGAAATGAAAAACGCTTGTTGTCACAAGTAGGCTTCAAATGAAGTTACTGTGAAAAGCCCCTAGTCGCCACATTCCGGCGCCTGGTACGGGAATTGAACCGTGCTGCTGGCCTGCCTTGGTCTGCTTTCAAAGCCAGCGATTTAGCCCTGTGTTAAACTGTACCAAGGACACCTGAGGCAAAGATTCGGCCAGAGACTGTTGCATCCTTTAAGCCCTAACAGTGATCATTTAAAAATATTTACAATAACAATAATCTTTATTATTGTCACAAATAGCCTTACATTAGCGTTGCAATGAAGTTACTGTTAAAATCCCCAAGTTGGTACACTCCGGTGCCTATTCGGGTACACCGAGGTAGAATTTAGAATGTCCAATTCACCTAACAAGCACGTCTTTCAGGACTTGTGGGAGGAAACCGGAGCACCCGGAGGAAACCCACGCAGACACGGGGAGAACGTGCAGACTCCGCACAGACAGTGACTCAAGCCGGGAATCACACCTGGGACCCTGGCGCTGTGAAGCAACAGTGCTAACCACACTGCCACCGTGCCTGGCATGGCGTAACGACTCATATCACCCTGCAGATGTTTCAGGAAGGTTTGCCACATGGCTTTCCCTGGCGGAGAGGTTTTTTTGGTGAGTGCTAAAAATAAAATCTGCTACACGTGGCCTTGTGGCTCATTCATAAAATCCTCTGGATTACTCTTACCTTCACTGCGTGTTGGCATAACAGGGAAAACAGAATGAAAATGAAGCGAGTTCTATAACAGTCAGATTATTCATGCCGTCAGCTATACTAACCAAGCAGTAAAGGTTTGAAGGGAAAATATTTCACTTATTGTTTCGAGGACTGAAATGGAGGTCAGTAAGAAGTCTTACAACACCAGGTTAAAGTCCAACGGGTTTGTTTTGATGTCACTAGCTTTCGGAGCGCTGTTCCTTCCTCAGGTGAATGAAGAGTATGTTCCAGAAACATATATATAGACAGATTCAAAGATGCCAGACAATGCTTGGAATGCGAGCATTAGCAGGTGATTAAATCTTTACAGATCCAGAGATGGGGTAACCCCAGGTTAAAGAGGTGTGAATTGTGTCAAGCCAGGACAGTTGGTAGGATTTTGCAGGCCAGATGGTGGGGGATGAATGTAATGCGACATGAATCCCAGGTCCCGGTTGAGGCCGCACTCATGTGTGCGGAACTTGGCTATAAGTTTCTGCTCGGCGATTCTGCGTTGTTGCGCGTCCTGAAGGCCGCCTTGGAGAACGCTTACCCGGAGATCAGAGGCTGAATGCCCTTGACTGCTGAAGTGTTAGAGCAGCGCTCCGAAAGCTAGTGATATCGAAACAAACCTGCTGGACTTTAACCTGGTGTTGTAAGACTTCTTACTGTGCTCACCCCAGTCCAACACCGGCATCTCCACATCATGAAATGGAGGTGTTCTTGGACTCAAAACTTGGTGATGATTGGGGCAGGATTTTTCTGATGCCACAGGATTTCCACCCCGCCACCTCAAAGTGTCCGTGACAAGCAGATCTCTGCCAATCCTGGCCTCACTGCAGCCATTTTACGCTCAATGGGATGTTCATTGCACGAGGTCACGACTTCTCCCCGACTGGCTGGCAGCTCTGCAGTCCCAAGGTTCGAGTGGTGGCTGGAACCACAGACAGTGCGAAAGCAGGAGAAGTCACAGAGGCCGGACTGAAAGTGAGTCCAGGGTGTCAGCAGAGCCTGGCTGACAGGCCACAGAGAGGAGGGTGGGTTTTAGAGGACAAGTGATGCGGGTTGAAGGAGGAGTATGACCTTGTTGTTGGGGGAGGGGTGGGTGTCCCCGATGGGCACCGGGGAATCTTGAAGATTCCACCCCTTGTCCAACACCAAGCATGCAGTAAACGTTGCTAGGTTACTACCCACCTGGTATGGGCCTCCTCCTGCTCATATAAATTGACTAAGAACCTCAATTGGCCCATGGGCAAGTGGGCTGCCCAATACCTTCACCCCGCTCCCACCTCTCCACCCGTCAAAATGAAAACATGTGGGTCGATAGCCACCATGCAGGCTATGCGGTGCACAATATGAACCCCACCACCGTTAAAACAGTGGCTTGAGACGGTACAATTTTGCCCTTGGATTCCTACTCTGAGGAGGAAACAACTCAAGTTTGAACTTCTGTTACCACCAGTTAATTTAAAAATAAATAGAGTTAATAAGATAATTCAATCACACGTAGTTCATGCGGACGAGCCCAGTCTTGTTCATATTCATTGTGTTGACCTGTATTTTCGAGCAGAGATCTCTGCACAGTAATCATGAAAGGAAAATCTAGTTTAATTTACATAATGATAATCTTTATTATTGTCACGAGTAGGCTTACATTAACACTGCAATGACGTGACTGTGAAAAGCCCCGAGCCTCCAAACTCCGGCGCCTGTTCGGGTACACTGAGGGAGAATTCAGAATGTCCAAATTCACCGAACAAGCACGTCTTTCGGAACTTGTGGGAGGAAACTGGAGCACCCGGAGGAAACCCACGCAGGCACAGGGAGAACGTGTAGATTCTGCACAGACGGTGACCCAAGCCAGGAATCGAACCTGGGATCCTGGTGCTATGAAGCAACAGTGCTAACCACTGTGCTACCGTGCAACCCATATCGAAATAGATCACATTTATATCACCTTCTAAATTCACGACGGCTATCATCTTGGGCGTCAAGGACGGCAGACGCATGGGAACACAACCACCTGGGAGTTCCCCTCCAAGCCACACACCATTCTGATTTGGAACAACATCACAGTTCCTTCACTGTCACTGGGTCAAAATTCTGGAAGGACCTTCGTAACAGCACTGTGGGTGCACCGACACCACATGGACCGCAGAGGTTCAAAAAGGCAACGCACTACATTTTCTCAAGGGCATTTAGAGATAGAATTCATAGACTTTACTGTGCAGAAGGAGGCCATTCGGCTCATCGAGTCTGCATCGACCCTTGCAAAGAGCACCCGACTTAAGCCCATGTCTCTACCCTACCCCCATAACCCAGTAACCCCCACTTAACCTTTTTGGACATTAAGGGCAATTTAGCATGGCCAATCATGCTAACTCGCACATCTTTGGACTGTGGGAGGGAACCGGAGCACCCGGAGGAAAGCCGCGCAGACACGGGGAGTACGTGCAGACTTGGCACAGGCAGTGACCCAAGCCGGGAATCAAGCCTGGGACCCTGGAGCTGTGAAGCAACAGTGATAACCACTGTGCTACCATGTTGCCCTGGGCAATAATACCCACATGATACCCAATGATACCCACATCCCGTGAATGAATTTTTAAAAGATAAGGGGCGAAATTCTCCGTTATCGGCGGAAACTCCGCCGATCGGCGCAAAAAACGGCGCAAATCCCACTTGCGTCACGTCATAAAAATGGGCCGATAGTCTGCGGCCCGAAATGGGCTAGCAGCGACGTAACGGGATCCGCGCTTGCGCAGTGGTTCACGCCGTGCAGCGTCATACGCGCTGCATGGCGTGACGGCTCATAAGGCCGCGCAGCTCCCCCCCACCCGACCGGAACAGCCGACCGCAACACCCGACTTGATGGCTGGCCATCGCTCAGCCCCGAGGTTCGAGTCACGCGATGTGGAGGCGCTCCTGGATGCGGTGGAGCAGAGGAGGGACGCCCTGTATCCCGGGCACGGCCGCAGAGTTGCCCCACGCCACAGCCGGCGTCTGTGGAGGGAGGTGGCAGAGGCCATCACCGCTGTGGCCCTAACACCACGGACAGGCACCCAGTGCCACAAGAAGGTGAACGACCTCGTCAGAGCAGGCAGGGTGAGCGTCCCCCATATCCCCCATATCCCCTCTCCCCCAAATCCCCCCCTCCCCCATATCCCCCCTCCCCCATATCCCCCCCTCCCCCATATCCCCCATATCCCCCCTCCCCCATATCCCCCCCTCCCCCATATCCCCCCCTCCCCCATATCCCCCCTCCCCCATATCCCCCCTCCCCCATATCCCCCCTCCCCCATATCCCCCATATCCCCCCTCCCCCATATCCCCATATCCCCCTCCCCCATATCCCCCCCTCCCCCATATCCCCCATATCCCCCATATCCCCCTCCCCCATATCCCCCATATTCCCCCCTCCCCCATATCCCCCCTCCCCCATATACCCCATATCCCCCCTCCCCATATACCCCCCTCCCCCATATCCCCCATATCTCCCCTCCCCATATCCCCCATATTCCCCCCTCCCCCATATCCCCCCTCCCCCATATCCCCCATATCCCCCTCCCCCATATTCCCCATATCCCCCCTCCCCCATATCCCCCCTCCCACATATCCCCCTCCCCATATCCCCCATATCCCCCCTCCCCCATATCCCCCATATCCCCCCTCCCCCATATCCCCCATATTCCCCCCTCCCCCATATCCCCCCTCCCCCATATCCCCCATATTCCCCCCTCCCCCATATCCCCCTTCCCCCATATTCCCCATATCCCCCCCTCCCCATATCCCCCCTCCCACATATACCCCCTCCCCCATATCCCCCATATTCCCCCTCCCCCATATCCCCCCTCCCCCATATTCCCCATATCCCCCCCTCCCCATATCCCCCTCCCACATATCCCCCCTCCCCCATATCCCCATATCCCCCCTCCCCCATATCCCCCCTCCCCCATATCCCCCATATCCCCCCTCCCCCATATCCCCCCTCCCCCATATCCCCCCTCCCCCATATCCCCCATATCCCCCCTCCCCCATATCCCCCATATCCCCCCTCCACCATATCCCCCATATTCCCCCCTCCCCCATATCCCCCATATCCCCCCTCCCCCATATCCCCCATATCCCCCCTCCCCCATATCCCCCCCTCCCCCATATCCCCCATATCCCCAAGTGAATCCAGCAATGCACGCGCAACCGATGGCGTGCATTCATATACCTGCCTAACACTGTTGCCTTTTACCCCTGCCACCACCCCCCCCCCCCCCCAGGAGAAGCGCGCACACAACAATAGGGAGCATGTGAGGACTGGAGGAGGGCCCGCTGATGAGAGGCCACTGACCGTACACGAGGAAAGGGCCCTGGAACTGGCTGGCGGACCTGAGGACCGGGAGGTTGCTGATGCAGAGGTCGGGGCCCCACGAGCAAGTGAGCCACCAACAGCCCGTCCCCATATCCCCCCTCCCCTATATCCCCCTCTCCCGTATCACCTGATCACTGCCTGATGTCTAACCATGCATGCTTCATTGTGTATCGCAGGACCAAACGTCCAGGCACCCATCCCCGCAGATGCAGACCGCCCGCAGGATGCCCCTCGGAGACCACGGGAGACGGAGAGACCCGAACCCTCCAGCATGCGACGCCCGCAGGATGCCCCTCGGAGACCACGGGAGACGGAGAGACCCGAACCCTCCAGCATGCGACGCCCGCAGGATGCCCCTCGGAGACCACGGGAGACGGAGAGACCCGGACCCTCCAGCATGCGACGCCCGCAGGATGCCCCTCGGAGACCACGGGAGACGGAGAGACCTGGAGCAACAGGGAGACGACACCCCCGTCACGTGCGGGAGCGACCACCCAGCGATGAGGGGGGCAGCCACAGGCCCCCGTCACATCCGAGCCAGGACACCACTACCCAGGACACCACTATCCAGGACACCCCTACCCGGGACACCACTACCCAGGACACCCCTACCCGGGACACCACTACCCGGGACAGCACTACCCGGGACAGCACTACCCGGGACAGCACTACCCGGGACAGCACTACCCAGGACACCCCTACCCGGGAAGACTAAATACCGGACAGTGACTCAGAGTGGATGGGTGGAGACGAACCCCCACCCCAAAGTGCCATGGACTCAGAGTGGGACGAAGAGCACGACACAACGCCACTGCTGTCACCAACACCCTCCACCATCGCAGAAACACTCACCACGGTTGGGCACTTTAGTGATGAGGCGTCTGGTACACTCACTGGTGCGCACAACACAGCCGTCCCGGTACAGCAGGTGGAGGTAGGAGCAGCAGAGGGACCGGGCGGTCGGAGGGCAGCCCAGGCCAAGCGAACATCTGCCGCCCAGATGGATCCCGGGTTCCTGCAGTTACCACACCCACACATAGATCCGATGCAACCACCGACACGGAGACGAGCGAATAGGGTGACGGGTGGCTTGCGGCGGCTGCGGTCGCAGGTGGAGGAGTCCACCCGCGTCCAGGAGCTGGGAGTGGTCCCGATCATGCGTGCCACCCAGGCTGACACCGCACGGGTGGCGTCCGCGGTGGAGGCAATGGGTGCGACGGTATCAGACATGGGGAACGGTTTTCGAGGCCTGGGGCCTTCCGTGCAGGCGGCGTCTGTGGCCCAGGAAATGGCTGCCCTCTCACAGGAGGCCATGAGCCAGTGCCAGCGCCAGATGGCAGAGGCGCTCAACGCCATAGCCCAGTCTCAGCACGCCATAGCCCAGTCTCAGCAGGTCATGGCCCAGTCTCAGCAGGCCATGGCCCAGTCTCAGCAGGCCATAGCCCAGTCTCTGCAGGCCATGGCCCAGTCTCAGCAGGCCATCGCTGAGGGCATCGGCGCCAGTGGCCACGTGCGAGCTGGCGTCGCACTGTTGCAGACAGGGTTCGACAACCCCCTGGGCTCCATGGCTGCAAACCTGCAGACCCCTGTCGATACCAGCACGGGCCTCCAGGACTGGCAGCGCCAGATGTCGGGGGCGCGTCGGATGGCCAGTCCGTTCGCATCCCCCACCCATGTAGAGGCCTGGGGGCCATCGGGCACCCCGAGGGAGGAGGAGGTGGTGTGGTCCGTCCCGGCTCCCTCTGTAGGGGAGGTCCCGGTACACCGCGACACCTCGGACTCCCCCCCTTCCGTCCCAGGTGCATCGGGTGGGCAACGGGCAGGACAGGCTGGCAGCTCGCCATCCCAGTCGCCCGGGCCGCAGCCTGGCCCACCTAGGCCAGGACGCCCCAGGAAACGGCCGCCAAAGGGATCCAGTGTCAGAGGGCAGGAATCACAGGAGTCCACCTCCAGTTCTGCTGTACCGTCTGGGGAACCACGTAGACGTAGTCAAAGGGCCCGTAAGGCCAAACAATTAGACACTGAGTAAGTTGGCACGGGTGCAGGGCACAGATGAGTTTTAGGCGCGAGGGCACGTGCATGAACTCCTTTGGTTATTAAAGTCAATGTTACACCTACCGAAGCTGCCTTTGTGCTCTGTCCAAAGTGTGCGGGGGTGTCATGTACGTTGAGCGCAAGTGTGTGTGTGAGGGGTGGTCTTACCTCAGCCCCAGGTGAGTCTGCCCCCTTCCCCCTGGGCCGCCATCAACATCCCCCGGGCAGAGGACGGGACCGTGCGCTGCAGTGTCACAGCCGCATGCAGGGATGGTCCGGGTGGATGGTGGTACTGTGGCCATGGGTCAGACATAGTCCAACGATGTAGAGCCAGGAGCTCATCGGAGGCGGGTTGTCATCATTCTCCATGGCCTGCGATAGACACGCGTCCACCCGCAACTGGGTGAGCCCGGCCCGTTGTGCCGCCGGTGGATCGGCAATTGGGAGTGGGGGGGTGGTGTGCATGCGGGTGGGGTGTGTGGGGTTGGGGAGGGGGGTGAGGGTGCTGGGTGGGTGGATGGGTGGGGGGTGTGGGTGGTTGGCTGTTGTCATGGTGTGCGGTCTGTGGCCATACTACCCGATTCCCACGCCCATCTAGTCAGTGAAGCGGGCGTCTATCAGTCTGTCCCGTGCCCGCTGGGCCAGCCGGTAACGGTGGACAGCCACCCGTCTGTGTCTACCCCGTCTGCCCTGACCATTGCCCCCATCCCCCTCATCTGGGGAGGACTGGGCCTCTTCCTGCTGCTCCTCCACTCCGCCCTCCTCTGCCTGCGGCACATCGCCCCTCTGCTGGGCTATGTTGTGCAGGACGCAGCACACCACAATGATGCAGCCGACCCTATCTGACCGATACTGGAGGGCACCCCCAGAGAGGTCCAGGCACCTGAAACGCATCTTCAGCACGCCAAAGCACCTCTCGATCACTCCCCTTGTCGCTACATGGGCATCATTGTAGCGGTTCTCCGCCTCATTGCGTGGCCTCAGTATAGGCGTCATCAGCCACGATCGCAATGGGTAGCCCCTGTCGCCCAGCAACCAGCCCCTCAGCCGGGGATGGCGTCCCTCGTACATGCCGGGGATGGATGACCGCGACAACACGAATGAGTCGTGTACACTGCCTGGGTGACGGGCGCAGACGTGCAGGATCATCATGCGGTGGTCGCAGACCACCTGTACGTTCATCGAATAGGTCCCCTTCCTATTAGTGAACACGGCCCTGTTATCTGCAGGTGGCCGCACGGCGACGTGCATCCCATCGATCGCGCCCTGGACCATGGGGAACCCGGCAATGGCAGAGAAGCCCACGGCCCGGGCATCTTGGCTGGCCCGGTCCACGGGGAAGCGGATGTAGCGGTGCGCCATGGCATAAAGGGCATCTGTCACTGCCCGGATGCACCGATGCACCGATGTCTGCGATATGCCGGACAGGTCCCCACTCGGTGCCTGGAATGACCCCGTTGCATAAAAGTTCAGGGCCACCGTAACCTTGACGGACACGGGGAGAGGGTGTCCCCCGCCAGTGCCACGCGGTGACAGGTGTGCCAGCAGGTGGCAGATGTGTGCCACGGTTTCCCGGCTCATCCGGAGTCTCCTCCTGCATTCCCGGTCCGTGAGGTCCTGGTATGACTGCCGGGGCCGGTACACACGGGGTGCCCTCGGGTGCCTCCGTTGCCGTGGGGCCGCGACGTCCTCCTCCCCCTCCTCGTCCTGTCGGTCAGGTGTCCCTCCAGCCTGGGCGGCTGCCGCCTGCCCCTCTGCGGCAGCCTGCGCCGCCTCTCTGGCACGCTCCTCCTCCTCCTCCTCCTCATCCAGGGCAACATAGACATGAGCGGCTGCCACCACGGCGGCCAACATCGCTGGATGGTCTGAAAACATGACGGCCTGGTGGGGGGAGGGGAACGACGACATGTCATCATTGCCCATATCCCCTCCTCCCCCCAGCCAGGTGGCATGGACCGCATGGGTCCAACTGTTGGAGGCTGGCACCTGGCCAGGTGGACCAACTCATTTGCCCTCCCATCACCCACCCCGGCACGGACCCCCCCCCCCCCCAACCTCCACCCCGGCACGGACCCCCTCCCCAACACCCACCCCAGCACGGACCCCCCCCCAACCTCCACCCCGGCACGGACCCCCTCCCCAACCTCCACCCCGGCACGGACCCCCTCCCCAACCCCCAACCTCCACCCCAGCACGGACCCCCCCCAACCTCCACCCCGGCACGGACCCCCTCCCCAACCCCCAACCTCCACCCCAGCACGGACCCCCCCCAACCTCCACCCCGGCACGGACCCCCTCCCCAACCCCCAACCTCCACCCCAGCACGGACCCCCCCCCCAACCTCCACCCCGGCACGGACCCCCTCCCCAACCCCCAACCTCCACCCCAGCACGGACCCCCCCCCAACCTCCACCCCGGCACGGACCCCCTCCCCAACCTCCACCCCGGCACGGACCCCCTCCCCAACCCCCAACCTCCACCCCGGCACGGACCCCCTCCCCAACCTCCACCCCGGCACGGACCCCCTCCCCAACCCCCAACCTCCACCCCAGCACGGACCCCCCCCCCAACCTCCACCCCGGCACGGACCCCCTCCCCAACCCCCAACCTCCACCCCAGCACGGACCCCCCCCCCCAACCTCCACCCCGGCACGGACCCCCTCCCCAACCTCCACCCCGGCACGGACCCCCTCCCCAACCTCCACCCCGGCACGGACCCCCTCCCCAACCTCCACCCCGGCACGGACCCCCTCCCCAACCTCCACCCCGGCACGGACCCCCTCCCCAACCCCCAACCTCCACCCCAGTACGGACCCCCCCCCCCAACCTCCACCCCGGCACGGACCCCCTCCACAACCCCCAACCTCCACCCCGGCACGGACCCCCTCCCGGCACTCCCCCGGAGCCCAGCCTACTCTAACCACCCCCCCCCCCCCCGCCGCACACACACAAGCCGAGACACACCTCTCCTCAGGCAATCAGTCTGCGGCCACGCCATTTCCTGCCCAGAGCCAACCCCCCAGGCCGTCACTCACCTCCTCGCTGGTCGGCGTGAGCCTGGAGCACCGGGTCACGCCGATGAAAAGGAGGTTTGATTCACGTCGACGTGAACGGTCATCACGTCGACGGGACTTCGGCCCATCCGGAAGGGAGAATATCGGCAGGCCGAAAATCGGCTGCCTTGCGCAGACCCGTGACATTCTCCGCGGCAGCGGCGCCATTAACGCCCCGCCGACTTTTCTCCCTTCGGAGACTTCGGCGGGGGCGGGGGCGGGATTCACGGCGGCCAACGGCCATTCTCCGACCCGGCGGGGGGTCGGAGAATGACGCCCAAGACCTTAACAACACCCAATAACAATCAACAACTCAAGATGCACAGATCGCATCTTGGACGTTGCATTTATGTGCTGGGCGCGTGCCTGAGCAAGTGTGTATTTAGCCACTGGGTATTTGAGCAGGAAGTGGAGGTGGAGAAGGATGTTCGGCTAAGGAAATGTCAGAAGCTGAAGAAATAGCTTTTGGAGAATCCTGTCATAAAAACCAAAACAAACCAAAAAGGAGCGATCACATCGCCGGGGGTGTTCTACAGGTACAAGAGAAATAGAAGATCTGGGGGCGAAATTCTCCGATATCGGCGCGATGTCCACCGACCGGCGCCAAAAACGGCGCAAATCAGTCGGGCATCGCGCCGCCCCAAAGGTGCGGAATCCTCCGCATCTTGGGGAGCCCAGCCCTGACCTTGAGGGGCTAGGCCCGCGCCGGACTGATTTCTGCCCCGCCAGCTGGTGGAAAAGGGCTTTGGTGCCCCGCCAGCTGGCGCGGAAATGACATTGCCAGGCGGCGCATGCATGGGAGCGTTAGCGGCCGCTCACGGCATCCCCGCGCATGTGCTGTGGAGGGAGTCTCTTCCGCCTCAGCCATGGTGGAGACCGTGGCAAAGGCGGAAGGAAAAGAGTGCCCCCATGGAACAGGCCCGCCCGCGGATCGGTGGGCCCCGTTCGCGGGCCAGGCCATCATGGGGGCACCCCCCGGGGCCAGAATCCCCCAGGACCCCGCCTGTAAGAGAGGTGGTTTAATCCACACCGGCGGGACAGGCATCCTAGCAGCGGGACTTCGGCCCATCCGTGCCGGAGAATCGCGGGGGGGGGGCCCGCCAACCGGCGCGGCGCGATTCCCGCCCCCGCCGAATCTCCAGTGCCAGAGAATTCGGCAACCAGCGGGCCGGGATTCACGCCAGCCCCCGGTGATTCTCCGACCCAGCGGGGGGTCGGAGAATCTCGCCCCAGATATGTAGGCAAATTTTAGAGAACTGTAGTGATAGTGGGGGATTTCAAAATCCCCATCATTAATAGGGTTGCCGCAGTGTAAAAGGTTTGGAAGCAGAAAATTCTTAAAATGCATCCAGGAGAACCTTTTAAGCCATTTCACAGAAGGTTCTACAAGAGATGGGGTGGTCCTGGAGTTAATTTTAGGTATCTAAGCCGGGCAAGTGATTGAAGTATCATTGGGGGAGCATTTTGCAGACAGTGATCATAACTCGGTTAGGTTTAAGATTGTTATGGAAAAGGACAATGATGGGCCTTAACTCAAAGTTCTCAACTGGGGGAAGGCCAATTTTAATAAGAACAGATATGATTTGCTAGAGCGGACAGGGAGCAGATACTTTGAGGTAAATCTGTGACAGAACAGTGGGACACATTTATGGAGAAAATAGGGAGAGTACAGGGCCAACATGTTCCAATCAAGAAAAAGGGTGCGATCAACAGCTCCAGTGAACTGGAGCACTCCACCCAGGCCCACGCCCTAACCCCGTAACCCCACCTAAATCCTTTTTGGGGGGAGGCACTAATGGGAAATTTAACATGGCTAATCCACCTAACCTGCACAACTTTGGACTGTGGGAGGAAACCGGAGCACCCAGAGGAAACCCACGCAGACACGGGGAGAACGTGCAGACTCCGCATAGACAGTGACCCAGCAGGGAATCGAACCTGGGACCCTGGCGCTGTGAAGCCACAGTGCTATTCACTTGTGCTACCGGGCTGCCCACAAAAAAAGCCTGTGTCCAGTGGCATCTCGCAGGGATCAGTGTTGAGGCCCTTGCTGTTTATGGTTTATATAAATGATTTAGACTTAAATGGAGGAGGGTTGATCAGCAAGGTTGTGGACGATACGAAAATTGGTGGGGCGGTAAATAGTGAGGAGGATAGCCTTAGATGGGGTGGTCAGAAGGGCCGATCAGTGGCAAATGCAATTCAATCTGGATAAGTGTGAGGTGATGCACTTCGGCAGGACAAACAAAACAAGGGAATAAATGATAAACGTCAGGACCCTGGGAAGCACCAAGGGTCAGAGGGCCCTTGGTGTGCATGTACACACGTCCCTGAAGGTAGCAAGGCAGGTGGATAAAGTGATTCAGAAGGCATACAGTATACTTGCTTTTATTAGCCAGGGCATAGAGTTTAAGAGTGGGGAGATTATGCTAGAACTGAATAAAACATTGTTTTGACCACAGGTAGAATATTTTGTGCAGTTCTGGATGTAAGAGCACTGGAAAGGATACAAAGGAGATTTACCAGGATGTTGCCTGGGCTGGAGCATTTTGTTTATAGTTGCATGGCCTGGGGTTGTTTTCCTTAGAACAGAGGAGACTGAGAAGGAACATGATTGAGATATATAACGTTATGAGGGGCACAGATAGAGTAGGCAGGAAGAAACTTTTCCACTTGGTGGAGGGATCAATGACCAGGGGGCGTAGATTTAAGGTAAGTGGCAGAAGGTTTAGAGGGGATGTGAGGAAAAACTTTTGCTCCAAGAGGGTGGTGGGAGTTTGGAACTCGCGGGTGGTGGAGGCAGAGACCCTCATAACATTTAAGAAGTACGTAGATATGCACTTGCGATGCCAAGGCATACAAGGCTATGGGCCAAGTGCTGGAAAATGGAATTAGAATACTTAAGTGGTTCTTTTTGACCGGTGCAGAAACGATGGGTCAAACGGCCTCTTTCTATGCTGTCGAGCTCTATGACTCTACGAATGGGAGGATGCTTACAGAGTATCAAACTCATAGGAAGGCATTGCAAGGTCTCTCCAGTAATATGCAGATAGCAGGGCTGTTATCACATCAAAAGCCCTCCTGGGCAGCAACACAGAAGGCTGCAGTGCAACCTGGAGTGAGTGGCAGCTGCGCAAATCAATGGTGCGTTCACCCATACAACATGATGCCCATCTCCAAGCTGCAGGTTCTGACCGATGGCATTCAAATCTCAGTGAGAGAATGGGGGAAGCAATTTCCATTCAAATCCCAGATCTCTCGGGCATCACTGCAGAGGCGTTGCAGGAAAATTCAGTGTGATCTCTCCCTGAACAATCAGTCTCAGACCGCATTGAAGAACAGGTGTTGGCTTTTGAGGATCGTGGCTTTTTTCCAGGATCAAAGTCGAGGATATGTATTGCAAATGTTGACTTAGTTTTCCTTTCAGAGACAGCTGACCTGCTTCTGACTGGGCTGGAGATGGCCTCGTATTAGATGCGCTGCATTGCAATTCAGGGACATCATGGTTTCCTGGACCAATGTCAATCGCCTAAAAGGCTCACAGAGAGAGGACTTTTCCAACTTCCATGTTCACTAATTGGCCCAGCTTTTAAATCAGGTTTTACACCTTCCATAGACTGTGGTGTTGGGTGCTCTGGTGCACAGATGAGCCAACACAGTTGTATGTGGTACAACTCTATTTTATTATAACTCTTATAATACAGTTCGTTCTGGATACTCTGCACGTGCTGTCTCCCTGAGTGTCCCCGGCTATGGCTGTGTCCTGGTTCTCCCCTGCCGCTCTTTCTGACCACCAGGGGTTGTGTCTGTGCTTTTATATCTTTCTGTCATTGGTTGTGGTGTTGTGTGTTCTGATTTGTCTGTTGGTGTGTCTATCATGATGTGTGTGTTTGAATATCATGACATCCCCCTTTTTTACAAAGACAAGTGCCTACGTGGTTATAAATACAATTGTGTCGTGAGTGCATCTAAGAGTGTGCAGTTGTGTTGTGTACAGCTTGTGTTTATGACGTAACTATTTACATGGGGCGATGTCGGGTGCGTCACACTAACAAGGTTGTACCATAACAAAACTTGGATGCGAGAGAAAAAAAAAACTTGAACATTGGTCCGGTCAGACGATATCTGGAACAATAAACAACAACAGGTTATAATACAGAAGTGTTTGACTTTTTGAACGTATTAACAGCGTTATAAGTCCAGTCTAGTGGGTGACCGCCTCAAGAATGGGCTGGTCCTCAAGCCGGTTCAGCTGTGGAGATTTGTGGTCACACTGGTTCACCTTGGACTGTTGGAGGTGATGCTGTTGCCGAAGTCTCTACTTTACCATTTGTTGTACTTCCTGCAGTGCTTGGTCTTTTTCATTCTTGCAAATATGACATTCAACATCTTTGTTAGTGGTGCCCTGGCTGTGGTTTGGTTCTGGTGGCGATGGAAGGGGCATGATCCGTGGCATCTCCACGAAGTCATCCTTGGGAACCAGTGGAGGATCCGGCGTGTGCGTACGGTGCAGTTGCGAGCGTGGAAGGCGGCACAGAGCCCGCTGATTGCGCCTACGCACCAATCCATCCGCCCTGCATGCCAGGAACAAGGTGGAGTCTGTTTTCTTTTTATGTTTGTGGTGGACGGCATCTTGTAGCCGATGGGTCGTTGCCATTGAAGTAGCACCATCACTAATATCATGCAAGGCGATGACTGTGCCAGATGTGGAAGTTGGCCAAGACCGTGTACGCTGGTTCCGGCCACCTGCTGTGCCGGAAGGGCGACTCCGCAGAGAAACGTCGAAGCATGTCGCCTTGGATAGAGAATTGTTGCTCGCATCAACGTCTGGCGATGGCGCGAGTTGGTGTGTCCATCTTGGACCGCCGGTGCTGGTTGCCACTGCCGACCCAGTGGGACTGCCACGCGATCCATTCCCTGTCGCCGTGGCATCTGCCGTCACCCTGAGCGTGCCATCACCGAGGCCGCGACACCGCCCGTCCGGAGCAAGGTCTGGCGTGCGCAGATCAGAGTCGGCGCTTGGCTGCTCCCCATCTGGAGTCCGGTCTGCCTTCCGTCGATGCCCCCCATCCGGAGTCCCAACAGGTTCACTGGAGGCAGCCGAGATTCCCTGAAGCTGCACTTCTGGAGTCGGAACATGCAGGAATGCACCAACCAGTGGAGAGGCTCGAGCCATCGAGGGTGGAAGCGGTGCGCCGCCACCGCAGTCGTCAGTGGTCCCACCGTGATCGTTGAGTGCCTTGGTACGCACTAGGCGAGGTCTGTCACCTTGCACCTTTTGCATGGGAAGTGGGATGCTGTCGTCACTCGTCTCACATCCCGTGGATAGATCGTCATTAGCAGCTTGCTGTTCACTAGGGTTGGGTAAATTGTCAGAGTTTTCATCTGGTGGTGCACACCATGTCGGTGGACTGTCATTGTCTTGCCATTGTCCTTCATTTGGGCTTTTCTTCTTTGGAACTTTAAATCTTCCCCCAGACATTGCAGAACCTTGTTTATTACCCCCAAATTCTCCCATATGTATGGTCTCGAATATAGTATCCACTGTTTCTATCGACATTGTACCATTTTCCAAAGAACATTCCGTTTCACTTTTCTTCTCAGGTACCTCATATGTAACTTTGTTTGATGTACATGCCTTCATGGTCTCTGGGTCTGATTTTGCTGGGACTGGCATGGTCACAGTCTCTTTTTTACTGTTCTCAATTGCCCACATCATACTCCCCATACATAACTGCTTGAGCACTGGGGTTAGTGTGGTACAATGGATAATCGGTTCGACCTTACCTGCATCTTCATCATTAGTGGAAAGCACACTTGGTTCACTTGAAACTGCTGTGGGTGTTAAATTCGTTATCTGGCTACTCGATGTCGGTGTCCTCAGGATTCTTGCTCCAATGTTCTGCTCAATAATCAGTGGAGTGTGTATAGGTTCAATGCAATTAATGTTCCCTTCCAGGTTTGAAGAGTCATTACTGACTAACTGCTGGTCTCCGAAGTTGGGATTTTGCGGCATTGTGTTGAAGGGAGACATTTGTCCCTGCCGTGGATATGAGTCAGGTTGTGTTATTTCCATCACCTGAGGATCAATGTCTTGTCCATTTTTTCGATCCGTACTAAAACACTGGCAATTCTCAGTCTGCTCCTTGCAAGTTAAACATACAATTAATTTCGTTAGGAAATCCTCAGCATCCTTCTGTGGCCGTGCAGCATTATTAATCTCTGTTCGGCTATAATGATCCTGAAGGTCAGCGCATAAACCTTTTTTCTTCGGGCTTGGACGAGGCGATTCCTTTGGCTTGTCTTCAGTTGGGCTTGAACAGTCTTCAGCGCTGTGCCCTTTATTGTAGCATGAGAGACCGTCATGGTCATGCTGCTGTGTAGTGGAGCATGGTAGGCTGTCATAGCCTTCCTGCTGTTCACGGGAGCATGGCAGACCTGCATCGTCTGCCGCTGGTTGGTCAGGAGAGGTTGCTAGACCCTCATGGTCTTGTTCCTGCAAGGACTGCGCTCTGGAGTCCTGCGTTCCTTCCATCGTGGAGTCCGTCCACAAACTCTCTGTGGAGGCTTGTGACACTGGAGTCACTTCTTGTTCGTGCAAGGACTGCGCTCTGGAGTCTTGCGCCGCCTCCACCGTGGAGGCTGTCCACGAGCTTGCCGTGGAAGCTTGTGACACTGGAGTCACTTCTGGTTCATGCGAGGACTGCACTCTGGAGTCTTGCATGTCTTCTTTCATAGAGTCGGGAACGTTGAGCGGGACGTGGACCACGCTCTGTGTGGCAGCAGGGCACCCTCCGTGTGCTTGCACCGCTCCCCGTCTGGTAATGTCAGGCCGCAGCATCATCCGGTACTGATAAGTTGGAACGTCATATCTGCTGGGTTGAAGATCCTCAAATCCGAAAAATGAATCCGCATCTGCGTCGGATTCAGTATGGGGGCCGCCAATGTGCACCACGAAAGGTTCGTCCGAGTCATAGTCATATAGGACCACGGAGCTATCATTGGGCTCGCGAGGTCCGGAAACACTGTAAAAATCGTCATCGAAGTATTCAAGGTCGGAATCATCGGCTTGTGCGTAGGTAACTGCTTGTCGGAAGGTTCTTCGGAGGTAAAATTCATCTCCTGGGTCAATTTGCGGCACTGTGCTGTCATTCCAGGTGAGGGAAGGTTGTTTTACAGCTTTAACAGATTTTTGTTTTTTTGATTTGGGATGTTTCCCTTTTAAATTGGATTTGGGACATTTCCCTTTTAAATTGGTGCAGTCTGGGGCCTCTGACATCCTGACGCTCGGTATGTAGCACGTAGGAAGCGACTGCGCATGCTCAGATCGCTGTTCCTTTACCGATGGCCGTTTTCTTGACTGCGCATGCGCAGCATCTCGCGCATGCGCATACGAAACTTCCGGTTCTGCGCACTTCTCGCGCAACTGTGCTAGCGTGATACCTTTAGCAAGATGGCCGCCGACCTCGACCCAGCCTTTTCTCAGGCCCTGGATTTCGGGCTCCGGGATCCCAGCCACGAGGTGAGTACTGCAGCTTTTCTTACCTTTACTTGCTGATTGGATTGCGTATTCTTCACAGTACTTGGCGAATTTGCCCATGACTGCCTGGTAATCGTGCCTTTGCTGCCTCCTGAAGAACCTGAACCTTCTGAACATTGCTCTTGCCCTTGCACCGGCGACGGTGAGGAGAAATTCAATTTTTTCCTTATCATCCAGGTCTTGGAGTTCAGCTGCCGCCAGGAACAACTCGAACATTTGCCGGAATCGCCGCCAGTTTTCGTGGAGGTCGCCGTCGCACTGGAGCGCCTGCGGAACCGGGAGCTCTTGCATTATGCCTGGGCACTGCTGGTTGTCTCTGTACACTGGATGTATGCCGGCAGGTATCGATCCACTCCTGTACCATGTGGTGTTGGGTGCTCTGGTGCACAGATGAGCCAACACAGTTGTATGTGGTACAACTCTATTTTATTATAACTCTTATAATACAGTTCGTTCTGGATACTCTGCACGTGCTGTCTCCCTGAGTGTCCCCGGCTATGGCTGTGTCCTGGTTCTCCCCTGCCGCTCTTTCTGACCACCAGGGGTTGTGTCTGTGCTTTTATATCTTTCTGTCATTGGTTGTGGTGTTGTGTGTTCTGATTTGTCTGTTGGTGTGTCTATCATGATGTGTGTGTTTGAATATCATGACATAGACATAGAAAATAGAACATACAGCGCAGGAGACCCAGCGAGTCTGCACCGACCCACTTAAGCCCTCACTTCCACTCTATCCCCGTAATCCTCCTCACCTTTTTTGGACACTAAGGGCAATTTTTAGCATGTCCAATCCACCTAAACTGCGCGTCTTTGGACTGTGGGAGGAAACCGGAGCACCCGGAGGAAACCCACGCAGACACAGGGAGAACGTGCAGACTCCGCACAGACAGTGACCCAGCGGGGAATCGAACTTGGGACCCTGGCACTGTGGAATCACAGTGCTAGCCACTTGTGCTACCGTGCTGCCCATGTCTATAGCTGGATGGTGTTGTGACACATGAGACGTAACAAGCATGTGGACCAGGATGGACCAGTGGGTTTTTTCATGGTCATATTTTACCTACATTCATATCTTTGCTTGCTAAAGATTCGCCAGGGCTTTCAGGCCCTGAAGGGCTGACTGCAAAATTGCTGGGTAATATATCTGGTTATGTTCACGTTGGATCATCAAAATAAAGGTCACAGGCCTGAAACATATGTGCACTTTCTTACTCTGTCACTTCAAATTATGCTTTTCTCCTATTAGTCATAGCTATCTGGCAGTTTCATAATCACCCATTCCTGATACTAGCTCCTTTTGTATTTCAAATTTACTTCATTAATGGAAGAAAAATACCATGGTGGAATTTGAACTCAGATATCATGGATCATTAACGTGGTCTCTAGACTGCTAGTCTAGTCACATGACCATTATGCCACTGTACCTTCAAAGGCATGTGCCAAAATCTTCCGTCATCCGTCGTGGCAGGATTTTCCAGGACGACTGAAAGTTAATAGAGTTTTGGCCGGAACGCCCAATTTTCCGTTCTCGCGCGCAAAGGGTTCGACCACGGACAAGATTGGAGAATCCTGCAGATGGGCCAGGAATTGCCCCCTATGCCTTCTCTCCCCTCCCCTCCCCCTCTGGCCACCGGCCCTGGCTGAGGGGCCGTGCCTTGAGGACGCAGTGGATTAGTGGTATTGTCGCTGGACCAGTAATCCAGAGACCTAGGGCAACGATCTGAGGACCTGGGTTCGAATCCCACCACCGCCAAGGTGATGGCATGTAAACGCAATAAAATATCTGGAATTAAAAGTCTAATGATGACCATTGTCGATTGTCGTAAAAACCCATCTGGTTCATTAATGTCCTTTCGGGAAGGAAATCTGACGTCCTTACCTGGTCTGGCCTGCATGTGACTCCAGACCCACAGCAATGTGGTTGACTCTTTTACTGCCCCCTCGAGGGCAATTACGGATGGCCAATAAATGCTGGCACAGCCTGAAATGCGCACGTCACTTGAACAAATATATTTTTTTAAATTGGCTGCCAGCGGGATCTTTCAGTCAATGGCCATTTACACTGCTCGGCTCCCGCACTACCGGAAAACCAGGAAGGGGGTCGTCTTTGAGGGGAACAGAGCAACCCGCCAGTGGGAAGGGCTGGAAAATCGCGGCCATGATCTATTTGAATGCTGAGTGCACTGGATGGGCCTACTCCTGCTCTGAGTTCCTATTTTATTTAATTGTGAAGGCATGGGTACATTAAACACAGCATTCTACAGACATCTTGGTAGAAAGTTAGAAGGATGGCAGGGAAGTGAGTGCAATGTTCCTCCTGCAGGATGTTTGAGGTGAGGGATGCCGTTAGTGTCCCTGCTGATTTTACCTGCAGGAAGTGCAGCCAGCTCCAGCTCCTCCAAGACCGAGTTAGGGAACTGGAGCTGGAGTTGGAAGAACTTCGGATCATTCGGGAGGCAGAGGGGGCTCATAGATAGCGGCTTCAGGGAATTAGTTACACCAAAGATTGGAGATAGATGGGTGACTGTAAGAGGGACTGGGAAAAAGCAGTCAGTGCAGAGATCCACTGCGGTCGTTCCCCTGAGAAACAAGTATACCGCTTTGGATACTTGTGGGGGGGGGGGACTTACCAGGGGTAAGCCATGGGGTACGGGCCTCTGGCACGGAGTCTGTCCCTGTTGCTCAGAAGGGAAGGGGGGAGAGGAGCAGAGCATTAGTAATTGGGGACACGATAGTCAGGGGCACAGATAGGAGATTTTGTGGGAGCGGGAGAGACTCACGTTTGGTATGTTGCCTCCCAGGTGCAAGGGTACGTGATGTCTCGGATCATGTTTTCTGGGTCCTTAAGGGGGAGGGGGAGCAAACCCAAGTCGTGGTCCACATTGGCACTAACGACATAGGTAGGAAAGGGGACAAGGATGTCAGGCAGGCTTTCAGGGAGCTAGGATGGAAGCTCAGAACTAGAACAAGCAGAGTTGTTATCTCTGGGTTGTTGCCCGTGCCACGTGATAATGAGATGAGGAATAGGGAGAGAGAGCGATTAACACATGGCTGCAGGGATGGTGCAGGCGGGAGGGATTCAGATTTCTGGATAACTGGGGCTCTTTCTGGGGAAGGTGGGACGTCTGCAGACAGGATGGTCTACATCTGAACCTGAGGGGCACAAATATCCTGGGGGAGAGATTTGTTAATGCTCTTTGGGAGGGTTTAAACTAATGCAGCAGGGGCATGGGAACCTGGATTGTAGTTTTAGGGTACGGGAGAATGAGAGTATAGAGGTCAGGAGCACAGATTTGACGGCGCAGGAGGGGGCCAGTGTTCAGGTAGGTGGTTTGAAGTGTGTCTACTTCAATGCCAGGAGCATACGAAATAAGGTAGGGAAACTGGCAGCATGGGTTGGTACCTGGGACTTCGATGTTGTGGCCATTTCGGAGACATGGATAGAGCAGGGACAGGAATGGATGTTGCAGGTTCCGGGGTTTAGGTGTTTTAGTAAGCTCAGAGAAGGATGCAAAAGAGGGGGAGGTGTGGCGCTGCTAGTCAAGAGCAGTATTACGGTGGCGGAGAGGATGCTAGATGGGGACTCATCTTCCGAGGTAGTATGGGCTGAGGTTAGAAACAGGAAAGGAGAGGTCACACTGTTGGGAGTTTTCTATAGGCCTCCAAATAGTTCTAGGGATGTAGAGGAAAGGATGGCGAGGATGATCCTGGATAAGAGCGAAAGTAACAGGGTAGTTATTATGGGAGACATTAACTTTCCAAATATTGACTGGAAAAGATATAGTTCGAGTACATTAGATGGGTCGTTTTTTGTACAATGTGTGCAGGAGGGTTTCCTGACACAATATGTTGACAGGCCAACAAGAGGCGAGGCCACGTTGGATTTGGTTTTGGGTAATGAACCAGGCCAGGTGTTGGATTTGGAGGTAGGAGAGCACTTTGGGGACAGTGACCACAATTCGGTGACGTTTACGTTAGTGATGGAAAGGGATAAGTATATACCTCAGGGCAAGAGTTATAGCTGGGGGAAGGGCAATTATGATGCCATTAGACGTGACTTGGGGGGGGATAGGTTGGAGAAGTAGGCTGCAAGTGTTGGGCACGCTGGATAAGTGGAGCTTGTTCAAGGAACAGCTACTGCGTGTTCTTGATAAGTACGTACCAGTCAGGCAGGGAGGAAGGCGTAGAGCGAGGGAACCGTGGTTTACCAAAGAAGTGGAATCTCTTGTTAAGAGGAAGAAGGAGGCCTATGTGAAGATGAGGTGTGAAGTTTCAGTTGGGGCGATGGATAGTTACAAGGTAGCGAGGAAGGACCTAAAGAGAGCTAAGACGGGCAAGGAGGGGACATGAGAAGTATTTGGCAGGTAGGATCAAGGAAAACCCAAAAGCTTTCTATAGGTATGTCAGGAATAAGCGAATGACTAGGGTAAGAGTAGGACCAGTCAAGGACAGGGATGGGAAGTTGTGTGTGGAGTCTGAAGAGATAGGCGAGATACTAAATGAATATTTTTTGTCAGTATTCACCCAGGAAAAAGATAATGTTGTGGAGGAGAATGCTGAGACCCAGGATATTAGAATAGATGGCATTGAGGTACGTAGGGAAGAGGTGTTGGCAATTCTGGACAGGCTGAAAATATATAAGTCCCCGGGGCCTGATGGGATTTATCCTAGGATTCTCTGGGAGGCCAGGGAAGAGATTGCTGGGCCGTTGGCTTTGATTTATATGTCATCATTGGCTACAGGAATAGTGCCAGAGGACTGGAGGATAGCAAATGTGGTCCCTTTGTTCAAAAAGGGGAGCAGAGACAACCCCGGCAACTATAGACCGGTGAGCCTCACGTCTGTAGTGGGTAAAGTCTTGGAGGGGATTATAAGAGACAAGATTTATAATCATCTAGATAGGAATAATATGATCAGGGATAGTCAGCATGGCTTTGTGAAGGGCAGGTCATGCCTCACAAACCTTATCGAGTTCTTTGAGAAGGTGACTGAACAGGTAGACGAGGGTAGAGCAGTTGATGTGGTGTATATGGATTTCAGTAAAGCGTTTGATAAGGTTCCCCACGGTAGGCTATTGCAGAAAATACGGAGGCTGGGGATTGAGGGTGATTTAGAGATGTGGATCAGAAATTGGCTCGCTGAAAGAAGACAGAGGGTGGTGGTTGATGGGAAATGTTCAGAATGGAGTTCAGTTACAAGTGGCGTACCATAAGGATCTGTTCTGGGGCCGTTGCTGTTTGTCATTTTTATCAATGACCTAGAGGAAGGCGCAGAAGGGTGGGTGAGTAAATTTGCAGACGACACTAAAGTCGGTGGTGTTGTCGACAGTGTGGAAGGATGTAGCAGGTTACAGAGGGACATAGATAAGCTGCAGAGCTGGGCTGAGAGGTGGCAAATGGAGTTTAATGTTGAGAAGTGTGAGGTGATTCACTTTGGAAGGAATAACAGGAATGCGGAATATTTGGCTAATGGTGAAGTTCTTGGAAGTGTGGATGAGCAGAGGAATCTAGGTGTCCATGTACATAGATCCCTGAAAGTTGCCACCCAGGTTGATAGGGTTGTCAAGAAGGCCTATGGAGTGTTGGCCTTTATTGGTAGAGGGATTGAGTTCCGGAGTCATGAGGTCATGTTGCAGCTGTACAAAACTCTGGTACGGCCGCATTTGGAGTATTGCGTACAGTTCTGGTCACCACATTATAGGAAGGACGTGGAAGCTTTGGAACGGGTGCAGAAGAGATTTACCAGGATGTTGCCTGGTATGGAGGGAAAATCTTATGAGGAAAGGCTGATGGACTTGAGGTTGTTTTCGTTGGAGAGAAGAAGGTTAAGAGGAGACTTAATAGAGATCATACAAAATGATCAGGGGGTTAGATAGGATGGACAGTGAGAGCCTTCTCCCGCAGATGGAAATGGCTGGCACGAGGGGACATAGCTTTAAACTGAGGGGTAATAGATATCGGACAGAGGTCAGAGGTAGGTTCTTTACACAAAGAGTGGTGAGGCAGTGGAATGCCCTACCTGCAACAATAGTGAACTCGCCAACATTGAGGGCATTTAAAAGTTTATTGGATAAGCATATGGATGATAATGGCATCGTGTAGGTTAGATGGCTTTTGTTTCGGTGCAACATCGTGGGCCGAAGGGCCTGTACTGCGCTGTATCGTTCTATGTTCTATGTTAACCAGTGGCTGATACTTTCCTCTGCTCTTTACCCCAGTGTACAAGGAGCAGAGGCCATGTTGCCAGCCCTCTGCCTATTTTAATGTGGCCTGCAGTAGAGGGGACAGAGGAAGGCGAAATGTCGACATCAGCAGCTCATATTTTAATTGGTTGCCGGGAAAGGTGGAGGAACAATGGCCTCCATTCCCTCCCTGAATCGATGTCCATTTTTGGAAGAAACAGAGGGCAGGCTTGGGCCCTAGTTCCGCTCATATCATAAGAGGTGCCATCTATTGTACCCAGAGAGACAGCTGGAACCTGACTAAAGGTGCAGAATCACTGGAGGCCCAACCCAGAGGCCGTTGCACACTCCAGGCGCAATGCAATTCACCGATGTGTCTGGACGCAATAAAATGCCTGAAGCTAAATAGCACGAGCATAGTCCAGTCAGGTTAGAAAGACCACACTTCATGGTGCAGGAAACAAACAGGGCAGCAATTATGATCGATTTTGCCAAAAACATAAAATATTTAGAAAATATAAATGTAAAAACAGATAACGTTAATCCTATGTTTTATCACTCGGCAGGAGCCTATGAAGGTGCAATAAAATATGTAACAGGCAGTTGCTCTGCTGTGGAAATATTATTGCTGAGTTCGTTATTTTGGGGATCTTTTATAATTCTGCAAGGAATTGCAAAGAAAAAGTACCAAGGTCTATCATGCTTGTCGACAGCTTCACATGGAGAAACTCATGCTGCTCCCAGTTTTTATCTGTATACTCTCATCTACATCCAACTGTTTGCTTATTTTCAACTGGTGTCAAAAGGAATGTTCCTGAACTCTCAATACTGTACATGGTTAAAGTTCATTAGTAGAAAGAAACAACATATTTATTTCGCAATTTACCATATCCAGCAGATTCCCCATAGAGTTTATAGCCAATGGAATAGATTGGAATTACAATCATTGGCCAGGATTTTAAAGTCAATGGTCTCATAAATAGCAAAGAAACAAAATGATCATTTGTTATAGCCGATGTTTGTTGAGGGGGAAATATTGGCCAAGACACCAAGAGAACACCTGCCCTTCCAGGTGCTGGTTTAGCACAGGGCTAAATCGCTGGCTTTGAAAGCAGACCAAGGCAGACCAGCAGCACGGTTCAATTCCCGTACCAGCCTCCCTGAACAGGCGGCGGAATGTGGCGACAAGGGGCTTTTCACAGTAACTTCATTTGAAGCCGACTTGTGACAATAAGAGTTTTTCATTTCATTTCCAATACTGTCATGGGATCTTTTGCTCAAGCAAAAATACAAGGTCACAATACATGGCATGTAAACTCAATAAAATATCTGGAATTAAAAGTCTAATGATGACCATTGTCGATTGTCGTAAAAACCGATCTGGTTCATTAATGTCCTTTAGGGAAGGAAATCTGCCGTCCTCACCTGGTCTGGCCTGCATGTGACTCCAGACCCACAGCAATGTGGTTGACTCTTTAACTGCCCCCTCAAGGGCAATTACGGATGGCCAATAAATGCTGGCACAGCCTGCAATGCGGCAACAATCTCTCCCTCAATGCCAGCAAAACTAAAGAGCTGGTAATTGGCTTCAGGAAGCAAAGTACTGTACACACCCCTGTCAGCATCAACGGGTCCGAGGTGGAGATGGTTAGCAGTTTCAAATTCCTAGGGGTGCACATCTCCAAAAATCTGTCCTGGTCCACCCACGTCGACGCTACCATCAAGAAAGCACAACAGCGCCTATACTTCCTCAGGAAACTAAGGAAATTCGGCATGTCCACATTGACTCTTACCAACTTTTACAGATGCACCATAGAAAGCATCCTATCAGGCTGCATCACAGCCTGATATGGCAACTGCTCGGCCCAGGACCGCAAGAAACTTCAGAGAGTCGTGAACACCGCCCAGTCCATCACACGAACCTGCCTCCCATCCATTGACTCCATCTACACCTCCCGCTGCCTGGGGAAAGCGGGCAGTAGCACGGTAGCAACAGGGGCTGTTTAGCACAGGGCTAAATCGCTGGCTTTGAAAGCAGACCAAGGCAGGCCAGCAACACGGTTCGATTCCCGTAACAGCCTCCCCGAGCAGGCGCCGGAATGTGGCGACTAGGGGCTTTTCACAGTAACTTCATTTGAAGCCTACTTGTGACAATAAGCGGTTTTCATTTCATTTTCATTTTTCAGTATAATCAAAGATCCCTCCCACCCGACTTATTCACTCTTCCAACTTCTTCCATCGGGCAGGAGATACAAAAGTCTGAGAACACGCACGAACAGATTCAAAAACAGCTTCTTCCCCGCTGTTACCAGACTCCTAAACGACCTTTTTATGGACTGACCTCATTAACACTACACCCCTGTATGCTTCACCCGATGCTGGTGTTATGTCGTTACATTGTGTACCCTGTGTTGCCCTATTTTGTAGTTTCTTTTATCTCCTTTTCTTTTCATGTACTTAATGATCTGTTGAGCTGCTCGCAGAAAAATACTTTTCACTGTACCTCGGTACACGTGACAATAAACAAATCCAATCCAACAATTTAAAATCTCATCCAAAATAGGGCATCTCTAAAAATGCAGCACCCTTTCCAAATAAAAGTAAAAGTCGCCTTCGTCCCAAGTGACTATGGGCTGCTTTTCCCCTTTGAGGGGGGAGAGCTGACTGGTGGTGATTTAACCTGAGAATCACCACACCTCAGGCGATGAGAAGACGGGGCCTTCATGAATAACCTCTTCAATACTGCACTGACAATGGTACTTTCAACTTCCAAACAGTCTAGTTGTTGCTTCTCCATTCACCAGGGCATTTCCGCAACAACCAACATGCTCGATGACACCTTTACCGAGTCTCCATTAGAAACATTAATCTCTCTAACCTTGGTCAATCCTGGCGCCAACCATTTTTGCAAGAGGGAGATTCAGAGCCAGTAGAGTGATCCACCATCAAGGGGCAGCAGGTACATGGAAACACCACCACCTGGCTGGAGGTTTCCCTCAAGCCACATATTATCCTGGCCTGGAAACACATCACCGTTCCTTCACTGTCACTGGATCAGGATCCTGCAACTACTTCCATGAGAGCACTGTGGGCTTACCCAGACCTCAGGGACGACAGGGGTTCAAGAAGGCAGCCTACCACCACCTTCTCAAGGGCAATAAATGCTGGCCTAGCCATCGATGCCCACGTCATGTAAATTAATTTTCAAAAAGCTGATTAAGCTCAATAAGAGCCTCATTATGCCAATTATAGAGGGAGTTGGGGGGAGGGGGGGGGGGGGGAGCCGGGGGGGGAGCCGGGGGGGGGGGGTTTGTTAAGGTGCCAGGAAGCTGACACTTGGCATCAGGCTGTAGGGGCCAGTGTTCCTGGCAGGGCTACAGACAACTTCCTGTCTTCCTCAACTCCTCAGTAGCAGTCTGCTGGTAGGGTGCTTCAATAGTGCCCTCTCTGTTGCTTACTTGCCATCACAGCCTGCTGGACCTCTCACGGACTCAGTCCATGGCCTCCACTGCCGGGGCGGGCTGATCGGTGGGTAGGGGGGGCCTCATTCGGGACTGGTTTTTTTTTGTGTAGGCGATCTGGGTCAGGCAAGCGGCCGATCAAGGGCACTATTTCCGCGGTCCAGGTCCGCGGTCTGAGTCCACCATGGAGCACGATGCAGCCGCCGCCACGCGCAGGCGCGGCCTCTGACCCGGAAGTGAGGGAGGCCGTATCGGCAGCTGGAGCTGCGAGCTCCACGACAGCTGCCAGCGAGTCCCCAGCAAGACTGTGAATCTGTGGCCTTTTGATGGCAGTTTTCGTGGCATAAAAGACCACAGTTTTCACGACGAGGTGGGGACATAATCCCGAATACGGAGAATCCAGCCCTTGATCTCTGATTGGTCCTCCAGCTTCTTTCACGGGATGTGGCCATCACTGGCAAGGAAGGTGTTTATGGACCGATCCTAATTGCCATAAGAAGGTGGAAGTGAGCCGTCACCTTGGACACTGCAGTCCAGGTGGTGTTTTAAGCGGTTATCATATGATGTAAAAACTCATAAACTTGCGGTAGCTTAATACTGACGAAACAGAAAACATCAGGTCATTTTGAGGAGGGGAGCGGGATTGGGCCATTTTCCAATTTCGCGAGCCCATTTCCTGCCCACCAGTGCCCGCCCATGTCATCTTCACGGAACAAATACATCACGAGATCTCTGAAAAATACACCCTGGATCTAAAGATAATAAGGTGCTTAGAGCATGGTTTTCATCAAAGTTTGGAGGGCTTGATAGATATAAACAGCCACCAGAAACACGACTCTCGTGTGCGCAGTTCGGTGGATAACCTGTGCTGCATGTGAATATGCTCCCTGTGCCCCACCATCAGCTGCCTCACGCTCACTCCCAATTGTGTCATCGTGAACTCTAGCAGGAAGGAGACAACTAAGGGGATCAGGGGTTATGGGGAGAAGGCAGGAGAATGGGCATGAGAAAAATATCAACCATGATTGAATAGCAGAACAGACCAACGAGTGGCCTAATTCTGCTCCTATGTCTTATGGTCTTA
The DNA here is from genome assembly GCF_047496885.1 of Scyliorhinus torazame. Lineage (NCBI taxonomy): Eukaryota > Metazoa > Chordata > Chondrichthyes > Carcharhiniformes > Scyliorhinidae > Scyliorhinus > Scyliorhinus torazame. The sequence continues at coordinate 30,509,965 of NC_092708.1, read as the reverse complement.
AAAGTTGATCCGTAACAGACTGCATCAAGAGCTAATCACGGTGCATTGTCTCATCATGTCTCACAGCATGGGTTGAATTAATTTTAATTTTTGCCACAGGTGAATCATTTTTGGTGTCAATGCTTAATATTATTCAACAGGACAGCATTGGCAGTATGGAGTGAATCATTTGCATTTATGTTTGACATGTACCCTTCAAGCAGTTGCTTTTTGATCATTCGGCGTGGAGTCACCAAGCAAACAATGACGAATCCCCAGGAATCACCTACAAGTACTGACACACTCCCAGGGACCCCTGTCCAAACGTGTGATATCAGTAACTGAAAAGAAACATTGCAGAGAACAGTATTTTCCAGCACATGCCAAAGAAATAATGAGATCGAAAGGCAATGAAACAAGATAAATATTCAATTACAATTGATAATTGGCATGAATCTGATGGCAGGTTTAGCACCAAATCTCTAACCAGTATCTCCTTCGAAGACCCTTCCTATCGGAGCGTGAAACATCAGGAAATGTATCCGACCAATCCAGAACCAAACGAAAATAAGCACAGAGGCAGATGAATAATTTCCCATTGAGGAAGCAATTTTCATTTTAATTTTAAAAAGATTATCTACTCTTTACTAAACAAATGACGGTTATGGTAATGTCAGTGCTGCCTGTGACATAAGGAGCAAACTGGTGTCACAGAAGCAGAGATATGACAGGGTGAAGACATGAAGAGATCTTAAAGCAAGGTCTGAAACCTTTCCAGTCACACCCTCTCAGGAACATAAAAATTCATGAGGAGGATTTCAAAATAATTTGAAGCAAGTAACGGAGTAAATATTTAGCCCAGAATAATGGACTGTTTCTAACTATCAAAATGAAAATTCTTTTCCCACTGAGCGAGTTGGATGATGCCGTCTTTATCATTGCACAGTGTACCTTGTTTTAATCTTACAACACCAAGTTAAAGTCCAACATGTTTGTTTCAAATCACTAGCTTTCAGAGCACTCTCCTCCCTCAGGTTAATGATGAGGTAGGTTCCAGAAACATATATCTAGACAAAGTCAAAGATGCAGACGATACTTTGAATGTGAGCATTTGCAGGTAATTAAGTCTTTACAGATCCAGAGAGAGGGGTAATCCCAGGTTAAAGAGGTGTGAATTGCCTCAAGCCAGGACAGTTGGTAGGATTTTGCAAACCCAGGCCAGTTGGTGGGGGGTGAATGTAATGTAATGCGACATGAAATCCTACCAACTGTCCTGGCTTGAGACAATTCACACCTCTTTAACCTGGGATTACCCCTCTCTCTGGATCTGTAAAGACATAATTATCTGCAAATGCTCACATTCAAAGTATCGTCCTGCATCTTTGACTATGTCTATATATATGTTTCTGGAACCTATCTTTCCATTCACCTGAGGAAGGAGCAGCGCTCTGAAAGCTAGTGATTCAAAACAAACCTGTTGGACTTTAACCTGGTGTTGTAAGACCTCTTACTGTGCTCACCCCAGTCCAACACTGGCATCTCCACATGTTGTTTCTAATCGACCAAATTATGTTCATTCACTTCAAGTCCCCTACCCAAATGCTGTCTTCTTGACGATACTGCTTCCAGTTCCTTCCTGTGTCACTGAACATTAACACATAGCGCGTCACCCAATCCGAGCTCCCATACCGCCCTTGCGTTGCTACGGCAGTGACCTCTGTTCTCTCACCGAGGTCCATCTGTACCCATTGGTATTTGTTAGATTCCAGGGGTGACCATCCACCAGCTCCTTCAAAGAAGTATTAAAGAAACAAGAAGAATTGAGTAAAAAGAGAGAAGGGACACACAGAGAAATCTGCCACATTTCAAACTTTTATTAAAATTTATTGACTGTGTATATCAGATGTGACTGGAATTATTTTTGATTCTCAGGTGTGGGCACCACTTGTTAATGTTATATTTTGCCCAGCAGGGGGCGGGAGGGATGGCAGCTTAGTGGTAATGTCACAGCAGTAATAATCCAGAGGCCCAGGCTAACGCGCTAGGGTCAGGGGTTCAAATCCCATCACGGCAGCTGGTGAATAAGAACAAAGAACAATACAGCACAGGAACCTTTGGCACGCCAAGCCTGCGCCGACCATGGTACCTGCCTAAACTAAAACTGTCTGCACTTACTGAGTCCGTATCCTTCCATTCCCACCCTTTTCATACATTAAAAAAATTGAAATTAAACTGATAAAATCTGGAATTGAGGCATTGCCTCAGTAATGGTGACCATGAAACCACTGATGACTGTTGTAAAAACCCATCTGGTTCACTAACACCCTTTAGGGTGGCACAGTGGTTAGCACTGTTGCTTCACAGCGCCACATAGAACATAGAACATAGAACGATACAGCGCAGTACAGGCCCTTCGGCCCACGATGTTGCACCGAAACAAAAGCCATCTAACCTACACTATGCCATTATCATCCATATGTTTATCCAATAAACTTTTAAATGCCCTCAATGTTGGCGAGTTCACTACTGTTGCAGGTAGGGCATTCCACGGCCTCACCACTCTTTGCGTAAAGAACCTACCTCTGACCTCTGTCCTATATCTATTACCCCTCAGTTTAAAGCTATGTCCCCTCGTGCCAGCCATTTCCATCCGCGGGAGAAGGCTCTCACTGTCCACCCTATCTAACCCCCTGATCATTTTGTATGCCTCTATTAAGTCTCCTCTTAACCTTCTTCTCTCCAACGAAAACAACCTCAAGTCCATCAGCCTTTCCTCATAAGATTTTCCCTCCATACCAGGCAACATCCTGGTAAATCTCCTCTGCACCCGCTCCAAAGCCTCCACGATTCCAGGCAAAAAATGAAAATTAAACTGAGATAAGTGGGGTTTGCTTTGACTGTTATTCCATGGGTTCTCCTTCTGCAATTGAAATAAAGTGATTCTTTAATTAGCAATGCAGATCAACCATTGAATAGTAAAAGAGGTTGAAGGGGCTAAATGGCCTCCTCCATTTGCTATTCTCCAAGCTCTCCAAATTGTAGCTGGCCTCACCTCACCAACTGGTTCTTAGCCTGCTTTCCCGAAGATTGTAGAAGCCCACATGAAGGCATACTTAAGAGACATGATTCATAGAATCACAGACAGCACATAAAAATACCATGTGGCCCATCATGTCCACGCTGGTAAGATCTGACTACATGAATCCCATTTTCCAGCGCTTGGCCCATAGCCCTGGAGGTTACGGCAGTGCAAGTGATATGCCACCCCATGACAAAGGTGTCAGCTGTGGCTGTGTTGATAGCACACTGACCTGAGTCACAAACCCCTGGGTTCAAGTCCCATCAGGGCTCGAGTACAAAAATCCAAGCTGACACTTCATGCGCAGTGCTGAGGGAGCACCTCACTACCGGAGGTGCCACCTTTCGGATGAGACGTTAAATCGAGGTCCCATTTGCCAGCTTGGGTTGATGTAAAAGATCGTACGGAACTATTGTGAAAAGCAGGAGAGATAACCCGGTCCATTGTCAATGTTTATCGCTCAATCAACATCACAACAAAACAGATTATCGGGTCGCTATCACTCTGCTGTTGTGGGAACTTGCTGTGTGCAGAATGGCTGTTGTGTTTCCTACATTGCAACAGTGACTAAATTCAACAAGTACTTCATTGGCTGAAAGTACTTTGGGATACCCAGTAGTCAAGAAAAGCGCTATACAAATGCAAGTCTTTCTTTTTATGCAGTCCTGCTCAGCCAGCTGTGGTCCAAGTGCTGGAAAACCCGATTATAATCGATTGGTGTCTGATGGCCGGGTCAGACACAATGGGCGCAAAGGTCTCTTTCTGTGCTGTAAAACTCTAAACACTTTATTTTACCTGGAATTACTTTATTATATAGTCATACATTGTGCAGTACAGGTCTAAAGTAAGATGTACGGACTGACTACTTGAGTGACGAGAGTGCCAACAACCAAGAGACAACATCGTGTGTGTCTGAGAAAATGTATAGTGAACGTTCTGCAATGAAGTGAAAGCTGTTGTTTGACTTTCCACTGCTGTCTACTTTGTCCCACAGCATCAACCATGGCCCTAATTTTCAGGATGGCAGAGTTTCGGCCCCCACCATCTGAAAAGTGAGTGGGGAACACACCTCTGCCAACTCCAGCAGCCCCAATGCCACATTCCACTCCAACAAGCATTGATAGGCAGCAGGTGGGACTTCCACCCTCACTTGGGAGGAAATCTTGCCTTGGAGAGCTACTAGCCAATCAGGTCGGCCGGAAATGCTCCAGTCCCTCCAGGCACAGCGCTGCAGTGGCTGGAAGAGGTACTGCTGGAACTAAGTCCAATGACCCGGAGGACAGTTAAGTGGCAGGGGTTCCAAGGCAGAGGGAGTAGGAAACATTTTGGGGGTTAAGGGGGGGTACAGTTGGGTTTCTCAAGGGATAAGCCTGGGAGGGAAGGCCAGAGATCACGGTGCCTTGTGGGCAAGGACAGTCAGAAGGTAACACCTTCCCTTCCTCCCCACTCCCGGAGGGTGTGCAGAGGGGATTCACTAGGTTAATCCCAGAGCTGAGGGGGTTGGATTACGCGAGAGGTTGAGTAGACTGGGACTGTACTCGTTGGAATTTAGAAGGATGCGGGGGAATCTTATAGAAACATATAAAATTATGAAGGGAATAGATAGGATAGATGCGGACAGGTTGTTTCCACTGGCGGGTGAAAGCAGAACTGGGGGGCATAGCCTCAAAATAAGGGGAAGTAGATTTACGACTGAGTTTAGGAGGAACTTCTTCACTCAAAGGGTTGTGAATCTATGGAATTCCCTGCCCAGTGAAGCAGTTGAGGCTTCTTCATTAAATGTTTTTAAGGTAAAGATAGATCCTTTTTTGAAGAATAAAGGAATAAAGGGTTATGGTGTTCGGGCCGGAAAGTGGAGCTTAGTCCACAAAAGATCAGCCATGATCTCATTGAATGGCGGAGCAGGCTCGAGGGGCCAGATGGCCTACTCCTGCTCCTAGTTCTTATGTTCTCCCACAGGGTAATGCAATCCATGCAATTTCATGCTCCTTCACCACCGACCTCCCCACCACCATCCCAGAACCTGCCGGGCGGTGGAGCTTAAAGTTCCAGCCTATGATTGAGTGGCATTACACACATCTCAAGGGGTTCAAGTCCTGCCCCCACAGACTAGAGTGCAGCACTGTAAGAACTTTGGCCTTATAAAAGTTCACAAGGCACGAATCAAAGAACAAGGGAATTCTCCCCTAAGTCTTGATCAATATTTACCCCTTAAGCAACATGAAATGAAATGAATGAAAATCACTTATTGTCACAAGCAGGCTTCAAATGAAGTTACTGTGAAAAGCCCCTAGTTGCCACATTCCGGCGCCTGTTCGGGGAGGCTGGTACAGGAATTGAACCGTGCTGCTGGCCTGCCTTGGTCTGCTTTCAAAGCCAGCGATTTAGCCCTGTGCTAAACCAGCCCCATTATTAAAACGACAAATTGTATGGTCATTATCACATTGCTGATTGTGGGAGATTCCTGTGCACCAATTGCTGTGTTTCTCACAACAATGATTTCACCTCAAAAGTACTGAATTAACTGTAAAATGCTTTGGCACTGAGTTAGTGAATCATAGAATTTACAGTGCAGAAGGAGGCCATTCAGCCCATCGAGTCTGCACCAGCCCTTGGAAAGAGCACCCTACCTAAGCCCACACCTCCACCCTATTCCCATAACCCAGTCACCCCACCCAACCTTTTTGGACACTAAGGGCAATTTATTATGGTCAATCCACCTAACCTGCACATCTTTGGAATGTGGGAGGAAACCGGAGCACCCGGAGGAAACCCACGCACACACGGGGAGAACGTGCACACTCCGCACATACAGTGACCCAACCCGGGAATGGAACCTGGGACTCTGGAGCTGTGAAGCAACTGTTATATACACTGTGCTACCGTGCCACCCAGGTGCTATACAAATGCAAATCTTTTCCTCATTATGCCTGATTTGTCATTTTTGGCCCAGGTTGTCTGGTCTGATGGAGTGTTTCAGTGTCTGAAGTGAGAATGAGGAAACATGCCAGTTGAGTGAGTCACTATCGATGCCACGCGTTGCCAAGCCCTTGGCAACCCTGACATTTCCAGGTGTCGTTCATTGAAAATCACTTTGGTTTATAGGAGCAGGGGTTTCACTGAGGGGAACAGACCTGAACACGGTGCAAGAAACTACTTACAGATAACTCTGTCTTTTCTCCCTCAGTGTCTCGACTGAGCAGCGCCTCAGCTTCAGTGACTTCAAAAAGGTCACAGAACAACAACAAAAGGAATGATGGATGCAGAATGAGTAACTCTGTGACAACACTTGCGCACTTTCTGCAGATTGATCTTCTATTCAAATGCAGTGAAATATTTGCTCCATTTTGAGAAATCATATCAGATGACGTTCAGTTCTCCCCCACCCCAGACCACCCAGACCCTGTCAAACGTCATGGAGACTCGGGCTCTGCTACCCCACTCCCCCGCGCCCCCCCCCCCCCCCCCCCCCCCCCCCCCCAGGTAGCCCTGTCCCCGTTAACCCTCCAGGGCTACCGAATCCAGACCGCAGATTCCCGCCTTCCCCACATTCCCCAAGAATTAGAATCCATAGAATCCCTGCAGTGCAGAAGGAGACCATTAGGCCCATTGCGTAGCACTGACCCTACCAAGAGCACCCTCCCTCTGCTCACTCCCGCACCCTATCCCCATAACCCCGCCTAGCTTGCAAATCTTTGGATACTCAGGGGCAATTTAGCATGACCGATCCACCTGACCTTGCATTTGAGCTGGACTACACTGCCATATAATCCAGCCTGGTGCTGAACATTGTGCCATCATCAGCGAGGATGCCCACAAGTTTTGGCAACTTGCCATTTTTTCATAGCGGCAGCCTTGCCTTGTGGTATTATCCAGACAACCTCTAGAATCACAGCTGAGCGGGCTGACTGCAGCAAGTGTGCAGGAACACAGTGCGCAGGAACACAGTGTGCAGGAACACAGTGTGCATGCGCAAACACCCAAAGGTTCAAGTGCAGCAGCAAAAGGTAACTCCGCAGCAGTCTCACTGTCACTGCCCAGGAAATAAAGGACAAGTGGCACTCCAGGGAGCTCAGAGGATGTGGAGATCAACCTGAAATACAGGATGATTTCCTAAACCACGGGATGATAACAAATGTCCAAGTAACTACTAAGAGAGTAAAAATCTGGAGAACGATGTGCACGGTGTCATGTTGGGTGTTCCACTATACAGATGAACCAACACGGTTGCAGATGGTACAACTCTGTTTTATTACTATCAATAACAACATCTGTAAACTTATGACTGTGGTTTGTTCTTTACCCTTTAACATGTGGACCCAGCCCTTACACTATCTTAGAGAGGCACTCAGCACATGGTGTATGTCTGAGTGGCTTGTTGTGAGCTCTGTGCCCTGAGCTGTCTCCTGCTGGAATCAGCAGGAACTGTGGCGTTCCCCGTTTTATAGTGCGTGTGCTCTTTCTTGTGATTGGCTGTGATGTTGCGTGTGTGTTGATTGGTCCGTTGATGTGTCCATCAGTGGAGATGTGTGTTTGCACCCCCTTTGGATTTCGACGGCAGCGGTGCGCAGGGGCCCTCTGGGAGCTGAGTAGCGACTTTAAAACCACTTACCTTTACAGGAGCAGCCCTTTGGATTTCGGCGGCAGCGGTGCGCAGGGGCCCTCTGGGAGGTGAGTAGCGACTTTAAAACCACTTACCTTTACAGGAGCGGCCCTTTGGATTTCGGCGGCAGCGGTGCGCAGGGGCCCTCTGGGAGGTGAGTAGCGACTTTAAAACCACTTATCTTTACAGGAGCAGCCCTTTGGATTTCGGCGGCAGCGGTGCGCAGGGGCCCTCTGGGAGGTGAGTAGCGACTTTAAAACCACTTACCTTTGCAGGAGCAGCCCTTTGGATTTCGGCGGCAGCGGTGCGCTGGGGCCTTCTGGGAGGTGAGTACTTACTTTAAAAAGCCTTGCCTTTACAGGAGCAGCCCTTTGGATTTCGGCAGCAGCGGTGGACAGGGGCCCTCTGGGAGGTGAGTAGCGACTTTAAAACCACTTACCTTTACAGGAGCAGCCCTTTGGATTTCGGCGGCAGCGGTGCGCAGGGGCCCTCAGGGAGGTGAGTAGCGACTTTAAAACCACTTACCTTTACAGGAGCAGCCCTTTGGATTTCGGCGGCAGCGGTGCGCAGGGGCCTTCTGGGAGGTGAGTACTTACTTTAAAAAGCCTTGCCTTTACAGGAGCAGCCCTTTGGATTTCGGCGGCAGCGGTGCGCAGGGGCCCTCTGGGAGGTGAGTACTTACTTTAAAAAGCCTTACCTGGTCCCGTGTCTGTTCTTCTTTTCTGTTTTATTTGTTTTTATATAAGGCGGGAACCGGAAGTTCGACCCGCGGACCTCTGGGAAGTCCCCCCCCACCCCCCAACCAATAAATTCTGGTGGAGAGGAAACCCGAGACACTACACGTGTAGTGTCTCCCACCCGCCCTCCTCCTCTAACCTAATAATAAGACCCATTGGTGTAAGGTAAGTGCCACATTATATTATTATTATATTATTAGCATTGTGCAGGTCAAGGTTCGGAGGTGGAGGAGCAGTCTCTGTCAGCGAGAGAACCTGAGAACATCTAAGACACTCAGAAGGTAAGAAGGTAAGTAAGTGATCTTTACTTATTTTTACTTTTATACCTTTTTTCAAATTGTGTGTGTCGGGGGGAAACTGAAGTGACATCACAGAAAAGCTGTGGCCAGAGTGGCTGGTTGGGATTCTACCCTAAATTTTAAAAAAAATTTGAGTATTTGGTAACTATTAAAACATAATAACTTAATTATAATTTAGAGGGATATCTAAGCCAGAGATCAGAGAGTATTATAGTTAGCTATCGCATTTCTATTAGAAATCTAGTGCTAGGAAACAGACAGTTGACAGTAACTTTGAAATTTTTATCAAAATATTTTTTTTTTAAAAAGACAAATTTTAATTTTAATTTTAATTAATTGACGCAATGTCAGTTAGAGGGGTGCTGTGCTCTGATGTGAGATGTGGCAGGTCAAGGAGGCTTCCAGCGTCCCGGATGGCTTCATCTGCAGAAAGTGCACCCAACTGGAGCTCCTCACAGACCGCATGGTTCGGTTGGAGCAGCAATTTAGGAGCATGCAGGTGGCGGAAAGCGTCATAGATCGCAGTTATGTAAATGTGGTCACACCCAAGGTGCAGGCAGAGAAATGGGTGACCACCAGAAAGGGCAGGCAGTCAGTGCAGGAATCCCCTGTGGTTGTCCCCCTCTCGAACAGATATACCCCTTTGGATACTGTCGGGGGGGGAATAGCCTATCAGGGGAAAGCAGCAGCAGCCAGAGCAGTAGCACCACGGCTGGCTCTGATGTTCAGAAGGGAGGGTCAAAGCGCAGAAGAGTAATAGTAATAGGGGACTCTATAGTCAGGGGCACAGATAGGCGCTTCTGTGGACGAGAAAGAGACTCCAGGATGGTATGTTGCCTCCCTGGTGCCAGGGTCCAGGATGTCTCCGAACGGGTAGAGGGCATCCTGAAGGGGGAGGGCAAACAGGCAGAGGTCGTTGTACATATTGGTACTAACGACATAGGCAGGAAGGGGCATGAGGTCCTCCAGCAGGAGTTCAGGGAGCTAGGCAGAAAGTTAAAAGACAGGACCTCGAGGGTTGTAATCTCGGGATTACTCCCTGTGCCACGTGCCAGTGAGGCTAGAAATAGGAAGATAGAGCAGATAAACACGTGGCTAAACAGCTGGTGTAGGAGGGAGGGTTTCTATTATCTGGACCACTGGGAGCTCTTCCGGGGCAGGTGTGACCTGTATAAGAAGGACGGGTTGCATCTAAACCGGAGAGGCATAAATATGCTGGCCGCAAGGTTTGCTAGTGTCACACGGGAGGGTTTAAACTAGTATGGCAGGGGGGTGGGCACGGGAGCAATAGGTCAGAAGGTGAGAGCATTGAGGGAGAACTAGGGAATAGGGACAGTGCGGCTCTGAGGCAGAGCAGACGGGGAGAAGTTGCTGAACACAGCGGGTCTGGTGGCCTGAAGTGCATATGTTTTAATGCAAGGAGCATTACGGGTAAGGCAGATGAACTTAGAGCTTGGATTAGTACTTGGAACTATGATGTTGTTGCCATTACAGAGACCTGGTTGAGGGAAGGGCAGGTTTGGCAGCTAAACGTTCCAGGATTTAGATGTTTCAGGCGGGATAGAGGGGGATGTAAAAGGGGAGGCGGAGTTGCGCTACTTGTTCGGGAGAATATCACAGCTGTACTGCGAGAGGACACTTCAGAGGGCAGTGAGGCTATATGGGTAGAGATCAGGAATAAGAAGGGTGCAGTCACAATGTTGGGGGTATACTACAGGCCTCCCAACAGCCAGCGGGAGATAGAGGAGCAGATAGGTAGACAGATTTTGGAAAAGAGTAAAAACAACAGGGTTGTGGTGATGGGAGACTTCAACTTCCCCAATATTGACTGGGACTCACTTAGTGCCAGGGGCTTAGACGGGGCGGAGTTTGTAAGGAGCATCCAGGAGGGCTTCTTAAAACAATATGTAGACAACTAGGGAAGGGGCGGTACTGGACCTGGTATTGGTGAATGAGCCCGGCCAGGTGGTAGATGTTTCAGTAGGGGAGCATTTCAGTAACAGTGACCACAATTCAGTAAGTTTTAAAGTACTGGTGGACAAGGATAAGAGTGGTCCGAGGATGAATGTGCTAAATTGGGGGAAGGCTAATTATAACAATATTAGGCGGGAACTGAAGAACATAGATTGGGGGCGGATGTTTGAGGGCAAATCAACATCTGACATGTGGGAGGCTTTCAAGTGGCAGTTGAAAGGAATACAGGACCGGCATGTTCCTGTGAGGAAGAAAGATAAATACGGCAATTTTCGGGAACCTTGGATGACGAGTAGGCCTCGTCAAAAAGAAAAAGGAGGCATTTGTCAGGGCTAAAAGGCTGGGAACAGACGAAGCCTGCGTGGAATATAAGGAAAGTAGGAAGGAACTTAAGCAAGGAGTCAGGAGGGCTAGAAGGGATCACGAAAAGTCATTGGCAAATAGGGTTAAGGAAAATCCCAAGGCTTTTTACACGTACATAAAAAGCAAGAGGGTAGCCAGGGAAAGGGTTGGCCCACTGAAGGATAGGCAAGGGAATCTATGTGTGGAGCCAGAGGAAATGGGCAAGGTACTAAATTAATACTTTGCATCAGTATTCACCAAAGAGAAGGAATTGGTAGATGTTGAGTCTGGAGAAGGGGGTGTAGATAGCCTGGGTCACATTGTGATCCAAAAAGACGAGGTGTTGGGTGTCTTAAAAAATATTAAGGTAGATAAGTCCCCAGGGCCTGATGGGATCTACCCCAGAATACTGAAGGAGGCTGGAGAGGAAATTGCTGAGGCCTTGACAGAAATCTTTGGATCCTCGCTGTCTTCAGGGGATGTCCCGGAGGACTGGAGAATAGCCAATGTTGTTCCTCTGTTTAAGAAGGGTAGCAAGGATAATCCCGGGAACTACAGGCCGGTGAGCCTTACTTCAGTGGTAGGGAAATTACTGGAGAGAATTCTTCGAGACAGGATCTACTCCCATTTGGAAGCAAATGGACGTATTAGTGAGAGGCAGCACGGTTTTGTGAAGGGGAGGTCGTGTCTCACTAACTTGATAGAGTTTTTAGAGGAGGTCACTAAGATGATTGATGCAGGTAGGGCAGTGGATGTTGTCTATATGGACTTCAGTAAGGCCTTTGACAAGGCCCCTCATGGTAGACTAGTACAAAAGGTGAAGTCACACGGGATCAGGGGTGAGCTGGCAAGGTGGATACAGAACTGGCTAGGCCATAGAAGGCAGAGAGTAGCAATGGAGGGATGCTTTTCTAATTGGAGGGCTGTGACCAGTGGTGTTCCACAGGGATCAGTGCTGGGACCTTTGATCTTTGTAGTATATATAAATGATTTGGAGGAAAATGTAACTGGTCTGATTAGTAAGTTTGCAGACGACACAAAGGTTGGTGGAATTGCGGATAGCGATGAGGACTGTCGGAGGATACAGCAGGATTTAGATTGTCTGGAGTCTTGGGCGGAGAGATGGCAGATGGAGTTTAATCCGGACAAATGTGAGGTAATGCATTTTGGAAGGTCTAATGCAGGTAGGGAATATACAGTGAATGGTAGAACCCTCAAGAGTATTGAAAGTCAAAGAGATCTAGGAGTACAGGTCCACAGGTCATTGAAAGGGGCAACACAGGTGGAGAAGGTAGTCAAGAAGGCATACGGCATGCTTGCCTTCATTGGTCGGGGCATTGAGTATAAGAATTGGCAAGTCATGTTGCAGCTGTATAGAACCTTAGTTAGGCCACACTTGGAGTATAGTGTTCAATTCTGGTCGCCACACTACCAGAAGGATGTGGAGGCTTTAGAGAGGGTGCAGAAGAGATTTACCAGAATGTTGCCTGGTATGGAGGGCATTAGCTATGAGGAGCGATTGAATAAACTCGGTTTGTTCTCACTGGAACGAAGGAGGTTGAGGGGAGACCTGATAGAGGTATACAAAATTATGAGGGGCATAGACAGAGTGGATAGTCAGAGGCTTTTCCCCAGGGTAGAGGGGTCAATTACTAGGGGGCATAGGTTTAAGGTGAGAGGGGCAAGGTTTAGAGTAGATGTACGAGGTAAGTTTTTTACGCAGAGGGTAGTGGGTGCCTGGAACTCGCTACCGGAGGAGGTAGTGGAAGCAGGGACGATAGGGACATTTAAGGGGCATCTTGACAAATATATGAATAGGATGGGAATAGAAGGATGCGGACCCAGGAAGTGTAGAAGATTGTAGTTTAGTCGGGCAGCATGGTCGGCACGGGCTTGGAGGGCCGGAGGGCCTGTTCCTGTGCTGTACATTTCTTTGTTCTTTGTTTTTTCTTTGATGTTTCTCTGAATATCATGACACACGGGATTTCACATTCCTGCAATTTTATCATCCTTAAGAAATGACAAGAGACTATTTTCATGGAATAAATTTGTAGAATTTAACAAGAAAGATTATGATCGAAGTTATGAAATACACAAGGGCTCCTACAACATTTAATTCTGATGATGAGTCTGTGAGGAGCCTGCAATAGGAATACAATGTGTTCTTCTGACAAAGACTTCTCTCAATGCAGAATACACAAGAGGTTGTAGGTAATCGCAGATTATGTATCCATTATAATTGTAGTCAAGCCTATTGAGAGTTACCATAAAGTGTGCAAGATGTAGAAACTGGATCTGCTCACGATAGTACTCACTGTACAACTGCAGTTACAGAATCTTTCAGCACTGAAGGAGGCCATTTGGCCAATCTCTCCTGGCTCTTTGGAAGTACTATCCAATTTGCCCCCACCCCGTAGCTCTTTTCCCGTAGCCCTGCTTTGTTTTTCCTTTTCAAGTATTTATGTAATTATTTATCCAAAGATTACCAGAAGACCATAAGATATAGCAGCAGAATTAGCCATAAGACCATAAGACAGCGGAGCAGAATTAGGCCACTCGGCCCATTGAGTCTGCTCCGCCATTCAATCATGGCTGATATTTTCTCATCCCCATTCTCCTGCCTTCTCCCCATAACCCCTGATCCCCTTATTGATCAAGAACCTATCTATCTCTGTCTTAAAGACACTCAGTGAATTGGCCTCCACAGCCTTCTGCGGAAAAGAGTTCCACTCTTTGACTGAAGAAACTCCTCCTCACCTCTGTTTTAAAGGATCGTCCCTTTAGTCTGAGATGGTGTCCTCTGGTTCTAGTTTTTCTTACAAGGGGAAACATCCTCTCCACGTCCACTCTATCCAGGCCTCACAGTATTCTGCAAGTTTCAATAAGATCCCCCCTCATCCTCCGAAACTCCAACGAGTACACACCCAGAGTCCTCAAACGTTCCTTATACAACAAGTTCTTCATTCCAGGGATCATTCTTGCGAACCTCCTCTGGGCCCTTTCCAAGGCCAGCACATCCTTCCTTTGATACGGGGCCCAAAACTCCTCACAATACTCCAAATGGGGTCTGACCAGAGCCTTATACAGCCTCAGAAGTACATCCCTGGTCCTGTATTCTAGCCCTCTTGACATGAATGCTAACATTGCATTTGCCTTCTTAACTGCCAACTGAACCTGCACATTAACCGTAAGAGAATCATGAACAAGGACTCCCAAGTCCCTTTGTGCTTCTGCTTTCCGAAGCATTTCCCCATTTAGAAAATAGTCTATGCCTAAATTCCTCCTTCCAAAGTGTATAACCTCACACTTTTCCACATTGTATTTCATTTGCCACTTCTTTGCCCACTCCCCGAGCCTGTCCAAATCCTTCCGCAGCCCCCTTGCTTCCTCAATACTACCTGTCCCTCTACAGATCTTTGTATCATCTGCAAATTTAGCAACAGTGCCTTCAGTACCTTCTTCCAGATTATTAATGTATATTGTAAAAAGTTGTGGTCCCAGCACAGACCCCTGAGGTACACCACTAGACACCAGCTACCATCCTGAAAAAGACCCCTTTATCCATACTGTCTGCCTTCTGCCAGTCAGCCAATCCTCTATCCATGCCAGGAACTTACCCTGAACACCATGAGCTCTTTACTTATTTAACAGTCTCCTATGTGGCACCTTGTCAAATGCCTTCTGGAAATCTAAATAAATCACATCCACTGGTTCTCCTTTGTCTAACTTCCTTGTTACCTCCTCAAAGATCTCTAACAGATTTGTCAGACACGACCTCCCTTTGACAAAGCCGTGCTGACTCAGTCCTATTTCATCATGCACTTTCAAGTACTTCACGATCTCAACTTTAATGACAGACTCTAAAATCTTGCCAATGACCGAAGTCAGGCTAACCTGCCTATAATTTCCCGTCTTCTGCCTCCCTCCCTTTTTAAACAGTGGTGTTACATTAGCCACCTTCCAGTCCTCTGGGAACCTTCCTGTCTCCAATGATTCCTGAATCATCATCACTAATGCCTCCACAATTTCCTCAGCTATCTCTTTTATGACCCTGGGGTGTAGTCCATCTGGTCCAGGTGACTTATCCACCTTCAAACCTTTCAGTTTCCCCAGAACCTTCTCCTTTGTAATGGTCACTGCACTGACCTCTGTCCCCTGGTTCTCCTGGAGCTCTGGCATCCCACTGGCACCCGGGGGTTACTCGCTTCTTCCATTCTATCAAGAGCCGCAACCTGCCCTACTCCATCGAGGAGGTCAGGACAGCCACCAGGAATTGCCAAATCTGCACGGAGTGCAAACCGCACTTCTACAAGCCAGAGGAAGCGCACCTGATAAAGGCTTCCCGTCCCTTTGAACGCCTCAGTATGGACTTCAAAGGTCCCCTCCCCTCCACCGACTGCAACACGTACTTCCTGAACGTGATTGATGAGTACTCCCGATTCCCATTCGCCATCCCCTGCCCCGACACGACCGCAACCACCGTCATCAAGGCCCGCCATAGCATCTTTACGCTGTTCGGGTTCCCCGCTTACATACATCGTGATAGGGTGTCCTCCTTTATGAGCGATGAACTGCATCAATTCCTGCTCAGCAAGGGTATTGCCTCGAGCAGGACGACCAGTTACAACCCCCGGGGTAACGGACAGGTAGAGAGGGAGAACGGAACGGTCTGGAAGACCGTCCTACTGGCCCTACGGTCCAGGAATCTCCCAGTCTCCCGCTGGCCAGAGGTCCTCCCGGATGCCCTCCACTCCATCCGGTCACTGCTTTGTACCACGACCAACCAAACACCTCACAAACATCTCCTTGTCTTCCCCAGGAAGTCCTCCTCTGGGACCTCGCTCCCAACCTGGCTGGCAGCTCCCAGACCCATTCTTCTCCGAAAACACGTGCGGGTGCACAAGTCGGACTCGTTGGTCGAGAGGGTCCATCTTCTCCACGCTAACCCCCAGTACGCCTACGTGGCGTACCCCGACGGCCAACAAAATACGGTCTCCCTACGAGACCTGGCGCCCGCCATAACCCCACGCACACCCCAGCCACCAGTCCCACCCTCCCTCCCACCTTAAAGCAGCTTCCTTCCCAGGGTGATTGGTTCTTCCGCCGGCCCCATCTAGCCACCCCCCCCGGCCCACCGACGCACCCGGCAGACGCTCCCTTCCCAGGTCAATCGGCTTCCCCACCAGCGCCGTCTAGGGGTGTTGAAGCTGCCACAGAGATCGAGGCCACGCTCCCGGAGTCACAGACGCCCGAGCCTCCACCGGCGTCACCACCCAGTGACGTTCACAGAGGACGACCAGGGTCCCCGATCGACTAATTGCTTCATTTTAAAGTGTATATAGTTAATTGTGAAATTGTAAATAGTTACGACAATAAGACAAAACGCTGTACGGAGGTATTACGGTACCTCCATAACTATAACTTCTACCACGTTACCATGTTCTAATATCAGGCCACCACCCCTGCCGGACTCTTTTTTAACAGGGGGTGAACGTGGTAGTCTGTGTAGAGGTATTACGGTACCTAGTAATGCTGGAACGCCATTGGTAGATATTGTATGTTTCCCATTGGTCAAGCTGTATGGTAGCTCCGCCCTGCCAGGCAGGGGATAAGAGCCCGTGCTGCCCCAGCAGCCTTCTTTCTGTACCTGAGCTGCTGGGGGAAACATCTAGCTTATTAAAGCCTTCAGTTGGACTACAATCTCGCTTTAGTAGTCATTAATCGTGCATCAATCATTTAATTAGATCATGGCTGATCTGTATCACAACCACATATATCTGCCTTTGACCCATATTTATTGCGACCCTTTCCCAACCAAAATCCATCAATCTCGGAATTGATTGATTCAAACAGGATTTCTCTCTCCAATATCAGTAGCACAAAGCAATAAAGGACAGTACTGCCACATCCATTTTGCAAGGGGCCTCTGCACCAGAGAGTAATTTAGCAAATGTTCTGTTTCAGCCCATTCAGCACTGGCCTTGCACTGGCTAATATCAAACTAAATTGAACTGTGAATGCCCGTGCTCTCAAGGTCACTATGATGTCTCCGAGGTACGGTCTTGAAAGGCAGCCAGTTTTTAAACTAATTTTTTTAATAGGGTACATGTTGTAAATGAGTTCCTGCATGATAAAAGCATTGTACTTCCCGACATGATTCTTCACCACCTTTTCATCACCTTTCCTTCCGGGGAACAGAGCTAAGAAGAATTTGCAAACTGATTTGAAAGAAAGCGCATGCCATTAGGGTTTATAAATATCGCTTTCAAAATTGTTATGCAAATATTAGTTACTGTGATGCAAACTGCCTTTTGCTCATTTATCTGCTGGATGAAATGTAGCGCATTGAGGTTTTGAAGTATTACCCATTCTACTTCGTGTGTCGAACACAATCACTTACGCTAAAATATTTTAGAGCTAATTTTAAACAAAAACTCCCAGGCCTCGAGAGCTTGGAAATAATACCGCCATTAATCACCATTTTGTACATCAGCATCTGAGCGTATAGGGTGAGATCCATGGCTCTCTGGGGAACTCACTGCTCGAGCAGCACTTAACTATAAGGATGATTGCTCAGAAAGATATTGTAATAGATGCCTTGCAAGACAGGAACGTAGTGTTTCAAACCCTCACAATGCTAGTTAGGTTTGGGTTGGATAGAGGGGACTGTCTGTGAAGGTTGCATAAAGGGGCAATGTGTGAGAACATCTTCAATTGGTGCAGTTTATTTGCCTCTTACCATCTCTCCTGTTCAGCTTCGCAAAGCCAGGGCTATGACTGCTCGAGAACTCCGATGAGGAATCGAAAGCCAGCTGAAGTAAATCGGACACCAGATGACTGTCACAATTATCTGCCGAGTTGAGAAAACAAACACAAAATGTTACATTTTTATTGATGAACCGCCGCCATTCACCCAACAAAAAGGTTTAACAAGGTAGAGAACATCATGGATGCATACAGGAACCTTGTTATATGTATTTCCACCTGTGTAATATGGTCTGGCTCTTAAACATGTCTCAGCTCACCCACGACTGAAGCACTCATCTTTGCCTTTGTTATCTCTGGACGCAATTATTCTAATCCCACCGCTTCCTGCCTACCATCTTGCGCCCGCCATAAATTTGAACTCATCCAAGCCTCTGCTGCCCACATTGGATCGAGGACAAATCCCGTTCACCCATTACCCCAGTCCTCATCCTAGTCTGGCACCATTTTGATTTTAAAATTCTAATATTTGTTTTCAAATCTTTCCATGACATTATCTCGGTGACCTCCTCGAAACCTGTAACCCACAAAGGTACCTGCACGCCTCCGTATAACGGCTCTGGTACTTTTCCAGGTTTCACCACTCCGCCACTCATCCAGGCAAGTGGAGGGTATTCCATTCCATTCTTGCCTTATAGATGGTGGACAGACTTTGGGGGAGGGCAGGAGATGAGTCACTCGCTGCAGGATTCCTAGCCCCTGACCTACTCTTGTAGCCACAATATTTCTAGAGTTAGCCCGGTTCAGTTTCTGGTCAATGGTAACCCTCAGGATGTTCAATTAGGGGATTCAGCGATGACCATGTCACAGAATGTCCAGGGATTTGTCAATTTTCCAAGATTAAGCAGGAATTAAAGATTAACCTCCAGGTCACTGCTTAAAGGAAAACCCAGGAGAAAAGTCCTCAGAGACATTAAAAAAAAGTTTACTTTTACATTTTCTTTGCAAATCTTCGATTACTAGATTTAACAGTACTGGAGATGGGCAAGTTGCCTGACAGCCAAGAATCATCCCACTGAACTTTTCGGAGTTGTGTGTTGGCCATCTTTCAAATACATCCAAAGAGTCTCCTCACCTTCCAACTGACCATACACTGTGAGGGTGGACCTGTCGGGGGACTTGAAGCAGGAAGGCGGGGCAGCAGGAGGCAGAAGATCACGCGATAAAACCTCCAGGAATGCACTCAGAGTTGGCAACAATTTTCTATATTCACTCATGGGACGTGGGCATCTCAGGCTGCGCCAGCATTTATTGTCCATCCCTAATTGCCCTTGAGGGGGCAGCTAAGAGTCAACCACATTGCCAGGCCGTGTTATCTTCAGAGCTTCCGGTCCATTTCAGGGGTCCCATGGATCGATCAATATGCGATTCCTACACACTAATTAAAAAGATTTCAGAGACAAGGGACAAGGTTTCAAAGAACATCAAGCCTCTTGATCAAGAGCTGCTCTGAATCGCTCCAGGTATATGTGGCGCACAAAGACTCCGTGAGACAAATAGAGTGAAGTCGATGAGGCTTTATTAAGCGTGTCTGTTCCCCAGCAGCCCGATAGTAAACTGGCCTGCGGGGGAAGGCACCGGCTTCTTATACTTCGCCTTCAGGGCGGAGTATGAGGTCAACGGCCAACCAGGACCCGGGATCTGTCAGCCAATGACATTAGGGCTTCCAGTCCCACATGACCCCCAATACATACTACCACATTCACCCCTTGTCAAAAATGAACCCGGCGGGGTGATGCTTCGTATGGTGGTAAGGGTTTACAGTACTGGTCCTGGGAGGATAGAACAGATACATGGTAGTACCGTATTGGACGGTATCGTCCTGTTAAAACTATTTACAGAGGATATAGGAAAAACAAAATGTTCATTGGACAGTCCATCTTTGTTTTACATCGACGCCACGAGTCGGTCGGGCGGTCTGGTCGTCCGTGTCGATCGCCTCGGCCCCGGCGGTGGTGGTGGTGCTTGTACCAGCGTTGTCGCCTCCGGGAGCCGCACGGTTTCAGCTGTCGGTGCAAAGGGGAGGGGGACTGATCCTCCTGGGAAGGGGGCGGTCGCGGGGTGCGGCGGTGGCAGGGAGGGGGGTGGTTGGGTTGATGGTGCCGGGGGGGTGTGCGTGGTGCCGGCGGGCGCCAGATCCCGCAGGGAGACCGTGTCCTGTCGGCCGTCGGGGTACTCCACGTAGGCGTACTGGGGGTTTGCGTGGAGGAGGTGAACCCTTTCGACCAACGGGTCCGCCTTATGTGCCCGCACGTGCTTTCGGAGCAGGATGGGTCCTGGGGCCGCCAGCCAGGTCGGCAGCGACGTTCCAGAGGAGGACCTCCTAGGGAAGACAAGGAGACGCTCGTGAGGCATTTGATTAGTGCTCGTACATAATAACGACCGGATGGAATGGAGAGCGTCCGGGAGGACCTCCTGCCACCGTGAAACTGGGAGATCCCTGGGCCAGTAGGACGGCCTTCCAGACCGTGCCGTTCTCCCTTTCTACTTGCCCGTTCCCCCGGGGGTTGTAGCTGGTCGTCCTGCTTGAACTATACCCTTGCTGAGCAGGAACTGGCGCAGCTCGTCACTCATGAAAGAGGACCCCCTGTCGCTGTGGACGTATGCGGGGTAACCGAACAGTGTGAATATGCTGTTCAGGGCTTTAATGACTGTGGCCGCGGTCATGTCGGAGCAGGGAATGGCAAAAGGGAAGCGGGAGTATTCGTCCACTACATTAAGGAAATACGCGTTGCGGTCGGTGGAGGGGAGGGGCCCTTTGAAATCGAGACTGAGGCGTTCAAAGGGACGGGAAGCCTTAATCAGGTG
Source organism: Scyliorhinus torazame (assembly GCF_047496885.1). Lineage (NCBI taxonomy): Eukaryota > Metazoa > Chordata > Chondrichthyes > Carcharhiniformes > Scyliorhinidae > Scyliorhinus > Scyliorhinus torazame. The sequence continues at coordinate 30,489,379 of NC_092708.1, read as the reverse complement.
CGCTCCATCTGGCCTGAAAAAATGCGGTTTGCATTCTGCGCAGATGTGGCAGTCTCTTGTGACTGTACGGACCTCCTCTAAGGAGTATGGGAGATTGCGGGACTTGATGAAGTGGTAAAACCGAGTGACCCCCGGGTGGCAGAGGTCCTCGTGGAGGGCTTGGAGGCGGTCAATTTGTGCGTTGGCACATGTCCCGCGGGATAGGGCATCAGACGGCTCGTTCAGCTTTCCGGGCCGGTACAAGATCTCATAGTTGAAGGTGGAGAGTTCGATCCTCCACCGCAAGATCTTGTCGTTCTTGATCTTGCCCCGCTGTGCATTATCGAACATGAAGGCTACCGACCGTTGGTCAGTGAGGAGAGTGAATCTCCTGCCGGCCAGGTAATGCCTCCAATGTCGCACAGCTTCCACTATGGCTTGGGCTTCCTTTTCCACTGAGGAGTGGCGGATTTCTGAGGCGTGGAGGGTTCGGGAGAAGAAGGCCACGGGTCTGCCCGCTTGGTTAAGGGTAGCCGCTAGAGCTACGTCAGAGGCGTCGCTCTCGACCTGGAAGGGGAGGGACTCGTCGATGGCGCGCATCGTGGCCTTTGCGATGTCCGCTTTGATGCGGCTGAAAGCCTGGCAAGCCTCTGTCGACAGCGGGAAAGTCGTGGTCTGTATTAGGGGGCGGGCCTTGTCTGCGTACTGGGGGACCCACTGGGCGTAGTATGAAAAGAACCCCAGGCAGCGTTTCAGGGCTTTTGGGCAGTGCGGGAGGGGAAATTCCATGAGTGCGCGCATACGTTCGGGGTCGGGGCCTATTATCCCATTGCGCACTATGTAGCCCAGAATGGCTAGCCCATCGGTGCTAAAAACGCACTTGTCCTCGTTGTACGTGAGGTTCAAGGCTTTGGCAGTCTGGAGGAATTTTTGGAGGTTGGCGTCGTGGTCCTGCTGATCGTGGCCGCAGATGGTTACATTGTCGAGGTACGGGAACGTGGCCCGTAACCCATGTTGATCAACCATTCGGTCCATTTCCCGTTGGAAGACCGAGACGCCGTTTGTGACGCCAAAAGGGACCCTTAGGAAGTGGTATAATCGCCCGTCTGCCTCGAAGGCTGTGTACTTGCGGTCACTTGGGCGGATGGGGAGCTGATGGTAGGCGGACTTGAGGTCCACGGTGGAGAAGACTTTACACTGGGCAATCCGATTGACCATGTCGGATATGCGGGGGAGTGGGTACGTGTCTAGTTGTGTGTACCTGTTGATGGTCTGGCTATAGTCAATGACCATCCTTTGTTTCTCCCCTGTCTTCACTACTACCACCTGCGCTCTCCAGGGACTATTGCTGGCCTGGATTATGCCCTCCTTTAGTAGCCGCTGGACTTCGGAGCGAATGAAGGTCTGGTCCTGGGCGCTGTACCGTCTGCTCCTAGTGGCGACGGGTTTGCAATCCGGGGTGAGGTTCGCAAACAAGGACGGGGGTTGCACCTTGAGGGTGGCGAGGCCGCAGATAGTGAGTGGGGGTATGGGGCCGCCGAATTTAAACGTAAGGCTCTGTAGGTTACATTGAAAATCTAAGCCCAGCAAGGTGGGGGCACAGAGTTGGGGAAGGACGTTAAGTTTGTAGTTTTTGAATTCCCTCCCCTGTACCGTTAGGGTAACTATGCAGAATCCCTGGATCTGTACGGAGTGGGATCCTGCAGCTAGGCAAATCTTTTGTGCGCTAGGGAAGGTAGTTAAGGAACAGCGTCTTACCGTGTCGGGATGTATAAAACTTTCCGTGCTCCCGGAGTCGACTAGGCATGGCGTCTCGTGGCCGTTAATTAGGACCGTTGTCGTCGTCGTCTGGAGAGTCCGGGGCCGAGCCTGATCGAGTGTAACCGAAGCGAGCCGTGGTTGTAGTAGTGGGGTGGGGTCCGTTGTTGCCGTCCAAGATGGCGTCGGGGATGGACAAAATGGCCACCCCCATACCTCGCCCGTAGCTGAGGGGTCACAAGATGGCGTCGGGGGTGGACAAAATGGGCGCCCCCATGCGTCGTACAGGTCGGGGGCGGTCAAGATGGCGGGGCCCCTCCTCCCCTCGTGGTGGTCGGGACCCAAAATGGCGGCGTCTGCGGGTCGCACATTGAGTGCTGGGGGGTCTGGGGGGCGCTAGGACCGCGCGGAGTTCCTGCATTGCGAGCGCCCGGGCCGCGGGCGCTAGGACTGCGCGGAGTTCCTTGGTTGCGAGCGCCAGGGCCGCGGGCGCTAGGACCGCGCGGAGCTCCCACGCCGGGGACAGCGGTGGTCGGGGCCAAGGCCGGCGGGTCAGTACTGCGAGCGCTGGGACCGTGAGGAGGTCCCTCGCCGGGGACGGAGATCGGGGTCCAGGTAAGTTGTATTGCCGGCGGGTCAGGCGTGGGGCGCGGGACGGGGGTGGAGTTCCTTCACTGCGAGTGCCAGGGCCGCGGGCGCTAGGACCGCGCGGAGCTCCCTCGCCGGGGACAGCGGTGGTCGGGGCCCAGGTCGGCGGTGGTTGGGGTCCAGGTAGGTTGCGCCGGCGGGTCAGGCGTGGGGCGCGGGACGGGGTGAGGGCCCAGGTCGGCGGCGCTGGCGGGTCAGGCGTGGGGCGTGGGACGGGGGTGAGGGCCCAGGTCGGCGGCGCTGGCGGGTCAGGCGTGGGGCGCGGGACGGGGGTGAGGGCCCAGGTCGGCGGCGCTGGCGGGTCAGGCGTGGGGCACGGGACGGGGGTGAGGGCCCAGGTCGGCGGCGCCGGCGGGTCAGGCGTGGGGCGCGGGACGGGGGTGAGGGTGGCGTTCGGGATGCGAAAAACCCCCTCCTCTCCGTGGAGAGTGTTGGCCGGCACCCAAATCGGGAGCGCCGGCGGCGGGTCGTACATGGGCTGCGGGGAGGGGAGTTGGGGAGCGTAGGCGGCGTGCAGGGCTCCCAGTTCTCCCGGGGCCGCGGTGGTCGGGACCCAACATGGCGGCGCCTGCGGGTCGCACATGGCGTGCTGCCGCATTCACTGCGTGGGGGCTGATCCTCAGGCATTCTGGAATGATCCATAGTCCTTTTTAGGCACGCTTAATAAATTGTGGCGCACAAAGACTCCGTGAGACAAATAGAGTGAAGTCGATGAGGCTTTATTAAGCGTGTCTGTTCCCCAGCAGCCCGATAGTAAACTGGCATGCGGGGGAAGGCACCGGCTTCTTATACTTCGCCTTCAGGGCGGAGTATGAGGTCAACGGCCAACCAGGACCCGGGATCTGTCAGCCAATGACATTAGGGCTTCCAGTCCCACATGACCCCCAATACATACTACCACAGTATATAACTAGCAATTAGGAAGCATTTCAAAGCAACGAAGCTTTGCTGCAAGATTTTGGAAACCGTTTTGTAATATTATTTCCTAACTTATGATGCATTTTAAAGCCTGTATTGCAAATGCCTGTAAGTGTGCATATCTGCTAAAGCGCCCACGCGGTATACATACGGAAAGATAGAGTTATGGTGGCAAATGAAATAAAGAGAAAAGGAAAGACATACATTTATGTCGCGCCTGTATTGAAATCCCAAAGCACTTTGCAGCCAATTAAAGGCTTTCTGAAGTGGAGCTGCTGTAAATGCAGCAGCCAATTTCACGCAAATGGTAATGTGATAATCAACAGATAACCAGTATTGTTGTGATGTTAATTGAGGGATGAATGTTGGCCAGGACATGAAGGATAACTCCCCTTCTCTTCTTCAAAATTATGCCCACTTGAGAATTGGCCCTGGTTTAACATCTTGTCTGAAAGACAGCACCTCCAACAGTGTAGCACGCCTCCATTGCCGCACAGGAACATCAGCCCAGATTATTGTGCTCAAGGGCTGGTTTGTTTTGTTGTTGCAGGCTTTACGACTGCAATATCAGGACGGAGCAGGGTCTAGAGCTGTAACTTGCCTGCAGAGGGACAGGCTTGGCTATTTTACCAGAAGCAGCATCTTAATTGGAGATAATCAACAGACCCGGCATCTCTGAAGCCTGTGCAGCTCCGCTGAGAGGTGTAGGTATTGTTAGGCAGGTTGGATATTGAGAAGCTGCCGCCATTTTAACTTATCTGGCTAGGTAATAAATTAAACATCAGAGGTGTCAAGTGGACAGTTCCCACCGGTGGCCTGCCACGGGCATGACCATCCCTGCCCTGTGTTCTCTATATTATGAAAAATATAATGAAAAAAAGACTAAATCTGCATTTATTCAGCAACTTTCACAATGTCCAAATCATTTCATAGCCAATTAAATACTTTGAGTTGTGGTTACTGGTATAATGTAAGTAATGTTATCAAATGGTGGACCAGGCTTGAGGGGCCGAATATTTTACTCCTGTTCCTAATACGTATGTTTGTATGTCATTCTGAGATGGGTGAGACGAACTGGATGAGAGAGCCTTTGTACGACTTAATTACATTGCAAACATTTGGCTGGAGTTATGTTTTTGTTGTTGCTAACAGCGGTTTACTGTCAGCAAGCGTTGTGAAATGGAATTGCCAGGACAGGAGTACATAATGGGCTCTGAGTAAATCAGTAGCCTGTTTTACACTGTACATGACCCTAAAAAGAGCCTTTTCCATTGACTTTAATCTTGTCTTTTTGTCTACTTATATATTATCTCATTCTGTCTTGATGCTGTATATTTTTTTTGAGGGATGAAACATCATGACAAAGTTGTACTTTATAGTAGTTATTGCAGTAAGAAACAGTTATCAGCAGAGTCTTCAGACTTGCTGATCAACAAGACACAACTACAATTGTGAACCATTCAGTTTTGTCCTCTGGTCTCTCAGAAGTTGTGTGGCACAGAGACACCTGAGGACTCCAATGCTGCCCACTGACAGTGAAGACCTATATTGTTCAATCATTCCACTTTGTTGCTCAGGAGTCATTTGATCCTTCTACCCTGTGAGATCACTGATAAACAGAATGTAGTTACGCCCCATCTGTGACATAATTACATTGAATATCATGCAGCCAGGCAGAAGAAAGTCGTCCACTTTTTCTACAGAATGGAAAATATCTTGTGCAGTTTTTCGGAGTTGCCAGTATTGAACCTTTCCACACAAATATAAATTTACTGTCACCCATGTTCTGCATGTTGGACCAAATGGACATATAAATGAGGGTTGGGATAGTCACCAAAATCAATGTTATTGTCTGCACAGTGTTCTAAATAACTGATATATTTTCGCGTTAAATTAACTATATGTCACGATGCTGATCAATCAAAGAATACAAATTTTACTTTAATAGTTGCAGTGATACTACCTGCACTGTGGATACAAACTAACACGGCATTGTATTGTTGTTGCTCTTAATTTTAATGCCGCATGCTGATTATATTTCAGACAATATTTGTAAGCAGCGTCCAATAATGGACATTGTCATGTTATTCGTAACATTCTGTGATTGGTGAATTGATTGGTGAATCTTGATAAGGGGAAAAATATAATGGATGGTTGAGGGGCAGAGTTAAGGGGGAGGAGGGGAAAGGGGTATTTGATTGTGGGGTCTGAAAAGAGGAAAAGCACCAGGGCCCATGATTTCTCTCCCTGGCCCTGTATAGGAGCACAACTCTGCATAGTTAAGAACCTGAGTTTCCTGCTCGTAAACCTGAAGAGATTTCACAATTATCTTTGGCCCCCACATGCAAAATTCTAGAATGGCTTCAAGATCTAGAGTCTGAAGAGAGACCGTAAGATCATAAGACAGAGGAGCAGAATTAGGTCATTCGGCCCATCGAGTCTGCTCCGCCGTTCAATCGTGGCTGATATGTTAGTCATACACATTCTTATTAATCAAGAACCCATCGATCTCTTAAAGATGCTCAGTGACTTGGCCTCCCCAAACTTCTGCGGCAATGATTTCCACAGATTCACCACCCTCTGGCTGAAGGAATCTGCCTTTCACTCAAACTATATTCAGGCTCAGACTTCAGCTCTGAACTCTCTTCTCTCTTTGCACAATAGGTTTGTCCATTCTCATCACAGGTCCCAGAAATCCCCCATGGTCAGACCATCCTACTATCCACAAGATAACCACAACGCCTCCAGTGGAAGGGGTACATGAGAGTGATCAGCAATCTGAGAAGACTTTACCTCCAACTACGATGATGGTACAGCTGGTCAACACAGCAACCATGGAGCAATGACCCTGCACCATGCAAGGGAAGCTGGAATCTGGGGCGGGATTCTCCGACCCCCGCCGGGTCGGAGAATCGCCGGGGGTTGGCGTGAATCCCCGCCCCCGCCGGCCTCCGAATCCTCCCACCCCCCAAAAGTCGCCACGGCGTGAATCGCGCCGAACGCCTCGGAGAATGGCGGGGACCGGCGCGACACAATGGGTCCCGGGGCCACCCGAATTCTCCGGGCCACGATGGGCCGAGTTCCCGCCTGTTTTTGCCGGGTCCCGCCGGCGTAAATCAAGGTAGGTCCCGACCGGCGGGACCCAGCTCCGTGGGCGGCCTCCGGGGTCCTCGGGGGGGGGGGGGGGCGGCGTGGGGAGATCTGGCCCAGGGGGGTGCCACGGTGGCCTGGCCTGCGGTTGGGGCCCACCAATCCGCGGGCGGGCCTGTGCCGTGGGGGCACTCTATTCCTACGCGCCAGCCGTGTAGGCCTCCGCAATGGCCGGCGCGAAGGTGAACCCCCCTGCGCATGCTCGGGGATGACGTCAGCCGATGCTGATGCTCCCGCGCATGCGCGGACCCCCACCAGCCGGCGGATTCCCTTCGGCCCCCGGCTGGCCCGACGCCAAAGGCCTTCCACGCCGGCCAACGGGGCGCAAACCACTCCGGTGCCATCCTAGCCCCTGAAGGTGCGGAGGATTCCACACGTTTGGGGCGGCCCGACGCCGGAGTGGTTCCCGCCACTCCACTGCGCTGTTTCTGCCCGCCCCGCCGATTCCCAGAGAATCCCGCCCCTGGTATCAGTCAACAGTCTCCCACCAATGACAACAAAGAAGTCTTACAACACCAGGTTAATGTCCAACAGGTTTGTTTCAAATCACTCGCTTTCGGAGCACTGCTCCTTCCTCAGGTGAATGAAGAGGTAGGTTCCAGAAACATATATATAGACAAAGTAAAAGATGCAAGACGATGCTTTGAATGCGGGAAAGAAATCTGCCGTCCTTACCTGGTCTGGCCTACCTGTGACTCCAGATCCACAGCAATGTGGTTGGGTTGAGTCTCAACTGTAATGGCAGCGCAAGCCACTCAGTTCCAGCGGCAATTAGGGGTGGCCAGCGACACCCACCTCCCATGAAGGAATAAAAAAAATAACGAGCTGAACACTAAACTCCCACATTATCCATTAGCCTCACTCCCCCACTCTTTCCCCACAGCCCTGCCATTTTCTTCCCCTTTAAGTATTTATCAGATTCCCTTTCGAATGTTACGCTTGGCTGTACATCCTGCACCTTTTCAGGCAGTGCATTTCAGATCACAACAGCTCACCAAGGCCCAGCGCAAGCCAGACAGACAGTGCGACCCTCTTTAATATGTCCAAAACAGCAGTGGTCCCGATACTGACTCCCGAGGGAACACTATTTCATTTTTGCTGCAGGGTTTTAAAACCAAGATATTTAAAAACATCCCCAGCTGCAGCAAGTTGTCAGATGTTCTGTGCTCCTTATTACACACTCCCCTGCATTCATTTAGTATCCAGGATACTAACCTGGGAAACATATTCACCTTTTTCTTTATTGAATCGCTCTGGAGAAGTCGGCTAGCTCAGTCGGCTGGATGGCCCGCTCATGACCGATGGAGTAATGCCAACAAGCGCGGGTTCAAGTCCCGTACCAGTTGAGGTTATTCATGGCCCCTCGCCTCAGGTGTGGCGACCCTCAGGTTAATTCACCACCAATCAGTTCTCAAAGGGGAGAGCAGCCTATGGTCCCCTGTGTCTGTGGCGACATTTACATTGAATGTCTGGCAAGAGTTTGCAGGCAAAGTAATCATTTATTGCCATCACTACCTACCCGGAGAAGCCAATCACAACGGTTGGGGCAATGTTCCCATTGGGCTGCACTTGCTGAAAACATGAAGGTACCATATAGTCAGGCCACCCACAGGAAAGGAAATTCCGAGTGACAATTGATCTCTGGTCTGGCCGCAGGTTTCAGGCGTGATTTTCCCAAAAGGGAACAAAGATCCCTAGCGAGCGCATTTAGCCGCATGTTTCCTGGTATTCACGTTGACTAAGGGGCCTGAACGGGGAATGCACGTCTGAGGCCGCACATAGCCCCGTTTTGTACAGGAGGGAGCTCTGCTCATTGGAACTCCACCTTGCTGCGAGAGATCAGGACACCATTTAAAAATGGTGTCCCGATGTCTGAGGCTCCAAAACAATTCCCGACCTCCCCCTCAGCCCAAACGCAGTATGGGAGGGTTCCCGGCCCCACCTCCCCCATACCCCCTCCCCCATACCCTCTCCCACACCCCGCAACACCCATACCGGGCAACCCCAGCCTGACCGCACAAGCGCAAAAAAAAAATGCCAGCTTGGCACCTTTGCAGTGCCAACCAGGCACCCTGGGGGTGCCCACCTGGACACCTTGGAAGTGGCACCAACAGTGCGAGGGCACCACCTTGCCCAAAGGGCATGCAGCTGGTGGCCTCCATTCCCCCTGCAGACCCCCCCCCCCCCCCAATTGCTGTTTTGTCGAGTTCTCGTTTGTGGGGACCAATCCTAAACGATGTTCGCTCGAGATCCCCGAGAAGAAGGGTTTGAATCCTAAGGCCTCAGATACCTCGGGAATCTGCACATTAGAGTGAGGGTAGCTGCCTCGGTGTAATATGTCGATTGCCCATTGTCTGGAGCGAGTTGCTTTTCCGGCACAGAGTGACTGTTGGATCGCGCCCTTGCTTTCTCGAAGAACATGAGTGAACCATATTGGGGTTTTGCAACAATCCAACAGTTTCTTTGTTACTTTCACGGATACAAATTTTGTTTTTGAATTAAACACAAATTCTCAAACTCCCTTGATGGCATTTGAAGCCATAATTCTCTGAATTATTAGTCCCAGCCTCCAGATTATTAGTCTGGTAATAAAATCACTGCAG